>NW_027466077.1:1655000-2392500 GCF_046127955.1 Nelusetta ayraudi
AGCAGGGGGCGCTGTGTCCAAGGCGTGGCTGCCTTTCTAATGGCTCTAAGCCAACAGCTCGTCTAAATGATTCAAAAGTCCCGTTTGTATCTAGAAAGAAACGCAGTGTTGCTTTAACACACTTTTCTTCAGGTTCAACAAATATTCTTTTTATTTTTTTTGGTTTGTTTGTTGCTGTTGTGTCTGCCGGGCAGCCGCGGAGGCATGACGCTCCGATATTAAACATTAATAATTCAGCAGGAAACATGGAGTAAAAAAAAACAACAATAAAAAAAGAAGCATCGCCCACAAAAGCAGCCGTGCAGGTAAACACACACACACGCAAACACCGATACACAATGTTTGACTTGACTCGACAGAACAGCCGCAACTGAGAGCCAAAATGGAAAGAAACTTTTTCTTTCTCTCTTTTTCATTTCCTAAATGAGAAACAAGTGATTTATTATAATCGCTGAACAGGCTGTGAACACAATATTGTGGACGCGGCCGCCTGACGAGCTCAGACATTCAGTCTTTCCTCGCTTTGTTTTGGTTATCCGCCCACTTGATGATGATGACGATGATGATGATGATGATGATGATGATGATGATGATGATGATGATGATGATGATCACCGCGAACGGTGTGGGATGATCAATCCTCTCCCAGCAAATCACTGCTGGGACACTGAAAACAAAAAAAAAATTCAAATATTGTTTAAGGGGCTCGAGTGGCAATAAATTGGGGGACGACCCGGGAGTTTAGCGGTCGGGGGGGGCCAGTCAGAGGCGGGGGGGCCAGGGGGGGCGATAGGGCGATGGGAGGGACTTTAACGGGGCTAAACGCTGATAGATGTTGTACCCGGATGGAAAATGCTGAAGCAGGGTTTTTTTTTTCAGTCAGCAGGTCATCGCAGGAGGCCATTAATCTCCATTCGCTCTTCGCCAAGTCGAGCCACAGATGAATCACCTGTTCGGCCCCTCATCTCCTCCTGCTGTCTTCCTCTCCTTCTTCCTCTCCTCCTCTTTGGAACTGGACTGTCGGACAGAGACGTTCTCCTCCAGACCGTCCGGGCGGTGGAGCGGAGTTGTGTCCTCAGCCATCGTCACGTCCTCCTCTCCACTCGTCCTCAACCCAAATTAGAAACGTCTATCTCGACTACATCTCCTCCTCCATCACTGAAAGCACCTTGAATCACTTCTTCATTAAATGAATGCCAGGCCCGGAGAAAACATTTTTTTTCCTTTTTGATTGCGCACAGCGTGGGCACACTTTCTCTCTGCCTCCTCCTTTCTCGACGTGTTTTTGTTTTTTTTTAACAGCTTTTTCGCTCTCCATGATTTTTCCGACGGCGCCTCACCTCACATCTCGCCAGCCCGTTTAATTTCGCTTGTAAACAGAGTCGATTCTCATCTTTGGGAGCCGGGAGAGTGACGGGGCGGCTCTGCGAAGACGGCAGCCGCAGGGAGAGGAGAGAAAAAAAAGAAAGAAAGAAGAAGAAATTTCTCAGCCTCTCCTTGAAAAGTGAGAAATGTGCCTAATGTGCTGTGGATTAAGGTAAAGCAAGCTCGCAGCAGACGCGCCTGCCCGTCATGACTCACCCATTAATAATACAGCACGGTCGGCCCGCATGAATATCAATTTGATTCGTGAAGTTTTCCGCGAGGTTCTCCCGCACAGGCGCCGACGCCCAGGCTCGACGCCGACCTCCCGTCTTTAGCCGTATCGTGATGCACGTTTGTGGAGCCGGCGGCACCGCGGCCGAGCAGGGAAAGGAGCTCCGGTCGTCTTGAGCTCAATAGGAACCGAATTAATATTTATTGGAGTCGGTAGCACCAACCAGCCCCTCCGGTTACTGACATTTGGCATCGATTCACGTATCGCTGGGAGGGAATTAGCGACGGCCGGCCGGCTCGCCGTCACCAGTTGGGAGAGTCAATAGCAGGAGCGTGATTGCGAGATTTGATAACGCCGCGGCCCCCCCCCCCCCGCAGCCAATTACAACCGGGGGGGAGGAGCCGGCAGTCGACGGTGACGGTTTAAAGAAAGAAAGCATGACAAAGAAAAAAAAATTGATGCATTTTCTGGAGTCGGTATTCCAAAGGCTAGTGGTCGCATGGCTCCATGTTGGGAGATCAAATAAGAGTATTGCTTCCGATTTATCGGAATTCCGGTCAGAGAGCGTTTACTGAAAATGGCCAAATTCCACCGGCTCTGGTGTTTATTTTACGCAAACAGAAGTTTAGAGTTTTACTCAATTTCGTGGAACCCAGCTTTGATACGTCCACTAACGATACGCTCTTTAAAAAAAAAAAGCAACCATCAATATTAATAATGTACATGCAGATATCGTTAATTCTCATCACGCTGACATTTGTTGTGAAAGGAAAATTCACAACCAAGTGGATAAAATCAGATTATAATTTGTGGAATTGCACTCCTGCTCAGAAGCTGAACATATTAAAAAGACGACCGGAGAGACAATTTAGGAATGAACAAAACAGCACGGCGGTCCCAGTTGTTTGTGTTTTCCCTGCGCAGGCTGCACACGGCGGCTCCGTTCGAATCGTCCAAACCGGCCGTGCGAGAGGATTACCGGCCCGACGCCACGCTGACAAACGTCACGCCGGAGACCAGATATTGTTCATCCCCCGGATTCAAACACGATCCCACTTCTTGATAACCTACATCCGGCCACCTACACGCACCCCCCGACGTTCCCCCACGGAGGCTCCGACAAACCGCCCGTCACACTGCTCGGCGGCGGCGGCGGGCGGAGAGGGAGCTCGGCCGCAGCTGCTGGCGGGAGGAGATAAAAACCCTTGGTTACCTGTAATCCCACCGCCGCACCGCGGCCACGACAGCAAATCCGGCAACGACGGCGGCATGCAGGACTGGAATTTACACCGGCAACAATAGAAAAAAAAACACACACAAAAAACACAATAAAGTGCAGCTACTAAAAATTCTTCCCTGTTAGTTATTCCCTCTTTTTCTACCTTACGAACACAGCACCAGAATCGTCTTTAGAAAATCACTGACTTGCAAGTAGGAGAACAACACCCTTGCCCTCCAAACAGCGCCCTCTGCTGGCCTGGTGGAAGAACTACATGGGCTTGGAAAGACATCTCGCTTTTGCAACGACGATTTGCACAACCGTCAACCGAAGCCTCCAACCCCGGCTGTGAGGAGCTCGCTCATGAGACACTTTACGTCTAGAAGAGCCAGAGGGCGCTAAAGAGTCCAGAGAAGATGCTGAAGGCAGGAAGGAGAAGAAGACAAAGGAGACAAATGAGGGAGTGGAGGGGTGTTTTTTTAAGTCCCATACTGTTCTACCAGGGGGCAACTGCCTCAATGACAGTGATCCCATTCTACCTGTTAGGAGGCTATAATTCAAAAGCAATGAATAGAATGACCAGTTTCTTGGGTATTTGGAGAAGAGAAGTACGTTTCCGACAAGACACATGTAGCTTCCGGACTTTGACTGACGACACTTTACACTTGACCATGGACAAAGACGAGAGAGAATTCGTCCCGGCTCGACCTTCAAAAGACTAAACTGGGACGAGCAAAAAAGGCGACCCGGTGATGCCGGCCAGATGTCTCCGTCAGCGGGACGTCGGCAGGAAGTGGAGAAGCTGTTCCTGGCCTCGGCGAGGTCGAGGTCAGAGGAAGGAAAAGCAGCCGCTGCAGCTGCTGAGACACGTAACGGACCGGAGAGCCAGCCAGCGAGCGGTAAATGTCACGGCAAAGAAAACACAACAATCCTGCCCATCTGGTCGGTGCCGAGACACGGAGTGGCGCGAGGCAGGTTGGAATGGACTGAACTCATTTAACTTGTGTACCATTTTCCTCATAAGCCAGAACTGTGCGATGTCATAAAGGGCACCGATACGAATCCCAGGGTAGTGACCGCGCCCCTAGCCAAGCGTTGCTCCGCCCACTGAGACCACCTTGTATATGTTGCCTCCCAAATCAAGCCTCACTCCACAAACAGAGGGCTAAATATGCTGTTTTCTGGATTTTACCTTATTTTCACACAGAGCCGCTGCTCACCCGCCCGCCCGCATTCCATCCATCCATCCATCCGCCTCCCCCGCTTCCCACCGCCTCTGATTCTCATCTCGTATCTGGCGAGGGTGGAGAAAGCGGTGGTGACAGCAGCGGTGGCGGTGGCATTAGCCTGCGCGGCAGCGCGCTAGGATGCGAGACGAGAAGTTCTGAGTGTCTGACGAGGCGGTGGCGGTGGCGGGGGGGTGATTCGGGGGGGAGGGGCTTGGCGGTTGGCGGACGCCGTCGTGTTTGCTCACTTTAGCAAAACAAATGGCGGTGGACAGCTCTGACAGGCTGCCATGTTGGAAGGTTGTATTTACAGTATTTGTGTTGCATTGTGGGTCCAGGCGCCGACACACACACACATGCATGCAGTACCGCGTCTATTTATGTGGCTGCTCCGTTTACATTTCCACCGGTGCTCTTCCTAAACCCACACGCCGTGAATCACACTGTGGGTTTTCTCGTTCTGCCCTCTTCAAACAGATTATTTATTTATCTATTTATGTATTATCTTTTTTTTATCCTTTTTTTTTTTTTTTAAAGGTGCAGGTCTGGAAACAACACAAGACAGGCAGGCTTTTTTATGTTTCAGCCAGGGGCGGCGCAGCCCGACGATCCCACAGCTAGCTAGCGCGGGAGGAAAAGCCTCACACTCCCCCTCCACACACACACACACACACACACACACACACACACACACACACAGTTTTAGTTCCACGCCCACGCCGACGCACAGCCCCAAACCAGCCAAACTAGCCCCGGCTAAAAAGGCAGACTGATTTGAGATTTTTTTTTTCTTTTGTTATTGTTTTCATTTTGAGGTTATTTTTTTGTTTGTTTTTATAAATCATCTGGAAGAAATTGACCTCAATCTCCCTCCACGGTGAGTTTTGGCCTTTACACCACTGACCTTTGGACTGGTAGAGACGCTCACTCGCTCGCAAATTGAAGGTGTTTACCTTGAGGCTTAAGCACTGGAGCTGGATTGCAAAAGTAAAATGAAAAAAGAAAGTTGTAAAATCTTCTTTACAGATAATGTCCCAGTGTGCAACAGGTTGAAAGGCACAACTGGCCATGGTAGTAGAGAAAATGGATGTAGGTAACAATATATTTTTTGTTGTATTTATATAAGGTCAATTAAACAATATTTCAAATAAAATAAGCATTTATATTTACATTAAGAGCAAGACTGTTTGGAAGAAGGTGACTGTGTTCCTACAGTCATCTAGTACATGGGGCGGGTCCTTTAGCCCACCAATCAGGACATAGTTTTATTAATTATACAGACGCATAAATATTTGATAGCTAAAGATTTTTTTTTATATGAAAAGCCATTATAATAAAGCTTACAGGAGAAATAAAAGGATTTTATTTTCATTAATGCAACTAGATGCTCATAAATGTCACAGCAGTAGCCTTTTACATGTATTTCAAACCTAATATGCTTCTTTTATTGATCGTAAATGGCTGGAGATGGAAATTTTTGCATACGCATGATCATCATTTTCACATGGAATACATGAACTTAAAGGCCCATGAGTCACTTTTTAAAGGGCACCATTAGCAGCAAATTTATTGAGCTATTTATTTACTTATTTATTTTTGATAGCTGAAGATGGCCGGGGAAATAACCCCAGACAGACATTGTCTTTTCAATGTGCTTCGCTCGCTCTAGCTGTGCCAATGTTGCACGCGAGGCCTTTAAATTTATTTTAAAACGTGATTTCTTTTATTACTTTTCCTCGTCGTCGAAAAACAAAAACAAAACCGTGCGCGCTCCTGATGCTCCCCCCCACACACACACACACACACACATGCAAATAGCAAACTTAATTCAAGAGCGAACAACTCGCGGGGAGGCGTCGTAAAGCTGCGGCGGCGGAGGCGGCTGAGCCCCGGCTGTTAAAATGAATCAAGGCGGCGGTGGGGGAGGAAGACTTTTGCCCCTCCCCCTCCCCCACCGACCCCTCCACCCCTCTCTCCGGCCACTACATCACCTCCTCCTACCTCCTGCCGGCCAACGGGTGGGCGCATGAAATAAGACATTAAACGCTAAATGATGATTACGACTGGTTGGGGGTGGGCGGGGGGGCGGCGGAGGGAGGCGCGGGGGGTTTCGGTGGGCAGGGCCCACTCCGGCTCTCGGCATGAAGAAGAAAAACCACCACCAACAACAACAAAAACTTGGGCTGATCTGCGATGACTCACTCCCGAGAAAATAATCACACCTATTCAGCCGAAGGTCTATTTTTCTTCTTAATGCGAGCCGGGCGACTGGCGCAGGAGAGGGATGGGGGTGGTGGGGGCGGGGCCAGCTTTTGATGGCGCTATTGGTTTCCCCTTTTGATTTAACTGACAGCAGAGGGCTCTCATGATCTATCCATTAGCGGCCCTGACCTCCCTCTCTCTCTCTCTCTCTCTCTCTCTCTCTCTCTTAACGCCGCATTCTGTTGCTGCAAAACTGTGGCGCCCACCATCAACATCCTTTTCACAGGCGTATCGAGCGGACTCTCTCTCTCTCTCTTGCTCTCCCACACACACGCACACACACACACACACACACACGTGCGCACACGTCTACGCGTACGCGAGGAAGCTCTTTTTCTTTTCACCTTTCTTCCCTCAAACAAAAGCGGACGATGTTTGCAGCCTTTTTACCCACCCGCCTCTTTTTTCCCCCGTCCTTCGCCCGGTGTCGCATCGATTCGCCTCCTTTACACCCTCGCCTCGGGTGAAAAGGTGCTCAAAGGCCGAAGAAGGAGCAAAAGGAGAGGAGGAGGTGGAGGAGGAGCGCCGGCTACACCACACTGGCCCCTACTGGAGGGAGAGGGGTATCGCCGACGGGGAAGGGGAGGACGGACGGAAGGGAGTATGGGGGTGGTGGGTGGAGGGGGTGTTGGTGGGGGAGACGGAGGGGGCGGGGCAGATAGGATCATCTCAAGCGGGCTCTGCAGATGGGAGGTGTCAGCCACATTAGGGCCTCCGGCTCGGCCATGATGGCTGCATTTGCAGGCGAGGCAACAGCGACGAAATGAGAAAACACAAAGCGGCTTCGCCACGCAACCCCCCCGGACGCTTTTTTTTATTTATTTATTTTTTTTCTTGTCGACAGGTTTCAAATTACCTGTGCTGTGCTGCGCTGTCCCGCCTCCGATTGTTCAAACACGTCCGGCTGTGTTGATCAGACAAGCAGAGCAGGTTGTTGGAGCAAGGCAGACTGGACGGAGGGGATCAGACGTGGGAACGGCCAGAGAACAAGTAAAATAAATAAATAAAAGAGTTGGGCATAAGAGAAAGCACAGGGATGTGGTGTCAAAACCATATAGTTGTGTGTGTGAAGCCTCCAAGTCAGGCTTCTCCTTCTCCTTCTCCTTCTCCTTCCACTGAAATCAATGTTTGCAGACTTCTAGCTTGTTTTCTTTAGGAACAGACTGTATCTTGTCATTTCTACCGTTGTCCACGAGTCCACAGACCAATTTCTGAGAAACTTCTTAGCTTCACAGGCGCTAACTAGCATCTTTAGCCCACCATCACATCGATTTCAATCACACACGAAACGCAGCTCCGGCGACAGGATGCAGCTCCTGTCGTAGTTTCAAAATCATTTACACAAACATCTGTTGACACATGACAAGAAGGACGTGTCTCCCAACTGAGACAGTGCCCCCTGCTGGCCTGGATGGCCTGGTAATTGGACTTTACATCTCTGGTGTCCCTGCGTTTTCGCAAAAACAAAAACAAGATTCCCCTCTGCGATTCCCCCCCCCCCCCCCCCCCATGCTCGACAGCTCTGGCCAAGCTATGAGCTGCAGATGTGTTGTTGGAGGCGGCGTCGGCTGCGAGGAGAAGCTGAGGGAGCGGCGGCGCTTCTCCCCGCTACGAGCAAATGAATCGTGAAAAGCGATTCTGAAACCGTCGTTTCAAGGTAGATAAACTGCACGGCGCCTCGCACCGCAGCCACAAAATAACCCTCCTACCCCCCCAACTCCCTCGGAGAGACGAAGGACATGTCCTGTTGGAACGGCTCTGCAGCGGCAGCAGAAGAAGAAGACTTCTATTTTTAACTTGTTTTTCTTGTTGTTGTTGCTCTTGGATTTTTTTTTTCCTTTTTCTTTTTTCGCACTGATAGTGTCACTCAGCTCCGCCGCCGCGCTCCGCCCGCGACCCCTCCATGAATCAAAAGACGGCTGGTGACGCATGATACTCAGAGACCCCGGTGACAGTCTTATTTCCAGCCATCGAGGAAGCGAGAAAAATATTTACTGAAAGTCTCGGACGAGAGGAGAGAGGCAGGAGAGGGGGTTGGGGTGGGGTATGTAGGAGGAGGGGGGGGGGGCAGCCTGGACAACCCAGATCTGTCAAAGACACAACTTTTGTTCTGGAGCAAAATTCTTTCCATTTTTTTTTTTATCGCAGCGTCTTTGGAGCGGCGGGGGAGGCGGAGGTGACGCCTCCATCCAGCCGTGAGTCCGGCCAGATTGAGTCCAATCTACCGTCCAGAACCGATCCACGAAGCGAGACGAGCGCTTGTTAAGCCGACCGGCGCCGGGAAACATTTTAGAAGTAAGAAGGAGACGTCTGCGTTCCAGCAGCTGCGCACCTGTTTACCCAAAGAGACCTTCGCAATAATAAACACCTTCGCGTGTGCCGCGCCCCCCACTTGGGAGGAGGAGAAAATAAAAGGGAGAGCAGGAAAAAACAAAACAACCAACAACAAAGAAATCAGCATGTAAGCAGCTCCGGGGGGGCGGGGGAGGGGGTGTGTGCCCGTGTTTTGCTTTTGTTTAGCAGTCAACCCAGACGCAGCACGTGCGTCCACGCGGAGATCCGCCGCCTGAGGCGCCGTGACGTCAGCGTGCACAGGGGGCTGATGGGAATTCAATACCGACATCAGCGACGACTGATTCGCTCCCAGAACGAAAGCGGGACGTCGCGTCCTGTCTGGCGAGCCGCGGCCCGCCGACCTCCGCAGCTGATGAGCGGGGGGGGGCATCGAGGGGGGGCACTTCATTTTTCCCAATTCATTTCCTTTTTGCTAAGCTAATAACGCTCATGGCAGGAGTGAGAGAAGAAGGAGGAGGAGGAGGAGACCTGGATTGGAACACAGTGCCGCTCATTTCCTGTCACGCTGGGAAATAGGACAGCAAACAATCCAATAGTCCGATAATCCACAATCGCTGAAAAAACGCCAGAGACTGAAACACGTCGAATCCTACTTTGGCAAACTATAGTAAACTACTTTGTCCCGCCTCAAACTTCCCACCAACCCCGGTGCACCTGCAGTGGAATCAACCTGGAATCAGTCCGGAAGCTGGAGCGGACACGCTTCCTGGTTTTATCTCTCCATTGCATCTACAGCTACACTGAAAGGACGGAGAGGAAAGTGAGGAAAGTCCTGGCAGACGATTCTCACCCTCTGTCCAGTCCAGCCATGGGCAAACTACAGTTTAAGGGGCCATAAGCGACCCCTTCAGCTTTTAAATCTGGCCTGCTGAACATGAAGAAATTAAATAAATAGTAAATAAGTCATAAAATAGCTTTTTTTCATCCATTTTTTCCCCCAGTGACTTCAATAAAGAGCTAAAAACCATGGGGCTTCAAAGATACTGATTCTGTTGTAACTTGACTTTCTTTTTTCTTTTTTTTTAAATTTTCGCTTGACATTAAAGCACATTTTCTACATATCCTATGATATGTGTTTTTCTCCTGTGAGGTGGGTCACCAAAACACTCCATCCATCTGCACAAATATTAGAACCCATTGTGGCCCACCTGGCCCCTGGTCCAGTCAATTGGATCTTCTGAAGTCTGGGAGGCGCCACAGAGTGCCTCTGGTTTCATGCCTAACATTAAAACACACAGACATGAACTGCTGCAACTTCTGTTTTTACTGTATTTTACTCCTAATCTATTCTGTATTTAACCTCTTAATGTGTTTGTATTTTTAGTGCTGTCCTTGTCTTTCTTGTTGTCTCCTGTGTTGGTGAACCAAAAACAATTTTCCACCCAAGTGGACAATAGAGATTTATTCTATTTTATTCTATGCTATTCTATCTCTGATGTCGCCATTGTACGCTCAAAAATGCTGACCTTATTGCTAATGATAGTGGCCAGTCAGCCAATCACGAGGCAGCTGATCAAGACGTTAAATAGGGGAAAGTAGGGGGGAAAAAAGGCAGAACTCAGTCCTGCTACTAGCACAACCTGTTAGCAGGTGAGTGCACGAGGCGTGAATGTGCACGGACGCGTGCGGTGATCCGTCCTCGTCCTCCGGTGCGACGGGGCGAGCGCAAGTTTAATGGGTGGATGGAGGAGAGAAGGAGTGGGTGTCAGGAAGGAGAAGTAGGAGAAGAAGAGCCGCTGGGCTTTGAAACGCCAACCTGTGAACTTGCCACCAAGTATCAGAGAGGCGGCGGCGGCAGCCAGAAGCGAGGCTAAGGTGCCCGGCTCGATCAGCCGCTGGTTCGTCAGGCGTGACAGGAAGTAGGGCGAGAAAAAAAAATTGCTGCAGCGAAAAGTAGAAACGTCTCTCGAAGCACCTGAGCCTCATTGGAGCGATTCAACACGATTTTTTTTAATCCCAAAAAATAAAACGCTGAGATTCAAATAAAGATTTTGGATCTCAAACCTTCATCAGTTTCCTGAGCTCCTCTCCTCCATCTGCCACTCTGGAGACAAAGCACAGGTTCCAACACTTCGTAGTAAGAAAAAAAAAAAAAAAAAGAAACAAAGCCCAGAGAAAAAAACAGAAGAAAAGTTTGCCGTCGTCGGCGCCCCCTGGCTGCGGGAACGTCGGGAGAATAAATCTCCCAGATATAAGAGGATGAATCGATGGACCCCGGAGAGCAGCCGCCAGCCTCCTCGATCGACTCGGGAGCTGCAGAGTCACTTCTCCCACTTCAGTTTGTGTCACCTCACCTGAAACGGAGGCGAAGACGCTGCGCACTGACGCACCCAGAAAAATAATGACAACAACAACAACAACAACAAGTCAACTCCTGCAGTGAAGCCAAACTAGCTCTAGTCACGACAAAAGAGACGGAAGGTGTTGGAAGCGCTGTCTGCTCATATGACCGTCCTGCCATCCAATCACAGGCCACCGTGAGCTCACATCGGTTCGCAACCCCCAAAACCGTTCAAGGAGAAGCTACAACGCAACCTCCAACTTTGACTGCTTCTAGGAAAAGAAAGAGAACCTCAATGTGTGTGTGTGTGTGTGTGTGTGTGTGTGTGTGTGTGTGTGTGTGTGTGTGTGTGTGTGTGTGTGTGTGTGTGTTCGTATGTGTGTGGACCAGCAGGGCGGTAGCATCTCTGAACCCCGACGGGTCAAAGAGCCGCAGCCCCGGGACTTGGTGTTGTTTGGCGGAAGAGTGGAATGTGAGGGTTGGGGGGGGAAATAATGAGCCCCCCCACAATCCCCGTCCCGCCCCCCTCCCCCACCCGCTGGCTGTTTGTTTGGACGGACCGGCTGTCTCGCAGCACACGCTGCGGCTGGAATACTGATGTCCGTCCCTCCTCCCCTCCGCGCAACAATTCCAAAACGTGTGAATTGGCCGCGGCGACGCTTTATTTGCCCTGCACACGCATTCCCACCCTCCCCCCTCCCTGCCTCCAGGGGGCGCCGCCCCCGGGGATGAGCACGGATACGTCGGCGAGTATCAGGAAAGTCTAAGATTAAGAAGCTGCAGAGACGCGGCCGAGGATTCAGACGTAACCCCCCGGCGGCGTAAGGAGGCTGTTTAAACTGGTTTTTATAAATTAACATACGGCTTTCGCAAGAAACCGTTTGGGAAAGAAGAACATTTTGAGAAAAAAGAAAAACGGCCGAGGCGAGAAAAAAAAAAATATTTGAAGGAGGCATTTTCAAAGAGAGCGGCTGGTCGGTTTTTTTTCTTAAAAGTTGTGCGTACCTTTCTAATGAGTGGAGTTTGCCCACCACCCCCCGCCCCCCTCCCCGTTGCTTCACTCCATCCCCCAACCCGCATCCCCCCCCTGCCCACCCATTACCATTAGCAATCCAATTAACGCTGGGATTGGAATTGAGACACTAAGTGGTGGACCCCGTTCCGCCGTGCGGCTCACAATCAATTAAACTTTCCATTCGGCATCAGTGGCCACATCACATCACAACAAAACACAACACAACACAACACAACACAAAAACGTCCCGATTCGACAGGACAGCCTGCTGTCTGGGCGCCAACCCCCTCGCCACCGCCACGGTCACACCTTCCAAGAGATTCAAACAGTCGGACAAACGACCAGAACAGGTACGATAACTCCGCCGGTCGAAGCCGCCGTGGCCGCTGCCGGTGGTGAGGGCGGAGCTACACAAAGCCAGACAGCATCGATTGAGACAACAGATTGCGGCGTTTAAGGACGAAGCTTTGGCACTGCAGCACCGTCTCTATTTAGTAGTCCCAACAGGTTTCGCTGCTGCCGCCGAGCCATTTAGCGAAGATCCTGCAATCGGGGAGGAAGTTTATTCATTCATTCATTTATTTATTTATTCATTTAGCTCTTTTCACCCCTACTGCAGCCGTTATCTCCGACGTTCAGATGTGAACGGACTGTCAATCAAAGGACACAACAACAGCAGCATACAACAATCAGAATGTATGACTGTTGGCCCAGCGCACGCCCCTCCAGATCGTGGGGGTGGCGGTGGTGGTTTTTAAAATTTCTACAAAGTACAATTGCGATTTGCAGGTGTTTCCATTGGATGACGTAAAGCGCACAAACTGTAATTCTCGTAAAATCTCGTAACATTGCTGCCTATCTTAAAAAGTATTATTATCGCTGCAGGAGGAGCTCCAACTCCAATCAGCTCTCAGCCCTTAAATTGCACATTTTTCTGTGTGCGTGTTGGATTTAATTAGATTTTTTTTCTCTTTAAACTGCTGCTTATGTTTTGCCATTTGCTCGCAAATGTCAAGGCGAAGGCGCAATGAGTCCGTCACTCTGCTTTCGAACAAAACGCACCTCTAATATTTTTCACATCACTCATCAAAGGCCTTGAAAAGCGAATTTCACCCCTACATTTCTTTTTCAAAACATTAATCCAAAACCCATCCAGTTTCCTGAAACATGCCAGCGGCCAACTCAGAAATGCAATCAGACACAAGCTATTGAAGCTAATAAAGGTTTTATTACTATCATCATTATTATTATTATTGCTTATTTCCTCCCCTCGCCCTGCTGACCTTTGCCCCCTTCTTCATTCCACCACTTCCTACTGGCAGGCCCGGGGACAATTTTTATTTGTCTTTTTTTTTTTGCATGCTTGCACGCAGTGAGCGGTTTCGTGTGGGCAGCTGTGCGTCTGAGCGTGGTGCTAATGAACCGACTGATCAGAGTCTGAAGCCTCGAGTCATCGGCTGCTCTCTCAGGATCAAACGCCGGGTGAAGCCATCTAGGAGGCTGAACGAGGAAGAGGACGTCTGGTTTTTTTTCCCTCTTTGAGCATGAGAGCGCTGTTAACCAACCCAACTGCGTTAGACGGAAACCACGGCCGGTGTCGACGCACACAGGCCGACAGCCTCAGGTGGTGCTTCCCAGAATGTTTTTAAACATCTATTCTTTGTAGTTTACGGGGGATGAATTTATTTCATTATCAACACTGACTCGCTGACCATATTTTGGCTGTTGTCTGCCGTTCGTCCCCCAGACTGAAGAGAAAACAGCCACATTGAGGTCAGACAATCTAAAAGACGACGTCTGTTTCTCTTCCACCTCAAAGCTTCATCCAATCGTCCAGCTGCGGGTTTCTTTCTCAACTTTTTCACTCGACCAGCGGCAAACACCCATCCGCGTCCGTCGAGCCGGAGGCTGTGAACGAGGCTTCTCTGACCTTCTCCTCCTCCTCTTCATCGTCCTCTTCCTCTTCTATTTTCTGTCCCACTCTTTATCCCATCCAGCCTTTTTCTCCAGAGGCCCTCGGGACCCCATCAGGGCTCATTCTGTTCATCCTCACATGTGAAGGGGTGTCGCCGACGACCTCGGCCATGAATGAACCGGGGAGCTGTGAGGACCTTTGTACGCCCCCCCGCCCACTTCTTCTTCTTCTTTTACTCCCCCTCTTTCTTGCCTTCCTCGTGCCCTATGGACCAGAATCGGCCCCATTCACGCCGTCTCCCTGCTGCGCCCCATCCCCTGCGGTGGCCCTACCGGGGGGAGGGGGGAGGGGGATTCACAGCCAAATTCTATGGCCCTACTGCGTCTAAGGACGGAGGACACGGTGGGGGGGAGACCAAGAGGCTTTGTGCTCCAGGGGTCTTGGTGGTGGTGGTGGTGGTGGTGGTGGTGGGGGGGGGGGGTTGAGTGTGTTTGTGGAGCAGGTCTAGTCTGGAATTGAAGCCTCTCTCCTCTCCGGGTCCTGGCCTCCGGCCTCGTCCCGACATTGTGCTTCCACTTCCTGTCAACCGAGCTCAAACCCCGCCCTTTCCGGCATTAATCCGGAACCCCATCCCTCCCCTCCCCTCCCCTCCCCTGCTCTCCCTTTCCGGGCTTCCCTTCATTAACGGACCACACCGCACGTTCCGACTGCCCCCCACCCCAAAACGGTGAATACAAAAAAAAAAAAAAAAGAAAGAAAGAAAAACGGGAGAATGAGCTTTTGTGTTTTCCGGCCGGAGCTCAGGAATGCCGGCGGAGACAGAGCGGAGCAGTGTTTGGCCTGAGGAGGGTTGCCGAGGGACGGCCATGGCAACGGCGGCGGCGGCGGCAGCGCTTACGTGGGTTCGGAGAGGGTGGGGGGGGGGGGGGGGGGGGGGGACCTGGTCCTGCACCAACACAATGCCGGAGGGGAGAGAGGGAGGGAGGAGGTAGAGGAGGAGGGGGAGGAGGGGGAGGAGGGGGTTGTCATTCCAGTCAGGCCTGACCCAAATTACCTCGTCCCCGGCCTGCGAAGAGGAAGAGGAGGAGGAGGAGGAGGAGAGGAGGGAGACACGCACTCGGTCACCTGACTGGGCACCGCAGGTTTTGAAGTGGAGACGGCGTGGACGGCGCCCTCTGTGGGAGGGAGGGAGGGGGCGGAGCTCCACGTGTCCGCAGGCCGCGTCTCCAGCTGCCGGGGATCTGATTTTTTTTTGGGATTTTCTTTTTTTAAAGAAAGTCTATTATGTTACCTCCTAACAGTGGCCTTGACCCAGGGTAGTGGAGGGTGGGGGTGGGAAGAGCAACCAAGAAACAGACAAACAACCGCAAAACAGCGTCTCGGTTTCTCAAAGACGACAAACGACTGACGACTGTTGTTTTCTTCCAGAAGTGAAACCGTCCGTTAAAGAAACAAAACAAAACAAAAAAAAACAACTCGACAACAGCATCAAACTCCAGCCGCCACTTCCACACTTTTGCCTCTGCCAGGGGCTCCCGCTGCATCAGGCCGGGCAGGACTCATAATAAAACAACAACAACAACAACAACAAAAACTAAACTAAACTAAACTCAACTCAACTCAACGAATGTGGTCGACTTACTTTTTGTTGCCGGAGGTCTGCGAGTTGTTTATCGGCTCTGGAGGAACTTTGTCTCTAGGCTCTTTTCATCTGCGCCGCTCGTTGCCCTGCCGCTCCACCACTGCCCTGCCGCTCTCTCTCTCTCTCTCTCTCTCGCTCTCTCTCTCTCTCTCTCTCTCTCTCTCTCTCGCTCTCACTGGGCCGAGCATAGGTTTTTTTTCCCTCCCCCTGTGGTAGTCTGTTTCACCGGGGTGGTGAGGGGCGGGATGGAGTGTGTGTGTGTGTGTGTGTGTGTGTGTGTGTGTGTGTGTGTGCGAGAGAGAGCCCGTCACCCTCCCTGTCAAGGTCACTGTGGGTGGGACGAGCACTCACCGACACCCCGCAGTGAGGAGGGGAAGGAGAAGGAGAAGAAGGAGCGAATGAAGATGTGCAGAGATGGGGGAGAGGCAGGCGGGAGGAAAGTAGGGAGGGATGGAAGAGGGGGGGGGAGCCTTGGGGTGGGGGGGATGGGGCAGAGGCTGCGGTAAAAAACAAAGCCGGTCGTTGGGCCGCAGCGTTACATAAAGTCTCCGGTCGATTGGTGGAAAAGTCAGTCGATGGAATATTGACCTTCGCCAGCTGGGCCTCCGAGCTGCTGCTGCTGCTGCTGCTGCTGCTGCTGCCGCTGCTGCTGCTGCTGGGGTTTTATTTTCTTGTATTATTATAATTATCATTATTGTATGAGCAAGCGGTGAACAACATCCCGTCTCACATTGTCGTTTTCATGTTTCTTGTTGTTGCAACTATTTTACAAGTGCCGTGATTTTGGATGAGGTTGTGCATTTGAAGTAACCAATATTCTGCTTATTTCCAGCCCCTTTTTTTTTTTTATCCCATAACTCAGCACAGTTACGCCCGGTTCACACTGGGCGCGGAAGCGCCGAGCGCTTCCATTCGGCGCCCATGTTAATCAATGTAGTGGTTCAGACCAGACGCGAACAGGCGCGCGGCTCGTGCCATTCATTTCAATGGAAGCGGAAGCGCCGCGAAGCGGAGCGCCGCGAAGCGGAGCGCCGACGAATTTCGCGAGCGAGGCTCCAACTGGTTCACACCAGACGCGAACAGCTCCGCGACGGTCGACAAGCGCTTCTGCTCAGCTGCAGTCTTTTTTTCACTCACTTCACCCACTTGAGCTTCTTTTTTTTCTTTTTTTAAAAAAAAAAATCATTTTCATCATCGCCCCCCCTCGCCCCATAGCCAGCCCGTTCTGTAGCTCACTTTCGTGTGTGTGTGTGTGTGTGTGTGTGTGTGTGTGTGTGTGTGTGTGTGTGTGTGTAAATAAATAGAAACACGCACTCAGGTGTCCATCTCAAGACCTCTTTCATAATGATCATTGACCGGCATCTCTAGGATCAAACAGACGTATTTTGATCAAGTCTTCCTCTGTGTGTGTGTGTGTGTGTGTGTTTAATCTCTCTCGCACTCTGATACAATGTACTGACAAATATAACATACAAATAGGATCGAATTTGTCATTCGGTTTTTATTTTGAAATTAGTTTATTTTGAAAATTCACCGGATTTTCTCGTTTTTATTGAGCGACTTCCTGTACTATTGACGAGGATCGCTCGCGGCTCGCGCACAAAATAGAGCAGACGCCGAAACAACAAATGCATGCCGCGAGCCGCGCGCCTGTTCGCGTCTACTGTGAACCACCACATTGATTAACGTGGGCGCCGAACGGAAGCGCTCGGCGGCGCTTCGCTTCCACGCCCAGTGAACTGACATTAAATGCATGGCGCGATCCGCGAGGGGAGCCGCGCGCCTGTTCGCGTCTGGTGTGAACTACTACATTGATTAACATGGGTGGCGAATGGAAGCGCCGCGTCCAGTGTGAACCGGGCGTTAAGTGTTGAAAAAAAGCAAACTCAAAAGCAGCATGTTTAGCCCTCTGTTTACAGCCCGCTGCTCTGTTGGACCGTTGCAACGCCTGCAAGTGGACACAGACAAGGCGAATGAGGTCAGAGGGCGAAGCCCACGAGCAGCTGGGAGTTTTGTCCGGGCCCTTTGTGACATCACAAGTGGGCTGATGTCTTAGAACAGTGTTTGGCAAAGAGGAGAAAGCAAAAAGGAAACTAAAGTCAAGTAAGTGAAACTCCTTTTTGCTGAATTCTCTTGAGAGTTTCTCAGATTGATGTTAGGAAACAGGAAAAATACATTTTCACAAAACACGGGTCTTTTCAAAAAACGGAGGAGGAAAAACATGAAGGAACTATTCATTATAATTGTGGTTAGAAGCCGATCGATCCAGCCCTGATCCCTTAAAGTGTTTTTTCTTGCAGCTCAGGGGGATTTTGGGGTCATTACTCTGGAGGGAGAATCCAGATTCCACGGGCATCCAACAACACTGGAGGAGCTGCGAGAGCCGAGGACTCGCTGCCAGCGACGGCGGAACTGTGTGAATCAGCGACGTGCAAAGAGAGAGAAAGTAAACTCCCGCCGGCGGCGAATCTCGCACTCGCTCCGAGGTGACGGCAGCCCGACGAAACATCGTCCCTCAGCCAGTCAGAACTCCTCACTTTGAGTTCTTGGCAGCAACTATCGCGCCCGTCGCCGTCGACTCGAGGAAAAGCGTCGTTACGGGATTTTGTCATCAAAGGCACCGAGTCCGATGGCGAGGGGTTGCATCACTTTTGCAGAAAACTGCCGAGCCGGAGTCGAGCTGTGTGGCCTTCGGGGGACCTCAGAAGATCGGGGACGCTAACCCGCTGGCGGTGTATTTAGTTACTTTAATTACAGTTACTTTTGATTTATATACTTTTTGATCACAGCAGATTGGTTTCAGCAAAGGACACAAAGTTATTCTTCCATCTTCAGGCTGTTTTGGTCGCCACCTGCCGATGACTTGAAAGTCGGACTCTGCCCTGTTGACCAGCTAACCAGCTGCTAAGCGTCGAGTCACCTCGTATTTCTGACAGAGCGTCACATTTGTTTTGTTCGTTTCGGGTTGTTTTGGGTCTTTTTTGGTCTTGGTGAGCTTAAGAATTTGCAAACGAGTGCAAATGAGCAGAGAGCCGGTCGAGACATGTTTGGGCGAGAGCAATCATCTGCTACCTTGTCTGCAGAAAAGGACAAAATGTTCCTATTGGAGCTGATTGTAGGAGCAGTTTCAGTTATTTTGACTAAGTCACTTTCTGCTCTGACCAAATCCCAACAATTCTACCAAGCTGCAGGTGTGAACGACAAGATTACCTCGCCGCCACAAAGTGAAACTCTTGAGGTTTCTCTGAGCAGGGCTCGTCTCCCGCTGCCCTCACGTTTCAATTTCATCTGAGCCCAAACGTCCTCTGAGTTTGAGCGTCGGACGAGCTTCGCCGGGACGCCCTCAGCATGTATGAAGACGCTGGCGAGCAGCGCGGCAGTCCTCTCACGGCCGGGATGAGGCCTCCCGGACTGACAGATTGCAGCAGGCGACGCGATCGATGCGGCGTCCCATTAGTTCTGTCTACAAAGCCCCCTGCGCACAATACTGATGTTTTGGCTGGAAACTCTGGGCAGCCGCGGCGCTGGCGGTGTGACGGCCTCATATTTCACCGGCCCCCTAGCGCTCGTCCTCCCCGGCTACAGTTATCGAGTGCCTGGCATGAATCCGCTGTTACGTGTCACACTGTGCAGTAAAAAAACTGAAAAAAAAACCCCCACAAACTCCGAAGCCACTCTTCGAGCTCATCATCATCGTCAAGGGTTGCCATTCACAGCCGTTCCCCCTGCCGGGATAATGCATCTATTTTTAAGGCTTTTTATAGCTGATATAGGTTTGGGAAAAAAAAATTAAAAAGCATACTGGAAGAACCATTAAAAAGCATAATGGAGATCCCAACATCATTAATTCAGAGAGGTACAAACATTAGCATTTATGGGCCTCGACGGACGAGTCGGTTCCTAACACAAATAACGAGTTAATGGGAGCCGTGTTCGGATTTTAAGTGAGACAAGTCAATGCTCAGATGGGAATGACCTAAAAAAAAAAAGAGAGAGAAGAAGAAGAACTTGACAGTTATTCCTTCAAAGCTCGCAACTTTGGGCACAAAAGATGTTTCACTCCAAGGACGGTCAGTCGCTTAAAAACGGGTTTGTTTTTTTTTTACCAGCAGAATCAACTGGTCCTGAGACTTAAGTGCCAATGTTTTATCAGCGTTAGTTATGAGTGTGGAACCAAGGAGTCTTCAACACAATCAACACAACGGCAACGTTAGCAACGTCATAGAGGCAAAAAAAAAAAAAAAGTTCTCAGCCTTTGAAAGCACACAAACAAGTCAACCACATTTAAATACAAGCAGCCATCAGCCATCAGCCACAATGCTGCTGTTGGGTCTGTATTGAGATGGTTCCAGGAAATACTAGACCGGTGTGCGTTTGGCTTTGTGAGTGATTTGTTCTCTTCTTTACAGTCAAACATTCGCACAACCATCGGAAATTGATCACATGGTAATGATGGAGATTAGCACGACACACATTCAGCCCAGTTAGAAGGCAGTTAGGGAAAAACAAAAACACTGACTCACTTTGAGTCTCCGAGAAGAAGAGTTCTAGGATTTTAGCGCATTTTTACATAATGAATAATAGTGACGGAAAAATAAAATTAGTTATATTAATAAAAAAAAAATCTATGTCGATGCCCGCGAGGTTGACAAGAGGTGCGAGGAGGGTGGGAGCCCACGTTCAAAGGAAGAGAGCCAGCACTCTGCCGGCGGCGCCGCTTGTTTTGAAGGCGTTGAAAGAGGCGCAACGTGTTTTTTGGCTTTTGGGCAAGAACTCCAAAAATAAAAAAAAATAAAAAAAAAAAAAGGCCAAAGGGCCGTCGGCTAAAGGGGCTCAAAACCTTAAAACACGAGGCGCGAGATATGAAAGCTGTCATTTTCTCTCTTTCGTGTAAAGGGAGAACTTGTCTCCTTTTTTTTTGTGTTGAAACACATTTCCTGTCACTGTTGCTCTGTGGACTTGTTGCTCGCCCCCCCCGGGATGCTGCCGGTGCTGCAGGAGCCGCAGCTGCAACACGCGGCCGCAGCATCGCGTTGCACCGCCAGGAGATTTTGGGCTGCAGCTCCACTGATGGCCAGTAATTAGTCTGACTCATAGCCCGGCTCCCCCGCTGATAGCCGTATACCCTTCCTCCCTCTACTCCCCCTCCTCTTCCTCCTCCGCCACTGCCGTCTCATATTCAGCTCATTAATAATAAATATCATCCATTTGCAACCAGCCCCTCTTCCTGCCCCCTCCACCACCCCTTCCTCCTACTCCTCCTCCTCCTCCCTCAGTGTGCGATATGCTTTAGTGCCTCCACAAGGAGCTTCGCCACTGATATCCCTTCCCCCCACTTTGACTGGATGAGATACGACGTGCAATTACAAAGTGGAAGCAAAACAGAAGAAGAAGAAGCAAAAATTAAAAAAAAAGAAAAATGATTTTCTGCCTTTTTTCAAAAGACATTTTTCTACAGTATGAAAAAAATAAAGCAGCAAAGGAGCAGCAGCGGCGGCAAAAGGACAGCGCATGTTTAGATCTTTCATTCCCATCAGACTCCAGTGGGGCGGCGCTGCAGGATTCATTATCCGAAAAAGAAAACTCAAAATAAAAAGTCTGTGAATCTCAGAAAACGGCACAGTTAGCCCTCTGTTTGCAGCCTCCTGCTGAAACCCACACTGTGGGACCGCCCACATTAGGAAGGCGGTCTCAGTGGGCGGAGGCAACATGTGGCCCCCGGGGGGGGAGTGGCCACTAACTTGGGGTAGGCATCAGAGAGCGTTTTGCGACATCACAAAGGTTGAATTTGAGTGGTGCATCTTGCGGAAGAGTGAGTGAAGGAAGTAAAGGGATGGAATTTTTGGTCAATTTTGCATCATAGTGGACCTTTAGTGGACGTTTTTTTTTTTTCCCACCTCATCAGCGGGTCTTGAGTTCACGGCCGGGACAGCGCTGAGCCGTGGTGAGGGAACATCGGTCGGAGGGGTTCGATACTAACGCGGCTGAAACACGATCTTCAAATCGTCGACCTCGCTGGCTCCCCTCGTTACTTCTGCTCCCTTTCAAACCGCCAGTTGTCGTCGATAATGAACAAGAGTCAGAGTCGCTGTTGGGCCACGCTGACTGCGCCCCGCCCCTCCCCCCCTCCCCCCCTCAGCCCGCCCGCCCGCCCGCCCGTCTGTCTGTCTGATGAAACCAAATGAAATCAGCTCGTCGAAGTCGGCAGCAGTAGTTTTTTTTTCTTTCCTCTCTCTCTCTCTCTCTCTCTCTCTCTCTCTCTCTCTCTCTCTCCTCCAGCAGCTCTACCTCTCCACCCCTTATCTTACCCTGACAAAAGACGGCGGCCGAGTATCTGTCGAGATGAGAGCGCCAGGAAATGGCAGAAAAGTCATTTTTCCACACCTCTCGCCGTCCTCCCACTCCCGACTCTACCCCTCCCCGCCACCCCCCTCGCGCAAGAAAAGCAAGTATTCAATTTGCGCAACATGTCCGGGAGCAAATGGAGATTGAATTTATGGTTGCGAGAGACAGAGGGGGCAGAAGGGGGAGCAAGGGGGGGAGATCTGTCGCAGAACCTCCAAATTACTCAAAAGCTGTTTAGATGTGAGGTGATTATAACGCTGCTCCCCTATAGGAGGCGATAGACTTCCTTCACTGTGAGCGGCCTTTCATTCCTCACGGTAGGAAGGCGAGGGTGGACCAAAACATTTTTTTAAAAATGTCCCAACCGTGAGATTTATGGATGAGCGGGCCGCACAAGGGGGAAGAAGAAAAAGATTTTTAAAAACCTCTGTGAGGGCCGCGGCTGAATGATGCATCCGTCTGCCGGCGTCGGCGCCAAAATGAAACCAGGCGGGTTCATTTACGTTGAGTTTTTATTGTGAGTTTTCTTTTGCCATTGGAGGGATTTCCAATTACTGGCGACGCACAGAGCCAAAGTTTATCCTCACACTTGCGAGATGAGAAAGGGAACTTCTCCTGATGACGCTGGTGAAAAAGTGAGTTTGTCGACACAAATGAGAAAATCTTTTTTTTACTGGCAATCAACATTTAGCTTTTAATTGTATTTTATTTTTTACTAGAACACTGACTGACAACAGGGAGAATAGCACCCTAGTCACTAACACAGTGCCCCCCGACTGGCTGGCCTTGCATAAAACTACATCATTTTGGTTACCCGCTGAATCAGATGGTCTAATTTGGTGTCTCGTCTAGTAGACTATTATCTACTATCAAAAACATGGAGAGAACGCTGAGCTACCTTGCTGCTGATAGCCGGGCAAGAGTGGCTGACCCCCATGAAGACAAAGTTAACTGCTAACTGTATTTTCGATGCACGTTTTGGTTAAAAACTTAAATTTTCCCTTATTCCTTCTGTTTAAATCTCGACACACTCGGATGTGTTTGCACGGCTCTGTGTTATAATTGATATATTTAGATACAATTTAACACTTACACACCGACTTTGCATCGCGTTGCCAGAAACATCTGATGGCAATTTCCCGCTTCGCCGCCTTCTTATATTACGTGAATCCAGAAACTCGAGTTGCCTTTTCATTGCGGATATCATTTTTTTTCCTTTCCTCTAAACCTGATCCGCACAAATAGTGGCAGACAAAGTCAATTAGCGGAAAGTAACTAGACATAGCACGCACGCACGCACGCACGCACGCACGCACGCACACACACACACACCAATAGGAAGTACGCCTTCAATACCCGTCAAGAATCTTTATTAAAGCGCAACCTTGATATCCTGATGCGGTTTACGGCGCTCATCTATCCGCCGTGAGGTAATGAACGCTGTCCCGTTACACCCATTTCATTTCACAAGACACTCGCTTTCATTAATAAAGCCCAAGCAGTTGCCAGAATATTAATATTGATACGGCAGCGCTCGTGCGCTCCGCTAACAGAAGTGAAAGTGTTTGATTTGAATTTTTCATTATTTTTACTTTCTTTTTTTCCCCACCACCACTTCCCGGCGTTCGTCGGCGTTCCCTGTGGAACAACGCAGGCAAGGTTTTTCCTGGTGACTGTCGTCTTTTACCCGAGCAGGAAAAAAAAGAAAAAAAAAGAGAGAACGCCCGACTGGATTTCTTCTCGGGGCTGCGGTTGCATTAATGCCGGAAACTTAATGCAGTATTTAATCTCCATTTAAAGTCCATCTGATGCTAATTCATCAGATACAATCTGGCGTCAGCAAAGCGTGCATCGACTGGCCGGAAAATAATCAGGAACAAAAATGAACCAACGGAGGAACTGCTGGATCCTAGGACTTTGGAATGGTAATAAGGCGGCTTACGACCATGACTTGGCATGGAGAAAAGTTCTGGGTATCGCACCTGTGTGATGTCACAAAGGGTTCAAATGCATCACTAATAGCTCTGCCCCCTTAGACCGCCTTGTTCCTGGGGCAACCTGAGCATCGGTTTGAGCATCTGGCTGCAAACACAGGGCTTTAATATGTCATTATTTTCTGGAGATTCACATGGATTTGTTTCTTTCTTGGATCATTAAATGTGTCCAGAATGTAACATATAATATCTGAACATAAGCAGAAGGTCAAAACCTCTGTCGTGCTTTGGCGGGAAGCCAGCACATTTGGCAGGAGGATGCAAACAGAGGGCTAAGCGTGTCATTTTGTTCTGGAGCTTCACGGGACTTTGATGCAGTAACATGGTTCATCGTTTTTCGCCCCTGGGCTCTTAAAGCGGCGGCAAAGCAGCGTTCGAGGCTCTGCCTGTTTGAACTTCATTCATGCCCGGCAATTAATCAGAAGCCGCCCAAACAGTGTGGCGGGGCCGACGGAGCGTGACGGCGTTGGCGAGAGGAGAAAACACAGCAGCCGCCGTCTCCCGGCCAACAGTCTGGCACCGTTTATCTTTCCCTCCCCCAAAAAAACTCATTAATCTCTAATGGCTTAATTCAGTCTCTCCACTACGGCCCGCGTATGTTCTCATTAATGGCTTTTTCAACCTTATTCTATACGGCAAGATTATAAAATGTCTTCTTTTTTTTCCCTCCCCCACCACTCCTCTCCCTCTTCGTCAAGGAAGGGAGAAAAAAATGGGGGTCGGGGGGAGGGGGTGGGGTCAGCTGGAAATAGAAAATGTACGTGATCCTCGGCGCCGTTATTTGATGGCGAGCGCGGCGGCGGACGATAATCGACTGTGAGATCTGGTGGGAGGGATGATGACAGGAAATGAAAGTGTGTGAGGGCTTCAAGCAAGTCACAGTTCAAACAGTCTCGTGAAAGACAGTGAAAGACAGTGAAAGACTCGCGGCCGAGCGGCCAAGTTTGCAGAGGGCAAAGGAGTCTACCCCCCCCCCCCCCCCACACACACACACACACACACACACACACACACACACACACACACACACATACACCCACCCCCCACTGTCCCAACCACTCGTCTGCTGAGGGAGTCAGAAAATATCTGCAGCCTTTTAACTTTTAGATTTGTGAAATAAGTGGACTTGACTCTCCAGCATGTGGGGATGAAAAAACAAAAACAAAACAAAACTCTGAACCGGGCGGTTTAACGAGACGGAGTTCTCTCCGTTTGCCTCTCGGCCGTTCGCTCCAGGCTCAAAGCGAAAACCGACACAAACTTATTTCCACGCTGAGCCTCGACTATATTCCACGTTTTGTTTTTGTTTGTTTTTTTCCTTTCAGTGGCCTAGAAGGAACGTCAACCCTTTTTCAGATTTCGCTGCCCAAACCCCCCCCGTCAACATCTCTAAAATAAATACAGAGAAATGCATGACAGCTTTGGGGCCAATTTGTGTTGGAATTGCAGCGAAAAGCATGCGAGAAAGAGAATAAAAGGCAGAAGGCGAGCGGCGAAGGCGACTTAAAGGCCTCCTCCCACTTGTGTTTTCTGAAGTGATTTCTATCCTGCCACTGAAATCCCCTGACAGGAGGAGCGTCCAGCCTTCTCTTTTTCTGGCAGCACTTTTCAGCATGCATTTGCGAGGAAGAAAAAAACTGTTCTGGATTTCGCCCCTATGTGACGTCACAAAGGGCACTGACCCCTCGCCAACAGCTCCAGACAGGTGGCTCCGCCCTTCGAGACCGCCATGTTTTTCCCTCATGTCCAAACGAGTGTTGCTGCCACCCGAGCATCAGTTTTCGCAGGAGGCTGAAAACACAGGGCTAATGATGCTGTTTTATCGAGATCTGTAGGGGATTTGTTTGTTTCTTTGGTGAAATCAAATGTATCCTGGAGGTAAAATAAAAGATCTGAATACAGGCAGGAGGTCAAAACCTCTCTCGCGCTTTTGCAAGGAAGCCAACAGATTTGGCAGGAGGGTGCAAACAGAGAGCTAAGTGTGCCATTTTTTTTTTTCTCTGGAGGGCGACAGACGGGCAGCTCCACCAGGAGTCTGGGAAGAAAGACGAAGCCGTGAGCTGGAACATGCGAGCGGCACCTCGGGGGACCCTTGTCCAACGGGCCAGACCTCCCGACTGCTGCCCGGAACGTCCCAGAAGTCTCGGCGTCTGAGAACAAATCAAATTGAAGAAAAAATAAAAAGCAAAAGCTGACAGGCTGGACGGTAAGACGGGGATGTCCTTCCTGCTGCTCGCCCGCTGACTGAGGATCGGCCGCCGTCGACAAATCACAGATGCGGGGGCCTCGCCGCACTCCAGCCGGTTCAAAAATAAAAAGCCAATATCCTCGGAATGAAACGCCTCCAGCTGACAAGGTTTAGCAAAAAAAAAAGGAAGAAATTGTCCCCAGTCGGCAGGGGACACAAATGGCAGCGGGGGTCGCAGCGAGGTCGAGTCGCAGCTGCGATCCAGCCGCTGGTCAGCGCCGTTCCAAAAATCTAAAGAAATAAATAAATACAAAAAGCAAGGAGATTGAGCAACAACGGTTCCGGTCACGGGGCAGCATCTGCAGACGTGACTCGACTCTGGGGGGGCGATTAGAGCAGGACAGCCAAAGTGTTCCGTGATTGGCTAGAGATTGGCAGAGAACAAACAAACAGTTTTGGATGTTGCCCCAGTGTGACATCACAAAGGGGGCACAGATGCCTCGCCGACAGCTCCAGGCAGGTGTCAGCTCCGCCCTCTGAGAACGCCTAGCGTTTCCGTCTCATGTCCAAAAGTCCCTCTTCCAGCGGTAAGCTCCGCCTCCCGGTCAGCTGCAGCAGGTGATTGGCATCAAGTCACATTTAATTCCGCGCGGTTCAAAAAAATGTTGAAGTCATAAATGGAGACGCGTGGCGGACAAGATGTCGTCTCTGTTTGAGGCGTTTGACTCGAAAAAAACGCTTTGATCGCAACGCGCTCTCGCTCTGTGATCAGCATGCGCTGCACGTGGCCTCGTGGCGGGAGATAAAGCCCGCAGGATTAGCCGCCGCATTGTGCCGCCCTGTGTTTAATGCGCGCTGATGGGCTTCCTGCTCCCCGTCGCCGAGAGGAGCGGGCGCTGACGCCGCCTGCTAATGAGGAGCCGCGCTGCCTCTCCAAGCTCGTCGCTCTCACAACCAGAAACTCGATGTTTGGGCCGCGTTCGTGGCCCAAACATCAACTGCAGCCTCACCGCGGAGAGCATTCGTGTGTCTGGGCACAAACACGTAGCGAATGTTGCAGTTTTCATGCATGCCAGAAACACGACTTCTGATTTATTATTGTTGTCTGATGTCCTTTTCATCCACAGGCCTCTAGAACTGTTGTGCTGACATGAAAATCTTTAAATTCGAGAATCTTTGCAAGTCCTTTCTTGGCAGCAATCTATTTTAAGCAGCAAAGTCAAAAAAGAAAAAAAAAACTTGCATTCTGTTGAAATGAAAAAAGTTGAATGAAGTAATTTAAAGTTCAAACTTTAAATTGAACAAAGGGAAAAAAGTAAGGAAGTAAAACGTAAGAGGAACCTAAGCTTCTGGTTCGCAGAGCACTGGTGCGCGATCTCCTGGCTCCGCCTCCGCTGGTCGAGCCAGCTGACTCCCCGCGAGACGCCTTTCATTTGCGTTTTTTTTTATTCGAGTCAATTTCATCGACGTCTGAGTCGCCGCTGGGCTTTCTGCGGCGAGACAGATGACGCTCCGCTCGCTCTCCTCTTAATGAGCCCGGAGGACGGCTCGGCCGCGGGTCTTCGAGGGAGAAGGGCTTGGGGGGCGTGGGGGTGCGCTGACCTTTTCGCGACTGCAGCCACCAGTCAGCGGCGGACGGCGGTTGAGCCAAGGACCCGCTGGACGCCCTGCCCATCGCTCAGCGTTAGGAGACTGCAGCACGTCAGCACGGATGACCGGAGTCTGACTCACTTCCTGGTGGTCGATCGCCATCAGTCACCGTTTGGGTGGACGTGGCAGTGATCTGTATCCATCTAGCGAGAGTCCCGTCAATACCGGCAGTACAGAAAATAACCACAGACACACCACTGTGTGTAATGGCTAAAAAAGTGAGGGCTAAATATTTTGACTGCCCCCCGGTGGTGGGCTGCAGAACTCTGCTCAATAAGATCCAAGAAAAAAAAAAAAACTAGGACGCCGTCCACACAATATTGTATTTTATAATATTCAGTAAGTAATTTAAAGCTTTAAAACATGTTGAACAGGAGCTAAAAAAAATATTTGAAGGTCCCATGTTATGAAAAAATGTCTTTACCCACACTTGGCAACAATGAATTTTTGTTTCCACCCAGAAGTCCGACTTTTACTTCCTTCTTCGATTGCATGAGCTGTCCTTTGTGATGTCACAAAGGGCCCTGACACCTACTACAGGTTAGCAACCACCCTCCCCCAGCCAGGTATTTGGTTCCACCTCAGTCCTGTTTCAAACATGCATAAAAGGTCATTGCATTATATTGCAGTGGGAAGCTGTAAACACGGGGCTAAACCAAATACACCGTGGTGTATCTAATTATTGTGACCACACCCCCAAACCAGGTGTTTGCTCCTCCCTTTTATACCGCCTTCTTTTATATGCCCCCCCTTTAAAACCGACAAAGCTTCAGTTCTAGAGGGAAGGCTGCAAACAGAGGGCTACATATGCAATGTTTGTAGACACTTAATAACGCCGCACTGCTCCGCAGGCACAGTGATGGATTCTTTAAGGAAAAGGGCGGCTGTTCATCACTGGACGGGATTCACTTTTGCAAGTCTCATGAAATCACCATCAACTTCGTCAACGGGAGCCAGTCTGGCCGAGACTTTCAGCTCGAAAATATTTTCTTAATTAAATCCTGCCTCCCTACATTTATCTTCCAGCGTCAGAATTACAATCAGACCTCTGGGCTGCCTGCATGTGTGTGTGTGTGTGTGCGTGTGTGAGTGAACGTGTCCATGAGCAATTGTGTGTTTGTGTGCAACATCAAGACGTTTTAAAGCGACTCCCTCACTTCGCTGTTTACGAAACGGCGGCGCTTCAGGAGGAGAGCGGCCGGTCGATATGCGCCACTTCCACGCACCTGCCCGCTCGCCGCTCGGCTGCTCAATAAGGCGCGACCTCTTCGGACCTCGGTGGTGGTGGAGGAGGGTGGCGTGGGGGGCGCCGGCAAAAACAATTATCTCAGCGGGCCGCCGTTTGCCGGCCATACATCACAGTTTTATCACGATCGAAGCGGGTCGATGGGTGCCTGATTACGGATGGAGGGAGAGAGAGAGAGAGAGCGAGAGAGCGAGAGAGACAGAGAGAGAGCGAGAGAGAGAGAGAGAGAGCCAGTCGGCCTAACAGCAGGAAGTGATGTTCAACTCACGAGAACGTCGGCGTTATTTTTTTATTTGTTTTCCGGGGGGAAGCGCAGGGAGCTCCGCCGTGACACTCAATTCCAGTTAGGCCGCTGCCAGCTTGATTAATATTTGAGCTGCAACAGCAGAGGCTGCAACAAAGACTTCAAAAACGTTGGCGGCATTGTTCCGACTCGCCCACGCTAAGAAGAAGAAGAAGAAGAAAAAAACGCAGATTTTATTTATATATTTATTTATTCATCTTCCAACCAGCCGGGCCTCGCTATCGCCAAAACGTGCCTCACTTGAAGAGTTTTGCTGCGCCCACTTGAAAGAGAAACTGGAGCGATTTGAAAAGGAGGGGGGTGGGTAGAGAGAGAGAGTGTCTTATCAGCTCCATGATGATGCACCAACCCCCCCCCACCCCAAATCCCTCCCCTCCACCCTTTCCCCCTTAACCCCTCACTTCCTGCCGTCAGGGACGCATTAAAACATGTCAAGACGTGAAAATAATTAACCCCGTTAGTCTGACATTTAAAGAGTCTTCCGCCTCGTCTGCGGAGGGAGGGGGAGAGTGGAGGGTTGGGGGGGGGTGTTTCTGACGCGTCACCCCGGTGTAGAAATGTCAGGCTAATAAGGAACAAACAATCCAGCAAACAGCCCCACAACCCCAGTATTCGCCACGCATCAAGACGGCGATCAATGTATTCAGGCCGCCGGTCTCCCGGCAACATGCCTGCCACTCTTCCTCCTCCTCATCGTCTTGAGTCTGAGGAGGAGGAGCGGGACGGGACAGGCGAGGCAAGGCCAATCCAGACAGAGTGTGTGCTCATCCGTGGCCGGCAGCCCCGTCGAAACAAGGCACCGCCATGATCAAAGAAATATCACATTCACGAGCGAAAAAAAAAAAGAAATAAAAGAAAGTGTCATTTTCCTGCCGGTCGGGGGGATATGTGGGGAGGGCGGGAGAGGGGACAGGGTGCGCAGGTGTCACCTCACCACTTCCCCCGGCGCTTTAAAAAGTGCGACGTTGGCAGCTGACGCAAGCCCGAGTGGAAACTCTCCAGTATCGGAGATCCAGTTCGGAGCTGCTTCATTATTATTACCAGTTCTTATATTTTCTTACGTTTGTCTAACCCTCTTCAGCCAAAGTCTTAATCTCCCCCTAAGGCTGTTAAAAAACATTAAAAAAAAAAAATCCAGGTGCGTCACGGCTTTCAGCTGCAGTAAAATGCATCACGACACATATTCATCCGCCGGATGGTTATCAGGCTATTGGCAAAGCCAACCAGTCAGCCTAATGTTCCTATCGGCTTTTTTTACCGTGAGGAATTGACGTCCCCTTTGCTCGCCTCCTTTGCGGTGCTGAACACACGGGAAAACAAAAAAATCCTGCACAATCACGGAGAAAGAAAGAAAAAAAAAACAAAAAAACGGCCGTTCGGACGAGCTGCATAACAGCCCAGTCAGTCACGGCGGTGGAAGATTTAATAAAGCGGAGGAATGTGTAATTGGACATTAGAGCAGATGAGATGTGGGTGGTGTTGTTGTTATTGCTGTTGTAGCCTCAACACTGGCGCTGGAGCTTTTGTATTTCTGTTTGTGTGCGTTTCATCTTGTGTGTGTGTGTGTGTGTGTGTGTGTGTGTGTGTGTGTGTGTGTGTGTGTGTGTGTGTGTGTGTGTGTGTGCGCGTGTGTGTGTGTGTGTGTTGCCCATATTGTGGCGAGGGCCGTCTGCGGCGCTGCTCACTGGCCAGATTACAGGATTACTGCCGTCTCGGACTGTTCGACACCTATAAGACAGCCCCAGAGCTCGGATTTTTATTTATTTTATTTTTTTCACATTTTTTTTGGTTGGGGATTTGCAGCATTCAAATCCTCCCTGCTGGAAAAAGATAAAGTAAATCTTAATGTGATCAGGTGGCCTAAGTCATCGTGATGACGTCTAAAGACGGCGCCGTCTCGGAGGTCGCCCGGTTGGAAGCTCCCGTTGGAAAAGAAGGGGAAGACTGGCTGGCCGAGGAGCGGGGAAATGTAAAGCAGGCCTGACGGTGCGCTTGATTTATCTACTCGGACGCGGCGCTCATGTACGTACATAGGTATGTACCGATCCTTAAAGTGGGGCTGGCTGTTCGGCCCAGGTCACGGCCACGCCGGCCATTTATCAAGGGCGCAATATGCATCACACACGCACACACACACACACTGGAGGACTTGTAGCGGTCAGCGGGGGATTTGCCGTCTATGTTACGCTTATAGAGGCGGCGGATGGACGGGGCGGGGGGAGGGCATTTGTCTCCTGGATCGGCTCTTAATGTGCGCCGTCACGTGACCGGCGAGGCCCTTTGGGTGTCGTGCCGGCAGAGCGAACACATCCATCTTGGCCCCTAAAGAGCCCCGGCAACGCCCCCCCCCCTCACCCCCCACACCCCTCCGCCCATCAGGAGCTGAAATGAAAGGAGGAGGAGGAGGAGGAGAAGGAGAAGAAGGATGTGGAGGAGGAGGAGGAGGAGGAGGAGCCTCAGGGCTGGTACGATTACGGGCAAAAAGAAGAAGAAGAAGATTTTTTGGGGGATTTTTACAACCACACTTTATCTTCTTACTAAGAAGAAGAAGAAACAACCAAGTAAGCGGCTGTTGTCCTCCTCAGAGTGGACTCTGAGATCGGACAAGATTTTGAGTGACGAACGATTAGACCTGTTTCTCATCGGGGAGCCCCGCCCCCCACCCCTCGCCAATGCCGCATCTCATCACGCCACGGCCGACTTGACACGTTGCGGACGTCAAGGGGCGGAGCCCTGGGCTGAGTCAAGTGACCCACATAGGCGCGCGTGGTCAAGGCCAGGTCCGGAAGGACCTGAGGCGCAGCTCCGACCACCGCCACCCCCCCATCTCTCATCCCTCTCTCCACCCTCTTTAAGTGAGGGAGCGCAGAAAAGATCCATGTCTTCAATTTTGAAAGCAGCCGGTCTAATTGAGATTTTTTTTTTTTTCTTTTTTCTTTTAAAGAGCCCGAGCTAGAGGGATTCTATTTAAATCCCGCTCCAGCTATTCAGGATGAAAATGTGCAAGAAGATGAGGAGGAGGTGGTGGGGAGAGTGGGGGTGGGGAGAGTGGGGAGTAGAGTGAGAGAGAGAGAGAGATAGAGATAGAAAAAAAAAGTCAATTCCAGCAGGAAATAATTGTGAGCAATTCCCAGACCCGCATCATTTCCTGTTACTCCTCTATAACGTCGTGTATGGCATCTTTTTTTTCCTTTTTTTTTTGGATGGATGGCGGAGCAGCGGGAAAGAAAGAGGGACATGAATAAAGATTTGGGTCATTGCAGATAGCACATTCATCCGGCCAAAACCAAATTGTCATCACTCTGCTTTGCTAAGCTTAAAGAGGGAAAAAAGAAAAAGAAAAAAAGAAAAAAAAAAGGCAGGAAGCCGCGGAGAGGGAAATGGGTTAGCGAGGAGGCAGAGAGAGAGCAGCTGTGTTGTGCTGGATTGCCTCGCCTCCATCAGGCCCGGCTCGCTGAACGGATGTCACGACTCCAGACTCCGGCGGCTCGGGTCGCTGCGTGCAGGTGCGTGTCTTTGACAAGAGGAAGACACAAGCGCTCCGCTTTTCCATCTCAATGTCAAGCCAATCTTTTGGGGGAATGGAAGAGGGGGAAAAAAAGCGGGAAAGGGGAAGTGGGGAGGCAGACGCAAATGTAGTGCATTTCAGAAATAAACTGCTGCCTCTGCAGGAAGACTGCGGTACTGCAAGGAGAAGATAAACGCGAAAAGCAGGGGTTGAAAACCAGAAAACTGTAAACGGCTGCCAGGAGTGAACCTTGTACATCGGCCAAGTCGCTCAGGGGCCGTTCACACGAAGACAGACTTTTTTTTTTAAACTGCGCCTTTTGGAAAACGCTCTCAAAAAAACTGCATCGCACAAAGCCATTTTGTTCACACAGAGACGCTGGAAATGACTGAAAACAATGTCGTACCTATGCCAGGTCGGGCGTGTCACCGCAAGTTTACTCCCTGAAGATGGAAGCAGAAGAACACTAGAAACACACCATGTTTAAAGAAGCAGGAGCTTGCTAACAACATTAGCACCACAAGAAAGCTCACTAGTGAAAAGACAGTGTGAATACACAACAGAGTTGAACTTCTGCTTCGAGTTACTTTAGAACACAAAGCCTTTAAAGGTCCATGCTAGGGCTGACTGGGAGTCGTGCCAGTAAAAGTTTGCTAACATTTTTGTCATTTAGGTTTGCTGCCTGCTCTGAACAACTACAGAAGAATCGACTTCAAGCTATTAGCGTTGGCTGGCGCTAAAACAATTAGCCCAGGCAAAAATAAGAACTCAACTTGGTGGACAGTGAGAGAAGCTGAAAGTGGCACAGAATGGTAGGACTCAGGAATTAGGAATGAGTTTGGCATGTTCTGAAGCCCACCACCAGGGGGCTAAAGCGATCAGAGTGTATGCAGCACAACACATCAGAAAAGGGCCGCTAATGCCAAAAAAGGATGCACTGGAACGGTTTCTTTTCTATGTTGTCACCTTTGATCACCTCCAAACACTTTCTCAGGGCTCTTTATCAGTTGGATGCATGAGATCTATAACAAAGGATTTAGGAAACATTAAACCCGACGTGCCAAAGTTATCGTCAACGATCAGCTTGGCACGTTATTTTTTTTTCGGCCATTACACCTTGGAATAAATATCTCGGCTCCCTAATTCAAATTGGTAGCTAGCAGCCATGATAGCGCATAAGAGGAAACTGGAAATTTGGCAAATTAGCTTCCATCCTCCAGTTTGCCAGTGAACTTTTTCCACACACAAGTCAGGCACCAGCTATGGGTGAAAACTTTTTGTCCATGTTAGATCCTTTATTCTCCCAAGAGTTTCCCCGTCACCCTTCACCAATGCCATACTCCAAGAATTTGGCCTCAAAAACAGGGAGAGACTCTGCATTTTTCCCCCCGTCAAGGTGGAATAGCTGGCGAGCTCCCAGAGACAGGAGAAAGAAAAAAAATACGGAGCCGGAGGCTTTCCAGAGGCCTTTCCAAAAGGATCAAATGTAGCTCACGTTCACTTGGCACTCAGGTGTGTATGTATGTGTGTGTGTCACCCCCAGACGAGCCCTCCCACACACCCTCAAACACACTTTTAAAATAGCTCACAGGGGAAAGACCTCGACTCTTTTTAACTCGGATAGGTTTTTTTTTTCTCCCACTCACTCTCTCTCTCCTACATCAAACATGCCTGCCGGTGTCCGTGTGAGTTTTTTTTTTTTTTTGTCAAAAGTTTCTAACCAAGGGGGGAAAATCGATATGGCACCCACAGAATTTTTTTTTTTTTTTTTTTTTTTTCTTAAGAGTGAGCAGAGCAAAGGGGGTAGGTAGCTCTGCGGCGGTGATGAGAGCGCCTGGCGAGCCCCGGCGAAATTGCGCATTTAATCCAATTTATATGAAGCGCTCAATTCTTGTGTGAAAAGGGGAGGGGGCTGGGATGGAGGGGGGGGCGTTAGGGAGGAGGACAAAATGAAAGCGTCCTCTCATGAAACGGAGGCCCTTCAGTGGGTCCCTTTGACGACGCCGGCGGCGGCTCTCCAGTCACGATGTGGAGAGCATGAAAATGATTTGTCAACGCGTTCGCGGGGATTTGAATTTGAAAAGATCAAATATTGGCGCGGAGGTGGTGCTTAACTCCGGGCTTCTCTCGCTCCCCCCTACACCCCCGGCCGGTCTCTTGTCTCTCGGGTACAATTACAATTATGACTAAACCGGGAGATTAATCTTATAAAGTCTTCTTCACACCGCACTCGGCTGCCGTCGACTGATTCTTATCTCTTCCTTTAATGCGTCACATTCAGCCGGAACTTATTTTCTATCAGACGCAAAACTCGTGAAGCTGAGTATCATTAAAAAAAAAAAAAAAAAAAAGAATTCTCACACCCGCACACACCGAGGCAAAAAAAAAAGAACAGTAAAAAATTCTGAAAGCTCAAAGTGGCTTTGAAGTACTTGGAGGCAAACAAAAGTGTATGATGTCATTTTCATGCAAATCATTTCAAGGCGCATTCCGTCAGCTTGACAAGAACTAATTTGAGGCGACGGAATATATTTGTATAAGAAAAATCTGCTTGCAGTGAAGCGAGTTTCTATTTGAGGAGCAGCAGCAGCAGTGACGACTGAGCTGACTATTAATCTCCTGCTGGTTCACGTTCGGATCGGATCCAGATCTCACAAGTCAGCCAGGTGAGTCAGGATATGGTAGGGAGTTCTGAATCATACCACCAGGGGGCTGTCAGTATATTTCGTTTTTTTTCGCCTGCAGGGATCGTTAGGAAAGCAGACAACGGCTCAGTTTATTCAGGTGAAGGTCACATTTTTTTTCTTTTCTTTTTTTTTTTTTTTTACTTCTTTTTCAAGTGGTAAAACGAAGTGGTGTAAATAAACACACAGGCAACGGCCAGCGATAACAACCGGGTCAGCTGGGGGGATAAATTACCTGCGCACGTCATCAGTCTTCTGCAATAGATCATTTTTATCCCACTTAATTCCTTCCTGCCCCCACGGTTTTTCACTCGGCCTTTCCATTTTCTCCCGCAAGCTAACAGAGTATTGACGAGTTTGGCCACGTGTTTGCAAACTGGCTCGTCTGGCAGTGGCGGAATAAATGCGGAAATGTTACGGCCGGCCGCTAACGTCGTCGCGGTCGGTCATTCGCCGTCTGGCGCACATATCTGTTGTGTGTCGCCCTGTGCACTAGCACTAGCCAGGTGTGACCTAAAATACTAACAAAATAAATAAATAATCACTGTTGGCTGCGGTCACAGTTGCTGAGAGCCAGTCAGTCCTCATAGTCTTGCAGGCGGTGATGTCCATCCAGGTGAATAAATTTGAGCTGCTTCCACCGAGGTGTCAGGTGTTTTTTTTTTTGTTTTTTTTTGTTTTTTTTTGTTGTTGTTTTTGTTCAAAGCGTGGAGGATAAATCGGATTACGTCTTATCTGCCGAGTTTCCGTCCTCCTGCCCGAGGTCCTCCTGATGCAAAGTAATGAGGAAGGCTTTGCAGAGGAGCGCCGCAGCCCCTTCCGGCACATGGCTGACACGACGCCACGAACGGGTACATGCTGACATCTAGTGGTGACAAGCCGCAACGGCGCCGGAGGTTTTAAATCTCGTCTTTTCGAGACAAACGAGGCAGACGCGTGCATTTGCTTCCTTCGTTTTTATTTCATAATTAACTTTCATGACTAAATCAACCCGATGCGCCACCTGCGCCTTGTTTCTGCGAATTAACCCGGAAGGACGTTTAGCGGGACACGTGGCCTGTTAAAAGAAGCAACACGGCCGCAGATGACAGCAAACATAAATTCAAAGGATCCCAGGAGCGTGACGTCACAACGGCGATAACCGCAACAACGCAAGGCGTAAATGCGCTTGTGTCTGTTGTGTGTGTTTTATCCGTTGTGTGTTGCTGCAGCTAAATTGCCTTGTAAAGGCGAGCGCATCCCGTAATGTCCCAAACGGCAGTGCATATAGGCGCTTTACTGGGCAGCTGGAGCCGATGAAGCTGAGTCGCTCTAAACAAATTACGGAAAGGGACATCTGTTGGAAACGTGAGACGTCTTAAAGGGCTGACAGAGGAGCATCTGCGCTGCCAGGCTCGTGTAGTTTAAAACAGGAAGAGCAACTTCATTTGTAAGTAACTTTGGGGCACAATACTTGTAGGGAAAAAGTTGAAGGAAAACCTTATCTTCAACACATTCTGATACAAACTAATAGGGGTACTAATTTCTCTTCTTCCGCGGCGTTCTCAGCCTCGTTGCCCTGTTTTGCCCTTTTTGTGAATGTAAATATTCGGCCAATAGGTGGAGCCATATACACAGATCTGATCAAAAACACGCAAATTGCCCTCAACCCACAACCCCAAACAAATAAAGAAATAAGACTGTTTACCAGAACCACCTGTCACATCCCGAATTAATATTTAATATTTTATGCATTTTAGGTGGACATGTATTTCAAAAAACACATTTTACATTAAAATTACTAGATTATTTTTTTATGATTATTTCGGGGGGGGGGGGGGGTTACAGTTTTATCTATATTTAATTATGGGATTATCAGTCAAAATTCACTGAACACAATGAGTTTATTTCAGTGCCGTCCTTTGACTATATTTTCCTTATTTTCCCTATTCTTAAATTTTGCATTTCCACATGTGTGTACTTTTTCATGTTTTTCATCTTTACCAATAGCTACCAGCCCATCGAATGCCAGTGTCAAACAGCAGACCTCTCCACTTTGCTGGAGAACAGGGCTCTCGGAGTGTCAGTAAAGGGTTAAAACTACTCCACTGCCTCGAGACTCCGCCTCCTCTCAATGACTCAACAAAACAGGAAGCAGGAAGCCAACAGCGTAGCTGTCACAAGACTCCCAGGTTCATTTGTTTGTTTGCTTCTTATTCTTCTCCTCCTTCATCTTCTTCTTTGCCTTGGTTTTCAGCTAGTATCGGCTCGAGACTAATTGTTATTCTTCTGTCCTGGAGGCTGCTGGGCCTGTCTGATCAAAGCATTTGTGGCTAATAATACAGACTGGGGCCTGTGCTTGCACCACCTCTCACCAACTTTCATTTTCCAGCCAGCCAGACGCACCGGTGCCACAATGGCAGTCCGGCTGTCGCTCTCCGACGTGGACCTGTCCTGCCCCATCTGCTGCGAGATCTTCAAGGAGCCCGTGGTCCTTAAGTGCAGCCACAGCTTTTGTGCCGGCTGCCTGCAGGAGTACTGGAGGCGGGGGGGCAACCGCGAGTGTCCACTGTGCCGGAGCCGCTCGACGGACGACCCGGTGCCCAGCCTCACCCTGAGGAACCTGTGCCAGTCATGTGTGGAGGAGGGCGGGGCCGAGGAGCGGGAGGCGGGCCGCGAGCTGGCCATCCCGCCGGGGGAGATGTGCCCCTTGCACGAGGAGAGGCTCAAGCTCTTCTGCACGGTGGACGACGAGCCCATCTGCGTGGTCTGCCACACTTCCCGCAGGCACAAGGCACACGACTGCTGCCCCGTGGGCGAGGCCGTCGAGGGCGTCAAGGTAAACACTGTCACAGACCGTGATGAGGATGATGATGACGGACGGCAGTGGTTTGGCTTCTGACCTTCTCCTCATGGTCCCACCTCAGGAGAGGATTAAGTCGGCCCTGAGCGTTTTGCAACAGAAGAAAGACGCCTTTGACAAGACCAAGAGAAACTACGAGGAAACTGTAACGTGCATCCAGGTGAAGTTGCAGTCCAAGCTCTCCAAGATTGACCACACTCCCTCGCTGCTCACCCCAGGGGTTCTGTCTGTGTTTCAGGCCCAGGCTCGGTTCGTGGAGCGGAGGACTCGAGAGGAATTCGAGAAGCTGCATGCCTTCCTGCGCGCCGAGGAGGAGAGCCAACTGCAGGCGCTGCAGGCAGAGGAGGAGCAGCGGAGGAGAGCCGCGGAGGAGAAGATCCAGGACATCAGCAGGGACATCCAGTCCTTGTCCGAGACCATCGCGGCCCTGGAGGAGGACCTGGCGCTGGAGGGCATGCCCATCCTGCACGTGAGTTGCGACTTTGGCGTAAATAAACAGATTAAAAACGCACTTCTTTTTTCTAACTGCCCTGTTTTTTTTCTCTCTCAGGTATGCAAGAAGGCTTTGGCAAGGTAGAGATAACACGTTTATATATTTTTAGCCGTTGTGATCTTTTGATCTTGACATACTAAAACAAAAAGCGTAAAATTTCAACCCCTTCCAGAGCAAACTGCCCGATAGAGGAGCCAGTCATGGGTCCCGATGCTCTGATAGACGTGGCCAGATATCTGGGCTCTCTGGGCTTCCACGTTTGGGAGAAGATGCAACAGATGGTCAAGTACAGTAAGTTAAAAAAAACAAAAAAAAACTTTCAGATTTGCCAAAGTTTGGATGACCCTTTTTCTTAACCCACCCATGCAGCCCCGGTGACCCTGGACCCCAACACCGCAGCACCATGGCTGGTCCTCTCGGACGACCTAAGTAGCGTCCATGACGTGGAGGAGAAGCAAAAGCTGCCAGACAATCCAGAACGCTACGACCCAGACGCCGGCGTCCTGGCCCGCGAGAGCTTTGCCTCGGGCAAGCACGCCTGGGAGGTCAGCGTTGGCGAGAACACAGCCTGGGTGGTGGGCGTGGCCAAGGCTTCGGTGCAGCGGAAGGAGAAGGTGCTGTCGGTGCAGAAGAACGGCTACCTGTGCGTCTATTTCTACCACAAGATGTACTTCGCCGGCACGTCACCGCTGACCCGCCTCAACCTGAAGAGGAGCCCGGAGTCAGTGCGCGTGCTGCTGGACTGCGGCAAGGGCCGTGTGTCCTTCTACGACGCCAGCGACAAGAGCCACATTTACACCTTCAAGCATCCCATCACCGAGAGGGTCTACCCCTACTTCTGGGTGGGTGGCAAGGAGTGTCCCCTGACGGTGGCGCCGCAGCAGGTTCACGTCCAGGCCCTGGACTACTTCAGCTGAAGGCCGTAGCACTTTAGCTCTCTTCATTGAGAAGTTCCTCCAAGCAGCAGCAGGGGGAGGGGAGTGAGAGAGCATTGCCAGATTTTCATAAGCTAACACTCCGGGGTTTTGTGCAAATGCTAATCATGTGATCGAAGTGGGTTAATAAATCATTTGTAGCAATCGTGGCAGCTCTGTGTGGTGCATCTGTATTCCAAAGCAGGCTTTGTCGAAACCGCCAGGGAGAGGCGGTGGTTTTTCAGAAGTATCGATATTGAGGTATATCGCAAAAGTGTCATTGAAAAACAGTTTTTCCGAGGGTCGAGTGACCAGTTCACGTTATGTGAAAATGCTGCGTTATGTTTGGACGGTGGAGGAGACGGAATATTTTTTTTTACAAGTAATCAAAGTGAAAAATATAACAACCATTCTTGACAGCAAACAAACATTAACAAACAAACGTAAACAAACCAAAGCAAACATAGCAAAAGTAAGTCTTAAAATTATGACTCATGTGCTTTACACCATTCAATGGAAACACCTGCAAATCGCAATTGCACTTTGTTGAAATTTTAGGAATATTTACATTCAAATATTTAATTTTGCGAAAAACTAATGGAAACGCAGCTACTGAGGGCTGGTTGCGTTTTTAATATAATGAAAGAAGAAAAGAGTGGAATTATTCCTCAAACAGGATGCAGACGCTGATTATTGCCAGAAAACAAGGAACCTTTTAACACTTTAATTGCAGCACTTATTTTATTTTATTTAATTTCTAATTTAGAAAGGCTTTCCAGTATTCAAGATAAATGAGAGTTGAGAACGCTAGCGTTGTTTGTTCTCCGCTTCTCGGTATCCGAGTTCTGATTTAGTTTTAATTGTGTTGATTCACACTGATTTTCCATCATTTTGTTTTTTTATCCAAAGCACTTTGAGATTTCCTGATGAAAAGTGCTTTATAGATCAAAATGTATTATTATTATTATTATTATTATTATTATTATTATTATTATTATTATTATTATTATATTGGTTCAGGAACCTTTTTCGATTTACTGTCACTTTTATTTCACATCTAGATCTATGACATAAAGGTGGCAATAAATCACAGTTGCAGGTTGTAGCTGTGCTGACTTGCGTTCGCTCAGAACGACTGAGCAGCAACGATAACAGTACATTCTTGATACTTTCACCACAAATCAACGCATTCCTTTGACAATGTGCTCAAATTACTATTGAGCTAAACAGAACTGAACTGATTGTGCTGGAGCAGCTTGCGACATTATTGTAAGCTGTTACAAAACGGTGTCATGATATAATTCGTCCACAAGAGGGTACTACAACATCGCTTATGCTCAAAAGTCCATTGAATTTCGATTTAAGATGCGGGTGAACCACAGGGGAATAAAGTATGAAAGGTTATTGTAACTTGTCTGCAAAGAGGAACAGAACATTTCAGTGAATATTTACTCTTTACTGGACTTTTGACTGACCACTTATCATTCTCCTTATTTTATCCCCATATCCTTTCAACCCTTTTGCACACATACCCAGAGAGCAAGATCATCTACCTGCAAAAGTACGTGGACCTTCCACAGAGCTGCCTGAGACACAGTTTGTGTTCACACACAACTGCGGATATATCTGAGCATTTTACTGTCTTTTCTGCTACACTTCTAACACTTTTAACTGAGTTTTTAAAGCGTATGTTATTTATCCTTAATCCCATAAAGCAACACATAAATGACTACACATTTTTCTCTGGCTCACAGTCATATTGTGGCCCCGGCTCCTGTTCTCTCACTAAGCATCTGCGTCTTTAATGTCAGTGATTAAAGTGTTCCTATTCTTACCTATATAATATGTGGTGGGGGCATCAAGGGACGCACCTGTGAGGGTGTTCGAAGACAAAGGAGACGCAGCAGCAGCAGCAACACCTGACGGTCACACAGGCCACGTCCTTTAAACCTGACGAGACACAAAACACATACTCTACATATGCACATGTGCATGGGTCTGTCCCAGAGACCTACAGATAGCGAACACTTGACATTCAATCAAACGTAGCTCCATTATTTAGCAAGGAAGCCTTGATGTGTCTCTAAGCACCTCAACGTACCAGTCAACAGTCCAAAGTAAGTCTGCTGCTCTGCTCCAGATGTTTGCTGGCTGTAATTGTTTCTTCTCCTCTCTATCTCTATCTCTTGTCAGACAGTTTCAGGACTTTTTAAACATTTTAGTTTGTGTTGCTCTGATGACAGCCATACGTATGTCCTATCTGTGTAGACAGGTTCTAAACCTTCAGGACACACACAAAAAAAAAAAGTAAATCTGGAGAAATGTACCTTTGTCAAACTTGATATATCAGATGATCCCATTTGGGTGTACACATGTAGGCTATTTTATTATGGTTTGTTGTCCCTCTATATTCATTTACACAGTAGCCGTACTTTGATTTCATAAGGAAGGTCATTTTACTGAGGGGGCAGAGAATTAAAAAAAAATAATTCCCCCACAGCACTTAAAACATTTGAAGTAATTCTGGACATTTTAACTTGATTTGTACACTCGCAACGTTTTCGATACACAAGTCACGCGAATTGGGCAACCGGTAGTTCTCAAACAAAAACAACGAACAAATCAGTTTGAAACACAATAATAAAAGGCAATAACCTGAATAAACGTAAATCAATCGTAATCGTTTGGAGCTTCTTTTTTTTTTTTTTCCACAAAACTTGCGCGTTTGTACATCGTCACCCCGTTCACCAGTAACACCAGTAACTAGGGGCTATACTGTCTAGTTTTACCAGCATCATGTTATGATTATAAAATAATAAAAACAAACAAGTACCTGGACTGTGTCAAAAGATGGCGGCCGACCAAAAACGTCTAGGCTGAGTAGACAACAGGAAACATCAGTCAGTGTCCAAAAGAAAAGAAAATGTGAACGACACGTTTCGGAGATTTGGAGTACTTCAGTACACTACAGTCTTTCAGTTTACAATACACGTCAGAATACGGGCGCGTTCCAAACAAACAAAGGGCCGGTAAATTCAGATTGTTACCGGAAATGTGACGGAACACGCGACAGCAGTTGCAGAAGAAAGAAAGAAAGAAAAAAAAACTCATCTCCCCGCCTCACCTGGTATCGCGGGACTCATGAGGTTAGCCAATTATAAAAAATAAAAATAAAAAGTGACGAACTCTCGTGCCACAGAAGATTGTGATCTGGGAAAATCATATAATATATAAAATATATATATGTGTGTGTGTGTGTGTGTGTGTGTGTGTGTGTGTGTGTGTGTGGTGAAGTTGTCATTAAATAACTAGTCAGTATTTAAGTTTTTGATGAATATTTTTGCAAGCATGAAATAAAATGATTTTCTAAAGCTTAGTGTATGCAGAAGGCAAGAGAAACTAAGGTTTATCAGGTCAAGCCTATGAAAAGCAATTTGCTAATTTGCCAAGCCATGTGATGACTGACTTAATTTTTTTCCCCCCAAGAGATCTAAGATGGCCACTGTCTCATCCAGCAGCGGCAAAAAACGAAAGCAGGACAGCATTGCTACCTCGGACCCTCCCGCCAAGTCTTCCCGAGTCACCCTGCTGAGCCCATCGCACCTCCTTCAGCTGGAAATACCTGCAGTCACCAACACTAGCCTCCCGGTGTGGGACGCAGCGCGGTCCCAACAGGTAGACACCACCTGGACCATCAACCCCTACTGCATCAACGTGCACCTCACACCTGCCGTGCCCAGTGAGCCGGTGGCGTCGTCATCCTCCGGCAAGGGCAACAGGAGGAGCAAACGAAAATGCAACGTGGCACAAACACCAGCGCCCACTTACAACATCCTGCAGCCCCAGACCATCATGCAGACCCTCGCACAGCAACAAGGCCCACCGCAGAACACCTCCTACGTACTGCTGACTAACCCTCAGAGCAGCACGCCGCTGCTGGCCAGCTCACAGCAGAAGATACTCGTCAACGCCCCCCTGGCTGACTCCATCAATGTCTCACTGCCCGTCATCATTGCCCAGCTGCAGCCCGCCCTGCAGGCCGGTGTCCCCGCCAAAAAGCCCGCTTTCCCTACCATCCAGACCCTGATGGTCACGCCCGTCAAGCCCAAGCCCAACGCCCCACCCAAAGTCCTTTCCTCCTTTTCGTTCCACACTAGGACCTCGGCTGTCCAGATCTGCGACGAGTTCCTCCTCAACGTGTGTCGCACGGGGCAGAACTGCGAGCTGCACCACACACCCTACCCGTTCCACTGGCAGTTGTGGTGCGTGACCAGCCAACAGTGGGTGGACTTCCCACCGCACTCTCAGGTCCTCCTGGAGAGAATGTACAGCAACGTCAACCAAAACAGCATTTGCATCAAAGACGGGTAAGACCGGAGGATTGTGACGTTGCAATTTGATGCTGTTTGCTTTTAATGGTTATCTGTCTGTTATCTATGTGACCACAACTTCTACCGCTTCCTTCAGGTCCCACCGCCTCAGTTTGACATTTGACACAATGCTTATGAGTGACACTTCCAAATATAATGGGGTGAGGCGGCTGACCAACTCCGACTGCCTCAGTCGGAATCCTTACTTTCCCAGCAAATATAAAATCTACTGGCAGAACTACCTGGAATGGCATGAGTACAACCAGGTAATTTTAGTCGTCGTATTCGTCTGCTGCTCCGCCGCCCAATGTCCGACCTCACTCGCGGAGGATTTCCTGAAGCCGCGCCTGCGGCTCCTCAATCACTCTTTGATCACACCAGCTGGCTCATCTCACTGCAGGAAGTGTCCATGCTTCTGAAGCAGAAGATGACTGATGGGCACTACGAGTGCTCCTTCACGGTGGGATCTCAGAAGTACCGGGTGAACTTTACCACCATGACCCAAACCAACATCACCACCGGTTCGCAGAGAGAAGTCCGCCTCAGGCCGGCCTACAGATCGCCCGAATCCATGCGACCTTACCTGCAGTTAGTACTTGCAATAGTTTCAATCTTATTTTGTTTTGAGGTGGAAAAACATCTAGGGTCTTTAGACAGTGTCAGCAACAAATTATCAAATAGAAATCTTATATGTGTTATTTTATATCTTATATTCAAAAGGATGTTCCTTCTTTTCTCAATTTTGGCACTTTTATAACAACTAACATCCAACAAAGAATGCATATATTAAGCTTTCATTTCCTTTGTGCGCACACACAGGACAGGAATCCAGAGCGAGTCTTTTGAGCCCATCGGTGACCCACCAGCCGCCAACTTCAGCGTGGACCCACTGAAGGAGTTCAGCTTCTGGTACCCTCCAGTGTGGTCTCCAGTGTTTGGACAAGACTACACCCTGGTGGACGTTCCGCCAGGCACGTTAGCGTTCAAGACGGTGCAGAGCTTCTTCAATGAGAGCCTGCCAGAGACCGCGGTGGACATCATCAGCATCCAGCAGGTGCAGAACCTCCTGCTGTGGGACAAGTACCAGAGGTGGGTCTGGTCAGCTGCTGGTGCAAAAATTGAGGCCCAACAATGTATCCGGAATTTTTGCAGGATTGCTGCTACGTCAAACGTGCGTTGTGATTGCAGGCAGAAGGTGTACATGCAGAAGAGGTACACCAAATCCAAGGAGCCGCTGGAGAGACACCTCTTCCACGGCACCACCAAGAAGGCAGCGGAGGACATCTGCCACAACAACTTTGACCCCCGCGTAGCCGGCGTCAATGGCACGTCGTTCGGCCGCGGCTCCTACTTTGCCACGAAGGCCTCCATCTCCAGCGTCTACTCGGTGCTGTCGTCCGGCGACGAGGTGCGCCACATGTTCATGGCCAAGGTGCTGGTGGGCCAGGTGTGTCTGGGGCGGGCCAACTACCGGCGGCCGCCACCGCTCAGCAGCCGCTCCCGGCAGTACCTGCTGTACGACACCTGCGTGGACAGGATGGACAAGCCCACTATGTTTGTGGTATTCGACAGCTGCCAGTGTTACCCGTACTATCTCATCAGGTACAAGAGCTTGCCAGAGGAAATAGAAATATGACAGGACAGTGGAGGGGCTGAATGTTCGACCATCGGCGGTTTTGAATGTCGGAAGCGGCGCCACAGACATGTATATATGTGCAGCTGCTCAGGGAGGTAAAAACGCTGTTGATAAAGTGTTTACACTCGTACGACTGTTCAAAAGAAAATATTTATTTTGGTTATTCACACAATTGAGTCCTCTCTTTCTTCAACTAGCAGTGTTCTGAACCGAGTGGACATGTTTTTTCTTTTTTTTGCTTTGTTTACAAAAATAAACCGTCGACCAAGTACATTGATCTCTGTGCGTCTGGTGCAACAACTCGCTGGTATTTTTCGACGCCAAAGTCCATCGCTGTAAAACATCCTGTTTGGGCAGGCAGCAGCGCCAGTGTGGTGAGTCCTGTCACCTCATAATGGGAAGGTCCAGGGTTCGAACCCACCTGGGGATCTTAAAAGAATGTGTAGCTTCTTCATTTGAGTGTTGGTACTTTTTTCCCCTCCAACCTCCTCCCAAAGTCTAAAGGCATGCAAGCAAGTTAAAATGAGTGATGATGGATAAAAATGTATTTATTCACAGGAATGTTGAACTTCAGAACTGTTGACTGAGCTGATCCCATTAGTTTCATTCCCAGTGTAAAGGGAATAATCTAAACCCTTTAATTGATCTTCTTTAAAAACATACCTCTGAACTACAAAACAGCAAGGGGAAGAGTTTTGAGACGACAATGTGGCTACAAATCCACATCACATTTTTCCTTAAATTTCTTTTTTTTGTTGTTGCAATAATTACGTTTATATAATCAATTATTTAAAACTACAAGGCATCTGAAGACGCGCACCCACACACACACACACAACAACAAAAAAAAGACATGATTAATAACATTTTATAATAAGAGTGCCAGAGCAGAGCTCTTTCACTTTGTGCACAAACCGCAAGTCACCTTAAATGTGCAATTAAGCGCCTTACATATCGCTGCCGAGTGTCGGACTGGAGAACAACTCCAGCAGCTCCAGTAAATTACATCACAATGGCGTGATTTATGAAAGTTACTTCACCTTTTTCATCTCCTGCCACCTTGGCAAAGACCAAGGTGGCAGGTTTTTCTTTTCTTTTTTTAAAGAAAAGAAAATAAAACTATTTCAGATTTTCCCTAATCCCTGGACACACTAAAGATAATTACTGTAAAATGTAACTATAAAACAATCCACATCAGGAACTATCAGACCAAGACGCAGGTTAGATGTAAACAGTATTGAAACTGGAGAAAGATGAACCAGCGACCAAAAAGTTCAGGTTTCTGTCCTGAGGGGGGCGCCAGACATGTGACTTGAAGCGCTTTAAGGAACTCCGACAGAGTGAAGAAGAAATTTAAAAGGCCACCAGTGCCACAGAGGGGCTCTGCAGAGTCTTGCTCCCTTTTTTTTTTTTTTTTGCACGTGAGGACACGACAACTCAACACAGACGTCCCACGTCAACCATGATAAAAACAACAGAGCATCAGAAAAAACTGAAAACAACATTGGAGCCCTCCCACCACCCCGCACACTTGTCTTTTCACACTTTGCTGCCGGCCTCCAAACGGCTCCGGGCGAGGGGGTAAACATCAGGGAAGGGCGGCAAAAAAAGGCTGGGGGAGTTGTAGCCCCGTCCACGTCTCACTCGCAGGCCAGCTTGCTGTCGAAGCTCGACAGGCCGATGGCGAAGGCCTGGAGGGCGCACATGGGGTAGTTGTAGTCCAGCGTGAAGATGTCCTCGGCCACACGGCCAAACTGCATGACAATGTAGTCGGCTGCGGGGGGGGAAGAGACCAAATCTGTTCAGTAGAACACCAGCTGGCGGTGGTGGTGGTGGTGGTGGTGAGGGGGAGGAGTGAAGGGCGGGAGGTTACTCACGGTCGTTGTCGTGCACGATCTGGAAGTTCTTGACCGACGCCTGGGTGACGCGGCCGTGGAAGTTGAGCACGTAGGACTGAGTGTCGTCGTTCCACACCGGCGCCTTGTTGTGCAGCTCGATGAGGTTGTCCAGCGAGTGACTGTGCCACCTGCTCAGCAGGCTGTCCTGCTCCTGCAGCCACGCGCGTGCACACACACACACACACACACACACACACACACACACACACACACACACACACACACACACAAACACTTAGCAGTAAATTCGGCAAACTTGTTGCATGCCTGGGCCATGCGTCCAACCTCAATGCGTTTGTAACGCATGCAAACGGCAAAAAAATGTAATTTAGAGTCCCAACTGCGCCACCTAATGGCTGAACTCCATGACTGTGTGTGATTATTCCAGAACCATCATCATCTTCCGGTCATTCATTCATTCATTCATTCATTCATTTTCTATACCCGCTTCTTCCTGAGCTCAGGGTCACGGGAGTCTGCTGGAGCCTCTCCCAGCTGTCATAGGGCGAAGGCAGGGTGACACCCTGGACAAGTCGCCAGTTCATCTCAGGGCCACATAGAGACAAACAACCATTCACACTCACATGCACATCTACGGACAATTTAGAGTGTTCAATTGACCTTACATGCATGTTTTTGGAGTGTGGGAGGAAGCCGGAGAACCCGGAGAGGACCCACGCAGACACAGGGAGAACATGCAAACTCCACACAGAAAAGTCCCAGGCCCGGAACCTAACCCACGACCTTCTTGCTGTGAGGCGGCAGCGCGAACCACTGCGCCACTCAGTGATGACTCAGTCAAATGTGGTGGCACTGATATTTTTAGCAGCCAGTTCAGCAGGATAGGTGACAAGAAAACACGCACACGCAAAGACTCCAAACTCACGTTCTGAGGCCTGACGGCAACCCGTTCAAAATTCATGTTCATGCCCGGGATGATGACGGTCATCTTGCGCGGCCCTTTAAATCCGAGCACATTGGTCTCCTGTCAAAAAAGAGCGTTCCAATTTAAAAAAAAAATTTTTTGTCGTTTTATTCATTCACCGCATTTTTGCGCCGCAGACACTCACGTAGCAGACAGCGGCCAGCTCCTGCCTGGTGTTGCTCTCCTCCAGCAGCGCCCCGGGAGTCTTGGACGGGTTGCTGCCGTTGTCATACACCGTGAACTTGGTGCCCATGAGGTTGGACCTGAATGGAGGAAGACAACGGGCGTTGAAAATGCAGACGACCACGCAAGTTGTGCTGTAAGCAACAGCGACCCCAGCTAAAGACGTTGGGGATCTTTCATGTGACCTCTGACCTCAGTTTACCGACGAAGCTCTCCCCTTCTCGCGACAGGTCGGTGGCGTCCACCGAGATCAAGTAGTTGGACGTCTTGCTCTTCTTCCTCTTCCTCCCTGCCAACAAAAAAACCTGGGGAGGAGAACAGAGAGAGAAAAAAATCATTCCCCTGCATATGAAGTTACTGCATGTTTAAAATTTTTTTCAGCACGTTCAAAAAAAAACCTTCAGCAGCACTCGCAAAAAACACAGCAAAATTAGTAATAAATTTAAGCGCCATTTATAACCAATCAGCTTTGTTCACGGGGAAAGAAACAGGAAGTAGGAAGGCGGTGCTTAAGAACAATAGTCGCTGCTGCAGCTAAAGTGATTAGCGCAGCTCTCTTCATCTCTTGCACTTTTTATCTGGCCTCCTCGGCACGCAGGATCCATGAGATAAATGGAGATTAAGACTGGAGGAAACACGGTCTGGGCTCAGGGTTTGCAGGCCACTCTCCGTTTGAGCACGACCACTTCCTGCCCTCCTACCCGCTTGCCGTCCTCCCTCTCCATGTGCATGAAGTAGGTGGGGTAGAGGCCACGGTCCATGCCCTTCTTGTCTCTGGTGATCCGGCATTTGACGGTGACGCCGCGTGGAGCCGGCCGCACCACAAACTCCTCCAGGTTGGCCAAGTCCACGAGGGCGCCGTCGACGGCGGAGGGGGTTCCCGGACTCACCAGCTCCTGGCGGATGACAAAAACCTCTTGTCAACTTTTTCACAGCTTTTTTTTTTTTTTTTTTCTCCAGGCCGCAGCAGCTCACCGGGACGTCCTTCCCGCTGGCGGCCGAAGCGGGCCTGGTGGCGTCGGCGTTCGGGGACAGCGAGCGCGGGCCGTCCTCCACCTCGTCCTCATTCTCGCTGGCCTCGTCGAAGTTCATGCTGCCCGACAGACCTGCGTGGGTGGGGAGAGAGAGCGAGAGAGGTTCGGTACTGCGCATCCTAGAGGTGGGAGTGTTTGAGCGGAGGCTCGTCTCCATTCTTTGATCTCCCGCGGCGGGGTGATGAAAAGCCCAAGCAACGTTTGAAGCGCTGAGAGTTGGAGTGGCAGGCGCAGCAGGTACCTGCTCACAGTGGTTACACGGCCTGTCTAAAGACAGAAGCCCTGTTTAGCATTTCTTTGAAACGATCGTTCGGGCGCAGAGAGGCTCTTCAAGGCCGGTAAACTGGGACGAGTGCCGACGAAGAGACGCGGCTTTTTCATCTAATTCAAAACTCGGCAATCGGCCGTTCGGATCCATCTGTGTGTAGCAGAACCCGCCTGACAGCACTCATCCAACATGATATCGTTTGATGATGGCAGCTTGATTTGGCAGCGGTGATTCACCCCCGCCATCCTTTGTGACCTCACAACTGAGTGTTTCAGCACACGGTTTCTGTAAAAGTTTGCACAGAAAAACAAAAAGAAGAATGTCTGGAGAGTTCACTGACAGGATTGAGACATACTGTTGCTGGAAAGCTGCTGTTGGAATTTTTAATTTCTCTATTTTTCTTTTTTAGAACGTTGGACTGTTAAGCTATCAGCGAGGCCAAGAAAGACACTATTAATCATGATAATGTCTCAATAAATTGGAACTGCAGGGGGAGGTGTTGGGAGAACGGGGGCCTGGAAGGCACCAAACAGGAATGTTTGGCACGGCTGGACGTAATATTTATCCTGCTGTCAGTTACAAGAAGGCCGAGGATGTGCCCATTCAAACATTGGCTCGCATCAACAACAGGGCCTCGCGTCAGTGAGAGGGGAAGTGAGATTTGGTGCGACAGTTGCATCCTGGGAACTCTACCCTCCACTCCGTGCATCGCGGACTCCCACGGACCTCTTGCAGCCCTGCCAGCTGGACCTGCGAGTGAAAAGGGGCCGTAAACGCTGCAGGAGACCTGGCAAGTGATTTAAAGAGCCAATCTGCACACCCCACCTCAATATTTAACCTGCCCGCAGCAGAGCGCTGAACATTCCTCATAAACGCGGTTGCCCCGATTATTTTACCGGGAGATTTAAATTCATCCAAAGCCGTTGCCAAACGAGCAGCGCGTCGAACTTCTGCACAGAGACTTTCACCTTCGAATCTCGCCTGCACTCACCTTGTTTCTGCAGTAACTGGTGGATGTCCGTCTTGGTCTCCTGCAGCAGCGTCTCGGTGTCGCCGTCCCGCTCGGGCTCCACGCCAGTAGGCGACTGCGACGGGGACTGGGACCGCTGCGGCCGGTTCTGTGACTGAGGCTGGCTGTTCGTGGCCGGGTCGGGGGCCTCTGAGGCCAGGAAGGCCGCTGGACCGTCGATGCCTGCAGCGACAGCGTCGGTGTTGATGGTTGTCGGGTATGTTGATGACAGGTCGCCGAGTCACTTTGCCTCGGAAGACCCAGTCAGCGGCTGCGTTTCTATTATCCCTAGAATTGCGCAAAACCTAAATATCGCAATGAAAAACCTCTCAAATATGGCTGAAAGGTTTTGACGCTCCCATGAGGTGGTTTCTCAGACGTATCCATATTGAGGTATATCGCAAAAGTGTCATTGAAAACACTTTTTCGCATTTACAGGTCACGTGACCAGTTCACTTCAAGTGAAAATAACGCGTTATGGTTGGACGGAGGAGGAGACTTTTTCAGTAATCAAGTTAAGTAATCAAAGAGAAAAATATAACAACCATTCTTGACGTTCTTCTTCTTCTTCAAAAAAACAATTTTTAGAATTGTGGTTTATGCGCTTCACACCGTTCAATGGAAACACCTGCAACTGTACCGTGTCAAAATTAAAGAAATATCGCTTTTATTTTGCGAAAAACTGTCATGGAAACGCAGCTAGGGTCGTCCTCACCGTCCATGATGACGTCGTTGGAGTTTCCCAGGTGCGACTCCACCAATGGGGCCTGCTCCTCGCCGCGCCGCGCCCTGGAGCGCCGGGGCCGGGCCTCCGTGTTGGGCTGCACCATCAGGGGCTCCTGCCGCTTCCTCCGCTGCTTCTGCTCCAGCAGCGCCCTCTGTGGTGCAAAGGAGAGAGGGGGAAAAAAAGCCTCAGTTAGCTCCGTTAGCTCGCCAAAAAAACCGGCCGGGATACGAGACCTCGGATGCAGCTTTTGCCTGCTGACCGAACAGAATCAGCGGCTCCAGGATGCTTGGCTTCACTTCAAATGTTCTGCAATTTCTTTCTTTAAAAAAAAAAAAAAAAAAGGATCAGAGAACAAATTCTTCCCTGTGCCGTGCCTACTTTCCAGGCCCCCCCGCCCGCCTGCTTCAGCCCACCGCTTACGCAAGCGCATTAATTGGCACGTCGTTGGACACACAGCGAGTCCTGTTTGGCGATGCAGCTTAGTGAGGCGGAAGAAACCAGGAGGCCTCGTCTCGTATGCCGAAAGACTCTCATAATTGCTCATCGGCCGTCCAATGAGAACTTTTCTGGCCGTGAACAATGGACCGCCGTCACGGCTGGAAGTTTTCTAACACAACGCAAGAGAAACTCTGCACAGAGTTCAGACTCTTGTTCGGAGTTGGAGGTGAGAAGAAATCAGTGTAAAAAAAAAAAAAATGATACTGAATAAGAAGAAAGATTGAATGAGATCATCCTTCAAAAACCTCTACTGAGGGGAAACTTTTTACACATATTCTGGCCTTAGATCATCATGATGATGATAACAGGAAGATTCGCATGAGATGACGTCAGCCTTCCTATAGTGGAGCAACATGCAAAAGGAACTATTTTTTTTGTCAGTCAGGTCAAAATAGCAACTTCAAACAAAGTTTGAAACAGTTTCTAACAAAGTTAGAAACTTTTTTTTTCTTTTTGAAAGCAGCACACCAGTCTTCTTCCTGAAAGACCCTCTAAGCAGAGCTGCGACCCCCCCTCCCCCTCTGCTACCTACAGCTGCTATTTCAGGACCGTCTATTGTTACACCCCCGTTCTTCCGCTGAGCCCGGGCACCCACAGCCAGGGCTTGAAGGTGGGAGCGAGGGGAAGAGGGGGGGTCCTGCTTCCTGCCCACCACCACCAAAATATGATAAGTTTAAACAAACAATTTTCTAATTGCGTCCTGGCAAAAGAGCGAAAGAGGTTTTCAAAATGCTTGCCAATTTCACTGAATGACGAGGATGTTTGAGAAAGAGGTGCTTGTCAGAAGTGACTCACCCGCTCCATGGGAATCAGTCAATCCAGCAACCCGACAGCCTTCTTAAACTCAATCAACACTCAGAAAGTTAAAAATAAATAAATAAATAAAAATCTGTTAAAGTGTCAGTGCGTCGCAGGTGTTGACGGCCGGACGAGGCTGGAGACGAGCGCTGCTGTCGGCCGATGCTGCGGCTCCTCGCCCCTGATCTGCTCAACCTGGCAATCTGAAAACCAACAGCCTCTGGGGCCCCTTTGTCTCGGGGAAGGAGAGGGAGAGAGAGAGAGAGAGAGAGAGAGAGAGAGAGAGAGAGAGAGAGAGAGAGAAAAGGTCCGTCTCTCAGGAAGTGAGCCGCAGCGTGTCGTGTGTGTGCGCGCACAGTCAGTGTCGAAATGAATCGGCGGTCATTAGCGCTGGGCAGAGAGAGAAGAGGGTGGGGGGGGGGGGAGAGAGAGAGAGAGAGAGAGAGAGAGAGAGAGAGAGAGAGAGAGAGAGACGGGCGCTGCAGGTATTGTTTGAATGGAGCCCCGCAGCAGCACCACCAGCCCAGAGAAGAGCAGAGAAGAGCTTTGATTTGCCCATTTTGCAAAAGCGACACGCCCCCCTATCCATCCCTGAACACGCCCCCCTCCCGGTGCATCCGCGGGCGAGTTGCGGGGTTACGTGAGAGCACGACGAGGCTGGATGGACAGACGATGGGGAGGAGGATCGCGGGGCGATAACAGAGACGGTCGACACAATGCGTTCCGTACTCCCGGTGCTTCCTGTCCCCGATAGTGGAGGACGGAGGCGGGGCTTTAACAATCAAGAGTCCCGGCACCACAGCCGCTGCAAATCAAAGGAGGGAAGGAAGTGGATGGCAAACCAAAAAAACAACCCGATGGAGACAGCTGAGAGGAAGAAAACACACACACACAAAAAAAAAATTCCAGATGGCTTCCTTCAAAAACATGGACAAAATCCGGAGAGAGAAAAATAAAGCACAGCATTGATTTCACAAGGAAACTCCTACAACTGGGGTGGCACATCTGTGGACACACGTGACAAAGGTAGTACATTCTCACCTGCCGCTCCAGCTTCTGCTGCATGAGATTGGAACCGTCATTGTCGATGCCGCTGCAGAGAAGGCAAAAAAAAACAAACAAAAAAAACAAAACAGAGATAGGTTTTAGATTCCGGTCAGTTTCCAGATCCAGAGGACGGTGAACGGTAACCGGTGGTGCTGCTTTTCAAAAAGGTCAGAATGAGGAATGGGACCGTTAGCGGGAAGGTGCAGGTTGAGGCAGCAGCAGGCTGCGCTCAAACAGCAGGGGGCGCTGTCAGAAGATGTTCACGATGAACTACACTAGCAGTCAAAAGTTTGGACACAACCTTTGAACTGAACGTCTTTTCTTTAATTCTCACAGTGACATTGCACTCTGTCACTGAAGGCATCAAAACTACGTATGACCACACAGGGAATTATGTAGGAAACAAAACAAGTGCAGAATAACTCAAACACGTTTTATAGTTCAATTCTTCAAAATAGCCGCCTGTCATCAACACCATATTTAGAGTTATTGAACGTGTTTTCGTTGCTACATAATGACAGATATCTTGCTCATACATTCCATGTCTTCAGTATCCATCTGCAGTGGAGAAAGTTGGGTGAGCCAAGAATAAAGATCCACCCTTCTTTTGCTTACATCACAAATCCATCATTGTTTCCTGCAGGAGGCTATAAGCAAAAGGCCACGGATGCTCTACCCTGGTGAAAAATAACAATAAAGAACAGGGATCTTTAAGTACATGACTCATTCTGCGGGGCTAGAATGCCGAGGATTACAAGTTTTCCAAGGACCCTCAGACTGGATCATTAGCAGCCCCTCAATGAGCGAGAGATGACTCACAGACAGCGAACCCAGCGCCGGCTAAAACCGTTGCCCATCTCAAAGGTCACCGAGTGCCAACAAGCGCCGCCTTCCCAATCCGGATTCACATCTTAACCCAACGTGTTTGACGAAGGAAGACTTCTCAGCCTCCAATTAAAGCCCGACGGGTTGCAATCATTCCACGGCCGACGCGGGACTGAGTCACGCTCTTGCGTCACGCTCGTGGCATTTCGCAGCTGCAGCGGCTCCTTGGGGAGGCCACCTGAGAACAGGTGGAGGGCGGGGGAACCAATCAACTTCTAAGTATAGCACCGCTTGTCGCCATGGGTCAGGGGAGCAGCGACAGGAGCTCAGAGTTCTGCAGGTGTTCCAGACCTGCAGACCGGGAGTCATTCTGGCCTGACGGCTGCTTTGTTTCCCCGGTGGCCATTGCACTGACAAAACACAAAACACTGACACTTGACTTTCATGTTGGTTAAATGATGTTGCTGAATTGTGATTTTGTGTATGTTTTCAGCGATGGACGCTGCCGCCCCTGTGGGACAGTGAAGTGTAGCTCACCTAAGAAGAAGGTGGCCGCTTAGCACCATCTAGTGGACTAAAACCTAATGGGCCTTGTTATTGTTGTGAATGCGAACTAATTAGTGTGTGCGAAGCGGTTCATGTTTTTTTTGTGGATAGACAAACAGCCAATCAGAGGAGCGAAGCATATGACATAACAGGTGCGACCAGTCAAAAGCATGGGCGGCCCTGTCATGACTGCGATTGGCTTGGGTAGTTTTGGTCAGTGCGGCCCGGTCAAGCGGTCAGCCAAGAAACTGAATCGCTTGTGTTGCTGCGCTCGATTAATTCAAGTGCCCAAAAAAGAGACCTTTGTGAAGACATTCGCGAGCAAAATGACACCACATGGCATTATAAAAACACACAATACTACCGAACGTTACTGTGATACTGCAGGATACTTATTTTTGTGATGTAAGAACTTCCACTGTGGGGATTTTGGTATCGTTTTCATTGTTTTTCATGAAATTATTGGGATCTTTTTTCCTCAATTTTAGAATTGATTTCCAGTAAATAGCCCTCCTGTGAACCTGGTGAGTCTGGTCTAGAGGGAGTGTGAATGGTGCAGCAGCCCACCTCGTCATGGAGCTGGAGGAGAAGCTGGTGGAGCTGGAGGGTCTTCAGGGAAAACAGAGGACACATGTGGAGACACAGAGAACAGATTCAAAGACAAGATTCAAAACCACAGGGCGTCCGACCTGCTTGGTGAGGACAGGGAGTGGGCACCTACTGCACAGGTGCAGCTACAAAAAAGACCCTCAAGTGTCCACAAATCTTCCTGGAAAACATCAGAACAAACGCAACAGCAACACACACCGTGTGTTTCACTGGAGCTGTGAATGATCAATTCTTCATTAGTCCATCGCAGCTTGGGTGACAGGAGAAGGACACGGCGCGGTCGTCCCGTCCTTTGTGTGTCGGACCGGGTAACCATGGCGACATCGACGCGTCGGCACGTCCGCCTCCAGCAGCATTGATTAAAAAAAAAAAGAGAGAGACAACGACCGCGCGGCCACTTCTCGGTCCTGGCTGCAACCGGAGACGTTTGCATTGTGCGCCAAAGATTTAGAGAGCGGTGGAAGGAGGTGCGCGACGTGCGACAGCGCAGAGGATTCACTCGTGAAACAAGGAAGCGTCGTTCGGATGTCGTGTCAAGATCCGCCGCATTTCACACTTGGCACGTTTAATATTTGTGTCTCGACACCGCCGCGTAAACCGGCCGATTGTCCTTCGGAGTCGCCGACCTCGCAGAGGAGCCCATTACCACCGACTTAATGAAACAACTTCCCCTCTGACACTCCAAAAAAAATGAATTTAGAATTTGAAGGAGCAAAAGTTAATGACGAGCGCCACGGGCAAGCCAGCCTCCGACGTGCGCAGGTGACTGAATGAAGGGAGCCGCTGATACGATTAGCCGCCTGATTTCCCCCGAGTGCGAGCGAAGAACCGGAGAGAGAAATTCAACCGAAACGCACGTCGACGCGAATAATGAAGCGCGTTTAATCACACGAATAATTGGCTTTTAATAGCGCCGGCGAACAGGGGCAGGCAGTGCAAAGTAGGTGAAGATTGCTTCCTGCCATAAATGTGGGGGAAATAATACAAGAGCGCTCAATATGAGTGCTCAACTAGGAGTTATCCACTTGACTCGAAGGTTCATCTGCGTCCAACTCCGATTGCCACACAAACTATGGCGCGAGTGGAATTTGTTGAACCAGGAAGTGCAGCACGAGAAACCTCTGCAACTGCAGATCGTATGAGAATGCCAGTAAAAATCCTGGAAACCCGAAAACTGCACCATGCACCTTTTAACAGGCGCATTCTATCGCAGGACAGTTACGGAATCAGACTGTTCACATGTGCGGCCCAACGACTCCAATTACAGCCTGATGGCCCAAATACGGGAACGACAAGGCGTCGGAAACCTGAGCGAGCAGCGATCCTCTCCTGGACGTTACCCAGGGATGCGTCAAGGTCGTGACCTCAGCCCTAAGTCCTCAAACCTGAACAGAGTTCCTACAGGTTTCTTCAAATTAAATTCAAGTCTTTTTTAAGACCTTTTTCAGACCATGTATATCAAAAATTAATACCTGTTTCTCGGTCTATTTCACAGTAAAGAAAGGCAAAGAAAAATGAAATTCTTGAATTTCAGAACATTAATTTATTCAACGAACGAAACAGCTAGCTGGCTAGCGTCTGCTGCTTCGGGCGCATAAGCAGCTAGCTGGCTAGCTGGTGGGAACCCGGCGGCGATGGAAGGAGTTTGTTCCTTTCCTCGGACATACTTCATGTGCTTCGTCGATTTGGCATGAGAGTCCAACGCCTTCGCCCCCATTGTTCCGAGTTGAATGCTCTTCTTGCACACAGTGCAGCCAGCCTCAAAAACGTTGTCCGACATTGGTTTTAACCAATGCCGAAAAGACATTTTATCCATCCACGCTGCGTTAAACTTACATTTCCCCATGTCCCAGCATGAATTAGCTAGCTGCTTGCCTCGTTGTCTGTGTCCGTGTTGTGAAGTTGTAGCGTGCTTCTTTTTTTTTTTTGGTTGGCATCCAGCGTATTGGTGCATTGACGAGAAATGCGATACGGAGAAGTTACATACAGCACAATTTTTAAGACCCAGATATCAAAATTCAAGACTTTTCCACAAATTCAATGCTTTTAAGACTTTTTTAAGACCCCGCGGGAACCCTGCTGAATCAGAGACTCTGATATCATGGCTGCTTCTTGCAAAAATCTACCCATCTATTAAAAGAAATCTATCACATATAGATCTATTATAGGAAGTGGGCCCGTCAAGTCTGGCGGCTACCTGTAGGACCAGCGGCTGTAGACGGGCTGCGATCCCACGTTCCGGACCGAATCCATGAATGGAAGCTCCTCCGAACTTTCTCCCTCAGTGTACACCGGCGCTCTCTGTACACTCCCGTCAACTCTCTGCTTTTATAGGAGCAAAACGGCAAGTCGTCCCCACCTGGAGGAGCATTAGCTACCTGCGCCAGGGGGGCCACAGGCCGTTGCCATGACCTCACAGCGCAGGCGACGCCCTGGGATCCAGCCAGCAGCAAGTGTATGAAAGAAATCAAACCTTCAGTATTGGTATGCCACGTCATTCAGATTCCTCATGTTAAAAAGGAAAAAAAAAATAAATACGTCAGTCGACTCATCGAATCCGAGTTCCCCTATTTAGTTACACTGAACCGCTTCTTTCCAGTAACTTTGTGAGAAACTCAGCAAACCGCTCGCAGCTCGTTTCCTCTGAGTCATGAAGGAGGCTCGACACTGCTCAGAAACCGCAGAAACCCGTCTGGCAACGGTCGGAATTTAATGTATTTTAAATAGCAGGAATACTAAAGACCGGCCCTCAGTCACACTATGCCACATTACGGTTGTGAAATATTCCACCTTGTTCCTCATGATGACGGTATAAATAATAAAAAAAAAAGAGCTTGTGCTGCGTTTCGTAAAAACGATAACTCGGGAGAAACTCAACACACTTTGAGAACAGACATGGTGCCGATACCGCCATCTTGTTGCTAGGAGACAAGAGTCACCCATCCTTTTATTTTTTTTCCTTTTCCCTGTGCATATATTTGCGAAAGAAAAAGAAATGCAGATGGAAAACGAGCAGCGTGTTTGCCCTGAGAGAGCAGCAGTAAAACGGCGCAGTGAAGACGACCGGTGATAAGCAGGGGGAATCATTCACCTGGGGGAGTAATTATTGAGCTCCAAACAAATGATGGAAATGAGCTACATGAGTTGATAATAATAGCGGCTCCCTGAGGAGTGCTGTCCCCAAACCCCTGGGGGGACAACACTTGGAACATACGACTCGGCGATGCTTTACGCTGTCCGGAGCCGCTGTGAGTGGAACCTCAAGAAGCCACAGGGAACGTATTCAGCCTCGTCAATGCCGGATCATACTGGGAATGGTACTTCAGGGTCATTTCTGCAACTCTGTGTCGCAACAAAGCAAAAGAAAATAAATAAATAAATAAAAATGAAATCACTGCTCTGCTACAGAGAGCAGAGCAGATTGTTTTGGTGTTAAGTGGGTCAAAGGTTTGAAATCCACTCGACTCTTTAACTGGGGGAAACGTTTCCACGAAAAGACTGGACATGACCTGAACTGGATTTCATTACATTTTGGTCTCTGGTGCCAAAAAGGGGATGTGAAAAAATGAGAACAACCTCTCAGCTTTACCACAAAACAGAAACCAAATAATAGTAATAAAGCGCTTTAATTTTGATTGCTCAGAGACTCTTTTCAATATCGGCAATAACATCATGCAGTCAATTCCTGATAATGAGGTGACTTGAAGACGAAGGTAATCATCTCGTGGTGAAGTCAATGAACACGCGAACCTCTGCAACATTCTAATCTTTGCCCGATAATGACAGCAAAGTACGAGCATAGAGTGGGAAAACTCTCCAGCCTCCCCATTTTAGTGCTACGCTACGGTCAGGTTGTGTGATTTGCCAACGTGTGTCATCTCTGCTGAACAACTCGCTGCCTCTTTACAGTCAGCAGGGCTTCTCTGAACGGCAACAACAAAAATCTTTAGAAGCACAGAATTCAAAAGCAGCAGCATCGGGGGGGTAAGAAGGGAAAAAGTCTCTGAAAACAGTTCATTATAAATGCTGAGTCAGCCATCTGTGATCACAAACTGGGTCGGCGTAACCCTCAGAGCTGTGTGCATCGCAGCTGGTGTGCAGGTCAGGAATGAGACCATAGCCGTCTCATGTTACTGAAGTGCAACGGCTGCGGAGGAAACCGTTTTTTTTCTGTTGAGCGAAAGCAGCGTTTTTGGGCGATAGAACCGCACGGCTCGTGGCAGAACTCATCCGTTCTGACTGCAGTTTGGGACTTTCCTTTGCACAGACAATTGCGTAAATGTAAAACGGAGACGACGCACCACGGGCAGACTCATGGGTGGTGCAAAATTCAACCATGATAGCCCAAGATCCAGCACGACTTTGAAGCACGGTTTCGTCCCTCGGGGTGGCCACAAACTAAACAGCAGAGAGCCAAAGATCGCACGAGGGGACGTGGAACAGGAAAAGGGCGGGCTCTGATTCCATCTCCCAGGAAAGTGTTTGGCAAGTGCGCGCGCGCGTGCACACAAACACATACGTGCTGCGTCTCAATTCAGGGTCTGCATCCTTGAAGTACGCATTTTGAAAGGAAGTTGTGTCATAGCACTGCGCGAAGGCAGGCAATTCCCAAGGGTGCTTAGGCCGCTCAAAATGCGTACTCGGAAATACGCACTCATTTTAGCCGATTCCAAGGATGCACCGCTACTATCCTTCGCGTACTTGTGTATCCCATGATGCTTTGCGTGCTGCTGCAAAGCATCACATAAAGTATCCAGTTTTTAAACGTAGGATTTTACTTATTTGATCATCCAACGGCATCGTTAGATGGCTAACCAATGGTTAGCTTGATACTATAAAAACGTCACTTCCGGGGTTGGCCAGCCGGAGGGAACGGCGGTGACGAAACGAGGAAATACGCCGAAGGCTAGACCGTCCCGAGTGGTTACCGGGGAGGCGGGGTTTGGTCCGTCCTTCTAGGCTGGGTACTGGAAGAACGCTTCCTTCAGACGGAGGACACTCGGTCTGAAGGGTGCAGACCCTGAATTCACACACACACACACACACACACACACACACACACACACACACACACACACACACACACACACACACACACACACACACACACACGGATGCATTGTGATCCTCTTTGTCAAAGTCATCATCTTCTCAGTACTGCAGCGTGGATATGCTTGCACTTACCCTCCAACTGCATCCGTTGCTCGGAAATGTATGTGTTTATTTACAGCTTGAGCTTCAATGAGCCACTCAGTCGGAAACAACCTAGAGTACAGGAATGCTGTGGAGGGGAGGACATGCTCGGACAAGACAAGCAAGCGTTTCCCTTTTTTTTTCTTTTTTCTTTTTTTTTTTTTAATTATCCACACCGACATCCTCACACGAAGCTACAAGTGGCTGCGAGTGAGTAACAATCCCCCATGTGTGAGATCGCATATGTTGGGTTGTGATTTAAAAAAAATCCCCCCCCCCGTGGCACCATGTGACACTCTGACGAGGGCGATAACCAACATGTCAGGTAAAATAACCGGCTAACGAAACCACAGAAGATCTAAGGAAGGAAGGAGATAATGAACTTACTCAAAAAAAAAAAAAAAAAATGTTTTTAACTAAAAATTTAACTTACGCTGTTCACCATCCATAAGTGGACGTTTCCGTTTGCTTACTTGTTTGTTTGTTTGTTTGTTTGGTGAACCGAAAGTCAAGCGATGGAAATCAGGCAACAACGTGGCGAGTAAACAAATAAAACAACAACAACAACAACAACAACAACAACAAAACGAACAAACGTTCGTGACGCCTGCGCGAAAAATACGTTGTTTTTTTTGTTGTTACGCAGTCAACTTTGCTCTAGCTTGCTTTATTATCACATAGGTCCGAGGTTTCATGCTCCACATCCAAGCTTCACAGACGTAAACCACTCTGACGCCAATAAAGTACGTCACAGTCGTTTTGTGGGGGGCACGAAACGACCCCCGTCTCCCGAGTTCTTACGCAAAAACACACACACACACACACACACACACACACACACACACACACACACACACACACACACACACACACACACACACACACAGCACTGGTGTCGTGACCAGAGGCACACCGTTAGCTACATTCGCTCACATAAACAGTTTGAGGGGGGGGCAACACATACCAGCCGCGAATACTTTCTCTAACAACTGATGGTTGTGTTATAGCGGGCTAACCACTATTTCGTAGTTCGCTTTAGCTTTATCGCCGAGTCTCGCAGGGTTGTTTTTTCAAACCCCCCAAAACTTGTGGGCGACGTTCAAGTTTTTTTCTTCGTGGCGGCATAACAACGTCGCAGACACCGGTTCGCTTCTCATTCCAAACGCGACCAACGGTAACGTGGATTTTAAAGAGAAAGGTTTCACATGTAAAGTGGTGAAGTCGAGCGTTGTTTTTACCTCACACTGTAGTAATTCATGTTTGTCCGCCGTTGATAAAGATGATTACTCGTGCCGCAGTCCGCTTTTCGTGGGCGCTGCTGCAGTGCTGCTGCTGCTGCTGGGGAGAAGTAGTGTGTAACTTGGTCCTTGGATACCGAGCGAACCAAGAAGCCGCCTTCCTATTGGTCCACCCGATCACTTAAGTAGAATTTCATTGGCGAGCGTTCAGACGACGGCTGTACGCTCGTCCCATTGACTTAATTTTCACAACTTGGGCCAAACCTTCGGAGTGTGTTTCTTCAAAATAGCCTCAAAGCTTTTGCGAAGTAGGAATAGTACCGTTTTAAAATATTTAATTCTGACACTGCTACCTGCGAGTCTGCTGCTGGATACTATTTCCTACGCTGCATAAAAATGTAGGTAGACTACAAATGCCCTCTGCTGGCCTCAATGCATAATTACTCATTCTATTAAAGCAAGTCTCTGTCTCTTCGTGGACACGATGAAAACACAAAAGCAGTTGTTTATTTCAAGAGAACTACTAGGGAATTGTAATACACAAATAAATAAAAGACGGCAAATGTTGTCGATGTTATCAAATAAAATTAACCAATTGTGGTGGCACAAATAAATCAAAAATGGATTTTTTATTTTTTATTTTTTTAAATAAACTTCCCGTTGTTATGACTTCACAATGCTTCACACAGTTTTGTTTAAATACTTTCTGTATTTGGGGTCTTGAACATTTTTCACAATAAATGCAAAAAAAAAAAAAAAAAAAAATGAAAACAGATAATTCACCAACAGTGTTTTTATTGACAATGACCACTTATGACCAAAAAACAAAAACAGACACAAATTCGTTGTTCGTGCAAATAGATGTAAAAACAAATGAAAAGTGTAAGACTTGTTTGTGTCGCCCATCTGAAAATAACCAAAACATAGACAGATGACTGGGCTGTCCAAGAGGCTAGCCCTGGAAATGCCAACAGTTACACAACAAGCAAACAGGGTATTTATTTATTTTCTTCTGTCTTTTAAAGTCAACATAGTCATTTACACTCTACTTAGTCTGAGCTGAAGCAATCACTGTCAACTATTTTTTCCTCCATTTTGGTCACTGTGGGGTGAAGGCCAGCTTGGCAATGAATTACCTGACAGAGAAAAATGAAAAACAAACAAACAAACAAACAAAAAACATACAGTACAACATGTGAAAGCTTTTTTTTTTAAATGTATGATGTCCTGTTGTTTTTGTGCAACGGCATCTCTTTGTTCGTCCTTGGCTACTGAATAGTCCTCAGGTGAGTCCATGTGGTTTAATCAAAGTGCTTGTCATGTCTCTCTCTTTATTTTTTTTGTTGATGTCCATCAGAAAGCGTCACAGAGAACTTGCCAGAACTCGATGTAGGGAGAGGCGGGGGGAGGGAGGGGGGCCTTCAAATGGAGACGGTTTAAAGAGCAGCATATATTAATCTATGGTCCACTAAATGAGGTGGCGAGGACATTTCGTTTTTGCACAAACTTTGAATATCTTTCATTATACATAGACACGTTTATTATATATTTATTCATATTTTTTTTTTAAAAAATGGTGTGTTTATGTACAGGTACCCTACACATCTCCAGTAGAAGAAATACACAGTAAGTTATGCTTTGACAAGTTACTGTACATGTAAAAGGTAGAAATGGGGGTCGACTGCGGGGAGGAGGGTTTGGGTAGGTGGGGGGGTTGCAGCAGCCTGCAGGACAGTTTAGCACCGGCAACTGGTGGCCACAACGCGAGGGTGGGGGGCGGGCGTGGAGTGGAGAGAGGTGGGCGGGGCTTAAGAGGGTCAGAGGGATTCTTGGCAGTGCGTCTCGTCAGCGTGGTTTGTCCCTTGGCAGCTTGGCCCTCATCTCCACTCAGAACTGCACCTGTGGGTCATCACAAACGGCAGATTTGAACCTTTTCTCTCCGTGATTCCCGTTGGCAGCTTTTCAGGAGAAGAAGAAGAAGAAGAAGAAGAAGAAGAAGAAGAAGAAGAAGAAGAAGAAGAAGAAGCAGTAGGAGAAGAAGAAGGAGAAGACGATGCACTTGCACATGCTGCTTTACATCAACTCCAACTGTCTTTAAGTCTTTCCGGTGCATATTGAGCTCGAAAAATTAAATGTTGTCACACAGATTTTTCCAGACTGTCAACAGTAACCATGTCACTCTGGAGATGCTGCTCAGGTTCGTCCCTGGAAGGAGAAACAGCTCAGGGTGTTTTTTTTATTTATTTTTTATTTTGCTCTACCATGTCACGACTCTTAGCCGGCTCCTCCGTCCCAAGACGAGCCCGGCAAGCATCCAAATATACTCACTGAAAAAGACAAGTATCTCACAAAACCCCCCGGAAAAGACCCCCGCCAGCGGCCTCGGATGGAAGCCGTGCAAATTCGACTGAGCAAGAATCGGTGTCGAGTTACATACAGCGTACAGTTTAAGGTCCCCTCTCTTCCTCCTCTCTCAGCAGGAGTAGGTTCTCACCGTGGAGCCGTCCAGCCGCTGCACTGCAGAGGGTCCGACTGCAGGGGGAGACAGTGAGACAGCGGGAGGAGACTTTGTTAGGAAGCCCACCGCTACCATTGAACAGAAGCATTTGAAAGAAAACGTTCTGAAGAGTATGAGAGTGACAGCACAAGCACAACAGAGGTTATTTGGAGGGTTTTTTTTCAACCACTATGCACACTCAAAGGGAGTTATTTTTTTTAGTTTTCAGTGGGGACATTTGAGTAGATTAGTGAAATCATGGATGAGGGAAGAGAAGAGTGTTAACAGGGAAATCTTGTTAAAAGAGAACACTGGCTCACAACAAGAAGTTTTATACCAGCCACTCAGAAAAGGCAGCTGCTGTTACACACGGCCTCAGTTGCAAATGGCCTGGAATGAAACAGAATTTTCTCCTTCCTTTTCTGCAGTTTCATTAGTCAGTGCAGAAAAAAAACGCTGTAGTACAGCACACTTTCACTCCATTTCTTCTATCAAATCAGTTGAATTGTACATTTAGGCATGTAAAAATATTGACTGAAGTTTAAAAATACAATTATAAACTGACTTGATGTGATTGTACAACGTAAATGTTAAGCAAAAAATATATACATATATTTCTAAATATATATATAGTGTATACATGTATACATGTATATGTACACGCACATATAAATATATGTGTGCATGTGTACATATATATGTATATATACATATATATATATATGTATGTATGTATATTTCTATAAATATTTTGATCGTTGGAATAGATTATTCAAAGACATAAGACCATCATTTAGTAGAAGCATTGAGCCAATGTTCTCTTGTAACAGCAGGCAGATGGAGAGCAATGAGACAAACTCCCACTTCCAACACTCACTACTGCCACACCTCCTGATTCAGGCCAGCTAACAGCACACAGCAACACCCCCCCCCCCAAAACCCCTCCACCTCTTAAACAGCAAGCATGGCTCCTAATCCATAACTTGACCCCTTTAGCTTTGACCACCTGGGCATTTTTATTACTTATTTAACACAACTCAGCAAAAAAACGCCACCCTTTGGAGTCAGGACAGTGTGAGGAGACCACAGAAATCAAGGGGCGAATACGGGACAGGACAGTGGTTTGCAGGAGGGCCCACAAGCCCGGGGTGGGGACCCTCATGGGAGGGGAGAGCTGACCTTGAAACCAATCCAAATACATGTCGTCGGAACTGTCATCCAGCGCCTCATAGAGGACTGCACGGCAGCCGCCAGAGAGAACAAGAGACATGGTCACACAACACGGCAAGAGTGCAGCGACTGCGGCCGCGCTGTGGGGAGTCCAAGACGGAGGTGCGCAGTGGCGGCCAACTCACCCTCGGGGGGCAGCCTTCTGGAGTGGCCGGACGTGGCGGTGAGACGGAAGCCGGCCGGGAGCGTCTCGGCCGAGCCGGGCATCATGCTGATCCCATGGACGTCCCGAGGTGGAAACTGTCTCCTCCACGACGGACCCCGGAAGTCCTTGTCGTCGCACTGGCAGATTGACAGACATGTCAACAACTGGAAGAGGCTCAGAAAAGCGTTGCATCATTTGGGCGCACTTCTTGTTAAGCAGATGTGATACTTTAGGCATAAATGGTGCAAAAAAACTATGATAAGAAAATAGATAGCTAGCTTGCTAGCTAACTAGATAGATAGATAGATAGATAGATAGATAGATAGATAGATAGATAGATAGACAGTCGAGCAGTCAGAGCAGCAATCTGATTGGCTGGCTGGATGACCCCGTCCTGCAGATAAGCAGGTGACCCACCTCGTCAAATCGCCTGTCGGTGCCCAGCGCCAGCAGATTGTTGTACTCTCGCTCCAGAATCTGACGTGCCTGGAGAAAAAAAAACCAACAACAACAACAACACATTTATATTGAGCCTACTTTTTATCAGAGCTGCAGCTCCGCTGTCGGAGGCTACCTGAGTGTTCTGGTTGGGGATCTGGAGGAGCAGCGCCAGGCTGGTGTAGTCAAAGTTGTCGTCGAGGGCGACCAGAGCGCCGTGGACGCCGCTCTCCAGCAGGATGTTGGCGTAGTCCCTCAGGCCGATGCTCTGCACCCAGCGGATAACGCGCTCGTTGCTCCACACCAGCACGTCTGAAGGAAACAGGGGCCACCAAGACAATTTGCTATTTTGTTGTTGTTTTTTGAGTGTGTGTCAGGATGCATCTCGGGGGTCTCGCTTGCCTCTTATTTCGTGCTGGCTGTGCTCCCTGCGTCTCTCCAGCTCCTTCCTGTCGTAGTTGAGCTTCTTCAGACACATGATTCCGTACTGTAAACTTGTTCTAGCATTCGGAAACAAGAAACAAACGAAAAAAGCTGAGCACAGTGGTGCTTTTTAACATCTCGACATTCAAAAACAAATTTGTGGGCGGGTATGTTTTTGTTTTTTTGGGGGGGTTTCGGACAAACACACCTGTGGAAGCTGTCCACCATCTTCAGGTGCACCCTCAGGTCTTTCTTGGTGAGGTGGTCGAGCATGCGTGCGTCCACCAGGCACTCCATGAAGTAGCTGCGGTACTGAGGTAGTCCTAAACTTGGCAGCCACTCGTTGCCTATCCACTCGTGGTTCATGTCGCCGTAAGCTAGAGTCTGATTTGGAGAGAAATGTAACCAGCGTCCTAAATAAATAGATAAATAAATAAATGAATAAATCAGGTAGCATCAACGGGGCGTTTGCCCTCCTACCTGAGCCCAGCTGCCTTCTTCAGACTGTGACTTCTGGATGGAACACAGAGAGATTTAACAGACAGGTGGGTGCGAGTTTGCAAGGAATCCTGACAGGGTCCATGAAATTTTAAACGTTTTTCATCTACAATGTGTAAAAACCCGGCATTGGTACTGGTACTGTGGGCTGCAGGTCGAGCGAGCCTGACTTTACACCCGCTGCAAATCTGATTTTCAGCCCACTCGAACGCCAGTACCACTATCTGCCGCATGTTAAGGTTAGGAAAAAAGTTAAGGTTCAGAAAAAAAACAAATAAACTTAGGAATCATCAAATCATCTGCAAATGTTGGAAAGATGCATGCCAGAGGAGTGGGAGAGGGTCTTGGAGAGGACGCATGCCTTAAGATCAGCCACCGCCTGGCCGCCACATATCCGGCATCAACAACACCCGCACACACTCAGGGGGATGGGGAGGGGCAGGAGGGGGACTGACCGTCTTGGAAGGGGCCGCCATGGTTTCCATCTCCTCATGGGTCACCCACACGTTGCCTGACGGCTACAGGGCGGGGGGTGCGGGGCCCAAGAGGCAGAGTAGCGGGGTTTGGTAGTAGGAGGTCCGGTAGGAGGGGCAAGCAGTGTTAAAGAAGAAGAGCAGCACCACTGTAAGCCAACGGTGTTATAGCATCACAGTCAGATCATGAACTGGCTCCCCCCAGAGCCACCAGGGGGCGCTACGGGGGAAAATACACAGGCAGACGATGACAACAACGCAAACAAAGACATGACAACAACGTGGCAACAACCACACGGACGACATGGAGACGGACGGCGGCATGCACAGGGTCGACCTCGGGTTAGTATCGCCTCAAGCTGCTGTGTGTATTTCCCGGAGTTGAACAGAGGTACCAGTCAAAAGTTTGGCATTGCAGTTTCTCACTGAAGGCATCAAAACTACGTATGAACACACGTTGAATTATGTAGGAAACAATAGAAGTGTAAAAAAAAAACTTGTTTTATAATATCCACCTTTCATAAAGAGCATATTTAGAGTTATTGAACCTGTTTTTCTTTGCTGCATCATTACATATATCTTGCTCATATATATGATGTCTTCAGTGTCTATCTGCAGTGGAGAAAGTTAAAGATAAGATAAAAAAAAAAAAAATGCATGAGATGTGCGTCCAAACCTTTGACTGGTAGTGTACGAACGTTTTGCTGAAAAATGCACCATGTCACGAATGTGCAATCCTGTCTGTTTGGGGTGTTTATCGGCTCGGATTGCAAACTTTCACAGAGGCTCTGCTACTGCGTCACCCTGCACCAGCTTCAGTCCTCAAAGGCTGAACAACGTCTCGCTCCTGCCAACTCCGCTGGAGGATTTCAAACATTTTTTTTTTTTAGATTTATTTATTTACTTTTAAAGTGCCGGGTGCCACTGCAAAGGCTGTGTTTGCAAACCGCCACCGACACGCATCACCACCGCCGCCACCTCAACCACCACCACCCCCACCGAGGTCTGGAGGTGTGCGCGCCGAGAGTACATGCACTTATTCAAACGATTGTCAAACGCTGCCGGGGAGGACGGAGGAGGTGCAACAAGTGGGCTGCAAAAATAAACAAACAATAAAAACAACAAAGTGAATTTCACCTCTAGAGGCACTGCAGTCAGACAAAATCTGCAGAATCTGGATTTATCCTTCACTTTTATCTCAGAAGGAGATTCAACTGTTCAGAATTTAGAAAATCTGCCCATTTGGGTTCCTGTCTGGTGCAGGTAAGGGATCCTCACCCTCACTGGATGAGAGATGGGAAACTGGCTGCCTGCTGCTTGAAAACAGTCCGCCAAGTTTTCAGAAAGAGACTTTTTTTTGCTCGGGATAAACGATGTGGAACATTTTTCCAAGTTCCCCCTCATCCTCCTGATCAGCTGACAAAAGTTTGCATACTTTAAGAAAACAAACAAACAAACAAACAAACAAACAAAAATCATCCCAGCGTCTCTCCGGCCCAACTCACGGTTCTGGAGGTGGGCGGGGCCGAGGGGCTGGTGAGGGAGACCATTTCCTGGATGGCTAGGCGGAGCTTGAGGCGGTGCAGCGGGTTGCTGATGCCGATCTCCCGCTGGATCTCCGTGTCGGACAGGGCCGACATGATGGCGCCGCTCTTCACGTTGGCTCGGCACGCCGCCACGTACCAGGCCGGCATGCCCAGCCACAGCTGGCGAGCACAAACACACACACAGACACACACACACATACACACACACGTCTTTAGTTTCTCAGCCAGTTTGGTTTCTCTTTTCACCCTCAGCAGTGGAAAATATGCATCTCAAGGTAAAAATACAGAAACACTCTGAAAGGAAATCAGAGCCGGCTGTCACACACACCCTTCAGAAATCAGCTTCAAGTTGTAGGACATTCGCCAGACACTAGAGGGCATTGTTGGTTCTTGGAACCGCTCTCCAAACCTTTTCTGCCAATTTGCAAAGCTCAATGCAAATGTAATAACAATAATAATAATTGTAATAATAATAATAATAATAATGATAATACCCCCCAAAATTAGGTCAAACATTAAGCAGCATAAACATTTGACCTTGTTTTTTCAAAAACATTCCAGACATCATTTCAAGACATGCGTGGCAAGAACAGTTTGACAACACGGTCGTACCTCCAGCCAGGCCACCACCGTGGGGCCGTCCCACTGGGCGAAGGGTAAGCCCTTCCTCCTGGCCTCCTCCAATAGCTCGTGTCTGAGAGGAGGGGAGGCGGGAATACAGGACACGACCCGTGTGAGCACGGTGGACGTAACAATTGTGAGAAAAGCACACAAAGACACACAAACCCACACACGCATCAAGCCACAAGTGACATCCGGTTTGAGACGCTCTCACACCCTGCATTGGTGAGTGTGTGCGTGTGTGTGTGTGTGTGTGTGTGTGTATGTATGTATGTGTGCGTGCGCGTGTGAGTGTGTGTTGCTTGCTGCATCCTTCACACTAAAGGTGTACGTTTGTTTTTTTTTTATCATTTATTCCACACTCGGGTTTTTTAAAAGTGAATTTATGAAAAGGGCAACTTCTCGCACCGTCGGCTCCTAAACCCCTGCCGCTGACATTTACAGACACAGAGCTTCACCATTCCCCCCCCCAGTCTTAGATTTTAAAGCTGCTACACTTGAACCTGCGTGACTGGAACAATGTGGTGGCATCTACAGGTGTTATTAAAGTGAAACATGTTTATTTGGATGTTTGTTTTGATTTTTTAGGACTTTTTTTTTTTTTTTTGCTTTTTAGATTATTCAGGAGCCTGAAGCTTCTGCGCAGCAACTGTTGCGTTTCAATGCAAATTTAAATATGAAAAGATTCCAGCAGCACTTCAGGTTTTAGATGCAAAATAGCAGTTCACATGAAAAATGTTTGACTGGATCCAGCTGGGAGGCAACCAGGTCAATCAAGAGTTAATTGCCTATTGATGCCAATTGACCTGCTCGTCCTGGAGAAGCATCTCATAATGTGTCCTCTCACGAGCAGCAGCAGCAGCAGCAGTGCCCAAATTGATTTTTTTTTTTTTGTCTTTTAATAAAACACATTTCTGGCCTGACAGTCTTTTTTTTTTTTTTTGACAAAGTCTATTTTGTGCCGGATCCTCTTTCACCCGGCTCGGAGGAGAGGATGGAAACAATCTAAAGAGTGCTGGAGAATCCAGAGCCGGTGATTCAGAGGACACACTCACGCTTTCAGAAAGAAAAAAATAATAAGAATAACAATGAAATAAAAAAATAAAAAATCATACTGTCAAGACATTTCAAATCAGAATCGACATTCCTCAAATAAGCTGTCCAAAAAAAAACAAAATCGACAGACACACAAAAACAAATTAAAAAAAACTTGACAAATGGAGAGAGTGAGCTCGGCAATCAAGATGATGCATGTGACGCTCGCAGCGTTGAAGGCCTCAGTACAGAGAAAGGGCACTTGAACACAGCATACGTGGCAAACGGAAAGCCTGCAGGGACAGAGGAGATGTGCTCATCCACCACACAAGCCGGGTCAGTGCGCTCGCTCACTCGCTCGCTCGCTCGCCGTCTGAGCAATCCAGCACATGGGGGGGTTCAGAGAGAGACAGAGAGAGAGTGCCCATGTTTTCTATGCTCAGGCCGGTACAAAAAAAGGGGAAGCGAGGAATAAAGAGAGACAGACAGAGAGAGAGAGAAAGAAAGAGAAAGACACATCTGAAAGCCCCATAACCAGGTTGTGCAGCTGGTTATTCCACACAGACAGACAGACAGACAGACAGACAGACAGGCAGAGAGAGAGAAACAGGTGTAAGAAGGGAGGGAGGATGACATTCCCAGGAAGAGGTGGGGAGGTCGACTAACACATTCTCTGCCCAGCCATGGATGCAGCTGCCACTGGACTGTAAAAAGTGGAGAGGAGGAGGAGGAGGACAGAAGAAAAGGCCTTCGGATGGCAGAAACAGGTGGAGGGAGAGAGGCAATGGCGTCCTTAACAAACATGAAAGACAGAAAGAGAGAGAGAGAGAGAGAGAGAGAGAGAGAGAGAGAGAGAGAGAGAGAAAGAGCGAGAAGGAGAAAGAGAGAAAACAGCAGGGATGTGACGCCATCGTTCGTCTCGCGGTAAATAAACATTTTTTGCAAAATAAAAAAAAACTGAGCAAAGTGAGAAAGACGTGCAAGTTACCCATCATCCTTTGCACTCTTTGCCCACTTGTGCAGATTCTGCGGCGGAGCAAGAGAACATTTACACACATCTGCTGGCACCGAATGCACCACAAATACTGTCTAAAAAGAGTTTCAATCAGATAAAGTCCCACCAAAGAAATTGGGTCGCAACACATGCAGCACTTTTTGTGCTCGTATTGTGACAAAGTCAGTTGTTTGTATAAACAAAACACCGACTGCATCTTTGCAAAGGTGTTTTTTTCTACAGAAATCAGGGATGTATATATATATACATACATATACATATATATATATTATTGCACTAAATATTTTACTGTGATCTGATAGCGTCACATCCCTGATAAACAGAGAGAATCAAGAGATGTCAGGCTTTGGCACCGTTTGCTTTTCAGAGGTGGCAGGAGGACAGACAGGAGAGGAGAGATGGAGAGACGGGGCGACATGGCTGAGAGACAAAAAGAAAAAAAGTGAAAAAAAAAGAAAGTCATATCCAGTAGGTCAGTTATACGTCCTCGCAACTTACCCGCTTTATTTTTATTTGTTAGAGTCAGAGGATGATGAGAGGGGAGGGAGAAGGGGAGGAGTGAGTCAGAGAGGAAGAGATAGAGTGAGAGAGAGAGCGGAGAAGAGAGAGCGGAGAAGAGAGAGAGAGAGAGAGAGAGAGAGAGAGAGAGAGAGCGACGGGGGAGACAAAAGTACACAAAATGTTAATGAGATCATCTGCAATTAAAAAAAAGAAGAATAAATAAATCAATACAAATCAAAAACCGTCTCCAGAGACACACACGACGCACAAACCAACACAGGATGGAGGACATTCAGCCACGGGAGCATCTGTACAAACCACTCCAGTTCAGTCCACACAGTGGAAAACAAAGAAATTCAAAAAGAAACCAAAGAAAAAAGGCACACACACACACACACAGACATCAACGCCAACGTGTGGTCTTCTACAATGCACTCCTACACCAACACCTCGTGCAGCAGAGTGGGGGAGGGAGGAGGCGAGAAAACTCCCCCGTGGATGGTATGACATTCAGATGCATCGGTTAGACATTCAGAGGGGTTTGTCGTTAGCACTTGGAAGAAGAGGAAGGAAGAGAAGTAGAAGGAGGAGTAGCACAAGAAGAAGAAGGAGAAGGAGGAGGAGAAGAAGAAGGAACAGAGAGACAGTGGAGAGAGAAGAAGAGAAAAACTCCACACACACCCAAACAACGAAGCTGTAACCGATCAGTCAAGATGCTGGAATGGAGGAGAAGAAAAAAAAAGAGCGCAAGCAACTCGATGACATGCAAGTGTGGAAGAGGAAGAGGAAGAGGAGGAAGAGGAGGAGGAGGAGGAGGCGCCAAGATGCAAGGTGGCAGTGGTGGGCGTGGCCTCTCATCCCCCGGGGCGGCGCTACGGAGAGGTCGGTGCAGTGCGAAGGAAGGAAGGAAAGTACAAACACGTCCATCCCAAAACAAACAATCAGACAGACAGACAGACAGACAGAGTCAAGGACCAACAATGCTCTCTATCGGGCCGACTATGAGGGAGGCAACGTTATTGGTCACCACAACAACCACGACCACAACGACAACATCAGCAAAACTCCATGTGCAACTGTTGTCTTCTTCGAGCAAATGACATTTATCATTTGGCACCAGGGAGGTTTGGGGGTCAGGAGGGAGGCATGGCAGATGCACACACACACACACACACACACACACACACACACACACACACACACGCACACACGCACACACACACGCACACACACACACACACACACACACACGCGCGCACACACATACACACACACACACACACACACACACAGAACGTCCTACTGGGAGGTTACAGTGAGGGTGTTTCCCCTTTGATCTGAGTGGATCATGTGTCGACTTAATTAAAGCGTGTGTCGTTAACTGTAAGTGTTTCTTTTTATAGCCTGGATCGATGGTCTGAATATTTGACTGTGTGTGTGTGTGTTTGTGTGTGTGTATGTGTGTGTGTGTGTGTGTGTGTGTGTGTGTGTGTGTGTGTGTGTGTGAACAGCGAGGCCGATCCAGTTTCAGCCTCACATCGATCTCCCGCTCTATACGTGTGTGTTTGTGTGTATTTGTTTGTGTGCGCGTGCGTGTGTATGCTGCTGTTGTTGCTACATTCAGGCTGTCTCTGCTTGTCCTGCATGATACTGCTTTGTTTGAGGTTTTTCTGTCTACTGTGACGCAGCGCTTGCTGTTATGTAAAAATATCGCCGTGGAACTCTCAAAGCTGCACTGTGGAAGTTGGGGAAAGGGCGCCCTCTCTGGCAGGGCGGCATTTTGCAACTGCACAATAAAACGATTTATAGCCTTTCTTTACTTCTTTGTTTGCACCGTTTTTTTTAGTTTTTTTTTTTTATCAGCCCTTTGTGATATCACAAAGGGGACCAATAGACCTCATGGATGCCTCTCCAAGGTTGGTGATCGACACCCGCCACCCAGTCAGTTTTAGCAGGAGGGAGGCTGTAAACAGAGTGTTTTTCAAATCATGGCACTGTGCCCAGTGTGAAAACAAACACAACGTGGGACCTTTAAAACGACTGGCCTGATAAATAAAGCGCAGGAAGCTGCATCTATATCAGAATCTGAACGTACATTTAGAACACTTTGACTCAGACAGGAAGTTAATCCTGCAGCAAAAGCAGTTCCCAGAGAAGCTTCCACGGTGCAGCTTTCATTGTGGCACTTCCTTTCCTTCCTTTGTGTGTGTGCGATGTTGCGGACGTGCACCGCTTTGGATGAGGCTTACTTCTTCTTCAACCTGCGGTCCTTCTCAGCCTGGGTGCCCAGCTTGCTCACGCCCATGTCCTGGCCCGCCATGTCCGCGTCCATCATGGTCGCTACGGTGACGGGAGGGGGAAAGAAAAAGACGAAACAAAAACAAAAGGAGATCAACAAGAGGATCAGGTCGGCGAAAAGTCCTTCAGCACTACAGATTGGATTGTTTTGCTTTCACACACACACACACACACACACACACACACACACACACACACACACACACACACAAGCACACACACCTTGTGGGTCCACCATGACCTGTCTGTGAGCCAGGTGGGCCAGTCGTCCCTTCTCCTTCTTGCCGAAGAGCCGGCCGATGGAAGACTTGATGCCTTTCTTTTTGGGCTGCTTGTGCAGGGAGTCCTGGCTGCTGGCGACGCTGCTGAGGGCGCTGGCCTCGGCCTCCAGGGAGGCCACGATCCTGGGGAAGACAAACATCAGGCTCCTTTAATCAGCACAAAGGAAACTTTTCTTTTCCTAGAAAATTCATGAAGAAAATTTTGAATTAGCACTCCCATTATTCAGTTCTCAAATAAATGCTCACTCTTGGGTCCACCCCATCATGAGCCAATCACCTCCATCAGAAATCAGCCAATTAGAAAGCATCGAATCCTCTGATTCGTCGCTTGTGGATGGATTCTCAGTTTTAAACAATAAACTGGTTGTGCCATCGAAAGACTTGTAAACCTGTTTTAAAGTTAAGACTAAACTATTTATTGCTGGTCCTGCACAAAAACAATGAGCAAAACATGAGTTATGTGCGACAATAAACAAGAAAAAAAAAAAAATTAAGGTTTGCCCTTTTTTGGGCTTTCTGCAGATTATGAGACACAGATTGTAGAGTTTTATTTATGACTTCACGTGAGTGTGTTGGACATTTTTTAATAAACCTGTGCAAAAAAAAAAGGAAACCCTCATCCTGATAAATGTCAGGAGGAAGTTTTAATCCGGTTTTACCAGAGTGCTCACTTCCAAGGACCTAAATTATCCCTGTGAGGCAAAAAAGAAATAAATAAATAAAAAATCAAGGCATAATTGTGAGCTTGATGGAGGCGGTAAATCAGTTTTTTACCCTGAGAATTCAAGTGAAGAAAAAAAAAAAAGCGGGGCAGAGCTGAAGATAATGATGCTTTTAAAAACCAGAGAGGCGACAAAAACACAACTAAATAAAAAAATAAAGAAATGAAAGAACGAGAGAGAGAAAGCTCTTGTTGGCGGGGAGTGCGGGCGGCCCGACACTCACCCACGTGCGTCGTTGTGCGAGGAGGCTGGCAGTGTGTGCGTCATGCGGACGGTGCGCGGCGTCGCCGGTGGCGACGTCTCGCACTTGATGGTGGCCTTGTCCTCCCGGCCGTCCTCGTCCACCGCCGCTATCTGGAAGTTAACGGATGGTGGTTAACAGACGGCTCTGGAGGCGGGGACATGATGTTTAGGATCGGTGGGCGAGTCGGTACCTTTCTCCTGTGTTTCCTCAGATCGCTGGGCTGCCGAGGCACAAAGGACAGCGTTAGCGTGTCGCTAGCAAATGAAAGACTATTGGCTCGCCCGTAAAGGATTTCATAGACCATTAGATTACTTTTTTTGGCTCGATATTTGAGAATCAATCCCCAGATCAATAACTGCGGACAGAGGCGGGGCCTTAAAACGCCTCGCTTGGTCGATTAAATCCAGCCAATGGAGGCGACTGGAAGAGTCAGAACCTTCTCGTGTTCCGCCCAAGCGGATCCCCAGATACCTACCTTCCCTCCCTCCCTCCCTCCCTCCCTCCCTCCTGCCCGCCGCACCCCTCCCAACCTCAGCTTGAAAAGCCACAAAACTTATTATCACCCGTTCGCCGGGGGGCGGACGTCTGTGTTTAAAACCACCAGATTTATGTCACGACGTCCGTCTGAGGCCATGCAGGAGGAGGAGCAGGAGGTGGAGGGGGACTGAGTGGGAGGAGGAGGAGGAGGACGAGGAGGAAGAGGAGGGGGAATTAGGGGGTGGGGGGTGGAGGGGTTTGCAGGGGAGATAAATGACTCGGTGGTTGTTGGCTGTGCACGAGCCGCAGCATGGAATGGCGCCCTTTGTACAGAGGATGTGTCTCCCAAAAGTATCTCTAAAAATAGCTCCAAAATCCCTGGATGGAGGCACAGACACACAGACACACAGACACACAGACACACACACGCACACGCACACGCACACGCACACACACACACACACACACACACTGGTGTCCGCAGTAATCAAATGCAGCTCAGGATGCGTGGACAGTAAATCCATCTCCACCATCAATCACCGGCCTGCGGCCTCCAGGCCGGAAAGACGAGTTACAGCAATTTGTTTCGTCACTAAAACCCACATTAATAATGATGTCTTTCAACGGAGGGGATTTCTCTGAAGCAGATGAATACATATATAGATATATATAGAGATATACACAGTATATATATATTTTTAAGAGGATACTTGTAAAGATTTTATTCCAATGGCTTCCCTGTTATGTGACCCGGCGATTTAACTTCAATATCAATATCGGACGATGCTGAAATAAATAATAAATGACATCTGGCATCATGTTTAAGGACACGTAGGCGTGCTTTTAAAAAAAAACAAAAATCAGTCGAGCAAATCCACAGTTGAGCAAATCTGCTCACTTTCAACCCAGAAAGCTAAGAAAGAAAAAAAAAATACACACCAGCGTCATCACCCCCATGCGCTCCATGTCGCGGGAGGGGCTCCGAGGGTCCAGCTTGGGGGTGGAGTGGCCACTAGGGGGCGAGGAGGAGGCCAGGGAGGAGGCGGTGGCCGAGGCGGTGATGGAGGCTCCGTGGTGGTGCATGCGGGCCAGGTTGAGGCCCTCCAGGCTGACGCTGGCCACCCGGTTCTCGATCTCCTCGGCCCGCAGCTCCGTCGACTCCTTCTCTTCCTGGATGAGCCTGCGGACGGAGGAGGACGGAGGAGGATGGAGGCTGCTTTAAATTTCCAGGCACGCCCCGCGTCAGCGTTATCTGCAGAGGACGCCGGGATACCTGCTGGATGCTGCGGCAAGCTAATCAAAGGGCTTAACAAGCAGATAAAAAAAGGCTAAAAGTCAGATCATTAGCCGCTGTAACCCCCACACCCGATCCCCACTGTGTAATTAGCCGGCAGCGCCGCTTCTCACATTCCACGATGAATATCTGCCGGCTCGGAGACATGTTGCGCCTTCTATTGATAGCAATGCAAATAAGCACGAAAAAAACAGCCCCAGAAATAGTCAGAAAGTGCTCAGGGTCACAGAAGCTTTGTAGCACAAGAATTAATAAGCAAAAGGTCAATCCGACCGGAGCCCACTTTTCCGGGATTATTTTGCTCATTTTTACCGGATCTCTTTGTTGATGGCGTCCAGCTGCTCCTGCAGCATCATGGCCAGGGTCTGGGCGTCCGAGTGGCCGCCGGGCGACAGCAGGTCCATGGAGCTGAACAGCGTCTCCCGGTCATCGTCATCGATATCCGACATTTCCGTGTCGCTCTCGAAGTGGTGGCCGCCGAGGACGCCCAGCTGCTGTGAGCGCCATTCGTGCTCCCCCAGCGACTTGGCCTGCGGGCCGGCGGGAGGAGGGTTTGGATGAAACAGCAGGAAGCGTAAAAGCTTTGTGAATTTCAAATGCCTTCCATTATACCTAGGGTATCTAATCCTGAAAAAAATCCCACTAAAGGCAAATTAAGCAAAACTTGAAAGCTGATTGGACAATACTTCTGCCTCTTACATTTAAGCAGGCCAATGAAATGTGCTAAAACATCTGTTTCCAGCAGGGGGTGTTTAGTTGTCGTTCTTTTAATGTGAAAGATACATAAAGTGGTGCGTCCATGCTAACTTCCCTAGCAGTAGCTAGACTTGCGGTTACTTCCTGTCCGGCTGAGAGGGCAGCTTGCAGCAGCCACTTCCTGCAAACGAAACAAAAGCCACGCAGTCACCTTGGTCTCCCGCAGTCCCAGACGACCTCTCCTGGGCCGGCGGATGACCTTGGCCGAGCGGTAGTGGTCCGACTGGGTTTCAGCCAGGGATCCCAGGGAGAAGCGCAGCTCGGTCGACGTGTCCAGGTGAGACCTGAGAAACAACAACAGTGCAGATTTCTTCCATTCTTATTCTACAAATAGTTAATTTTATTACTGGTTTGCTTTTGAATTCTTTTTTTTCCTCCCTTTTCTACTGCACTACATGTTGCTGTAATTATGTACATTTCCCCATGTGGGATAAATGAAGGCATTCTATTCTATTCTATTCCATTTCACATTGCACAAAAACTCATTCTGGCTGATCGGGAGCCGAGAGGCGGATTACAGAAGACAAACTGTCAGAAATCTCTGTCACAGTCACTCATGGTGCATCACAAGGAGGCGTTTTTCTTTCTTTTCCAATTTTCTCCCCCCCCCCCCTTCCTCCCCGCCTGCCTTTGTGGTTTGTTTGCTCACAAACTTGTCAACGTGTCGGAGCTGCTATATCAGGACGGCGAGCCGGCGAGGACGAGGAGCCAGAAAGCGTCCTGGAATAGATCATCTGAAGAAGTCGAACGTTTCCTAAGAATAGCGCCGAGCCGAACGCTGGATCACAGGCGGATGAAATAACAGAGACGGTGTCTGTGTCCCCGCGTTTCACTTTCGTCACGTTCGCATCGATGATCTCTCGACAGGCTACACGAGGACTCTACATCTCGGTCCTTCTTTTCATTTAAATCAATATCATCCAGAGACGGAGCATCGGGCTGATATCAATGTCAAGATGCTGGCTGCTTCAGGGAGGCGGAGCCTGTGCCAAAAACAACTACGAAACAACAACACGTTTTGGTGCGTTTCAGGAGCATACTGAGGTGGCACCTGATATAACAGGTCACTCTGTTCATGTGCATGCCACAACAAAGCATCAGCTTTACCAGGGAGCTGAATTCAAGAGCCTTCTGTTTAACAGGAGGCTGCAAACACAGGGCTAAATGTGCTGTTTTGCTGTTGTTGGTTTTTTCTTTTAAGATGAATTGTGCAAGGCAGAAGAAAATGGGAACGAGACAGAACCTTTACAGGAAATATTTCAGTAAAAACAAATCACCTACCGAGACAGGGTGGGTTCTGTGAGGGATCCTGCCCTCAGCCGGAACTGGTCCAGCTCCGACCGAAGCTTGTCCATCTCGTCGGCCAGCTGGCTCTGCACGGAACAGAACGGAGGAGAATTATTTGCACCAGAAGAAGAATGACGGTCGCAGCGGCCAGACATGACCGAGGTGACCAGCTGGTCATTGTTTATCGTGCATGAAGACAAGACAAGAAGACAAAAGATCATCATCATCATCATCATCATCATCATCATCATCATCATCATCATCATCATCATCATCGTCATCGTCGTCATCTCAGTGACCTACTTTTTCTTGTATGGACTCCTCGTACTGCTTCCTATAGCTCTCAGAGTCCTGGATTAATAGATTCTGCAAAAGAAGAAGCAAATGTCAAGGGATGAAAGGAAAAAAAGAAGCAACCATTCCACTCCTGTCTGTCAATCATCATATTCTGGGACCTTCTCCTCCAGAGCCGACATCCTCTCCTTCAGGTGCAGCTGCAGCCGCTCGTTGGACTCGGTGAGGAGTCGGTCCACCGTGTCCGAGAGACGCTTGTTGTGCTCTTCGTTCATCTTTTCCCTCTGCCGGGCCTGCAGCCATCAGACACACACGGGTCAGAGAGTCGCTAAAGACCTGTGAAGTGACTCCAGATCAAAAAGTGTCGTCAGCCACCACTGAACTCAACAACAGTCAAAAGTGGACTTTCCAAAGTCAATTTGCACATATTCCTGCAGACTGATTCCCCAGGCTGCAGGAATCACTGAGCTGTAAAACAGAAAGCCCTGACAATTCACTGCAACCCCTCTACACCAGCTGACAGTACTGCCCCCTGGAGGACCGGGGGTCGAAAAAGGACAACCCTTGAGGGAAGTTTGAAAAACCGTTGATTCCTGCTATATTGTATAATATAGTTAAAATGGAGTTTTAGAAGTTTTAGAAGTCACAGAGGGAGAAAAGCATCTGTACCTGAACAATTTAAGTAAAAAGGAAATCTTATGCAAGACAGTAGTAAATTGCTTTACAACTCCTAAACCAGATTCATCCTGCAGAAAAAAAAACATATTTAAAAATAAATAGTTATGTTTTTGCTGTGTCATGTTCATGGATTAAAAATAGATGCTTTCAACAGGAGGGGGCGGAGCCTGTGTCATTTGCGGTGTCTGTCGACTCACCCGGAGCAGCTCCTGGTTCTTCTCCTCCAGCTGGCACTCCAAGTGCCTCATCCGCTCCTCGATGCTGCCGTGACGCTCCTCCGCCTACACAGCAGAGGCACAAAGAGAGCGGAGAGACAGAGAGAGAGGCCGCTGCCGTTTGTTTCCACAGCCTGAGTGCCAACCACCACCAAAAAAAAAAAAAAAAACCCAAAAAAAGGAGGGAAAAAAACAAGCACAAGCACAAAGCCTCGATCCCAAAACTGAAAGATGGAGATCTACTGTGAAGGGAAGAGCAGAAAGAGGGGAAGGAGGAGGAGGACAACGACAAGGGGGAGGAGAAAGAAGAGGAAGAGAAGGGGGAAAAGGAAGAAGAACAGGAGGAGGAGGAAGATGAAGAGGAGGAAGAGGAGGAATAAGAGGAGGAGGAAGAGAAGGAAGAACAGGAGGAGAAAGCAGAGGGCAAGGAGGAGGAGGAGAATGAGAGGGACTGAGTGGGAAAAGTAGAAGGAGGAGGAGGAGGGGCAAGAGGAGGAAGAGGATGAAAAAGAGGATGAGGAGGAGAAAGAGAGGAAGAAGGAGGACGACGACAGGAAGGAGGAGAAAGAAGCAGAGGAAGAGAAGGAGGAGAAGGAAGAGAGGGGCAAGGAGGAGGAGGAGAAGGAAGAGGATGAAAAAGAGGACGAGGAGGAGAAAGAGAGGAAGGAGGAGGAGGAGGACGATGGAGGAGGAGAAGGAAGAAGAGGAAGAGGAGGAGGAGAAGGAAGAAGAACAGGAGAAGGAGGAGGAGAAAGAAGAGGAAAAAGAGAAGGGGGAGGAGGAGGTGAAGGAGGAGGGAGACGGGGCGCGACCAGGAAGTGGCGAGCTCCTGCAGCGCTCCAGCCAATCACTGCCATGCAGCTGTCCCACGGCAGCAGAACAGCCAGAGCCACAAACAAACTTCAGGAGGAACCGAACAAACAGACCAAAGGGAGACAGAAAGACAGAAAGAAAGGACGGGAGGGAGAGCAGAGGAGGAGGAGGAGGAAGAGGAGGGTGATGGGCTCTCTACTGGCGTCGCCCTGCGGGACTACCTTCCTAAGAATGGAGCTCATGTCGTGGAGTTTAGCCTCCAAGACAAAGTGAAAATCATCGGGGGAGGAAGAGGAGCTGGAGTCGCACTAGGGCGGCCGAGGGAGAGGAGAGGGACACGGTGAGAAGGCCACACAAACACACACACACACACACACACACACACACACACACACACACACACACACATTGAGGCACGCACACACACATGCATACGTACAGTAAACACAGACACACACACACATATACACAGACACACACAGGTAAAGAAGAGTGTTGAGGTGAGGACAACTGAACAGTGGGGGTGTTTGCTCGCTCGGTGTGTGTGTGAATTTGTGTGTATGTGTGTGTGTGTGTGTGTGTGTGTGTGTGTGTTTGTGTGTGTGTTTTGTGTGTGTGTACCTTGGTGAGCGCCGCTATCCTCTGCGCCAGCTCCGCCTCCACCTCCGGCAGCGTCTCCGCCTTCCTCATGGTCTGCTGCAGCTTCTGCTCGGCCAGTTCCAGCCTCTCCTGCAGCTGCCGATTCTTCTCCTCCATCTGCACACACAGAAGCAGCCAGCGGCGCCACCAGCAGGCCGTCGTCAGGTAAGGTCGCTCACTTAAATTTCTCGTTCGCGCATCCGATTTCGACGGTCGCGAAGTCGCTGCGGCTGCGCGAGTGCTCCGTTCAGATGTTTGGTTTTTCCGAAACTGAAAGCTCAAGGCGCGGTAGGTTCTGTTTCAGCGTGCAGCTGGACCGTCGCGGTCCCAGTGAACCGGACCCGGGAGGCACCCACCTGTCGGAGGAAGGCCTCCTTGTTGGCCAGCTCGTTCTCCAGCTTGTCGTTGATGTCGTGCACCGAGGTGGACTCCCGCTGGGCGCTCAGGTAGCGCTTCTCCAGCGTCACGATCCGCTCCTCCATGTCCTCCTTCTGGCACATGGCCTGTGCACGAGAGCGCGCACACGCACACACAGGGAAAAAACACTTCTCTGTCAATTACAGCTTCAAAATGTGGTATCCAGAGGTGCACAAATGTGTTTTTGTCTCCATAAATGCAAACTGTTGGAGCCAAAGAAACAAAGTGTTGGGCCAGTTTGACAGTTTGACAGAATACGATTGAAATTCTCGTTAGAGCGGCACTTTCAAAGTGCAACCTGCAGGGGACTGGACACAAATGCGCACATGCACGTTCACGAGCGGTACCGATGTGTGACACTATTATGTTTTTCCTTCCAGGATTAGGAAGTAGCCACAGCCTTGACACTCTGAACAACTGGACCAAACTTTTCCGAAGTGTTTGAATTACATTTAAATGTGAAAATACATCTATATAAAAAAGGCCCATGGGGCTCAATGCCCTATTTTAAGAGGCAACAGGCCGTTGGGATGTGTGTGAGTGTGTGTGTGAGTGTGTGTGTGTGTGTGTGTGTGTGTGTGTGAGTGTGAGAGAGACATACAGTAAGACCAAGAGAGGCTGGGGGAGTGTATGCTAATAGATGCTTTTTATAGGCCGCTGGCAGCTTTTCTTTGATGTCTCTCTCAGAACGCTTGTTTCCTCACTGTGTGTGTGTGTGTGTGTGTGTGTGTGTCTGTGTGAGTGTGTGTGTGCGCGCGCACCTCTTTGATGTCCCTCTGGTACCGGTTGTTCATCTCCTCTGACTTGATGAGGTCCTTACGGGCCGTCTCCAGCTCCTGCTCCACCTCGGAGACCCGTGACGACAGCGACGACATGCGCTCCTTCATCTGGGCCAGCTCGTAGTTCTGCTTCTCCAGCAGGTCCTGCAGCTCCACCACCTGGCTGGCCTCGTGGCTCGGCTCCAGGGCGCCGTTGGACAGGCGCTGCTTGGGGTGGGAAAGATGGACGAGATGTTACAAGATGATGGAAGAAGAAAAACCTTAAAACCTCCTCCTGGGTTCTTTATGCTAAGCTAGGCTAGTAGCTGCTGGAGAGTAATCATAAGAAAGACAGAACTGATAAAAAATGAATAACTATTAAAATATGTAAAGTGCTTTTATTATAATTTTCTTTGATTGTTGAAATTGCCTGTGCTCATTTCTGGTCAACCGCCGAAACTCCGGCTCTCTCCCCGCTTTTTCTCGAGGACTCAAACAGAAAAATTCATGGGAGACAAGGTTTTGCATTTTGATTATTTCCAGGCGTCCTCCCTCAGAGCGGCTGCCACTTCAGATGCAGCACTTTGATTCTGAGAGCAGCAGCAGATGTATTAGCGAGCCAGTAAATTTCCAGTTTAGGAGCTTTGAGGCGTCTTTTTATTTATTTCTTCCTCCGCTGTTGTGAGATTTGGAGAGTCACTCCACCGTCTATTGGACAAATTGCCGGGACACTTGCATGAGAATTATTATTCTGTTTGGGACTCGCGCGCATGGCTCCTCGCCGCTCAGTCTCTTTTGAATGAGATTTTATCAGGCTGTGAATTGAGCGTCTCTATCAGGCCCTCGGTCCGGGAGGGCGCAGCCTCACTGGGCCGAGTCGTCGATCAAGCAACTGCTGAGTCTTTATGGAATGTGTACAAGCAAAGAAAACCAACTGATGGATCATATTCTTCATTCGTTTTCATTTTCCACTTCCATGATCTCGGAAGAAGCAGAGCAACTCTTCCGAGAAAACAGGAGGAGAGACTCACCTTGCTGTGGAGCTTCTGCTGGGAGTCTCCGCCCTCCAGCAGGTCGTCGCCGCCCTCTCCTGACGCCACTTTCCTCTGGATGTGGGCATTTTGTTCCCGTAAGGCCACGATCTGCCGGAGGGGAAACACAGGAATGAAGTCACACGCTGTGAATTCCTCAACGATGGCGGCGGCGGCGACGACGGGGAAATTACAGCTTCTTCTTCCCGTCGCAGGAATTTACGGGACGAGACTCGACGGGAGCCGATCACTGTAATCACAAGCGCCTCCGTCCCTCCACCTGAAGCTTCTGCTGTCAACTCATAATCCTGTGAGCCGGCTGACCGGCCACGGCCGTAATTAAGTTTTCACTCGCAGACACCGTGTGATTATCGGACAGGAAGTGACACGACGGCGAGGATGACGCAGCCGCTGCCTGCGGAAAGCAACTTCCCTGCTCGTTTCCCTTCATTCTTCACTTAAAATCAAAAGAAGATAATGCACAAAGTTTAAAAAAAACACAGGAAACTCAGAAAATTGTTTTGGAAAATTGAAAAAAAAAAAAAAATTCTCCTTGCTGGTGCTGCAAGATTTCATTCAGAATTTATACACTAAAGGTGATGCCGCATATAGCCTAGCCTAGCCTAGCCTAGCCCAGCCCAGCCCAGCCTAGCTGAGACAAAGTCCTGGTTACAAATCTGTAAAAAATGTATACATATACTGAACAAGAAAACAACAATAAATGGTGCCAAAGAGCACCAAAAAGCAAAAAAAAAAAAAAAAAAAAAAATTCATTCATTTCCATAAATTTGCTTCATAAAGTTGTCTTTAAAATATAAAAATGTTTTAGGAAAAGAACTAATAAAAAATCATCAATCTAAAGTGGATGGTTTTATTAGAAGCTGTCTCTGTCTAGAAATCTGAGTAACCTCATTCCGAACTTTGGCTACACATGCGTAACAAGCTCAGTGACCAGAGGGGGGCGACATTGAGGGCTACGGCTTGCAGCCTGGGCACTCCAGGCCAGGTAAATAAAAAATAAAATAAAAACACGTCTGCTCCATGAGAATGTGCAATGTTTGCTGTGAATGACACAGCAACAGAACTGGACAAACAGGAAGAGAGGCTCTGCAAAGCTCCGCCTCCTCTTGCTCGCTCGCTCGCTGCACAGTGTCTCTCGCCATGTGGGCATCGACAGGCTTCTCTCGTATTGTTCCAGAACAAACCTCCGTCACCGGAGATCAAACTGCGCCGCATGAAGGCGCAGCGTGTGACGAAGGCAGGGGGGCACCGCCGCCCCAGCTGGCAGGCAAGGGTGAGGAAGGGGGGCGGAGTGGGGGAGGGGGCGGCGTCTGCTAGGGCAGGTCGCCGTTGACGGCCCGACGCAGGGCGACGTCTGACAGATTTAGCGGGCTGTTTGCGTTTCCTTATCTGCCTTCAACATGCCGGCTCACAGTCGTGGTGGAGGAGGAGTGTCAGAGGTCATGTGACAAAAGGGGGCAGGGTGGTGCACAGGTGGGATTGAGGGGTGACAGCAGCGATGCTTTCCAGTCACATGATTGATTTGCCGTCTCGTTTTTTTTTTTCTTCTCTGGAGTCAATATTAATTGAGACATTTGCTCTCGTCTCTTTCCTGCTCGTACAATCTGAACCTCAGTCGTCAGAAAAGCAGCTCCTACCTCCTGATTGGCTGCCGTCAGCTCCTCCTCCAAGGCGGAAACCCTCTCCAGCGACACCCGTAGTCTCTCTCTGACCTGAGAAAAAACACAAAAGAAAACAAAACAAAATGCATCACAACTGATGAAGAGTTTCCTGTGCTGTGAAGAAGGAGAGGAAGAAGAAGAAGAAGAAGAAAAATGAAGCTGTGAACTCTGGGAGTTGCTCTTTCTCTGAAGGCTGCTGGTGGAAAAACCACGGGGCAATTACTGGCACTGTGTGGCAGCAGGACGCTGAACTTCCGCTCTGGAAGGGACGAGCGGCCGACCGCGACGGCTTCCCCTCCCCTGGCAGAGCGGCACCGTCGGGCCGCCTTTAGAAGTGAAGGCTTTCAGAGCCGAGGATGAATGGCTTCGCATGAGGGCGGCGGCCAAATCGCCCAAGGGCACTAAAGGTCACAGAACAGCAGCAGGCTGTGAGGAGGCGGGGCAAGACGTGGCTAAAATCAGCGGACGGTGACGGAACAAAAGTGCCATTAGATGAGGACGGATCATGTGACTTCTGCTTCCTGAAGGAAAAAAAAAAATCCAGATCTCCAGAAAACTGCACGCTTAGCCCTGTGTTTCCAGCCTGTTGGTGAATCTGCTCTGTTGGACCTTTGTTTGAATGTTTACATTGTTTTTCTATCTTGATTTTTGTATTATTAAGTGGACAAGGGGTAGGATTTAATAAGAAAATACTTCTTCCTATTCCTTTTCAAACATATTAACGTTTTGTTTTTTTTGTTCTGGACTGATTTAAGAAATTTGATTTGTTTTTGCTGCTTATTTGTTTATTTCTCACATGTTTGAAATGAAACCTTCATTCATTCATTTATTATTCATACATTTTTGCTTTTAGACACAATTCCATCCTAACCCTTTTTCCTCATACTCAGAAAGGAACAAAAACCAGCCAGTCCAAGAGGCTGGGGCCAACACCTGGCTGTGGGTGAGGCCACTAACTTGGGAGCGACATCAGAACCCTTTGTGATGTCACAGAGATGCCGGGACTACCAGAAGGGCATGCTTTTTTTTTATCAGTGAAAGGAGGAGCAAAGGAAGTGAAGGGCGGCCCCCTGACAGGGCTAGCGGCGCTAGCGGTCGTACCTTCTCATCGAGGGCCTTGTGGTGCTCGAACAGCGACTTGAGCGCCTTGAGGACCTCGACCTCGCTGGACACCCCCGACGGAGACTGAGCCTGTCGCTTGACCACCGTCATCCGCAGCGAGCGCTCGTGTCGGGACACCAGGCACTCCAGGTGCTCGAGCAGCAGCTGGGGGAGGACACGCAGAGCGGGTTAGAAAAAACGAAAAAGACGAACAAACATTCAGATTTACACAGAAGTAATTGTAATCCTCCCAGCGGCGCTCAAAAAAGAGGATTATGCTAATCTGGACTGAGGCAGGTAGTGGTGGGATGCCAGCGAGGTGATGAGCAGAGCTTCATGGTCCACTTCAGGTGATGCACACACACACGGATGGAGGTAAACAAACAAAAAAGTTTAGGAGATATAAGACTATCGAGATGAAAAGTTTTTCCAGTACCTTACAGAAAAAGTCAACAGTCTGTACGACCATCCGCCACCTGGGGTCGATCTATATTCTTGAGTTTTGCACCAACATTTCCCTTTTTCCCTCCACAATCGATGGATTTCCCCCTTGCGCATGAACTAAGCAAAGATTATAAAAGCCAACCGTAGCTTTTCGTTATCGTGATCATAGCTTGGTTTCGAACTTGTGCGATCTGGAACTTAGAAATATAAAGAAATTCAGCACATTCCTCTTTGCTAAGCTACATGCTGGCACATTTTTAGTCAGTGCCATCGCTGGTACAAAAGCAGGAAGCGGCTGTCGCGAGCTTAGCTGTCGGGAAAGAGATTAGCACTGCGGTAGCGGCTATTTTATCAGAGCCATACGGCACTTTCTCAGCTAAAAGAAGAAAAAAGAAGGTTTAGCTCCAAAAATGTACTGTAATGTGTTACAAAATGTGTGTGCATTTTGCGAGGGCAGAGCTGCCAGAGGGGCGGCGGAACGCTGTGTCACTGTCCTTCCTGTCAGCCATCACATCCTTCGCACGCGCTCAATAACATTTCCCAGGGCAAAAACAACACAGTTTGTTGGCTAAATATTTTCGTCCCTGATCTCGGTTCCAACCCGACTGTCGTGTCGCGAGTGCCCGTTGGTGACAAACAAACCCGGCTTAATTAAAGTTTGCCGTCTAATTGCCCGTCAGAAGACTGGAGGTGATAATAAAGTGAAAATGACTTCTTTTTCCTCCCCGTTTCTTCTTCTCAACCCCCCAAAAAGCTCCACCCCGTCTTCTGCAGCTGCTTGTCAAGCTAATATATTCTGCCTCCGCCCCGCAGAGACAGATTGTGCACGGCGGTGAATCCACACCTAATCAGCGGTGGGATGGAAAGCAGTCTTATCAGTCAGAAACAGAGTGAGCACGCTCCTTTTTACAAAAAAACGGAGGGAAAATGTTCTTGGAGTGAAGTTGTGCGACTAAAACGAAGCCGGTGATGTCTGCGTTCGTTGACCGGGACGCTGCAGGGGTGAGGCGGGGACTCAGGGTTTTCACTCCTGAGTTAGCCGTCGGTGAGACGCGCAACCAAAACGCATTGAGCAAAGTTGAGCAAGCGAACGAGGCGGGTCGTGGAAGCGGCTGCTTCACCTCACGGCTCCTGCGGCGTTAAAACCCTGCGGGTTGCCATAGTTTTTATTTTGGCTGTCACAGCAGGCGGTCGTTGTTGAAGCCTATGTGAAATTTGAATGAAAAACATCCAAACAAGCTTCCCTGTGCAGGCACTAAGCACCTCAATGCCTCTGAGAATCAGCACCTGGTCAACGCTGTGTTGTGTTGTGCTGTGCTGTGTTAGGAATGCGTGGAGGTGCCGCCCTCACCCTGGTGTTGTTCCTCTCGGCTTTGAGCTCGGAGATCTCCTCCTCCTTCTCCAGCAGCTGCTCCCGGCAGGCGTTCAGCTCCTTGGTCAGCGCTGCAAACTCCTGAATGGGACAGGGGAGAGAGGGAGGGACAAAATGAGAAGTGAGATTTGAAATTTATTTGGAATCGAGGAGCCGCTCTTAAATTTCACTCATCCATCTTGCCAATTTCCTAAAATTTCATTGGACAATCGATAATCAGTTATCCTTTCTTTCCCTTCCAAATTGAAAGCCACCAGCTGCCACTAAAAAGATCCTCAAAACAAGACAACAGCTGAAAACAGGACATGGCAGACAGCTTAGCTACTGCAAAACACATTAGCACGGAGACTACAGTGACTGACTGAGTTCAGTCAGAGATGGAATATAAAAAAATCTGCAACAAATGATTTTTCCTGGTGGAAGTGTCAAAGTTCAAAGCAGCTAGCATTGTCGCAGCTAGCCACCCAGCGGTGATGCACAGCGACCAGGAAGTGCGTCAACACGTTTTCCATTCTGATCTGTGGATGCAGAGACTTGGAGACGCGCTGGAGTCCACAACCAAGCAAGCTCGGCACGGAGTCGCACCGCAAACAGGAAGCAGCTGAGGCAACAGGCAGCGCGTGATGGAGCAGCAGGCCCGGGGGGTGGAGAGGTGGTTGTCTTTCAGGACCACAGATCAGCGGTTGATGCAGAAAGATGCAGACTAGTGCAACAACGGCTGGATGGGGCAAGGCAGGACGGGGAAAAAGGCAAAAGGTGAGCCGCGCTGACGGGGAGACGGCTCTGGTGATGAGGAGGTTGTGGATTTAGACGGAGGAAAGCAGGCGTCTGTTAAATGGAAGAGCAAAAACGCAAAGCGCCGACGCTCTTGTTTTGAAATGCTAATCAGCGCCGACGCAGAGTGTTTGCACAGGCGCCTCTCGAATAATCGTGAAGAATAAGCAAACAGAGGGAAGGGAACCGCAGCAGCCTCATCAGAGGGCTGGTGGTCCTCAATCAAAACCAGTATTTATATCAGTTTATTTTCAAGATTAAGTAGGAAATATATACACATATATATATATATATTTTATTTTTATTTTTTTTAAGCTTTTTTTTTAAGCTTTTTTAGTACTAGGAGAAGACCAACGACCATCAAAACTGCAGAAATATTTACTTCATAAAATAAAGCATACTGATTCAAGCTCACTTTCTTAACAGGAATTTCCTTTTTTTTTATTAGTTGACGGCAGCAGATTGCAGCAGAATTTAGTGTGTGAGATTTTTTTCCCACGAAAACATCACAATTCTCTATAGGTGTCATCCGTCTCTTGGAGCATCCATCCTCATTCAGATGGCGCACGCCAGAAGATGAGGGCTATAAGTCATTGTTACAGCCGAGCTCCTGGGATGGTTGTGTTCAGTGTCTCATGGCTGAATCGCGGAACCCTAAGCAAACTTTTGGAGCGACACAAAAAAGGCCTTTTAAAGCCTTGATTTTAGTCTCCAACACACAATTACTTCAGCTTGTAGTGTTATTAAATTGACGCATATCACAGGCTCCGAATTATCTGACACCATGGTCTTCATCCTCATCTTCAAAAAGAAGCTCCTGCTTCATGGTTGCGTGTAAAACTTGGTTCTGCACAATTGAAAAAGAAAAAAGAAAAGAAGAAGAAGCAGCTCGGGGCTCATTAATCCGGCTCCCTGCAGGAAGGCGGCTAATCTAAGTCACCTCCTCTGAAAGAGGGAAAGCAAATCCCTTGAGCAGCAGAATTGCATCATTTGCTTTAATGCACCGGGATCCCCCAAATCCCCAAACCGTTGCTGTTGCCCCCTAGAGGCTACAGAAAAACTAAAAACTGAACAAAATGTTCTCCGCTGTGTTAAAAACACCAAAGAGTTCACAGTCTCTTTCTTGAAGGCCCCTCAGATAGGACAGCTCCAGGGCTCTGTTGGATAAAAAAAGACTTCAGATGCGGCTTTAGATACACCTAAAAGAAAGGCGCTGCAGCCGTTTGCAAGAAAACAATAACAGGATTATTAAAAGAAACAAAAAGAGCAGTGGCGCCTCCTCAAAGCCCATTAAATATTGAGCGGGACACACGTGCAGTTAGCCGATTTTGTTGCATTTAGATCACTCTGCAGTACCTACAAATACCCTGGGGGCGAGCTCGGCAGGGAGGAATCGCCACGGAGTGCATCCGTGTGAAAAGTGCATTAGGTGTGAGGAGCCGCGCTGCATTATTTAGAGACTGGAAATGGAAGCAAATGGAGTTTAGCTTTCCGTTCACCTGCTATTTGTTTTGCTCCATCTCTCGAGGAGAAAGAAAACAACAAAAAAAACAACAACTTGGCGACTCTTCATCCCCAGGAGGCGCTGCGCTCCAGGCGCTGAGCTCATAAATAACCAGAGGACGGGGAGGCGGTGGCAGGGAGGCACGAACGCAGAGCGGCGGAGAGATGGTTTGCGTGACATGACATCCTGCTGTTACCGCGGCTGATGTTTCAAGAGCAACAGCCAGGTGGAGCTGCACGGACGGCAGAGAGAAGGGCTGCAGGTGGAGGACGTCCGGTAAAAATGCCTCGGGGTGGGAGACGGTGACAGTTTCACCGAAGCCGAGGCTGGTTTTGACTGTGGGCTCGAGCATCTAGATGGGTAACGGTGCACCAGAAACGGCCTATCAGCTTCCATTTGGAAAAGAGAAACAGGAAGCGATTGTTTGGGTGCTAACCTATGGCTGAGTCGTGCGCAGCGGCAGTTTCATTTTTTTTTATTTTAATCAAAATGACCCGGATGCACAAAATCCGGCATGGCTGAAACTTTTGCTCCACATTAGCACGATTTTACCTGCAAACAGCACCAACACGAACTGAGTGGAGAACCCTTAAAATGGAAAGAACTGGGCTTGACTTTCCTCCCTGAGTGAGTTTGGACTGACAGCAAGAATTAAACCAGCTGTCAAACTTCCACTCTGAAAAAAAAAAAAGCAAAAAAACCCTGACAAAAAAAAAAAAAAAGGGTATATGGCTTTCTGGAGAGAAGCAGTTAGATAGGCAGCCTGCCGATTTGCCGAGTGCAGGGCAGCGAGCTGGCTCTGATTGGCTGACACACCTCCTCAGCTCTTGCAAGACAAGTCAACGGAAAAATCTGGGGGGGTGGGGAATTATAAGCAAATTCAGGCGGCGGGCGGAATGAAGTCGGTGTAGCCGAGCGTTGGAGTGGCGGCGGCGACAAACAAGATTGAAAATAAGTCAATTAGAGCGCAGAGTAAACTTCAGACAACCAGGCAGCAGAAAACAAATCTGAGTCCAATGACTTGGAAGAGGCTTTGGAAAAATTTGAAAAATGAGCACTTTCTTTCTCCAGCAAACAGACTTTGATTCAGTGTTCCAGAAAAAAACAAAAAAACCAGAGGAAGAGCAACAGCGGGTAACAGGCAATAAGCACAAAACAGACGCCTGGTTGTGTTCTCTCAATTACAGGAGGGGGTGAACTCATGTTAAAAAAAAGAAGAAGAGCCCTACAAGACGGCAGGTCTTTAATATTTGATAAACAGTGCGATATTTACGGTGTAAGGCTGAAGGACGGAGGGCGGCAATGAATAAATGATGAGACGAGGCTCCGCTGGCGACGGGTAACAAATATCCACGGATGCAAGAGAGCCGAGGCGCTTTCAACGGATCTCAAATCAGATTTAAGCGTTCAAGCAAAGCTGAAAAAAAAACAAGACACGCGGGTTAACTCGCTGACTTTTCCTGGAATCTTTGACATTTATCTCACGCTCTCACAAACTCGGATCGTCCTGAGCCTGCGTCAACCCGGCAACAAGTTCTCCAGCAGGAAAGTGTTTTCTTCCATCGAAAAAAAAAAAAAGTGGCACCAAGGACACCTTCGCTTGCACCTGCACCACTGACGAGAGAACCTCGGCGACATGAATATTGAGCAGGTGCGCCAGAGCTCCGTCGTACCCTTTTTCTTTCTTTTTTGAATTTCCAGCAAAGAAAGTGGCGGCCTGGCGAGACGTCCGTCGCCACTTCAAAGAGCCAAAAAACCAGGAACCGCAGGAGCGCAGACAGCAGAGTGATTTAATAAGAAGTCCAGGAGAATCTGTACAAGGCGTCATCATCAAAGCACCGGAGCTTGAGCATATGTGTGTGTGTGTGTGTGTGTGTGTGTGTGTGTGTGTGTGTGTGTGTGTGTGTGTGTGTGTGTGTCAGTGTGTGTCAGTGTGTGTGTTTCGTTGCTTTACTGATACAGGAGAACACGGAGAATTCCTTTATCCGTGTCCTCCACCAGGGAATCAAACGGCTCCACGGACGCAGAAGCTTTTCGAATCAAAGGGAATCCGTCGGAAGAAAGAGGAACAGCCGGATCAATGCGGCTCCGTAAACACTTGATTTCATTCCGCTTCAGTGTCTGTGACTTTTTTTGCGGAGCGGAGCGCCACTTCATGACAAGGGCTGAAAAAAAGATGCAGGAGTTGCAAAAGATTAGCTTATAAGACTTTGAGTGGGCAAAAATCAGGGAAGGTTGGTGTGTGTGTGTGTGTGCGTGTGTGTGCAAGATGTAGCAGCTGATTTACGCTAACCTTTAGCCGCGCCGTGAGAGGAGGCGGTCCCTACTCTCACAGAGGCCCCTTGAGGCCGAGTCGTAAATCGCAGCACGCTGGAAATTACAGCCGCACTGATTTACAGCCCTTCCGTCGCCTAATAACTAATTTGGGCTCTTTGGAATTCTCGAACAGGGAGCAGCGTTGACCGCGGCCATGAAGCCCTAACACCCAAATGTTCTTACAAAATAAAATAACTTTGAATATTGTTTAATTGATTAATTACTTATTAATGATTATCCTCCGAGCGATGGCTCCGACTGAACTGGAATTCTCCATATTTGCGTCTTTTCCAGCGCAAATGCGTCGAGTTTCCAGCACTAGCAGATGCAGAAAGGATCAGAGTGAAGTGAACCTCGTAGAAGTGCCGAGCGTGACCTTGCAGCTCATGATCCACCTGGAGGACTGGAGACCAACCGACTGGAGGTGAGGGGAAGCTGATGCGTTTCAGGTCGGTAGGGGAAAAAAAAAAATCTCCTCATCTAACGCATCCGCACGTACTCCCCCTCCGACCTCCACCCACCCCACTCCCCACCCCCATCACCGCCACCTGCTCTTGTCTCCTCCCAACATCTGAGCCTTTGTCTCGGTCGGCGGGCGCCGTTATCTCTCTCCTCCAGCCCTCCCCCTCCTGCCACTCGCCGCATCACAAAAGTCGTGGAATGCAATGCAGCGCCGCCACTGCCGCCGCCTCTCGATGAGACGCGGGAGCAAGTTCAGAAAGATGCGGCCGGCCTCAAACTGAGCAGAGCTCACTCGGGCTTGTTTTTTTGTTTTCTTTAAAGGTTACGCTACTGAGGTTTCAGGTTTTTAATGCCACATTCTGCAAGCTTGATTTCAGATTTCCGCCCAGAAATTACTCTGGTCCAGGTTTGACGTGTGTAGTTCTCTGTCTGGCCACAAGGTGTCTTGGTCGGGAGGAAAACATGTTGTCAGGTGTTGCGTTTTGGAACGACTGTGTTGCTGTTTGGAGGTCGTGGAATTTGGACACCATTACTATAGTTCACACGCACTCTCTCTCACACACACACACACACACACACACACACACACACACACACACACACACACACACACACATGTGGTCGTTACATGAGAGTGACGTCTAGCCCGTGGAACAAGCCACACCGGGGTTAGCATCTTGATGGCTAGTAGCCATTAGTCGAGCTTCTATAGTAACCAACCACGGAAGTCCTCTGTTTCCATTCAGGGTTTTACAGGATCTTAACAGCAATATGAATTCAAAGAATTCCGTAAAACTTCGAGGTCAAGTCCCGACTTGCCTCGCAACATCTGCAGGGGGGAGACGCGGCGCCGCTACAAACGAAACGCAACAACCGTAACCTCCGGCGCTCCCGACGAAACGTCCTCTGGCGCCGCTCAAAATCATTAGCGGCTGTGAGCATGTGGCATTTGGAGAAAGTCCGGCGGCAAGCACGCTGACCCTAACAATGCACATCGGGCACCACTGTTGTTGTTGTTGTTGTTGTTGTTGTTGTTGTTGTTGTTGTTGTCATTGTCGACACAGTGTGGGAGGAGAGAGCGGCGGCGGCAGCTAGTCAGGAGGAATTCAAACACTGGCACAGCGAAGAAGGACGAGGATGCTGATGATGCTGATGATGCTGATGATGCCATCCGGAGTCCGGAGATGAGTGATTCACTGACTTCAGAGTTTGACAGACAACAGGAAGTGGGCAGCAGAGGCTGCACGTGCACACACGGGATGATTTCCTCGTGAAATATTCTGCAAACGCGAAGCGGCGTAAGCAATTTTTTCTACCCCGCCACCTGTTTTTTTTTTTTTCATTAAATCCGTGCACACTATATGAATGTAAACTCCATATGCACCCGAACGGGTCGATAAATCTTTCATTGGCCAGGACGACCTGCGAGTTACAGCCGCGTCTCCCGCACTCGGGTCAGTCACTTCGACCTGCGAGGCTTCGCTGTTATGTAGGCCGGGGGTGTGTGTGTGTATGTGTGGGTGTGTGTGTGTGTGTGCGCGGGGGGGATGGAGGGGATGACGGAGTGCCGGGACATCCACGGCAACACAACACAGACGCACAAACGCATCACGCGGGTCTCCCAGAGCGCCGTCTTAGCGCCGAGATGAGGTCACGCCAAGGGTAAAGGAGGAGAAGCGAGAGGAGCTGTCGAGGAAAAGAAACGCACCTTTCTCAATAATACATCAGCAGGGTGGGAGGGAGGGAGGGGAGGCGGGGTGGGAGGTTCTATAAAAAAGTGCGTCTCGTCTCCTGACATTGAGAAGCCGTGAGGATGATGCAAAGCGACGCGAGCGTCTGAGCCCCGAGACTCGACTCGACTCGCCAGAGGTACAAAACAGCAGGAGGCTGCCGGGGTTTTTTTCCTCCTCAGAAACGTCGAATGCAAGGCTGGATTTCACCGCAACGACACGTCCGACCTGCCTGTCGGCCGTCTTCTGGGGCTCGTTAGGTGATTACAGGCCGCGTTAATTCGGCAATTAGACCGTTGTTAAACCCCGCCTCCACCCGAAGGTCGGTCGCTTCCCACCCACGCAGGAGTTCAACTTCGCCTGACGTCTGATCGTTGCACCGCTAGTTGCCGTCGTTTTGCACGGCCTGCTACACCGAAACAAACCGGCTCCCCGCAGTGAAGAGGGAGGTCCCCAATACTGCAGCCAGAGGGGGGCGCTCACGCTTAGGCTGTAAATACCTGGAAATATTTATCCAGCTTAGGCGTCGTCAGCATAATGTTGTGAGCACAACCTGAAGGAGAACCACGCACGCGCGGGAGGCCTTGTGAGACGAACGACGGTAAAGAAAAAAGATAAAGGAAAACCAGAATATTTGTGGGTTAATTCGCTTTTTGTTTCATACCGTTTTTCTACCATAGTTTGCCAGTTTGACGTCGTATTTACAATCCTTGACAGGTTTAACCAGGTTTTCAATGCTGAAGATGCAGGAACTTAAGAGCTCACCACTCACACACACGCACACCCACACACACACACACACACACAGACACGCACACGCACACGCACACACACACACACACACACACCCACACACACACACACACACACACACACACAGACAGACACAGAGGATGCTGGTGACAGTAACACATCAGGAAATGAGGAAGAAGACTAAAATGAAAAAAAAAAACTACATTACTGCTGTGACTGACTTTGCGGCGGGCCGGGCCGACCTTGAAAGCGCGCGTGTTTTCCTTCCACTCCGACTGCAAACTGTGCAGCGGCGGGAGGGATTTACAAAGCGTAGCTCGCCTATTGATAAAAAAAAAAAAATAAAAAAAAAAACATCACACCTGAGAAGCTCTCCTCGCCATCTTAAAACGGCGGATAACTCGACCTCTCGGCGCCCCGGAATCCCTGCAACTCCGGCCGTCCGCTCACAACCATATTAATATCCCGCATCCCGGAGCTTCCCTCGGGCGTGTGACAAATAGCGCCACAGAGCCCACTGGCTCAATAAAACAGAGAGGCGGGAAAAACGGTGATAAATGTCGCCAGGCCTCGGAATGTTATTTAATCCGCCGAACGGATTCGGCGCCGCCGCGGCACAACAAGGGTAATCTGGCCGCCGGAGTCGTCATCGGATCGCAACCCGTCAACCGCGCCGTCGCAAACGATGATGGATCGAGTGCGATCGTGTCGAACCGCTTCCCGTCCCCTGGCAACAGGGGGCGGATTTCTGCAGAAACGCCTGGAGGAGTCGGGATCCTGGAGAACCGATCGTGCGGTAGATTTGTTGAGGAACAGGAGACGTTTTTTTTTTTTATCCCCCCACCCCGTGTGATGCCTCCTCGGGGTTGTAAAACTCACCAATCAGCGTGTTTTTGTGTGCTTTACGTGCGTGTGTGTGTGTGTGTGTATCAGTGCCCGCATCACAGCACAGCTGCACGTGCAGCCGAGGGAGCGACTCCATGCTAATCAGTTTGCAAACCCCAACAGGGAATCCCCGCCCACAAACCCAAGGCTATTTATATCCAGCACCTGACTTCCTGCCACGACCTGCCACTTCCTGTTCCTTCTCAGCGGGAGTTGGATCCCCCCCCCCCCCGGCAGAAAAATCTCCCTGGAAGTTGGGGAACCATGCATATTTAGCCCTCTGTTTACAGCCTCCTGCCGTGCTTTGTTGGACCGCGCAGAAGAGGCCAAAAAAAAAGAAGGTGGCCTCAGAGGGCGGAGCCAAGAGCCGCCCCTCCCCCCGTGACATCACAGAGGGCTGGACAAACTCTAAAAGAAATTGAAAAACCTCAAAACTACTACCGCCAACGCGGCTGAAGAGACTGAGGGGGAAGTTCTGAGGGGTCAAAAGGTCACAAAGTCCCGTCTCCTCCCGCCTCGACCCTCGTCACCTTGGAAACAAGCGCTCTTCTGCTTCTCCTCCTCCTCCTCCTCCTCCTCCTCCTCCACCTCTCCCTCCTCCGAGCATCGTTGCCATAGTGAGACGCTGCAGCTGTTTGCTCTCCCGCTGCCGGCGGAAATCCCAGACGTCGGCGCTGTTTAACAAATCCTTCGTTTGAAAAAAAAATAAAAATCACACCCCTGCAGCACCGACGCCCGTCCGGCAAAAACGCACCGAGCGTGAGATGCGTTTGTTTCCTTGGAAACTGTTTCTGTCTTTCTTTCTTTTTCTCTTTCGCTCTCTCAAACGTGTCCGCCCACTTGTACGACCACAATCACCGTGAGATGAGAAAAATCAGCCTGCTGAAAAAAAAAAGTCGTTAATTTATCTCTACACATCCGTTCAGGCCTGATGAGGGGAAAAAAATGACCTTGGAATTTTTTTTTCTCTCAGAGACGACCAGAACTACGAGTGTTATACATGGTATCAACAAATTAAATAAAGGGAGGGTTGAGGTGGGCAGGCTGGTTCTCACTTCCTATCTTAATAATGCATGCTGGTATTACCGCTCTTCTAAAAATGGATCTGCTCCGGTCAGGGCAGGAAGTTCCGATGCTCCGGGAGCGGCCAGAAGATTTTCCCTCCGGAATGTCGAAAAGTTTCCCCGTCGTTTCTTTCTTTCTTTTGGCCTTTTTATCAATTATTTTCAATAATTCCACCTCGTCGAGTCCAGACCCACCCCTCCTCTTTCCTCCCTCCTCCCTCTGCGGCTTGTTGCTACCGCTGCACTCTCACCTCTCCTCTGTAGTTTAAAAGCTGGAAACAGCTGTCATTAAACTACAGAGCGGCGTCATCGGGACGCTTTTCCTGTAAATTGGCTGGTTATCATTCTGCCCCTTCCTGCAGCCGCTCAGGTCGCTCCAGATGTTTGCGTGCCCCCTAACTAAGAGCCAAAAGGAAAAAATAACACAACAACACACACGCACGCACACGCCGGGAGTGTAAAAGGCCCCCGAGGCCAACGCCGCTTCATGATAACGATGTCGTGGCTCTTAATCTGCTGTCCGTGTTGTCTCAGCGCCTTCAGATAATAGAGAATTTTAAAATCAATGTTGGGCAAAACATTAAATCTATATAACACACACACACAAGACGGAGTGAATAGCAATCACACCGTCCTCCCCCTCCCTCGCTCCCTCCCTCCCTCCTCCAGCAAGGAGGGCCAAACAGCCAGAACGACAAAACTGCGCTCCCCGTCCTCCGTCCCCAGCAAACGAAAGGTCATCGGCTCTGGGGCGCCGGCGCTGCTGCTGCTGCAGGACGAAGAGGGGGAGGAGGAGGAGGAGGAGGAGTCGTGCATCACCTTGATGTTTCCATCCACGGCTGCCGCCAGTCGCAAAACACCGGCTTGCAACCAGCGATCAGGAGTATTCATTTATCGCAGCAACCGCGTCAAACTGCAGGTTCATGAAAACTGATGCTTAGCTGGATATTTGACATGTTTCAAAGGAAAACAAAGGATCAAACAAAGTGTCAGAGAGCGGGGCCAACACCCGGCCGTCTCGTGATCCCTGCCACTGAGATTGATTTTTCTTTTTTCTATTTTCTTTTTGGAAAGTGTCATGAGTCATGAGTCAGCTCTAAATTTGGCAGCCAAAAGTAGCAAAAGTAGTTTAGTCTGAAGCAGCAGCAGCAGTTCATTCATGCACAGCCACGTTAAGCCTCTAAATCCAATATTCCAATAAGAGCGTTCCTCCCTCCCTCCTTTCCCTCCTTCCTTATCTACTTCTTTCTGTCTTTCCTTCCTTTCTTTACTTCCTTGCATGACAGCAGGCGACGCTACAGAGAGCGGCTGCCAGGGTTCAGAGTTTGCGGCAACTTTGTGGAGGGGAGTACGTTGCAGAAAAAAAACAAGGACACAACTACTCATGGGAAGCACGAGAGGCAGAGAGAGAGAGAGAGAGGGAGAGAGAGAGGGGGAGAGAGTGAAAAGCCGCCATGACTCACAGATGCTGCATTATGGAAATCTGATGCGCTGATTGAAATTCAAATGGGCCTCGCTTTTCTATTTTAAACAGTTTTTTTATGCTTTTTTTTTTTTTTTTTTTAACTTGCAGTTTGCACGATGCGCCATCTGATGCAAACAGAAGCTCTGGGTATCATCTGGAACCTTGTTTGCAATTCAAGGTGGACGCTCCGCCAGATTTTTACTCCTGCACACGCAAGACGACCAAACTTGAAATCAAAAATCTAGGGAGGCGAGGGAGGGGATAGGAGGGAGGCGATGGGACGGCGGGGGGGGAGGGAGGTGCCCCTGTTTGAACTTTGGCCGCCGTGTTAATTAGCGCTCAGGGCGAGAAGTCGAGTCCGCACGTTGTTGCATATCGAGTTCAGCTTCCCCACCGAGCTGCAGCTGCAGGACGAGTCTCGTGCATTCAATGCATTCAATTGAGCGACAGACAAAACAACCTTCAGCATGAGATTAAAGTGCAAAAGCGCTGGCGGAACCTTGACTGTGGGAAGGAGAGAGGCCAAGTGTGCACGAGAAAAATTGGAAACAGGGAGCAGACGGAGGTGTTTGCATCCTTCCATCCTTCCATCAGGCCGGACCTTCCACGCCATCCACCCCACTCATTGCATCACATGGTCTGAGTGGAATCACAGCAGGGATGCAGGAGAGAGAGCAGCACAGGTCGGGAGGGGGAGGGAGAGAGAGGGGAGGACAAGGGCGTTCACAGGGTGAGCGATTTCTTCTGGGGTGATCGGCTTCCCTGACTGGGATCCAATGAGGCGGAAGGAAGAAAAAAAATCAGTGCCTGCAGCATCGACACTTTAAGGCTTGAGGGAGTCACATGAAATGGAGTTGATTCGAGCAGAAACCCACCAAAAACCACCTGTTCAGCAGCACTGCTGAGGGCGAACAGAGCGGGAGACGGTAGGGAGAATCTGGGGGTGGGCGGGTCCGGGCGGGTGATACCGAAATGTCATTTCCTGTGTTCTGGATAGCATCACTGGGGGCTGACAGGAAGTGGATCTGCTCCAGGCGCCGCGGAGGAAATGAACGACCGGCCCGGAGCGCCGCCACGATAACCGACTCCCGGGAATGTAAGATCTTTGACCAACAAGATGGATGAGCTAGCGGCGCTGACCCGGCACCAGAGGGAATTTCGGGAGAGTAGCATCATGCTGTTTACAGAGACATGGCTAACGGAGCTAACACCGGACACGAACGTCACGCTGGACGGATTTCATCTTCTACGGACGGACAGGACAAAGGAGAGCGGAAAAAGGAAAGGAGGTGGGCTGGCAGTGTTTGTCAACGATAGATGGTGTAACCCTGGGCACATCACTGTTAAGAAGAAACTCTGCAGTAAGGACATTGAGCTGTTAGCGGTTAGCATGAGGCCATACTATCTGCCAAGGGAATTCTCGCATGTTATCGCGATAGCTGCGTATGTTCCCCCCTCTGCTACCGCTGAAGCGGCCTGTGACGTCATCCACTCCACCGTGAGCAGGCTGCAGACACAGCACCCTGATGCCCTTCTTCTCATCTCTGGGGACTTTAACCATGTCTCTCTGTCCTCCACTCTGCCCACATTTACCCAGTATGTCACATGCTGCACCAGGGACAATAAAACACTGGATTTACTGTATGCTAACACCAAGGGGGCATACAGCTCATCACCTCTCCCCCCCCTGGGAAGATCTGACCACAACCTGGTACGTCTCCTGCCTGTGTACAAACCTCTTGTCCGCAGACAGCCAGTGGTCACACGCACTGTTAAGAGATGGTCTGAGGAGTCTGTGGAGGCTCTGAAAGACTGTTTTGACACAACGGTGTGGGAAGAACTCAGTGACTCTCATGGGGAGGACATTGACAGCCTCACTGACTGCATTACGGACTATATTAACTTCTGTGTGGATAACATCGTACACACCAAGACTGTACGGTGTTTCCCAAACAACAAACCCTGGATTACACCCGACATAAAGGCTCTGCTTAAGGAGAAGAAGAGGGCCTTTTTGTCGGGCAACAAAGAGGAGCTAAAGACTGTGCAGAGGGAGCTGAGGAGGAAGATCAGGGAGGGCAAAAACAGATACAAGATGAAGATGGAGGAACAGCTGCAGCAGAACAACGTCTGCGGAGTCTGGAAGGGCCTGAAATCCATCACTGGTTACAAGGAACCTGCCACCCAGTCTGAGGGGGATCTAAAGTGGGTGAACGACCTGAACACTTTCTTTAACAGATTTGACCAGTCACCCACCCCACCCCCTGTCCAGTTACCACTGCTGCAACCCCCACTACCTACTGTAACTGTGACTGGCCCTCCCCCCACCTCAACTGACCCCTGTTCAACAACACTCTGCATCCAGACCCCCTGTGCTCCCCTGTTCCTCTCAACTAGCCAGGTGAGGACACAGCTGAGAAGGTGCAAGGCAAGGAAGGCTGCAGGTCCAGATGGCATAAGCTCAAGGCTCCTCAAATCCTGTGCAGAGGAACTGTGCGGGATAGTGGGACACATCTTCAACTTGAGCCTGAGACTGGGGAAGGTACCAGAGCTGTGGAAGACATCCTGCTTGGTACCAGTGCCAAAGACCCCTCACCCAAAGGACTTCAACAGCTATAGGCCGGTGGCGCTGACATCGCAGCTGATGAAGACCCTGGAGAGGCTGGTTCTTGGTCATTTGAGACCCCTGGTAAGACCATCGATGGATCCACTGCAGTTCGCCTACCAACCTGGCATCGGGGTGGATGACGCTGTCATCTACCTCCTTCAGAGAGCCCTCTCTCACCTGGACACGGCTGGGGCTACTGTGAGGATCATGTTCTTTGATTTCTCCAGCGCCTTCAACACCATCCAGCCGCTGCTTCTGAGGGGCAAGTTGGAGCACTCTGGAGTGGACGACCTCCTCACGGCCTGGATCCTGGACTATCTCACTGATCGTCCGCAGTACGTGAGGGCTCAGAGGTGTCAGTCGGACACTATCATCTGCAGCACGGGGGTCCCTCAGGGTACGGTTCTGGCCCCGTTCCTGTTCACTCTCTACACTGCAGACTTCACCCACAACTCAGCGAAGTGCCATCTGCAAAAGTTCTCTGACGACTCTGCCATTGTTGGCCTCATCACCCATGGGGACGACACGGAGTACAGAGAACTGACCCAGGATTTTGCAGTCTGGTGTCAGAGAAACCACCTCCAGCTCAACGCAGGAAAGACCAAGGAGCTGGTGGTGGATTTCAAAAGACGCAAGCTCCCCCCCCCCACACCGGTAAACATCCAGGGAGTGGACATTGAGATTGTGGAATCTTACAAGTACCTGGGTATCCACTTGAACAATAAACTGGACTGGTCACTCAACTCTACTGCACTCTACAAGAAGGGACAAAGCAGACTCTTTCTGCTCAGGAGACTCAGGTCTTTTGGAGTGGAGGGGGCTCTTCTTAAGTCCTTCTTTGACTCTGTGGTGGCATCAGCCATCTTCTTTGGAGTAGTCTGCTGGGGAAGCAGCATCTCTGCTGCTGACAGGAAGAGACTGAACAAGCTGGTGAAGAAGGCCAGCTCTGTCCTGGGCTGCCCGCTGGACCCTGTGGAGGTGGTGGCTGACAGGAGGATGATAGCTAAACTATCTTCTCTGATGGACAACACGTCCCACCCCCTGCAGGGGACCCTAACAACACTGGAAAGCTCGTTCAGTGACAGACTTCTTCACCCGCGGTGCCTCACGGAGAGATACCGCAGGTCCTTTCTTCCGGCAGTGGTCAGACTCTATAATCAACACCAATAACCTCCCCAAACCGGACTAAATGCAATAACCCTCCATCTATTTATAACGTGCAATAATTACTCAGCTGCGCATATTTTTCACTGTTTTTCTCTGTACAGGCTCTTGTTTATTTACTTTTTTACTTTATACTGTTTTGCACTATTTTAGGTTATTAGGTTATTTTTATACGCTCTGTTCACTTTATTCTTGTTTGCCCTATCTTCTGGCTGTTGTAACACCTAAATTTCCCCGTCGTGGGACGAATAAAGGTTTATCTTATCTTATCTTCACATGACCACACCCCCGAGTCACCCCCAGAGAGAGCCCACCAACGGACAAACCCCGCCCACTCGTCGTGGACGCGTGTAGAACGCAGGACGAGACAGGAAGGCGGATGATGGTGACGTCATGATGCACAAATTAGCAATTACCAAGGAGACACAATGGCAGTTGGCAAAACTCTAAGTATATTTTTGTCCATCACGGTCAATGTCCACAGTTTAAATCACTTGTAGATGTTTTCATTTATAATAAGAATGACATTGTTTTGTACCAGCCTATTTATCGCCTAAAATATATTAATTCAATAGACGTTTCTTGAACTTTACTATAACTTGCGCTTAATGGCAGGAAAAAATAGACTTTTAAAACTGTAAAATAACAACAGCACGCTCATAAAAAAAAAAAGCTGCTGCTAATTTATCCCACTGGAGGAGAATCAAAGCTCCGTCCCCGGCTGATCACCAACCGAAAACCACCTCAGTGGCTAAACACTAAAAGTGACCCGGTGGCGACGAGGGGGCGGGGCCAACAGAGCCTCCAGAGTCCACATGTGCAGCGGTGGCAGTGGCGGTGGCAGCGGCGGCGGCGGCGGCGGGATGAACGGAGCGTCTGTGGACCAGGCTAACGCGGTTAGGACCAATAAAGCTCCTCGTGTTTGTCCTTAGAGAGCGGCGGCAGCTGCTGCAGCTCACCCCGCTTCTCGTCTCCAGTGTTTCATCAGGAGGTCGTCTGCTTTTTGTTTTGTGCACGTTTCTTAACTTTCGAGCGCCTTCGATCTCGATCGCCATCGCCACAGCGCAGAGCCAGGACGCAGAGGAGAAAGAAAGAGGAAGACGACCACAAAGTGACATGACCAGAAAGATAGCCATACGAGCCAGCGAGGCTAAAAAAAATAAAGACGTTTGCCTGAAATCAGAGTGATTTGTGTGCGTCGTGCCGTGAAATCACACTCGCGGCAGAACAAAGCTCTGAGAAACCTGGATAATAATCACTTCCAACTCGCCCAGCAGGAGGCGGTGGAGCACAGCAGGCTGTAAACAGAGGGCTAAATGTGCTAAATGTCGTGTACAGAGCTGCTTCACTGACGTGCGGGATGAGAAATAAAAAGAGCTGAAATTGTTCGGGGGAATGAAACCATTTCAGAGTGAATAAAGACACGGATGAAAAGCCTGTGAACACGATTTTTTCCGGAGATTCACAGAATGACTTTCACCAGAATGCTCTCCCGGAGTTCGGAATATGAATTGTGCAAATCTGTATTCGCTTGCAGCGTTGAAACAGAGGTCATCAGGCCACAAACAACCACATTTCTTCAGACGTATCCAAACGAGTACAAGAGTTTCTCTCTATTTTTCTTTAAAGATACTCTTTAGATCAGTGACTCTTTCACTTGCACTTCACCAGCAGCATCAGCAGCATCAGCAGCATCAGCAGCATCGGCAGCATCAGCAGCAGTGTAAGATTCACTCTATTCAGCTTTTAAACAGCGCCACTTGGTACAAAACGCGACCAAGAAGAATGCAACAGAGCCAAATGACCATGATTGAGGTGGAATCCCACTGAAAACACGCCAGCGTCTAGAGCCTCATCTGAATCCAGGGAGAGTGGAGGGGGCGGAGCATCACAGAGCCGCAGCGTCTCCCTGTGCAAACTTCCTGATCGGCTCCATCTGTTTATATTTACTGCTGGGCCTGCGTCTATTTCAGGCGCAGCCTCTGACCCTGCTGGACTGACGAACGCAAGCGCAGAGAATTTTTAGCCCTCTAACTTCTTTTTTTACAACAAATCTGCACCAACCAAGGAACATTTCGTCATTTGTGCAGCGACAAATCAGAGCTATTCCAGTCCCGGTGAAACGCTGCACACACCAGTTCAGATTACAGCCACGTGAAACGTGTTAGCGCGTTGATGAGCCACCTCGCCGTCTCTTCCCCGACGCCTCTATTTTTACAGACAGCCGTCGCACGCGGGCAGCCGACACGCAGAAGCAGCGAGTTTAAACAGCCGAAAACCTACAACACGGTCGGAAACGAAAGCAAATGATATCAGAATCACCACCTCAACTTTTGCAGTTATGGAACGAAATTTGTATAAAGAGTATATAAAAAAAAATATAATAATAATAAAATCAAAATCGTAAACGTAATCATAAGCTGCAATAAGCTCTGGTACATACTAAATTGTGTGTGTGTGTGTGTGTGTGTGTGTGTATAGCTGTCAAAAAAACACTAATTAGACTGAACACGTTTGTTTTGCAGCTGTGAGGTCGCGACCTGCCAGGTGTTGCCTTTTCCCCTCCCTCTAAAGAAAACAAAACCGTTCGCAGGTTCGTGCGAACCACCAACGCTGACATGCCACCTGAGCGCCAGCGACGGTTCGTCCGTGAGTCACTCTGCATCTTTTTAAATGAACACAACGCAACATCAGCAGCAGCAGCAGCAGCAGCAGCAGCAGCAGCAGCAGCGGCAGCAGCAGCAGCAGCAGCGGCAGCAGCCTCGGCCTGCTGAATTATTCAGGCCTTCTGCCACAAACGCATGGCTCGGAAATCACCTCGGAACGCTGCCCGTATCCGACCTAATCCCGGATGCGTATCAGCAGACTGGCTGCACGATATTTGTTATTTGTCTCCAATTTGCGTCTAATCCTGCCGTCTAAGTGCAAATCGGAGCAGATCCACCGCTGGGCGAGCAGGCAGGCAGGCATGCAGGCGCTGCGCGGTGAATAATGAGCCGCTAAGAAATCCCAGCTGCAATCATTGACAGTGATAACGTGCTCAGTCAGTTGCCTCATCGCATCACCGAACCCCGGAGTGGCGTTCTTTTTCTTCTTCTTCCCCTCCTCCTACTTCTCCTTTATCCGTTGGCGTCGACGGGATCAAATTGAACCCGATGCATCTCCGTCTCCCAGCCGTCGGCGAGGATCTGCGGCGGAGAGCCTCGGCTAAACTTCCTCAGTGATACTTTGATTGTGTGAGTGAAATATTGAATTATGTTAGAGAATTCGTTCTGGGGTTTCATCCCCGATGGGATGAAGGAACGGCTGCTCTCTGGCTGCGTCGAGATTCAAGTTTGTCGGGTGTCAGCTGCGGCGGCATGCACATTTTTGCCTGCAGCGTCGCGGCGGTGGAGAAATAAATAAACACGCACACCAACAAGGAGAAGCACAACAGTCGCATGTTGAAACAACCTGAGCTTCCGCTTCCTCCCCAGCGGTCGCTGTGGTTTGTTTTTTAATCCTCCAAGAGATAAATTAAGTAGAACAGCGTTTTGGCCCTGACAATAAAAACAATTACAATTGAAAACGAATTAACAGGTGAAAAATTCCCGGCCGGCTGGAAGAGAATCACAAGACATCTTGAATCACGATTCTGGGAGGCGATGACAGAAACAGAAGAATCGCTGGAGCGAAGCCTCTTCTTCCTCCTCCTAGTCCTCCTTCACAACGACGGGCGTGGCAACGCCAATCCTAATGCCGACACGAGAGGCAGTCGCCGTTTCCACGGCAACAGAGATCCTCCGATCTGCCGATGTCGCCAGTTCAAAGGCGGCGGCGGTGGCAGCGGCCTGCGGGGGCCAAACGGGGGTCCTGGCCGGAGCCGCGTCACGCCAGGCCCCGGCTGTCAGCTCGCGTTAGCGACAGATCGGGTGCGTGGAGGTGGGGGGCAGCGCTGTGTTAGAATCTTCAAGGTACAGTGTGTAAAACTCTGCCATTTGGTGGCCAGATTTTAGAATGCAGCACTTATTCGTTCACCCTCCCTCTCCCAAGCAAGCCAGTGGACTGCAGTGGACTGCAAACACAAATCTGGATACCTTGTCCACCGACTTCTTTGTTGGTTTTTATGCAAGATGTATAAAAGATGGCAGATCTGTGTATATTCTTGTATAGAAATAAGAACCGTTGAATAGGGAGAAAGGCCAAATTACTTAGGCAGAATATCAAGCTTTTACCAAGATAAAAATCATAAATGAGGTCAAATTTTACACACTGGACCTTTAAAACTGGGCACTGAGGGCAGCGGGGGAGGGGCGGGCTTACGTGGGCACTTGCTCTCATGACTCTGGGTCACCAGAGGACGAGAGCTACTCGACCGAGCGACTTCACCTCTGGAGTGAGGGAGGCAGTGCGACTGCGAGGGGTGCGGGTGGGGGTGGGGGGGTGTAGGGTGGGAGTGGGGGGGTGGGTTCAGCAGCTCGCCGTCAGACATTTCGAGGGCGGCTCACCTGCCAGAGCCGATGGAGCTCAACAGCTAAGCCATCAGGATCAGAAAACACAAAGCGAGAGGGGGGAAAAAAGAGGCGGGGTTGGGGGTGGGTATCTCGAAAAGGCCAACGACAAGAAGGGTGAACGTGCACGGCCTAAACAACGCACGTTTCCTTCCAAATGGACACGGCGGACGCGTTCAAAACAGCAGAAATCTGTGTGACGCTTTTTTTGCCTTTTTTTTTTTTTTTTTACAGCACCTCACCTCACCTCCATGACACACACACACACACACACACACACACACACACACGTACTTTGCATGCAAATGTATTTTCCAAAAGCCTGTGAGTGAGGCGTCAGCGCCGACGAGATGATCTGGGGTTGAAAACCGGAGGAAGCAGCTGAAGCTCCGGCTGCTTCCGCAGGTGAAACCCAGCAGAGACGCCCTCCAGAGGGTCATTAAAAAGGTTTAAAACAGAAAAAAAACAGAGGGAGCAAATTGAGTCGGTCCTCCAATATCTGCTGAAGTTTAATTACAGCGCCCCCTGGTGCCCCTCGACTCCCGCCAGCTGCCGCGTTTCACACCTTCATTTACACCTCTGAGCCACTTGGCCCAAATAACCTCCTCCGAAAGGAGGCGGGGGCTGGTGGCTGTGGGGTGAGTGGTCTCGCTTTCCTGCAACAGACGAGGACAAGCAGGCATGACAGCGGATCGGAATGCTCAGAGGATCGTGGGTAATTAGGCCGGCGGTCGGCGGGGGGGATTTTCTGTGCGCAGGTGCCGCGAACACGTCCTGGTGGGCGCTGTGGTTGTTGCGAGCCAGCCGGGAGGCTGTATTGATTTTTAGCTTGTGGAGGGGTGGCGGGTGGTGCACGTGTCAACCCCTCCCCCCCGAAACACATACCCCTATTGACACCATGTAAACTTTACAGCCCGGTTGTTCGAATGAAGCAGCGGGACTCCACTTCACAGTCTAATCCATGTAAACAGCTGTTAACCTGCGCTGTTAACCTGCGCTGTTAACCTGCGCTGTTAACCCCCCCTGCAGCATTCACGGCCACACGAAGGGTGAGGGGGAGAGATAGAGAGAGAGAGCGAGAGAGAGAGAGAGAGAAATCCCATTAACCTGTACCCACTTGGTTACGGCTTCCATGGTTACAGGTCAGAGGCCGGGGGATGAGGGGTTGGGGGCGGGCGAGCTGTAATAACGCCGCATCGACTTGTTTGTTCTCGTGCAGGTTTCACTTTCAGTGCCGTGTTTCCCGCTAATGAAGCGTTTGCTCGGCCCGTCCTTTAGCTCCCGTCCACCGGGAGGGGCCGCGCCTGCTTCCTGGAGTCTACAACAAAAGGTCGCACGAAAAATTGCAGAAGAAGAAAAGGCACCAGGGTTGAGGATTCGGGCGGGGAAAAGCGGGGATCAGCGTAAAATGCGAAAATTATTAATTTTTTTTTGTCAACAGCTGGCGCTGAATCTGACACAGCAGGCCTTTAAGTTGAAGGAAGAAGAAATAAAATGTAAAAAAAACAACAAAAAAAAACAAAAAAAAAACAAGCAGTTGAAACCAGCACAAAAGGAGAGAGGAATGGAGCAGCCGAGAGACACCAAGTTGGTAGCTGCGATGACCCCTAGAATTGCGCAAAACCTAAATAATATAAATTTAAAACTGGTAATGGAAACACCTGAACTTTGAAAAACCTCTCAAATGCCACTAAAAGGTCTCACGAGGTGGTTTTTCAGACGTATCAGTGGCGGTATATCGCAAAAGTTCCTGGAAACATTTCTTTTCGCATTTACACGTCATCGGATGTGACGCATTATGTTTGGGCGGAGGAGGAGACGGAATATATATATTTTTTTACAAGTAATCAAAAAGAAAAATATATCTACCACTCTTGACAGCAAACAACAAAAAGCAGATTTATAAAAGAAATTCTGTACACTGTAACTGTAACTGTAACACTTTGGGTCTCACGGGACGACATTTTACGAGAATTACGGCTTATGTACTTCACACCATTCAGTGGAAACACCTGCAAAGCGCAATTGTACTTTGTCGAAACTTTTGAAACATCACTTTTATTTTGCGATAAACTGTAACGTAAACGCGGCTAGAGTCAGCAAACACAGCAAGTGTTGCACCATTAACAGAATCAAATCACTGCCAAGTGCCTGAACAGGTGAGCTAATGAACCCGGCAGCCTCCAAAGGCTCTCCGTTACTCAGCTTCACTCAAAACACAAGGTTGGGATCAGGAAGTAGAGCCAGCAGAGAAGAAAGAAGAAACCTTCGGCACCACGGACAGCGAACAAAATTCTATTTTATTCGCAGTGATAAAGACGTAAAACACCAACACAGTGTCTCCCAAGGATCTCCAGCCTTCAGATTAATAATTCAGAATCAGGTTTCTGCTACTGACCTCACTGACAATGAAGCCACATAAACGACTGAATGAAACAAACTTGGCCCAAATTAAAAAGAACAGACGTCTGGGACAACAAACACAGGCAGCTGGCAAGCATGCACGTGGGAGGCTTTGACCCTGGAACCGACACACTAGTGAACGCTACCAAGGATTTAAGGGGGCGCCAGAGAGCCTCCAGCGAGGTGCTCAGCGCTGAGCTAGCGCCGCTTTTATTAGCCGTCATAACTCACAGCTCGCAGCTCTAAAAAGCTACCTGAGCTGTTTTACCAACCGGGACCTTCCCCTCCCTTCTTGGAAGGAGGTCAAACATCTCAAAGTAGCTCCATCCATTCCTTCATAAAATGCACCAATCCCAGCTTTGAATTTATTCTGGGAGAAAAAGGGGAGAAATTCCCAATCCCCAATTGTGTTTTTCCTCATAAACGACAAGCAGCTGCAAAGTGAGGCAGAGGATTGCAGCACCGTTGCATCAATGCAGAGGTCGTCAAACCCCCGGCTGAAGAGGCTTTTGTTTTCCTTATGTGAGCATGTGAGTGTGTTGGTGTGTGTGTGTGTGTGTCCAGATTCTCTCTGGAAGGTCTCAGCGGGACGTGCAGCACCCGCGCTTGCACCGTCAGGAGCGACTCCAGCAGATAAAAGGACAATGTCTGACAACGAGAAGAAGGAAGTCGGTGGGAGCTCTGCCTGATCCAGCACATCCAGTTACTGCAACCTGGCTGTGTTTTTTTTTTTTTTTTTTTTTAAAACTCTTTTCAGAGTAAAAAAAAAATGGGGCTCCTTCAGACTGGTAATGCAAACATGAGCCTGATGGTGATTAACAGGCTGAACGTCGGCCCCAGAACAACCACTCACCCCCCCGGCCCCCCCCCAGTAGGAGTTGATGGTTCCATTATTGAGACAATTTTTTTCCCCCTGCTGTCAATATTTATTAGCCAATAGCCTCAACAATGTGCAGGTCACATGACCCACTGCCTCCAAACCAGTGTCCACTTTGATACAACAAATACCGACAAATAGTAAATGATTTGCATGAATTTTCTCCCCTCCGTATAAAGCGAACGTCTTTTTTGACTTTTTATTCAGGTTCCAAAATGTGCTTATTGATCAGCACACGCACACACACACGCACACACACACGTACACACACACACACACACACACACACACACACACACACACACACACACACACACCAATATAAGCACACATGCACACACGCACGTACGTAAACAGGCGTGCACGTGGGGAGGGGCGGGGCGGCTCTTGCTTTCGAATGCTCACTCATCCTTTTAATCGGTGTTGGAATCCATCAAAGTGGGTCAAACGCAGTTCCCCATCTGCCCGGGACAGATTTTAAATGCACGAGGGCTGATTAGAAAAAAAAAAAAAAAAACAAGCACAAAAATAGGCCAAATGAAACCGACAGACACACACACGCGCACACACACACACACACACACACACACACACACACACACACACACACACACACACACACACACACAGCAGCAGCAGCAGCAGATAGATTCCGAGGGGGAACGACTGTGCGTTTGTCATTTCTGGGTGTCGCCGGCGCCGTTTTTCAGCAAATTACCGTCTGACGGCGCAACAAAGGAAAAGGTCAAGCACGTCCATCCCAATCGGTCCGCGGCCGCCGCCACACATCACCGTGTTCAGTTCATGGGTCATTTGCATTTTGCGCATCACATGACACACGGGGGAGGGCGTGGCATATGGCAAGAAAAAAAAAAAACAAGTGCAAGGCGACGCGCCCCCCCCCACCCCCAAAAAAAAAGACCCTATAAATGTTTCTGTCCGCAGCTCTGTTGTCAGGTCACACACACACACACACACACACACACACACACAATCCTGAAGTAGCGGGCGGGACCGGCGCTCTTTAGCCAATGGGCACGCGGCAAATGCAGGGATTTCCAAGATTAAGCGCTGACACGCGACAGGCGGACAGAAAGGTCACTCGCACAGCGGCTCCGTGGTCGTCTCGTCTGAATCACATCCCAGCAATGAAGCTGCTCGCCGCAAGAGTCTCGAGAGGAGCCGATGCCTTGGATAAATAAATAAATGAACTGCTGCTTTCCGAAGATAACCTGCGAATGCAGTGATTAATGAGTGGGAAAGAAGAAAATAATGGACTCTGCTGCAGTTTTTCGTGCAAGCTCAGTGAATCGCACAGCGTTTTTCACACGGCTCTCTTCAAGGTCCTGCTGCTGGTCTTGACTGAGCAACTTTTATGTCACAGCAACAAAAAAACACAGCTTCAAGGACTCAGGCGTGCACTGGAAAAAGACTCTCCCGTCGCGATGACTCTCATTGGCTGCGTTTCCAGTACAGTTTTTCGCAGGATAAAAGCGATATTTTCCTAAAATAGCTGCGTTTCCATTGCTCCTAGAATTGCGCAAAACCTAAATATCGCAATAAGAAAAATGATCATGGAAACACCTAAATTTCGGAAAACCTCTCAAACATGTTTTTTTTTCCGCATTTACACGTCAGCGGTTCACTTCAAGTGAAAATGGCACGTTACGTTTGGACGGAGGAGGAGACGGAATAATTTTTACAAGTGATCAAAGAGAAAAATATAACAACCACTCTTGACAGCAAACAAACGTAAACAAACAAAAGCAAACGTAATTCTCGAGCGGGACGAGATTTTCCGAGAATTCACACCATTCAATGTAAACACCTGCAAACTGCAATTGAACTGTAGTGCAAGTGCAGCTAATTTCGACAAAGTACATTTGCGATTTGCAGGCGTTTCCATTGAATGGTGCGAAGCGCATAAGACGAATGTCTCTTTTTGCGATATTTGAGAGGTTTTTCCAAGTGCAGGGGTTTCCATGACCAGTTTTTGGGTTTTGCACAATTCAAGGGACAATAGAAACGCAGCTACTGTCCCACCTGCCGTCGCAGCAGTCGCAGGTGAGGAGCGTCTGCGGCTCCGATTGGCCGGAGGAACAGAGCTTCCTCTCGACGCCTCTGTGACGCAGGTTCCTCCGTCGGACTCAGCCGGCCGCCGCCGGGTGTTGGTTTCGCTGACAAACAGAACACGGAAGGAACGCGACCCTGCGGCTGCAGCTGCTCAGCCCAGTTCCCCCGGGGGGGAACTCAGGGCTCCTGAAGCTCAGCAGCGTCGGCTCACTGGGAAGGAGAGGACGGCTCTGACAGGAAGCAGCGAGTCTGTCAGAGCCTGTCTGACCGTCATGTCTCACCTGAGCAGCCGATCACATGGGCCACACGTGCACACGTCCGTCATGCATGGCCTGTGAGCCCGACAGAAGCCACGCAGACACGTGCACAACGTGGAAAACTCTACCCACACACACACATCACAAAAGCCCAGGAGTCAAACCCTCAACCTTGTTTTGCTTCTGCTACCAGCTACAATTTGTTTTCTTGTTTCATCAGGCGGGAAAAAGTCCCACTGCAGGGAAAAGAAGCGAGCCCAGAACAACCGCAGTGCAGCATTTTTCTGAAAATGTTCAGAGCTTTCACCAGTTTCAGCGACCGAACGAGCCGGATTGGACGCCAGCAAAAAGAAACAAAAGTCTTGCAAGTGTTTTTTTTTTTCCCCAGCGATCCTGCAGCCACCGTGTCCTGCAGGAGCAGCGTGAGGAGCTGGAGGCCACCAGGTGACATCATTTCAAGAGGAAGGAAAAGACGAATAACATGCAGCGGCAGTTTTATTTATTTATTTATTTTTGCCAGGTTGCTCATCCATGACGAACGGTTCAGAGGACACAGAGCCGCACGCTCACTCAGCTACAGCCGGGGACACAGAAAAAGCGAGAGACCAGCTCGCTAACGCCACACCAACTTTTCTCCGTCTCGAGGCCCCAAAACGGCGAAGACGACCCTGACGTTAATTTGCGCGATGGTGAAGGAACCAGCAGCTGTGCCAAGCAAAAAAAAAAACCTCTGAGACTCCTCCTATGGGTCTGCCCAACGACTTCCAGGCACCTGCTTTGCAATTTAATCCAATTCCCCTCCAGCAGGCTGATTTTATAACCGCGAGCAGCGAAGGGCGGGCTGATGAGGTGAATACGATCAGGGGGGCGTGTAAACAATCTGAGGCCGCAGCTTTTTTTTTATTTTTTAACTCACGGTCCACAAACCACCTCAAAGGGTGGAAGAAAGAGATTTGAGCTGTTTTGAAGCACACTTTTCCTCCTGCGTCTCCCCTTTTTCTTTTACAAGGGGGGATTTCCAGGGACTGGAAGACACGAGCCGCGACGTCTTTGATTCCTGAGCTTCCCCAACACGTCGCGGCCTTCAGGAAACACGTCCGCTCTGATGATTCCACTCACGACAAACAAACAGCGCGGCAGCCCACACTACACAGTCAGCCAAAAAAAAAAAAAAATGTATACACGCATCAGGAAAAGAAAACCTTGCATAAATACACTACCAGTCAAAAGTTTGGACACACCTGTTTCTTCTTTATCTTTACTACTTTCTACACTGTAGATGCAGACTGAAGACATGAAATATATGACCAAGACATGTGGATTAATGTGGCAAAAGAAAAAAATTGTTCAACACCTAAATATCTTATGTTCTATATATTTCATTCTGAAGGGTAGCTATTCTAGAGCATCTAAAATATAAAACTTGTTTGAGTTATTTCACACTTTTTGTTTAATACATATTCCATATGTGTTCACTCATAGTTGTGATGCCTTGAGTGACAATCTACAATGTTAATAGTCACGAAAATGAAAGAAAAACATTAAATCAGAAGTATGTTTCCAAACTTTTGACTGGTAGTGTATTTCAACACTAAACTTATTCAACCACCATGATATTCATACAAGTTACATTTGACCTCTACAAGTATCCATAAAAGTACTTTACAATTTACATATTTACGCAGGTAGTTCTTTTCCTGATGTATGTATACGTGATTTTAGGTCTTTATTGAGTGCAATGAGACTGACGAGGCAGGTGTTTTTTCTGCCATCAGCAACAAGGCAGAAAACACTTGAGGCTCATCGGCTGCACCTGCCAGTCACGAGTCAGTGGACAATAAAGAGAAAAGTTTCACAGACGGAAACACTTTATTTTTTTTCCTGTTCTGTGCGGAGCGCCCACGCTTAAAAAAACAAATCAATCCAAGACAGTCGACTCCTGTTGCACTGGCTGCTGCACTGTGAAACCATCAGTGTGTAGTGAGTTTGCTACACAATCGTTTCATTTGAAAAAAAAAAAGAAAAGAAAAGAAAAGAATAAATAAAAGAAAAGAAGCAGAAGAGGGGAAATACAGTAGAAGTTGAGTTCAGTCCAAATATAGACACTAGGCTGCCAGAGCCACAGTGTGGCAGGCATGAATAATTGAGCGTCATTATACAGTAGCTGCACGAGGAGCAACTCCTCACTCCTGCTCCTCTCACGACTTCACATGATTTATTCAGCCGGGCGTGAAAGACCTCTCGGACGTTCACATTCTGCCGTCCCCGCTGCTCAACATTCTTCACCTTCAGACTCTCAAACGCCTCCTCAAAATGTCCAACTTCACATCACACCCTCCTTTGTTTTGATTTTTTTTTTTTTCTTCTTCTTCCACAGAATCCCACCCACCGGTCACGTTCACACACTGCACGCAGCCAGTCGGACTCTTGCATGAACGCAGGAAGCATCATTTCATTTCATTTTTTTTTCTCGCCCGCAGCAGCAGCAGCAGCAGCATACTGACCTGGAACGTGTAGAACCTGGTTCCGTTCGGAGGGTGCACCTTCGGGGAGTTGGTCCCCGCGCTCATGTCGGAGAAAATCATAATCCCTTTTGCAGGCAGGCAATCCAGAGCTGCTTCTGTTGTGTGTCTGCTATATAAATATGTATATGTATATATTTATTTGTTCTTCTTCTTCTCCGAAGAGGAAACGATCCGGGTCTCCGCGGTTCAGCCCGTGACCCGCTGCTGCTCCCGCGGCATCAGCTGCCGGAGACGCTCCGACGCGTAAAAAAAAAAAAAAATCACAGAAGTGGTTGTTTTGATGAAATTGATTATTTTTTCTCTCTCTCAAAATCTATTTCCTCCTTCACGCGCGACCATGTTTGCATGCAGACGCCAAATCCGCGCGTCCACGCAGCGATTTCCCCGCACGGGCAGAGCTCGCCAGCTACTCCATGGCGTCCCGCAGCCGCCGCGACTCCTCCGAGTGTGATGAGCCGGTGGCGCCGCGGTCGGCTCCTGCCTGCCTTGCTTGCCTCCGTGCGTGCGTGCGTGCGTGCGTGCGAGCGATTGTGTGTGCGCGCGGATTACCGCCTCCCCCCGCCTGCTCCGGCTATAGAGCGTCACACACGTAAACACACACGCCGGGCGCCGACTACCGGCAGTTCGGCGAGGCGACAGGCGGGATGCGAAGCAGGGGCGGAACTGGGAAGTGAGGCTGAGGGCGCAGAGCAGAGCGGGGGTGGAGGTGGTGGGGTCCCAACAGTCCGGTTCACTCATTCTGAATGATTGAATGACTGTTTGAACGCGGCTCTTCAATTTGCTGTTCATCACATAATTCCTCATGAAATGATGTATTTGATGTGCATCTGTCACTGTTTTAATTCATTGAATTATTTTTTTTTTTTTAGCCAGGACTGTTTTTTAAATGTAGTAAAGATTCAACTTGCACATTTTTCATCTCGGCATGTGAGTTGACAACACTGTGCTAAAGAATTCCAATGAGCCACACAGTGAGCTCGCTCGCTCGCTCTCGCTCTCGCTCTCGCTCTCTCTCTCTCTCTCTCTCTCTCTCTCGCTCTCTCTCTCTCTCTCTCCCTCTCTCCTCAGTGTGCAGATACACATTGATTGGAGGAGGGAGGAGACTAACGGCAGGATTCCTGCACCGTGGCCATTGTCTCTGTGGAGACTAAAGAGGAAGAGGCTTCAAGTCTCGCAATGCGGCGCAGGAGGTGAGGGAGATAGCGGCGTTATTAACGATTCCATTCATGCAGAAAGAAGAAAGAAAAAAAAAAACGAGGCCTGTGGTCTAACGGGGCGGGACCAGCACCTGGCTGTGGGCGTGGCTTGCCAAATCGCTCATTCCTTATTTATTTATTTTTTAGCACGCACTTCTCTCCATTCCCGTCTCTCGGAGCAAACCAAAGCCGTTTCCACTTATTATTTTTTCTTCCATGTGCTCTCCTCTTAGTGGTGGAGCGAGATTGAGGGTGTATGTGTGCGTGTGTGTGTGTGTGTGTGTGTGTGTGTGTGTGGGCAGGGAAGGGGAGGAGGAGGGGCTCATCTCCAGCTCCATTATCAAGTCGCCTCTGGAACATCTACGGCTCCTCGCTGCAAGAGAAGCACTTTCTGCCCCTCTTCCCCTGCACTAAACCTATATTGATCCCACACACACACACACACACACACACACACACACACACACACACACACACACACACACACACACACACACACACACACACACACACACACCGCTCCGCGTCCCCTCATTTCGAGCATTAAGGTCTTTTTTTCCTTCTAAAGACCAGATGGACGATTCACAGCCACCTAATGGCTTCCTTCATCAGCAATCTCACAAGAAAAAAAACAAAAAAACACATTTGACTTTTCAACTCATTTCCTGCCTTCTGGGCCGCTTTCATCAATCGGAGCGGCGGTCGGCATTTATTGAATAGATTCTCTGCCGAGGAACATTCGGATGGGGGGGGGGGGCACATTGGACAGCCAAGGAAAAACAACAACAACAAAGACTATTATGGTTATTAAATCGAGTTGTGTTTCATCGGGCTGCAGGTTTTATCAGCTGATCTCATGTTCGCCCTGGTAAGTAACAGCTTAATGAGCTTTATTAGCTGGGCGCGGGTCAGGTGCACCGCAAGTCCAATTAACTTTAATGTCATTTATTGTTTACAGTGCTTTTCACTACTGTACAGTTCACTATTTACTTTGCACTGATGTGCACTTCCTTCCTTAATATTTACTATTTTTATATTTGCTATTTTGTGTTTTTATACTACTTTTAATACTATTTTTCTTTGTTTTTATTATTGGTACTTTGAGTGGACAGCAAAGTAAGAATATCATTGTACAGGGAAACGTGTTTCTTTACTGTGCAAATGACAATAAATATACTTATACTTATACTTATTAGCCCGAACCTCCCATTAGTCCGACAAATTGCGCACTGGTCCGACCTGCCGTTAGGGTCAGGGTTCGGGTTAGGGGAAGTCAGACCAATGTGCAATTTGGGAGGTCGGACTAATGGGAGGTCGGACTAATGCCATGCTCCCGCTCTCGATATGTCAGTGTTTCTCCTGCAGTGAAGCAGCGCAATAAACCACCTTAAAGGAAATTGAGCGTTTGACGATGCATTCAGGTGCAACCCAGCAGAGCGAGTTGCCCGGATGTTTTAGCGGCTCATTTAAAAACACAGACACACAGACACAGTCCCATCCCACACAAACTCTCCCAGATCCAGAGGCCACACACACACACACACACACACACACACACACACACACACACACACACACACACACACACACACACACACAGCTGCAGGGTCCCTGACAGCAGGTTAAGCCTCTCTGCAACACAGAGTCACATGACCACAGCGTACAGATGTGCAGTGGGCCGGACGAGCAGCTTCTCAGCTCCTATTGGCTGCAGCCTCCCATCATCACCCTCCGTTCCCTCACTCCTCCCCCCATGAGTGTCCTCCAGCTCAGGCGTCACAGATGACACACACACATACACGCACAAGAAATTACAAATGCATTGCGTGAACGCTGCTCAAAAATTGCTAGCGACTGGTTATTGTTGCATGAATTAAGCAGAGCGATTAATTTTTGATCAAAGAAAGGGGCCGATATTGTAATATTTCTTATCAATATTTCATCAAAGGAGCTTAATTCTGATTGCACAGCGCCGGCAAGGCGCTCCGTGCAAAACCCACGCGCGCGCACACACACACACACACACACACACACACACACACACACACGGGCAGCTTCCACTCTGATCAGCACCTGTGCAAAGGGCAGACAACTGCTGTGCGTCGCACTACGAATGCAATATTTTTTTTTCTATCTGTGCTCGAACAAATTGATTTTTAGTTACGGAGTCTGTCGTCAGAATTGATGTCAGAATCCAGTAGCGCAATCGTATCACCGGGTTTCTTTTGGTATTAAGCTACAAAAATGAAATAAATAAATGAATGAAGAAATAATGGTACTACTACTACTACAACTACTACTACTACTAATAATAATAATAATAATAATAATGAACTACTTTTATACAAACAGTCCTACAAAACATCAGTTTTAGCAGAAAGGTTGTGAACAGAGGGCTAAATATAATTTAAATGAATTTAAATAAATTTATTATTCATTCCAGATTTTCCTTGTAGCCTTCGTGCCTGACAGCCAAGACGTCTTGGCCTGTTGGACTGACTGGCCGGCAACAATCCCAGCAGATCTGCGGGTTCTGCTAAAGGTCGTGACCTCCTCCCCCTCCAACTCCCTCAACCCTCCCCCTCCCCACTCAATCCCCCCTCCACCTCTCTGTATGAAGGTTTGGTCTGAGACACATTGATCGTGTCATGTGTGGGCAGACAGCCTTAATGGACGCTGGCCCGGCCCTGTCACTGCTCGAAGCACAGGGAGCTATTGTCCAGGGTACGGCGCGCATGCACGTGTGTGTGTGTGTGTGTGTGTGTGTGTGTGTGTGTGTGTGTGTGCGCGCGCTAAACCTCGAGCGGCCAGCCTGCTGCGGCTTTAAGGAGAGAAAACGCTGCAGGAGAAAAAGCACAAAAGAGTAAAAGGTCTGAAAGAGTTTTTTTTTTTTCCTTCAGTACAAAAACGTGGTCGATTCATCTTAAAAAGTTAAAGGTACATCACAAACGTCTTTCCATTCCTGCTGTGTCTGCAGATCTACATAATGCGCTGTGCTAAATGTTAAGCACTGGTTGCCTTTGTTATACCGTGCAAAAGCAAGCAAAACCCATGTTTATGTAACCAAAAAAAGCAGAGGTGGTACTATTCTGGTGAACTCGACGTCCGAGCGCATCGCAAGGATGCTACATATGCAGGCGCGAGCTTCTTGGAAGAACGCTCTGCCCTTCAACCCCGCGGAGAAAATGCATTTCTGGAAACAATGTGAAGAGGCGTGAGGAGGAGTATGAAAATTAGACGGATAAAAATCCCATTTCATTGCTTCAAATGGGAAAGAGGACTGTAACGACTACCGCTAACCAAGCTGCAATGTCATTTTGGAGCCTACACGTGCGTTGCTTTTTCCATGAGCTAATGTAGCATCAAAACTGGCGCTAAGCTAACAGTAGCTTTGTTTCCATGACCCCTAGAGTGGCGCAAAACCTAAATATCGCAATAAAGAAACTGGTAATGGCCTAAACTTCCAAATCCCTCTCAAATATGGCTGAAAGGTTTTTGCGCTCTCATGAGGCGGTTTTTCAGACATACCAATACATAAGGATATCGCAAAAGTGTCACGGAAACACTTTTTTCGCATTTACACGTCATCGGTTCACTGCAAGTGAAAATGGCGTCTTTTGTTTGGACGGAGGAGGAGATGGAATATTCTTTACAAGTAGTCGTAAGTAGTAGTAACAATCATTTTTGATAGCAAACAAGCGTAAACAAACAAAAGCAAAGGTAAGTTTCGAGCATTATGGCTTCTGCGCTTCAGACCATTCAATGTAAACACCTGCAAATCGCAATTGCACTTTGTCGAAATTTTTAGAAATATTGCTATTATTTTGCGGAAAACGGTCATGGAAATGCAGCTTGTGAAGGACCTCACCCCTTGCAACAAGCTAGTGCGTTCACTCCTGAGACTGTTATAGACTTGCAGAGTTCTTTGTTCAACAACTTTAGCAGGGAACTTTTTTTACAACGTGCCCTGCGGTTACAAAAATAAAATCATTTAAAAAATTCCGCCGCCTCCGGTGTACAGTAGGCTCTCTTTCCGAGCGCTTTATGACTCAGCGTTTGTCCCGCCCACCTGCTGCGTTTGTTTGGGTAACTCTGCTCCCAAATAGACACGCATCTGCACAGCGCAAACTTTCTGCCGTTGTCAGGTTTTACAGCCGGGCCAAACTGGCGCCCCCGCCTGGCAGCCCTGGAGGACACGGCAGGACAAGCTGCGATTGCAACTGGGGTGCAACACAAAGCTGGGGACGACGGCCTCGGCCCGATAAAAATTAAACGGCGAAGCGCGCAGGAAGTTTCCCTCCACCTCCGCCGCAGCCGGCCGGCGGTTTAACAGGAGTCGCCGGGACGCTTTAACGAGCTGCTTGCAAGTGGGCGGCTGATGCCTTCTGAATGAGTACTCCTGAGGCGTCGGTTTGAAGAAGTGGCGTCAAGGGCGCTCTGGGCCACCAGCAGCCAATGAGGACGGGGGCCACGACGAGACGTGTCACGCTCGCTTTCTGAGTCCGTGTCAGAGTAAAAAACAGACAGGAAGGTAGTATAACAGGAGGCAAGGAGGGAAGGAAGAAAAGTCGTTGTAGATAGATAGATAGATAGATAGATAGATAGATAGACAGATAGACAGATAGACAGATAGATTTTACTTGGGCGTCCTTACTGCCTGGGTGCCTCATGCACGTGCAACCCGATTGTCTTTTATTTCATTTGCAAGTTCTCCAGCGCCCCTGTAGGGCTGTCGAAGGAGCCTCTCATAACTTTCTCATTAAACCCCAACCCCTCCCACCCCCGACCACTAACCTCACTTTTGGGACACCAAACACCTTCCCTTGCAGGTTTTTCTTTTTCTTTTTCTTTCCCTTTTTTTAATTTTTATTTTGTGACACTGAAACTCGTTAAGCCGTCCAATAAACGCAGCAAAGACATAATGGTGTAAGATCTTGGGATGACGCCACCGAGGCTAAAACGAAGCACGCAGAATATTTGGGATCAACGGGCCAATTGGACGGCGCAGAGGGGAGGCCAGACTTTCCCCGAGTCCCTTAAAAGCTAAGGTGGAAAGTGGAAACATGTTTTTCTTTTTGAAACGCCTTCAGAGATCTTCCTTGTTCCTCGTTTCTTCTTTGGCAGCATTTGTGGGCAGCTTGCTGTGTCCGCTTCCTGCTTTCGTCCCAATTAAACGGGCCCCCGATTGGCTCCTTGGCACTAAACTCCATCGGAAACTTTTTTAGGGTCAGAGCTTTCAGGTTGGAATAGGACTTAAAAAAAAGAAAATCACACAAATATCCACATGTTTGCGAGCTTTGAGGTGTGCAGTCCAGCGTCTATCAGAACTTTTAAAGCTCTAACCGCCACAAAAGCAACTGGAAGTCCCAAAATGTCATCAATGCTTCGCCCGTGTGACTGCACGAGGACGCTTCCCTGTCGTCTGTTGCTGATAGTTCTCTCCGGCTCTGGACCCTCTTGGAAAGTGAGCATCTCGTGGCGAATTTTGCCCAGTTTTTCACGTTTTCATGCCGCGGCTCACCGTTTCGTCGGTGTTTGCCAACGCCGGCTTCAAAGGCTGCGAAGCGTCTGCAGCGTGAAGATAAAGCAGTGACCCGGGAGCAGCGGCCGCGATAATAGCGGCTGCTGCTGCTGCTGCTGCTCCTCGCCAGCCTGATAAAGAACATTATGGAGTCTGAAGGCGCCCCCGCCAACACAAACGACTCCTGATTTATCGCTCCGATTCACCAGAAAGCCAATTCATATTCTGGATGGAGCTGCTTCGGGCGTGTGGCAGGGTGTTGCGTAGGACGCGCGAGCGCAGGGCCGGACGCTGTGCGCACGGCCACTGAGTGACTACTGACCTTCCTGTCTGTCTGCACGAGGCGCCAGAACGGTGTCGTTCGGTATACTCCTTTGTATTTGTCGCCCTCTGCTGGGAAAAGATAGGCGTTACACGAAAAGCGTTTTGGGACTTGATGTTTTTTTCGCAGCTGTTTTACAAGATGCAGTTAAATATCGACTTGTTAGATATTGTAAGATTTATCAATATAGACTTGTTGATATGACGTCAGGACTTACAACTAAGCTTGGCATCTTACATTACGGAACTCAACATGATTACACATTTTAAAGCCCCTTTTTTGGGGGGGGGGGGGGGGGGGGGGCAGAACCAAATAAGAATGTGCTACCCGGCTCGGCCACAAGATGGCACCATCCACACAAGAAAAGAAAGACTGAATAGACTGCGGAGGGTCGCCACATGAATATGGGTCAGCTTTTGTCATTCACGTGTAGAAGATATTTCTAAATAACGTGAAAAAAAATACCTGCACCAAAGGGCTCAATTTGCTTTGATAAACGAGACATTAAGATATTTTTTCTTTTTAGTATAAAAAACGTATTCTTCTGACCTACATTATCGCATGAAGTATAATAATTACGACGTGGGGGGTAAAAAAAAAAACAACCCGAAACACCCAAACCCTTACATAACACCGCAAGCCTCGGCCGTCAATCACTTCCTGCTTCCTGCACTTTCATTCAGGAAGCACCGACGTCTGCAAGGATCTACTGTAAATCCTCGCCGGTCGATAGACACTATTGGCACGGCAAGGCCACGTCAGCCAGCCAGCCAGCCAGCCAGCCAGCAGAGCGAAGCATCCTCCCACACACACACACACACACACACACACACACACACACACACACACACACACACACACAATCCATATGAGTCACTCTTGAGGAAGCAGCTTCCTCTCAGTGCAGCAAACACTGCAGCAGCTACTATCAACCCCGGCAGCTGCAGAAGGCTCCGCCGTCCTTGCCCGATGATTTATTAATATTACACGTTTACATCTGCAATCAGTATCGCCTGGTGCCACGTCCTCATCTTGACATTGTCACTGTGGAGCTACAAAACACCAAAAGGCGGCAGACGCAACGCGAGACGTCTGGAAACGTCTTTTTTTTCCTCTCCTGATTTAGACGACCGTTTGACTGATGGCTTGTAAATGAGGTGATAAACAAGTGGGCGTGAACTCCCTTCGCTGCTCATCCCAGTGGAGCAGCATCACGTGATCAATTACCAAGGGAAAAAAAAATCAGTAGATGCCTCGCGTATTTAGCCCTCTGTTCGCAGCCAGTCACATGCTAAAACTCAAAAAATCAAGCTTTTGTTTGAATATTTCTACATGAAGGGGACAAAAAAAAAATTATGTGGTCTGAGTGGGCGGGGCCAATGCCTGACCTCCCTTTGTGATGTCACACAGGGCTAGTTCCCTGCATTTTTAGCGCACACTTCTCTGCACAGCAGGAGGAGCCAAGGAGCGACTCTGCTCGTCTCTGACAGGACGGAAACACAATTTTGCACAATTACGCAACTCGTCCTCCCAGCGCGGCCTGAAGCTCTCGGCCGATGAATTCGGACAGATGAGCGGATTGAATCTGAAAACTTCTCCTCCTCCGCGGTGTTCCACCGATCCCTCCTCTTCATCCTTTCTCCCCCCCCTCTCTCCTCCGCCGTCGCTCCTTTCGCTCTCAGGCGGCTTAAACTGCACTTGACAACGGACGACGTTCCCGCCCCGACCCGCTACGAGCTAAGACGGTAATGAGATTCCGAGGCGGCCACACTCCATTTTCCAAATTAAAGTGTCTCCACGGGGCTTCGGCGGGTCGGCAGGAAGACGGACGGTACGACTGACTGACTGACTGACTGACTGACTGACTGACTGACTGACTGAGCGAACAGGTGCAGCTTCATCCTTGATGACAACTGAGGAAATTGTGAGAGTGTGTGTTTGCAAAAACAGGTTGTATGTTGTGTATGTATGTTTATTTTAAGCACAAGCAGAGCTGCAGGCCCAGGCTGAAGCATCTCTTCATTTCCCATCATACATCTACCCCCCCCCCCCCCTGCCAGGGATCATGTGATTTAGGCCGACGGGAATCCATTTTTTTCACCACGATCAGCTGACGGAAAACAACAAGGCCTTCGAGTCACTTTTCCACTTTTTATTTTTTTTTCCCGTTTTTCCCCTCCCGCTTGCCTTTGTCTCAGCTTGAGTCTCCAGCGACAGGAAACTTTGCACTCAGAAGCTCCTCCCCTCCTGCCTTAAGTGCTCAGGCTTGATGGCGTCCGCAGGGGGTGGCGGTGTCGCAAATGGACGGCGAGAGGGCCGGAGTCGCCCAGATGCACGCACGTGGCTCTCAGTCATGCAACGACAACGGCCGGCCACCAACCGGTCGACTGGTTTTTGAAAGTGTTTGGAAGAAGATGCTGGGATGTGATTGGATGGAGTGGACCAATCACATCCATCGGTCTCCTCATGCGATGCTGCGCGAGCTAAGGAGCCGCAGGTCGAAAATGTTTCAGCGCAGAAAAATGTGTGGAGATAAAAAAAAAAAACACTCACTCTCACTCTCACTCTCTCTCTCACACACACACACACGTAAAACAACCAACAACAAACAGCTTCCTGTTTGTGTTGAATCGCATGACTGTCATGAAGAAATGCACAACTGTGTCACATGCTAACTACTGCAGATGCATGAAAATGCAGCTGGCTGCTGCTGCTGGCCTTTTCTTTCCCAGCATGCATCCATGTGTCAGGCCCCTCCCCCTTTCCTCAAAACCCCACCTCCATCCTCAAAAACGCCTCCACCGCATGCCCGCAAAGTCGCTGGACAAGAAAACACAGCTTACCCATTGGTCCGATGACGTCTCGGCAGCTGAATGCTAACTACTACTAGTCGCTAACAAAGATGCATGCAAATGAGTCCGCAGCCACGTTTGTATATTCTAAGTTAGTTGGTTGAATGCAGCGGTGACAGATTTCAGACTGAAGCACGGAGAAAAACATTCAGTGACCACTTAAAGGCGCATCAGATTCATAAGATGGAGCGAGAGAGAGCAGTGAGTCCGCGTGTGTGAGTGTGTGTGTGTGTGTGTGTGTGTGTGTGTGTTTGTGTGTGCGTGCGTGCATGCGTGTGTGTGTGCGAGCGTTGCAGCGCTGGCGGTAAGGTGAAAAGGATAAAGACAAAGCAGGAGGGGGAATAAAAGCGAGAGGGGAAGCTGGGTCGCGCTGCCTTTACGCAATTTGTAGGTCAATGCCGCCGAGCCCATTGCCACCGCCGCCGCCGCTACACACACTCTTCCTCGCCGTGTTTCTAGAAACGTCCGTGTTGACGACATCCTCGCCCCCGCGGCCGATCACGATCTTGCGCCTGCAAAACTCGCCGGCGCCCTGGAAGTGTTGAAAAGCATTTTTTTTTTTTTTTTTTAATTGTGACTCATCTCCGTGAGACCAGCGGATTAAAAAAAAAAAAAAAAGAAGGAGAAGAAGAAATCGCTGAGTCCAACTGAACTGACGAAGCCCAACGCGGCAACCTGGATCCAAGAAAAACATCCGGCAGGAACAACGCTGAACTGACTTGATCATAGACACCGTTCATCTATTCACAGCACTTTGTTGGACAGCCGTTTTTCAAAAAAAAAAAAACAACCTGCAGTAGACAACAGGAGACGGTTGCTGTGACGCCAGCCCTTTCAGACCTGACCCCTGAACATTAGATTCTCCTCATTTAGGCGGAACCTGCACGGTTTGCAGGCAGCGCTGAACAAACAGAGCCTCCGAGTCGGAGGACCTCAGCAGGTTCAGGAGACAAATCCCGAAAAGTCACTGCAGGATTTGTTCAGCTCCGACTCAAAGAGCGGCGAGAGCCGGCAGAAACTCTTCCTGTTTCAAAAAAATAAAAAATGTTTTAAACAGCAAACCCCCCCCCCCCAAAAAAAATTTAAAAAAACTGTGCGTGACGGGCAGCGAGTGTTTCCAGCCTTAGAGTTTTTATTTTGGTGTGTTTTGGTGTGTGTGTGTGTGTGTGTGTGTGTGTGTGTGTGTGGGAACGGGCTATTTTTAGCCCCGTCCACTCAAGGCGCGTTAGACGAGACGAGAGCGGGCGAACAAACGAGCCAGCGAGGGAGGGAGCGAGCGCTATTTAACGGTGGCGTGATTTCACCGTTTTTACAGTCACCTGGAGAAAACATTTATCTCCTCCGAGCACCGTCTGACCGCAGAGTCAAACATGCATCATGCTGCACCGAGACGCGCTCCCCTGCCACGGGACTGCAACACGCGTGCGTTTGTGAGCTCGCGATAGAAATCGGCTCCCTGTGATGTCAGAAATGTCACAGTCTTGTGGCATCGTCTCCACACCTCCATCTACACTCAGGCCGTTCAACAAAATGTTATTGATTAGCTCTCGCATAATTCTCCAACCCTAAATTGGCATAGAAAAAAGGTCACATCCAGATCCGGTCCGAGCTGCTTGAAATGGAAAGAAAAAAAAGAAAAAAGTGTCCAAATCCAGCTGAAAATATCTTTTGCCTGTCAGTCGGTCACTCTTTGTCTACCTGCAGAGGAAAAACGTTGACGATTTATTTATAACTCCAGACAAACTAACAAACTAACAAAATAGAAACTACAAAGAGGGCAGAATCTCTGCTGCAGGAAGTCTTTTTCAGCACTTTATCAGTGGGAGGCTTTCAAACCGGAGGCTCTGCAGGGCAGCAAAACAGCTTTTAAGCCAACTTTTAAAATGCCAGAGTGCCAAAGTAGTGGATCATAAAGTGCATTTCTGCTTTTCTGATCAGGTGGAAAGCTGCTACTTCCTGAAGGAAGAAGAAGAAGAAGAAGAGGAAGAAGAAGAAGAAGAAGAAGAAGAAGAAGAAGAAGAAGAAGAATCGCCTCCATCTCACCAAACTCCCACAAAACGGGAGGGAAGACGAAATCGTCAATTAGCGCCGCCAACACGTCTGACGGGCCAAATATAGACGGACGCAGACGTGTGTCACAACAACTGCGCGTCAACGACGCAGCCCGCCTGAGAACGCAGTTAGTCACCGCGAAGAGAGGGAGGAGTTGGAGGAGGAGGAGTAGGAGGAGGAGGGGAAGGAGGAGAGGGGGCGGGGCATAGCGTATTGTCCCGGTCAAGGATGAATAATACACGCGCACACGCAGAGGGGCTGCAAACTTCAAGACTTCGCAGACAGGATTGTGATGATCTCGCCACTTCCTGACTCGCAAGGCTAAACGCAGCGTCGTCAAATATAGATGTGAATAATTAGCTCAGTGTGCACACACTGTACGTCCTGCTGTGATTTATTCATCACCCACGCACACACGGCCGCGCATAAACACACACACACACACACACACACACACACACACACACACACACACACACACACACACACACACACAGCCCTCCTGCTGCCCGCCAGACCTTTGAAATATAGATTCCATGGCTGCGGGCGAAGCAAACGCACGCTTCGTGTCGGTAACGTGCCCTCGCTGTGGACGGACCGTCGGCACGTGGTGGTGGTGGTAGTAGAGGGGCAATTTTCCAAAAAAGATCGGTTTCGACATTTACATGGAACCAGGAAGGCGACGTTTTCAACAGCAAAACTTGTCCAACCCGAGGAGTGTTTCAGTAAAAACGCCGGCTTCGTGTAAACGCAAGGCTGAACCGAATAAACGTTTCTGCGTTTTCAGAGAAACCTCGTCTTTGTGTAAAAGTGGGGCCGCAGTGGCTGGGCAGTTTTCCCGACACAGTGGATTTTCACACTGGGTTTCATCGGTGAGAAGAAGCGGGAATAAACAATTGGGACGCTAATTAGCCTGGCATGCTACCTAGTAACAGCGGGGTCTTTGCGGCGCCAGCATTCAGAGACCTGTGATCCTCACACGCTGCACGCGGCAGCCGCTGCCTGCTACAGGAAAACCCAGACGGGCTGCGGCCTCGGCGGCTTCAGTCAAACGGCTCTCTGTCGGAAACAATAGGAACATTTTTCTCTGTGTCTCTCCTTCTTTTTTTTGGCGAACTCTGGGTGATTCAGTTAGCGCAGCGCTGTATGAATAGCCAAATCTTTTTTTGTGTGTGCATCCGTACGCCTGTGTGCCTGTGTGTGCACGTGCGTGCGTGCGTGCGCGTGTGTTCCGCGGCGCTGCGGCACAATGCGCGATAAGGCACTTCAGAGGACACCGCAGCTTTTCCTGCGCCCGCCTCTAATGTGACATTCACACACGCGGCGCACTAACAGGGGGAAAATCGCCTTTGATTGGGCGCACATCTGCTCCTTTTCCCCCCACCGCCCCCCACCCCTCCCCCCGGTTCCCCCCCACGCGAAGCAACACAGATTACAGAGCGGTAATTGTCGGAGTCGACTAGCCGGAACGTCAAAACAAGTACTTAAGTCGGCGGGGACGGCTGTGTAATGTGCGTGTTTATTTATTTATTTCCCTCCGTTTTGCAGGGTTTTTTTCAGCCCAGCGTGCAGATGTAGGGCCAAAACAGGTTCCATGGTGTATTTTAACTCAGAGTTTCTGAAAGGTGGAGCAGCGACTTGATTTTTAAGAAGATAGAAAGCAACCCTACAAAACTGAATTCAACAACAATAGTGTTTACTATAGGCCACACAAGGGTCTCGGTTTCAGGGTCTTGGTTCTCTCTAGTCTTGATAATGTCTTGGTTGGTGCGGTCTTGACTACAACACCAAACAACATGCAACGCTTCCTACTTGGACATTTAAAAAAAATACATTAAGTGAGCCGACACCAGCTAGCAATACTCAGCCGATCAGCTGCAACACTGTGTGACTGATCACTGGAACAGGCCCCACAGTGGATCAGCGGCGCTGGGCTGTAATTATCTCGGCAGCGCCAGCAAGCCTGCTAGCTCGCTAGCACTGGATGCTAATTAACCATCTCCGGCTAACGACCTATTAGCAACCCGGGGGCCATCACTCAGGTTTAATGATACACTTTAGACACCAAGTGGAGAGTTTCATGACGGTGGTTGAAGCAGCAGCGCAGGCGGGGGGGAGCCGTCGGTTTCCTACATTAGACGACTTTGAAACTGAAGTAGAATAAACAGCTTACACGTTTGCTTGCATTATTCTGCATTATTCAAGACAACAGCAGCAAAAAACACAGCTGACATTTTTGATATGGGCTTATTACAGGAATTTTGTTTTTTAGCTTCTTAGTAAAGTTTAATTCAAAAGCCAAACAGGATGATACGGTTCAAGATCCTTTTGACGCCGCTGTTATTAATTTGATCAGGTATCAGCAAAATTTTGCATTTTGGGTTTGCTTGTTGGACATATATAAATGAAATTATTTTAAGAATGTATCTTTTCCCAAATTTCTTGATTTTATTTTGGAAAAGCAGAAGACACCCAGGTTACTATGAATAATTATTTAGATTTTAAAAAAGAAACAAAAAGAAAAAAAAAAGCCGAAACAGATCAAAACAACGCCCAGAGAAACCTTTTTTTCCCTGCCCTGCCCTCAGCCATTTTGACGCTGAAGTTGAAAAAAAAAAAAAAAAAAAAAAAAAGGAAGAAGAAGAGAAAAAAGGAGCTCGTCAGCATTCGGCGCTCGGCTGCGCTCCTGCGTGCCGACGCTGCCGTCAGTGGGGGGAGTGGAAATCTCTGCTGCCTCTGATGATGTTCCTCAACACGCCCCGATGAGAGAGCGACGCCTCGCATCCTCAAACAGCCTCGACTCTTTGAGCCTCCAAGAGGCCGACGCCGGAATGACGCCGCCTCGACTTATCAGAACAGACGCTCCGTTTTGTTTCTGTTTTATGAGCGTCGACACACCCTGCATATAAATGTATATTTAATGCATTTTTGTTCTTGTTCTTTCGTTAGCGTAGCCTTGTTTTTTCCCCCCCCCCAGACACAGAAAAACAAATATACAAAAGCTGCGTTGGAGCGAAAGTGGAGTGGAGTGAAACATCACAAGGCGACGCACAAAGGCAACACACTATCTGATGTCAACCCGCCAGGCACCGTTCACGACGGGGAGACAGCAACTGTAAAGAAAGACAAAAAGGACCAAGACCCTGGGGGAGCGCAGTGCAGTCGTTACATTTGACCTTCAGGAAGGTCGTTCCGCCCTCCGTCCTCATCAAACTGCTGCCACCGTCGCCGCCTCGGCCGCTGCTGGAAGGACGAGGACGAACAGGTCAGAGGTAAAAAAACGTAGCCTTTGTCACGTCTCCATTTCTCATCTCGGAATCCAGAGTGTTTAGCCCTTTGTTTGCAGCCTCCTGCTGAAAATCTGATGCTTTGGGGACCTTCTGCGCAGTTTGGGTTATCCAGGAGTGAGGCAGTCAGAGTCGGCAGAGCTAAAAACCTGACTGAGGGTGTGGTCACTCGGGAAAATAACTTGCCATATTTCCAGAGAACGGTGTATTTAGCCCTCTGTTTGCAGCCTCCTGCTGATAAAAAAATGGCGTTTCTGTGAGCTTCTGCGTGTTTGGAAGGGGAGAGTAAGAAAACTGTTATAGTGGGCAGAGGCAAAAATCTTCCCTGCGGTTTGGTCACTTAAAAAAAAAAAAAAAAAGCAAAGCATATTTAGCCTGTTGTTTGCAGCCTCCAGCTAAAATTGAAGCTGTGTCGGAGCTTCCGCATGTGTAAAACAAGACAGGAACGAGGCAGTCAAAGCGGGCAGAGCCAAAAAAAACCTGGCCAGAAGTTCTGGTCACCAACTCCGGAGAGGTGCCCCAGTGCCCTTTGTGACATCACTCCGACATGTCTCGAAGGGATCGGCCGGAAGGACGGGTTCTCAGGCCCTCGCCGGCGGAATAAGCGATCCGATGTCTGATTCCGAGGCGGGAGGAGCGATTTTCAGGCCGGCGCTAAATATTGGTCATAACCTCGTTTCACTCGCGCTCACTTAAGTGGCTCCCCAGGGAGCGGCGCTCCAATTCATTCAGGAGCGGTGCAGTGAGGTGTGTTGTGTGTGTGTGTGTGTGTGTGTGTGTACATGCGCGTTTGAGGGAAGATTTTGAAAAAAGGAAAAGAGAAAGCTCAGCTCTTGGTGCCGCGGGGGATGACTCATGCAAGTTCTACCCACAGTGATGTAAACTGTAACACACACACACACACACACACACACACAAAATACAAAATAAACATGAGAGGATGATGCAAAGTCGCATTGCTGCGTCCTCGACTGACCGCATCGAAACCAAACACTGGAGAAATGTTCCACGCAGACGGCTGGGGGTGGCTGCCCCCAGTGACATCACAAGGGGGAAGTCTGTTTCATCCTTTCCGAGCTCTTCCTGTTCCTCTCAGAGCTGGGAGGGAGGCGACCGCTTGTCGTAAGAGTGACTGAAATTGGAAGCGATTCAGCCGCTCAGGGGATTAATGAACGGCGGAGGGGGAGGAGCCCCGAGTCTCCGACCGAAAGCACCAACCACGGTTTTAACAGCGAGCGCCGTCGCTCTCCTCGTCTTGGCTGCGACGACGACAATCGCGTCCCCGCTGGGCCTCGCCTCGCCGCCACCTCCGAGCTATCGACCCGCCCGAGGCCCCGCCCCCTTTTTCTCCCGGGGGAGGGGGGAGGGGAAACGTAGGCGAGGGAAGAAGGCGACGGGTCTCGGTTGGCAAATTGCAGCCTGCGAGACGGGAAAATTGTAAAGGATGCGCCGGCCGTCGATCAGAGAGTTCATCACACACTCAGCCCACACTCAGGATTCTTTTTTTTCTTTTTTTCCTTTTTTACGCTTACAAGTTTTATCAAATCAGACGTAAAGGTGTCGTTTCTCAGAGTTTCTCCGCTCTCCCTCCCTCGACGACGCAGCTGCTGTACATGCAGCCTGAAGGCGGCCGCAACTGGGGCACAAACAACAACAGCAATCCAGTGGGAAAAAAAAGGGAAATCACGCGGCGCTCCGGCGGTGGAGACCAGCTGACTGGCCGACCGCTGGAAACCCCGGGGGGGGCTCGCCGCCACTCGTGCACGGAGGGATGACGGAGGGGAAGGGGGTGAGGGGAAGGGAGGAAAGGGAAGGGGGGAAGGAAGAAGCGACGCTGAAGATTCCTGGAGGAGCCTGAACATCACACTGCTGCATTTTATTTCGGGGAAAACCACCTCGAGCTGACGAAACAAAATTCTTAGGAAGTCGAAGTCGTCCTCCCCGGAAAAAAAAAAAGAAAAAAAAAAGCGGGTGTTGGGGCAACAAGACGGTGACCCCGCCCTTACGGCGGAGAGGCCACGCCCACTCCCGTCAGCGCTTCGAATATCTGCGACGTTGAGCGAAGACGCACGAAATGAGGCCACTTCACCGTCTCCTCGGCAGCCACACACACACACACACACACACAGACCTGGCAGCTATCCGTTGCCCTCTTTAAGAATCCACACAAGACAAAACAGGCTCCCACCCCGCTGGCCCTGCCGCAGCCACACCGAGGTGCAGAGAGTTCTGCCCGTAACAACGGGATGGGTCACATGATCATGAAGTCACACAGGCCCCATCGCCTAACAGGGGTCCAGCATGTTGACACGTGCTAACCGGGCAGACAAAACAATGAAAATAGGAGAACCAGCCTGCATCCCTTATGTTTCACCACCAGTCTTCATCCTTCTCCTCCTCCTCCTCCTCCTCCTCCTCCTCTGCTTTGTCTCCTTATTGAAGCTGCATCAAGCCGGAGCCCTAGGCTAAAAGCTGCTGACGTAGAGTTCAAACCGTCAGTTTGACATCCAGTCGGAGAGATGATGCTTTTTTTAATTTTTAATTTTTTTTTTATTTTCACCTCCGATTTCAAACTGATCTCTTGCAGTGCAGGTCAGAGTCAGAGAGCGGAACAAGAGCTGCGAGTGGGTTAATTCAAACCACAGCAGAGGCCACAACAGAGGCTGAATGGATCACTCCAAAACAGGAAGTAACTCTTTTTTTTTCTTAAAGGGCTTCAAACAATTTGTTCCCCTCTCTCCATGCGATGAGCGCGCGATCAGACTGTGGCGAGGAAAAAAAAAAGAAAAAGCAGGCGGATTACGGCGTTATCGGCGGTGAACAAAGCCCCGTCCACCCGTCGCCTCCCTCGGCGGAGGGCGTGTGACTGGAATTACTGGCAAACTTTCATAGCACGCTAATCTGCAGAAACAGTGATGAGAGAGTTTTTGTCTAACTGCACTTTTTCACACTTCACAAATAATTTTTATCCAAATTCCTGAAGTGTCACATCGAAATTCCGTTTTTTTCCCCCCCGACGGCTCACCTGCGGCAGGGCGGAGCTGAGCTGGCGCTGCAGCGAGTCACGGTCGTAGATGACGTCCTGCAGGTGCTGCTGCGCCATGCCCAGGCTCTCCTGCGTCTCTCGCAGCGTGTCCAGCAGCCGGTCGCGCTCATCCAGCATGTTGACCATCAGCTGCTCGAAGTGCGAGTCCGGGTCGGAGGCGCTGCTCTGGGAGCCGCGCTGGCTCAGCGCCGTGTCCTCGCTGATGGTGGGCATCACCTCACACATCATCTTGGCGCTGCGGGAGGAAACATAGAACAGGGGAGGGGGGTCACGAGTCGGCTCATCATCAGCATAGTCATCATCATCATCATCATCATCATCATCAGCATCAGCATCACTATCATCCTCTTCATCATCCTCATCATCATCCTCATCATCATCCTCATCGTTGCCATCATTATCCTCATCTTCATCACTATCATCCAATTCATCACCACCATCATCACTATCAACATCAAAAACACCAAAATCTTCATTACCATCATCATCATCATCATCATCATCATCACCCAATTCATCATCATTATTATCAATACTATCATCGTCATCATCGTCGTCATTATTATCATCACTGTCACCCAATTCATCATCATCATCATTATCATCATTATTATCAACATCATCATCATCACCATTATCATCATCATCACTATCATCCAATTCATCACCACCATCATCACTATCAACATCAAAAACACCAAAATCTTCATTACCATCATCATCATCACTATCATCCAATTCATCGTCATCATCATCCTCATGATTGTTACCATCATCACCATCAATATCATCATCATCATCATCATCATCATCATCATCATCATCATCATCATCCAATTCATCGTCATCATCATCCTCATGATTGTTACCATCATCACCATCAATATCATCATCATCATCATCATCACTATCATCCAATTCATCATCACCACCATCACTATCAGCATCAACACCACCACAATCTTCATTACCATCATCATCATCATCCTCATCGTCGTCCTCAGCATCATCCTCAACACCATCACCATCATTATCAGAACCAAAATCCTCATCACCACCACCACCATCATCTGCAGCATCATCTTCATCACCACCATTGCCATCATCTTTAGAATGAGAATTACCATCACCACCATCATTACCATCATCATCATCACTACTCACTACCACTACCATCATCACCATGATCATTACATCATCATCATCATCATCATCATCATCATCATCATCATCACCCAATTCATCATCATCATTATCATTACTATCATCATCATCATCGTCGTCATTATTATCATCCCTATCACCCAATTCATCATCATCATCATCACCATTATCATCATCATCAACATCATCATCATCATCATCATCATTGTCATCTTCAGCATCATCCTCAACACCATCACCATCATTATCAGAACCAAAATCCCCATCACCACCACCATTGCCATCATCTTTAGAATGAGAATTACCATCACCACCATCATTACCATCATCATCATCACTACTCACCACCACCACTACCATCATCACCATGATCATTACATCATCATCATCACCAAAAAGAGGGATGTATCAGGAAGAGGTTAGACGGAAAACAGTCTAACCACTGCAGCCTGAGGTCCACAAGGCGGTGTATATATGTACGTGTTTATGTGTGTGTGTGTGTGTGTGTGTGTGTGTGTGTGTGTGTGTGTCTGCGTGCGCGTGCACCTCAGCGAGAGCATGGCACTTTAAAGCTGCGGCGACGTCTTGGGAGGCCGAACGCTCTGGCCCACATTTCACGCTTGTGCTGCTTAATGGGCCAAAGCAGATCAGGTTGCATAACACGCCGTGTCTATGCTATGGAGGATACGCGAAGCCGCCATCCAGCCCGCCACCGGCCTCGGGGACCACAGAAGAAGAAAAAGAAGGAGAATAGAAGAAGAAGGAGCCTGGCGAGCGGTCCTGGGGGCAGGCCGGTACCGCTAAAACTTAGCCGGGTTGAGTCCGTGTGGTGACATGAAGACGCAGCTCTGCAGGATGAGTCAGGATCACCCTGCATTTAAAGGGACTCTGACTTTCTTTTTTTTTTGGGGTGGGGGGGTGGGGTTAATATTTAATGAGCCTGATGGAAAAAGATTTCAAGACTTTTTTCTGCAGAATTCAGCTTCAAAAAGCTGGAGAATAATCTCGCGTGCAAGTGTTTTGAAAGAGTTTCCTTCAGTTCGGCTATAATTAGAACAATAGAGTCAGTGTGTTAATGACGCTTTGAAATTGTCCGTTAAGATACCTGCAGCTTTTTTTGCCCATTCATGTATACATACCCATATAAATGTCTGGATATGTATATTTACATATCTCAGTGTGGACTTTTGCAGTGCCACCCGCCTGCTTATAATGCCGGTTCTGTGTCCTGGTGTGTTCTGGCAGAGCGGCCCGGTCTCTCGCGGCTCAGGAACCCGGCCAGGTTCCCACCGGCTTTCTTTTTTTCGCCCATTCAGCGACCCCGCTGGCCGCCGCCGGGGGCCTGGGAGGTCGGCGCCTGCCTGGGGCTCGGCTGCCAAGCCTTCGCTTGACGGGCAGGACGGGGTGCATTTCAAGTGGAGAAGGGAGGGACTCACGCATAAAGGCTCCTCTTATTGGAAAGACGGCGAAAGTCGAAAGTGCTTCGCGGAAACGGGTCGTAATCATAATCACCCAAAATGGTGATAGAGCCACATTATTCACTCTTCCAGATACATTCTGACACAATTTGCACTGTAAGGAAAGGTCTAAATCTTGCATTTTGTCAAACCAACAGATTTGGCAGTCACACTGGCAGCTGCAGAAATGAGTCCTAGATGTAAATCAATAAAAGGCAAATGTACTCGGTGGCTTTGCAGGAATCACGGTCAGGTTTGACTCGCTTAGCGCTGAATGTCGCCGTGCTCCCTTTTCAAATTCTCTTTGCTACATGAGACTTGTCCCCCACCCCCCCTTCCCCCCCGGCTCATTAGCCGTCCGTCAGCGCAGCATTTCGCAGCAAAGCTGATTAAATATACTTAACTGTAAAAACACACAAAAGCCGAGGGAGGGAAGCAGGTTTACCAACTGGTGCTGATGTAAATTTGGCCGCTTCTGCTGAAAGTGACAAGACGCGGCTGATTTCTCTCAAATTAATCTCATTAACGGGAACAATTGCTCCTGAGTGCGAATGTATATCCGAGCGGGAACGATTCACCACCTGGTACGCGTCATAAAGGAAGCAGAGGAGGAGGGAGCGGAGTGCGAGGAACAAGCGCAGGGACAAAAAAAAATAAAAATCCACGACTTTCTGTGGCTTGGGAGATAAGCTGCTGGCTCCGAGTCGACAAAATACAACCTGTTCTATTTAAAACTGTCTTTGAAGTAATCGGCCTGCAGCTTTTTCGAAAAGCAGCGTCGGTATCCTGCTGCTTGGCATCATGCTGCACAAGCCAAGTGCTCAAAATAACTGGCTAAACAAAGAATGTTAAATACACAAATTCCAATCAACTGGAAGGTTAAAGAATCACCTCTGTGTTGTATTCTGTCCCGGCTCCTGGATAAGTAGCTGCTCGCAAATGATTTAATCAACAGTGGGGGTTGTTTACAGTATTCTGCAAACAGCTTCCTGCTGAAGTTTCGTTTGGGTGGGGATGAGAGCAAAACACCTGAATGTTGGTGTAAGGTGGTGGGTGAGGTACTGGTGCCCTTTTGTGACCTCACAAAGTGCTGATTTGAAGAACTCAATGCATTTAAAGGTGCAGTTTCCGAAAAACCTTTTCTCATTTCTGGCAAGTTCTGGCTACCGAACTCGGTGGCTGCGTTTCCATTACAGTTTTTCACAAAATAAAAGCGATATTTCCAAAATTTCAACAGTCCTGTACAATGGCGACTTACAGGTGTTCCCATTGATGGTGTGAGGCGCATTCAATGGAATGATTGTAAAATCTTGTCCCACGAGATTTTACGAGAATTACGTTTGCTTTTGTTTGCTTACGTTTGTTTGCTGTCAAGAATGGTTGTTATATTTTTCTCTTTGATTACTTGTAAAAAAAATATTCCATATATTCCTCCGTCCAAACATAAGGCGCCACTTTCACTTGAAGTGAACTGGTCACGTGACCCCGTACGTCATATCCTCTTGACGTGTAAATGTGAAAAAAGTGTTTCCATGACACTTTTGGGACATACTGTACCTCTATATGGATACGTCTGGAAAAACCACCTCATGAAAGCATCAAAACCTTTTAGCCATAGTTGAGAGGTTTTTCCAAGTTGAGGTGTTTCCATGACCATTTTTTTTATTGCAATATTTAGGTTTTGCGCAATTCCAGAGGTCATGGAAACGCTGTTCGGAAAACATGGGCAAAGCGAACGTCTCACACCGGGGGACCTTTAAAGCCGGAGCGCCGGCACGAAGTTCAAAAGTGACGCCTCTCTGAGCACGGCTGGTGTTACACAACATAAGCGGCTCTCAAAATGGCCATTTGCGCGCCGTGCTGCAGCGAGGTTGAGTTTTAAAACGTTACAAGCGACACCCTGCTGGTCCCCGCAGTGCCACGCCGGCGACAAGTTTGGTTGTTTTTTTTGCCTCTGAATTGTGGGGCTGAAATAACACTCACTGGGAAGAACCGGGAGCTGTGGGGGAGGGGGGGGCTGGTGATTATCACACACGACTTGGCTGGGAATTCTACTTTTAAATCACGTCTGCGTTTGATTCCCTGGCTGGCACGCTTTCCCACAGATGAAAACACGGGCTAATGGAGGCGGGAGGGGGTGGGGGGGGTGGGGGGGTGGGGAGTAAATAAATAAAAACCTGTTGCATCATCATGGCGCTCCAACCGGCGTTGGCATCCGAATCAGTCGCAGCAGGTGGACCAACAGCGATGCGGCGGGTTTGTTTGTTTATTTTTTTTCCTTTTCTTTTCTTTCCCTGAATGAAACGCACAGATTGCGCTCGCACACACTCCTAGTGGTGAGAGATCCCATTCATATGGCTCCCGGCGCCGCCGAGACTTGTGACAGCGTGCAGACGGTGCACCAGGACCACGACCACGACGACAACAATTCAAGTGTATCCAATTTAATTGCCGCCACGGCAAACACAAACACGCACACAAACACAAAAAGACAAACCAATCGCGACGGGGCTCACCGAGTTGGGTGCAGTCGACTTTTTTTTTTTTTTTTTCGAGGACTGCACAGAGCCGATCTTGCAAGCCGCGGCGAGGACACTTGCAGGTGCCCTGAACCCGCTGGACTAATTAAAAGGCTGTTTGATTCATTAAAGCAGTGAATTACACCTGAGTGGACCTGTGACGCTGCACCACAGGGCCCAGCATGCAGTGCGGAAAAAAGGGGTGAAACCACGAGATCAAGTGTGACACACAAGCTCGAATCCTGATGCTGCAGCCGACCAAAGAGAATCTTTGTCAACCAAAATCTTAATCACATAAACTCCTGTGATATTTCACCCACTGAAACGCCTCATTGTGGCGATGACAATGGCAGGACTGAGCCTCCGCCCTGCAGAAACCACAGAAGAAGACCTCACGCTGGCCTTGCCGCTGCTGAAGGGATCAGCGTAGAAGAGCAACACCGGAGGCGAACACAGAGGGGCGCTGTGATGGCTTCTCCTCAAGAAGTTCCAGGAGTTAAGCTGAACGTCGCAAAGCTCAAACTTTGGCCGACCGTTTGTGCCAAATTCTCCCAAATCCCACCGCTCTCGGGTCGCGTAACTCCGATAACCTCCTCAGAGAGCTATCGCCTCGCTCCGTCTCGGCCCCACGAATCAGCTTTAAAAGCTGAGTCCCGCTCGTTCGCTCGCTCGCCTGCTCGGCTCCTCTGGGTGAATCGGCTCAGCTGAACCCTCCCGGAGACATCGACCGGGCAGGCAGGCAGGCAGGTAGACAGACAGACAGACAGACAGAGAGCAGGAGAAAGATGCATTTAGCAGCCAAGACGGTATGATGATATTTCCAGATATTCTGAGGCCGTTCTTACTTTTTTGACGCCGGTTGTTTTTTTTTACAACATGAAGACAGACGTTATATATGGGTTTAGAATCCCAATTGTCATTTATTTTGGTAAAGGAGGCAGGTAATTTTGTTGAACATATCCCAGTGATCGCATGCAGACTCATTGAATGTTTCAAGAAAATGTTTTAACTTTTATCCAAATCATCATCATTATTTTTTTTTTTTACAGCCGCCTCGCCGAGGACGAGGACATCCTGTTTCCCTTCCACGCGGTCACTGCATTTTTTCACGCATCCTGTTGTGAATGACATCACTGAGTGCCGGCTGAGGAGGAAAAAAAAAAAAATGAATGAGACAGAGACGAGTAGGAAGGTGTAGAGTTACACCCAGACGGCTGCCATTCAGAGCCTGTGCGTGTGCGTGTGCGTGTGCGTGTGCGTGTGCGTGTGCATGTGCATGTGCATGTGCTTGTGAGAGAGACAGCGTGAGTGCTACTCACTCTCTGCGTGAAACCACTGAAAAAGACGTGCATGGGCAGCCTTGAACGTAACCCCCCCCCCCCCCCCCCCCCCACCTCCCACCCCTCTCACACACTCACACACATACATACACACACTAACACACACACACACTCCCCCACCCAACACCAGCACCCACCCACCCACACGCCGCCGCCGCCGCCATGCAGCAAGGTCATCAAACAGCCAATCGATTTAGGGAGACAACGGCAACGGAAAAAACTGATTCCGGCGCGGAGGAAACGTTGGATTTCAGCCACCGCGCTGAGGCCGCACGGAAACGCGCGTCACAGGTAGCTCCTCCTCTTCCTCCTCCACCTCCTCCTCCGGGCAGGGGAAGCTTTCTGCACGGCAGGCAGACGGACGGACGGACGGACAGACGAGACAGCGGAGGAGGAAAAAAAAAAAAAAAGGCCTGAAACGCCACAGAAATCGTCCCCAGCTGCAAACGTCGGGGCAGAGAAGCTGCGAGCGAGGCCGCTGACGTCACGGCACGGCAGCAGCTGCATGTGCATTGCGTGTATGTGTCTGTGTGTGTTTGTGCGTGTCCTCTTGCACTCATTCATTCCCTCAGCAGCAAAGTGCACCACTGTCTATGTGTGTGTGTGTGTGTGTGTGTGTGTGCGTGTGCGTGTGTGTGACAGCCTCTTCCTTCCTCGCATCCCTCAAACGGCCTCGAGATGATAACCGTCTCCTCAAAGGAGGGGCAGCTGCTCCACCTCCTTTAAAGTGTTACCAACACACACACACACACACACACACACACACCGATTGCAGGGGGATCAAAAAAAAAACAACTGGACCCCCCCCCCCGCACCACCGTCATTCTGTGAAATGATAATGAGGGGAGGGAGAATCCTTGGCTATTGTCTCAAGTGCATTACATCATGCCAGCCCCTCAGTCAGCACCCCCACCACCTCGCCACGGTGACAGCCAGCTGGACCCCCACCCCCTCCCACACCTCCACAAACACACACACACACATCCGCGTCCTCCCTCCATCCTTCCCTCCACCACAATGTCAAACCACACCATGCAGCGCTGCATCTGGCATGGATGGATGGATGAGGAGGAGGAGGAGGAGGAGGAGCGTTGGAGCTCCAGTGGCGGTGATAGTGATGATGGTTAGGGGGTGTGGGGGGGGTCGGAGTGGGGTAATTCACCTTGCGGGAGGGAAGGGAAGGGAAAGGAGGGTGGGGGGGGTAATGTAGGTCATGGCAACACCGGCGGGCGCGCGACCAATATACTCACAGTGCGTCCGTGCGTCTCCTATCCGTGCAAGAGCTGCGGCTGCGGTTCCACTGACGAGTGCGGCGGCGGCGGGCGACTCAGCATCAATCCAACTCCGGGGCTCCTTCAGCGGGGAGACGAGGCGGCAGAGGCAGCGCCGACGATCCGCTGGTGGAGCTGCGGCCGAGCCGCGTCGCTGGCATTATTGTCGCGCAACAAAAGAGCAGCAGGGACCGCAAAATTAGCCGCCGATGACATTTGATTTCCGGGTTGATGTGCTCTTGCGCTCCCCCCTCTCTCTCTCTCTCTCTCGCGCTCTCTCACTCGCTGTGTGTGTGTGTGTGTGTGTGTGTGTGTGTGTGTGTGTGTGTGTGTGTGTGTGTGTGTGTGTGTGTGTGTGTTGGGAGGAGGGGGTGAATGAGGTGGCGGTGGGGGATGGAGGGGGGGGAGGAGGAGGAGGTTGGTTGGCACACGCGCGCACACACACTCACGCACACACAGCACGCGCCACGGCACCGGCGTAGAAATGATGGCACGCCGCGCGGTGGTGCCGTGATGAGCCGAGCTGGGAAAGACCACTGAGGGCGCAGCGCGGGGGAGGAGAGAGGGCGCGAGCGCCTCTTAAAGTTGCAGCTCCGACTTTCTCCCCGAGTCACAACGACAATAGTGTTTGCGGTGATGGTGTTGGGGGGGGGGGGTTCCTCCATCCTCAGTGCTTCTGCAAGTTTCGGCGTTTGATATGAAGAAATTTTGTTAATTTTTTTTTAAATCTGTAAGTTTTTAAAGAACATTATTATTATTATTATTATTATTATTATTATTATTATTATTATTATTATTATTATTATTATTATTATTATTCGCTAATTTCTTCTCCACTTCAATGATTTTAGGCAGACATTTATTGTTTCCCACAGTCTTTGAAGCGACCACCTGAAGCGTCGCGCGCACCTCCTCCCCCAGTTGGTCTGTGCCGAGTTCCAAGCGCCTTCAATTAGCGTCCCTTTGAGTTACACGTCTTCTTCCTCCCCTTCAGCATCTTCTCCTCCTTCATCTTCCTCGTTCGTCTCGTACATCCTCATGCTTTTTTTTTCCCCCCCTTGAATTTTTCCGCTCACTTTCCGCTTTCATTCTGTTGCAGTCAGAAAGAAGGCCAACATGGTTTTTTTACGCTTTACTGTGGCGACAGAAGATTCTGCCTTTGAGTTCTTCCTCCTGCTACCTTACAGGTGTCCAAAAGACTCCGGCTTGAAGACGCAGCATTTCCTCCCAGGAAGTGAGAACTGGCCGCGTGACTCACCGAAAAGGTCGACGCCCCCCTCCCCCCATCCCCCAGCCCACCGGTGATTGATGCCGCTGTCCGTGGTGCTGAATGCCGTCTTCGCTTCTCCTCCTCCTCCGCCTCGACCAGACGCCCTTGACACTCCCTGTTCCACCTGTTCCAGACTGATGATCCCGAAGAGGACTCCAGCAGTTGTGACCGGGACCTACCGCAACGCGTTCACTTAGCCCTGTGTTTACATCCTCCGTGCGAAAGCCGACGCATTGCTGGACCTTCCACATGTTTGGAAGGAGAATAAGAAACAAGATCAGAGAGGTGGCAGTGTATTGGGGGACGACGCTTGGCTGGGGGCGGGGGAAGGGGCTTGGCGTTTACCTGGGAGAGGTGTTGGCGAGGAATGGGTTCCCTTTGTGACATCACAAAGAGACAGTTTCCACTATTGCGTTTTCTTGCAGGCACTTTTTTCCCCCCGAAATAAGTCCACGATGGACTTTTCGGATCACGTACGCACACTTGGTTCTCATCCTCACCGCCGTCGTCTCCGTCTCTGTCTCGGCTGCTCGCCGTGTTTCATCCACATGCATAATGCAGCACGTTGGTGTTTTCCTGACTCATTCTTCCCTCCGGCAGGACCCGAATCCCACCTGAGGCTAAAACGCTTTCAGCTGCTCTCTTTTCCTCCGACATGCTTTACCTATTTCTCTCCCCCCCCCCCACCCCCACCTCCCAGTCTGATAGATTACCAAAGCAGCACAGCGCTAAGCAGGAAGTGGAGCGCTGGCACCCTAAAAGCTTCCGCTGACGTTGTCAGAAGTCGGCGAACACAGGCGAGCGTGACCGTCTTCCGATGCTGATACCATCATCACCACACCGCCCTGTCCCCCCGCCCCCTCCACCCATCCCACCGGTTAGATCAAAACTACCTCCACCGTCCCGCCGCGCTGACCTGCTTTATGCCACACTGTCATAAGAGGTGATCTTTGCATAATAATTTCCCAGGGGAGGGAGGGGAGGGTCAGAACGAGGCCCTGCATATGAATTGTTGCATTGCACATTACAAAAGAAAAGGGGGAAAAAAAGACAAAAAACCCGACTCGCACCTGCCCGCCTTGACGGCGAGTAGTGACATTTCAGAGAGAGACACTTTCGCACAAACAAAGCTCAGCTCTGGGATTCAGGCGGCGAGGCTCTTTTGACTGGCGCTATCGGCGGTGCTAAAACAGGCGGTTGAAAAAAGTCGGCGATCAAAGCGATAAAAGGGAATCAAGAGGAGGTTATAAAAAGAGGCCTATAAAAAGAAGAATGCTCGGTGGGTGGGCGGGGGGGTCAGATTCTCAATTCTAATATAAGCTAAGCTCATAGCTCGCCGCGCTAAGTCTGACAACGTCATTAAACCAGTCACACGTGCACACACACACACACACACACACACACACACACACACACACACACACACACATGCACGCACGTACAAAGGTATGTACCTTCATAGGCTGCTTTCATCACACAAGACCTTTTTCTCTGTTTGCAGCCTCCTGTTTAAAAGCTGGACTTCCAGATAAAACTGCCCTCTGCTTCGCAAGCAGACAAAAAGGGCGGAGCCAGCAGCTCTCTGTGGGCGTGGTTACTGACCCCTTGGAGAGGATGCACTAAAACAAGCGATGACTAGTGTGCTGCGCTAAACTGGTTTTCAACGCAACACTGTCAAAGCCGTTGATGGTTGATCAGACGCCCGACCCCTTTGTGACATCACAAAGGTCTTCCCGCAAAAAACTCTTCCACGTCACAACCTCAAAAACGCAGCCGAGATCCTTTGAAACTAGTTTGTCGAGGCCGCAACGTGTGCAGCCTCTGCTCCCTCCGACACGTGTCGGCGGCGATGGGTATCGCCAGCCGAGCAGCCAGAGGTTTCGCAATCTTCACGATTTTCTCGCTTCCTCCCTCTTCGGAGGCGCCGGCGCAGCGGGCCGGCCGCTGATAACACACGAGCCGGGCCCCGCACGGCTGCACGGCGGCGTGAGAGGCATTATGAGGCGGAACTGAGAGGGATTACAGCTGCCTGGACCGTAAATCTCTCTCCCCATCTACGGCGTCGGCGCCTCACGAGGAAGCGAAAGGTTATTGCGCCTCGACGCACGCCGCCGCTGTCTGGCAGCCAGACGGTGGTGGCAGCCACGCAGGTCATAATTTCATATTACACCGTGTTCCGCGTGAGGAATAGCTGGATTTTTTTTATTTATTATTTTTTTGAACTAACAATGCGGCTATTTCACCCAATCCGCGCACACTTGGCATTGATTGGATCGGTTTAATTTGACACGCAATATTTTACACTTCTGGGTCCTACTCCCAGGTTGAGTTGCATTGTGGGTAATCTAATAAATGCAAGGTTTGCATGGGTACTGCACTGAAGTAACAATGGAGCAATAAAAATACGCAATCTTTAACTTTTGACTTTTTTACGTTTTTTTGCTTTTTAATGTCGCAAAATCAAAATTTGCCAATGTGCCAAAACAGATTTTGTAATTGTGGATTTTTACGAACTGCACAGGCTTTTTTTTTAAACAGAAACACAACAGAAATTTACTACTGCCTCGTACCGCATCTCCTCAGTCTGGACTGTTGCACTGGGTGGAAACAGGTGAGCGTTTTTATGACAACGGCATTAAAACCTCAAATCAACAAGTGCAATTCACTGCGATTAGCGTCCGCCGCTAATGTAAACGATTGCGCAGTTACAGCCAGGTTCAGGTTAACATTGCCCGCGGTGGCCTTTCATTTTTATTTTTATTTTTTTTACGACGAGCACTCCGGGTTGCGGAAGAACGTCTCTCGTCCGTGCTGCACGAGTGCGGTAGGATGAGCGACCTGCTGACTCAGAATATTCACCCTTCAAAGAGCAGCTCGTCCAGTCAGCAAGCCGCCAGCGTGTGTGCGATGATGCCAACACGGTGTGCTGCCGTGATGATCTCAGCCGCCGTTTGAGGAGAAAGTCGCCGAGATTTCAAGACTGCGGAAGGAGCCCGACTTGGTTCGTACTTAATGGTTACGGCAGCCACGGGAATCAACCGGGGTCACGAAGGTCAACTGTGGAGGTCTGGGGCTCGACCTCTGACATGTGACTTGCGAGGAAGCCCGAGATTCATTTCCTCTGTCAAACAGGACACAGCGACACTGGACAGATGATCGTGAACGATAATAATAGGTCCCATATTCTGTCCTTTACATCCTGGGCTCCTGTATAAAAAAATCATGTCCAAAAAAAACGTCAGCACATCTCCAGGAAGGAGACAAATTAGCCCGCTGTTTGCAGCTGGGAGACAGCGTCCTGCTAAACAAACAAAACAAAACAAAACAATGCGGTCTCAGAGGGAGGAGCCAGCACCTGGCCAGGGGAGTCATCACAACCCCGGAAGATGCGTCGGCGCCCCTGATGACATCACAACAAGTCAAGTCCAAGTCCAAAGAGCCACCGGTAGAATGGAAATCATTGTTGGAAAACATTGTGGATTTTGCATGTTATGAGGCCTTTAGATGATTGACTCAACACCTGGAGAAGTGCAGAGTTTATTTCCTGAAACCCTCCCTCCTATTCTCCAAACTTTCATCCTTTTTCACCCGTTAAACCGGAACCCGATGTGACAAGACAAAGTGTGGACGGTGTCACAGGCTGCTTCGCAACGCCGCGCAACACCTGAACGTCTCTTAGCAACGCAGGTAGAACCTCTTGACAGAAAAAAAAAAATGAAGACGCATGGCCCGGCTCTGCAGGGACGAGATGTCCGCAGAAATATCGCCCGCCGCTGTGCCTGACAGAGAAAAGAGGAACAAGGAGGAAGGGGGAGGGGTTTTGTGATGGGAGGAGCAGGATCGATGAGGCGAGCGGCAGAGTGAAGATCCTCTCGCAAGGGGCGACGTGTCGAGACAGAACCATGATGCATCGCCTCCACTTCCTGTTCGCCTTCTCGCTTCCTATCAGCGGCCGCATTATCTGCGGCTAATGGCCCCAGCTGCTTCTGCGTGCACGTGAGGATGTGCACGTGAGGGTTTGAAACGTACACTTTGGAGGGACGAGCGGCGGCCGCTTCGGCTAAAAAGAAAATAAACTTAAGGTTGCAGGAACGTTCGTGAACTTCGATCCTCCGAGAAAGAAAAAAAAGAAAACACTAAAATGAATCTTGTATTAACATAAATGTGTCCATCTGACACGCACACAGACACACAAACACATCTTCCCTTCTCTACCCTTGGCCCGACGGGGTGGGCAACAAAAATCAATTGAATCGGAGGAGGAGAAGTCGGCCCCCCTTCTTTTGTGTGTCAAGGAGAGAACTCCTGTTGCATCCGGCCCTGATTGGCCGGATGATGCAGGGTCCCAGTTGCCAGGCAACCATCCAGCGGTGCACGAGGGGCCCGCAGCTGAAAAGCAGCTGCTAATGAAGCTGGAGGGGCGGGTGAGTGTGCCGCAGAAATCCCATCTCCCCCTCACCCCTTTCCTTATGCTTCACACGTAGCAGAAGGTACGGCAACACACACACACACACACAAACACACACACACACACAAACACACACACACACTAACAGCGCTCCCTAAGGGGGCCAGAGTCAGGTGCTTGAGTGCAATCATGCCTTTCGACATCAGCCATAGACTAATATTTGCACAGCAGAGGAGTCACGCACTCGGAAGGCTCAGCTCCTGAATTCCCCCCCCACCCCCCCGGTATCAGAGGCTGATTAAAACAGGGAAGAAAAAAACTAATCTGGAGGAGGACTCAGAGGTGTAAACATGTCATTGACTGATGACGCAGAGCCCACAGGTGTGCACAGGGAGCCAAATCACCAATTGGGTGTGAGAGTCACGCTGAGTGCAGGGAAACGTCTCCATGTTTAGCCCTGTGTTTACAACCTCCCGCTGAAAACTGACCAGGTCTTCTCACTTCCTGCTGAAGCTGACAACGATGATCTATATGTTTCTGGAGCTGGTTTGTGAAAAACAAACGCAAAAATTGGAGGCCTTGTTGCTAATGTGAAATGAACTCCACGGTGTTTCCGCCCAGGGGCCGCTGGTGAAAAGCTGGAAAACCAGAAAGGGCCAAGCGGGCATCAGATTGAAAGAACAAGAAAGGGAAAAAAAAAATGAATGGAGCCGTGAGTGAATCGCTCAATGAATTAACAAGCTGATAATGACTCATCGTCGCCGCAGCAGCAGCAGAGTTTCTCCCTGCGCTGCCCAGGGAGGTGGATTGTTTAGAGCTGGAGACAATGCGATGATGACTACTGTACTGTGAGATGCAGGAATCCCAGTCGTGAATGGGTCAGTGCGCCCAAAAAAATGATCTGTCAGCAAATCATTCAGCATTGACTTCACACAAGTTCCTCCACACTCTTCCATCTGCAATGATAAATGCGCGTTGTAAAATTCTATAACCATTCCCAACAAGGACTGCGCGGAATCGACCTCATCCCTCCTCCTGAACAGCAGAATAACAGGCAGGAGCAGCAAAGGTCAGCGGCTGCTCCTCAGCACCGGGCTGAATGCCAATAGGTTTACCATACCAACACACCTCCTTCCGTGTCGAATGCAGCCTTTACACGGCTCTCTTTAGGGCAGGAGTGTGGGGTGGGGCTGCACAGGGAACCGTCGGCTGATGAATCGGGAGGAATCGAATGGTCTCACCATCCACCCATCGGCCATTCTCCGTCTGGAAGACATGGAGGGCGTCAGCGGATCTGGCGATGCTTTCGACATCCTGTTTTAGAATTTTGCTTGGCCGGGCAGCCTCATTATTTATTCATGAGGTCAGGCCATCCTCGCCAAAAGAGGAAATTAACGTGAAAGCAGGAAAAGTGCCCTTTTCACTTTTCAGACAAACTTCACTTCACAACAACAGCATGTTGCTTCACCACAGCTGAACGGAAGAGATGCTCAGCGCCCTTTGAAGTGCCTGCATCATCCAGATCATTCCCTCTTGAAACATTATTTTTCCCTAAATGAGAAGACGTAAACAATGGCGGCTTTTCATCATCTGGCCAACGCGGCATTAAGTGGCTGACATTTCGGAATGAGAAGACCATCTTTCATCAGCAGCCAAATCGATTACGACGCAGACACACACGCGCAGAACTGTGGGAACGGCGGCACCCGACATCAGGATGGATTCACCCACGGACAGCACTGCCATCATTTTTTGTGGCATTTGCGACTAAAAATAGAACCGAGCTTGCAATGGGCCGCAGACGCGATGCGTCGTGAGACTGTATATCGGCTCGTCGAGCCGACACTGCAGCAGTTGAGTACCTGAGAGGCACAAAGAATCACTTTAAAAACCGAGTGTACGTTTCGTATATGAATAAAATGAGTTATTTGCTCACAGACGCCTCCTCCTCGCATCCCTCTAGAAAAGACAAAAATCACTTTTTAATTGTGGCCCCTCACAGAAACCCTAAACAACCTGTTGATTAAAGGTCCAGTGTGTAAAATTTATCCTGATTTACTATTTTCATATTGGTCAAAGCTTAATATATTGCCCATAAGCACATTAATAAAAGTTTGTACTCTCAATGCGACAAAAGCAATTTGGTTTTCTTACCCACAGAATGGTTCTCATTTATATATGATAATATACACAGATCATTGCTCCCAGTTAGCTGCCATCTTGCACCAGACCATCAGACAGCGTGCTTCGTATTAAGGGTGAACGCTAGTGTCCTCAAATAAACCAATGAAGAAGAAGGTGGATGAGGTATCCAGGTTTGTGTGCGTAGGGCCACCGTAGTTCACTGCTAAGCTCGGAAGAGGGAGGGTGAGAGGTTGAGCGCTGCAATCTAAGATCTGACCACTTGATGTCACTGTTTCTCCTCAAAATCTGAGAATATTACCCACTTTACCTTTAAAAATAAATTTTAAAAAAATCTGCCAGTGTCGGAAAATTAAGATTGAGCTCAGTCGGTTCAAAGTAAAGAAATGTCAGTCGGTCAGCATTGGGCCGGACCAATCACCGACTTTCGAGGAGGAGTAGGTGGGAGCTACTGGCTGAGAGCTGCTTAAACAGGAAGTTGTCGCAAACTTGAGAGTTGGCAGCAGCATGGAGTATAGATGCTGCAGCAGAGTCAGTGGGTGTGAGGCTGCCTGAAGCCCGACGTGATCTGTCTAGCACAGCTTGGCCACTGGCGCCGCGATTTTAATCTCCTGTTATGAAGAGCGGGCTCGATAACGCCGCCACTGCTCTCTTTCTTTATGAGCAGCAGGCCTCAAATCTCACAAACACAACTCATAAACATCTCTGCTGCATCTGCTGGCTATCGGTGAAATCAAGCCAATTTTTGTTTGTCTTTTATGTAGCGAAAAAATAAATACGACCTTTACAATGTGGCCGTGGCTGTGGGCACTTTAAATGGGATCTGTCAGACATACATTTCAGTGCAGCCGGCTGGCTTTTAAATTTCCTGGTGTCACATGTTTTAGTCACAAGAAACCAGGAAGAAGACGGTTAAACTTCAGCCTGTCTGTCGCATTGAAAGAGAGAATTTAAAGGGCTGAGCGGAGAGAGAGTCACATGAATCGCCACCCACCAACCCTCACAGATGCAAGATTTCTACAAAAATAAAAACAAATACAGCATATTTAGCCCTGTTCACAGCCTCCTGCTAAAATTATGATTTATTGGACCCTTTGTGTATTGCAGAGGGTTTTCTTGTGTTTTAGCACACAATGTCTGCAAAGCAAAGCAGGAAAAAGGACGGATTAAGCACACAGACCTTTGCATGAAAACATTGATGAGGTGAATGATTGGACCTTTCAAATAAAAAGTTGTTGCTAATCTGCAAAAAACCCATGTATTTATGGGAGAAAACTGACTTCTACATATATGACTATATTTGACAGCAGTACTGTATATGACAAATATGTCCGCTTCCTATTGGTGGATTGGTACTGAAGTCTGATGATGAGCCACCCCAACCAACCCCAAGCGCCTTTCACATCATCTCTTGTGTTTGTGATACTTTGGCAACGGAAAGGCTTCCAAGAGACGCTGTGAAGCATCAGAGCCGCAAGCGGGACAAAAATCTCACCCAGCTCAGTCAGCTGATTCCCAGCTGATCGCCGTTCCTTCGCCAGACACAGCTTTCACTGTTTTCAGGCTTTCTACTTCCACCTGAGGAAAATCTTTTTTTCTTTTTGGCCACTGAATCTGATCTCAGATTGAACTCACAGTAACATTTCCCTTTTTTTGCAGTGGGCAGGCCAGACATCTGCAGGGGCTGAGGGTGGGGGTGGGGGGACAGAGGGCGAGGGGTGTCTCCTAGCAACTGGTTTTCTGCTCAAGTATTTGTTGAGTCAGATTTTCTTATTCCCCTCCACCACCCTCCTTTAGAGCTCTAGCGCACCACGGTGGCGAATGACAGTAACAAGACATGGATCTGGGTAAATTCATTCATTTCATGATGAAAAACGTTTCCTGCAAGGATAGAAAAATAACACAGATCCGGCAGAAAGCTGTGGTCACTCACACTTCACACTTAGCCCACTGGCTCGCTTGGTGTCGGCTCGCCTGGCCTCTGCTCAGTTTGTAGGCGTTTCCACTGGCCCCTACACGGTTCCAACCATTACCATTTTGGTCCCTGCTTCCTTTGGGTTCCAAGCCTGCTGACCATGGTCCATAGTGGTGACGTAACACAGAGCAGGGAATCTTTCACAAAAACGTCAACCGCCATTTTTAAATGTCCCACGTGTGGATTTTTACATTTTCACGTATCAAAAACTGAGATGCTTATGAAACTATACCATGGGCGAATCAAGAGCTTCAGTCATTTTTGTTCTTGGTGGCCGAAGAAAAACCCGAAAGAGGGCTGGACGGTCAGAGCGACACGCAATGAAAAAGTCTTCCTGGTTTCCCAGCTCGTGGCCGCAGTTCAGCAAAACAGTGTCGGGGAGAAATCTTTAAAAAATGCAGAGACTGCCAAGCGACTACCGATGCACCAAGGACCACAACAGTCGGAGTGGAATGTCCAGGAAAAATGTTGGAGGTTTGTTCAGCCTCATGGATGCCATGGACCACCGGCCCAGTGGGCAACAGGGGGGAGACCGCCTCGACTCAGCCGGTGGACGACAACAGAATTGTTGGCCACGGCAGTATTTGAAAACATGGATTAGGACTGTGAGTGTATTGTGACCTCAAGCAACTTAAGTTTTAAGGCTATTTGCAAAGGACAACTGCTGAATCGTGTCGATAAACTGTTAGCCTCCAACGCTAACTCCGTGCTCTGCTTGTGTGTTGTGTTCGCTGGCACTACTTATAGCGATTTTAACCCTGCTGGCGCATTAACACTGGTTGAATGAAGCTCTTGCTGTTTTAATAATAATAATGATAATAATAATAAATGACTTTCAGACCTCCAAGTCCCAAGTATCAACGGGAATGCCCGCTGATGTCACATTTTCTACTAGGAAAGTTGAGACGAGCTACATTGCAGAGCTGTACCCTAAACCGTGCAATGCACCACACAAAAAAAGCGCAACCAGGTGAACGGGGCAATTTAAGGAACTTCTTTAATGTCATGTGACAACGCCGCAACACTCTGATCACAATCAACGCTTTGATGTCGTCACGACCGCCTTTAGAGATCAAAGGTGCATAAGGTTTAGAGGTTGTGGTAAAAGTGTTCACTTCACGGCAACTCCAGTAATGCAACGCTTTGGATGTGAGCTGCAGATAAGCGCAGAGAAGAAGAGAAAGAAGAAGAGGAAGAAGACGATGATCGCTGTGCTGATAACACACTCTTCGAGAAAGTCAGCCCAGTTAAGTTGCAGCATTCCCTGCTCTTTTTGATCCCCTCTTCGGCATCTCAGCCCTCTCCTGCGCTGGAGGCGGTGTTGACCTCACAGGGAGCCACATGCTCATCAGAATCCCATCCTTATCTTGCTCGAGGACACTTCAGCTTGTACGCCGCAGAGGCCGGGGATCAAAGCGGCGAGCTCGCCCTCACTGGATGACCGTCCTGCTGCCGGAGCCGCCCTAATCTGCATCACCGCTTCATGTAGAGCGCGGCCGCAGCGCTCACCAAACCTGCAAGACTTGGAGTGTTGTTGCTGAGCACACAGCGCATGCGAACATGACGACCTTCAGCGATTTGTTGAATCAGACCATCGCGGGGTGGAACTTCAACTCGGCCGCCCTGCGCAGCCTGCTCCAGGCCCTCCTCAAGTACCTGAAGGTACTCGATGTGGACATCGACGCTATGCAAGGCAAAGATGAGGCGCCGGCCGGCAGCAACGAGAAGGTGGACGAGATTCTGCTTCAGAATGACAACCTTAAGAACGAGATCGAGGAGCTTCGGCAAAAGAACAAGGCCATGGAGAAGGAACTCCAGGACCTCCACCGCCAGACCAACCTCATACAGGAGGAAGTGACGGACCTCTCAGATCAGGTCAAAACCATGAAGGACGAGATGTCTGGCTTTTCCAATCAGCTGATGGAGCTCAAGGGGGACATGGTGGATGTCTGCGAACAGGGCAAGATGATCAAGACGTTCATGGAGGAGTTCCGCCACATCAATGAAAGGGTCCAGGACGACCTGAAGAAGCTTAACCAGGTGGGAGGCTCGCTGGTCGAGTCTGATCGTGCGGTGATCGATGAGCTAATGGAGGAAGTGAACGACCTGAAGGCTCTGGTGGAGAATTTCCTGCAGACGCAGCCAAACACGGGCGACCTTGAAGAGAAGCTGCAGCGGCTGGAGGCCGCCAACAAGAAGATGGGCGCGGACCTGGAGAACAAGGACATGAGGAGCTGGATGCAGAAGCTGGAAGAGGATATGGAGCAGCTAAAGGCGGCGCACACTGTCGTGCCCGAGGACGATAAGGTGACGGATCACCTGCAGAGCCAACTGGATGACCTGCGGGGCCTGTTAGAGGACATTATCATGTCGCTGACCTGCGGCGTGCACGGCGACCACGAGGACGTGGCCGACGATGACGACGACGTGGAGGACTTCTCCCGCAGCAACGACCGAACGGTGCTCACCTCCAGGACCACCAAGGTGGGCCTCAAGCTCAAGATGGTGTTCGAACACTTTGACCTGCTGCAGGACAAGCTGGGCAACGTGCCGACGCAGACAGAGCTGCCACAGGTTCAGCTGCAGGCGCCCAGGGAGCGGTCAGACAAGGAAGTGGACCTGAGCTTCATGAGCGACGTGCAAGGGGCCTTCAAGCAGCTGGAGGTGCAGTGCGGGAAGCTGAGCGAGAGCACGCGGTCCCTGCAGGAGGACAACAAGCAGAAGCAGAACCACATCGACGTGCTGTACAACACCACCGCCATGCTGGAGAAGAAGTCCAACCAGCAGGAGGCCGAGGCCAAGACCAAGGTCAATCGGCAGGAGTTTGACACTTTGACGGAGCAGCTCCACTCGCTGCTCAATGGCCTGCTGGAGAAGATGACGGTGCATGAGCAGGACTGGCTCAAGTTTGTGGCCGACGTGCACAGGCAGATGGAGAACAAGCTGGACCGCATGGAGCTGGACAAGCTGCTGAAGAAGAAACTGAAAGCGCGCTGGAAGGAGATGTTTGCCAAGCTGCAGGCGGAGGGCGGTGACGAGCGCGACGCTGCCTGCGTCAAGAAGAAGCTGCTGGAGACGTTCCGCTGCCTGTCATGCGACCGGCCCAGCATGATGTCGCCGCACTGGCAGAAGATGCCCTGCTACACGCCATGGACGCCCATCAAGACGTCACGGCCCCTCTCGACGTGGGACGCCGAGCAGCTGCACGAGGCCGTCATGGCGGGCCAGCCCAAGGCGGCGGTGGCGGCGGCAGGCGACAAGGAGGTGATGGGTAAGCAGCACTCCTGCCACCACGGCGGGAAGCGGGGCACAGCGCACGAGGCCAAGCATGGCCATGCCGACGGAAAGATCCCGCCCAAGCTGGACGGCGTCAAGGTGGACGGCTACGGCGTGCCGGGCGGCTGGGGTGCGCATGACTCCAACCCGCCCGGCGAGGGCAAAGCTCCGGCGGCGGGCACCAGGAGCAGGCGCGGCGCCCACAAGGCCTCTGCCAAGGTGTACAATAAGTATGAGCTGCCGGTCAGGACTACCAAAATCAATATTAAGACTAAAGACCCGCCCGCCTCCAAGGTGCCGTGCGCCAGATGCTTCGCGTGCTCCGTCAAGGACGAGCCCGCCGTCACCACCGAGTGAGGCTGTCGACGTTGGGGGGAGTGTGTGGCGAATCTGCCGTGACAGCTAGTCTTGTCCCTGTCTACCCGGGAGGTGTGCTCCGTGGTTGTCCCGCCCCGCCGGTCGTAGTCCCTCGGGACTCAACCGACGCCACTCGCTAGCACGCTAGCTCACTCGCACGCAAGCATTAGCCGTGGGTGTTGGTAGTGCAATATAGCGTCCACTAGCCCGTTAGCTCGCTTCCGAGGCTCGTTTTTGTGACGTGGCCGGACACAGGTAATGGAGGTGTAGCTGAGAATGTCTGAGTCTCGCAATCCGGGCAGTGCGACACGTGCCGAAGGTCGGACGTGAGGAAAGAACTCTAGAAGGCACAGAGTCTCTGCCCGCTGGAAGGGCTTTTGTTTTGGAAGTAACGTCTTGGATCAAATGTTGACGTTAAGTTGTGCAGTATGCATTTTTTTGTTATTGTTTTTACTCTTTTTTTCAGACTTGAGCAGTGCCTATAAAAACTGTATTATTTTATGTAAAGAATATCATTTTTTACATTTATTTTAGAATTATAAAAAGTCTTTTTACAGGGTCAGTCTCTTTTTTAATGTCTTTTAGCTTCCTCCATGCCATACATCCTTCTATATTCCTGGCTGATTGCTGACATAATCAATTGGAATAGAAAATATTATTTGAAGTGTTTTAAAGTAGTTGAATATTCACAATCACATCGCTGTGGCATTAAAGTTACCTCATTTTTACCCCCTCACACTTTGTGTACAAAGCACAAGTGGAAAAATAGACACAAAACAAACAAAAGGGCGGGGCTATGCCTTAGAAGAAGGCACAAATGAAAAAAAACTAAATTTATCACAAAATTTATCACAATACTTTATTGCTAATTTAATTTTTCCCCAATGTGTAAGATGAGCGCAGGTGTACCCAGGACCGGGGCCTACTTTTTTAAACATAGCATTTTGGACAAATAACCTTTTTTTGGAAAATAAACTTTGATGAGAAAAGTCAGAGCACACCACAGTGAAGAATTGCCCGGCACGATGCCCCAAATCTGACTCCCAAGTTGCAACCAACACACGCTGCGTGAGGCCGACTTTTAACGAGCTGAGTCCACCTGCTGACAAAGTGGAGCTGACGTCCCTAGAGCGGCCGGTCAAGTGCAGAAAAAAAAAAGTATTAGGTTGCGTCGGATTCCTCTCCAGAACTTCTGGTCGAATCTCAGAATACAGAAACAAGCAAAGTTGCTGCATCACAAAGTAACAAAGACAGAGCTGCAGAGTTCTGTTTTTGTTTTGTTTTTTCAGGACAGGACTGTCCAGTCCCTTTCCTTGCAACCTTCAGTTTGTGCAGCTGCCTCCGCAGCCCAGTCGCCCTGACCTGAAGGGCCAAGCTGTACACACAGACACACACACACACACACACACATGTCACAATGCAGGAGAGAGTTGGGGGCTTTGAAAAATGGCCCGTGATTGTGCGACAAGCCTGAGAAAGAGTGCTGCCTTTGTTACCCGCCGGGAAGCCGGGGGCCGGGGTTGCGTGAGCCAATGAGGGACGGAGAAAAACATGCTGGACAAGTAGGGGGGGAGAGAAAGTCACCATGTTGTTGCTGTGCACCAAGTGCCATTCGTGCACCAAGCGACGGGAGGATCCTGATGCAGGCAAAACCTGGTGAGAAGCAAGACTTTTTTTTTCCATTCACATTTTCCACGGAGACCAGCAAAAAGCTTTTATTTTTGTTGTTGTTGTTGGGGGGGGGGGCGTCGGGGAGGCAGAGATGGCCGAGGGAGCAAAAGTGAGCAAGGTGGATGGAGACAAGAAAGAGGAGGCGGTGCACCTACGCAGGGAGATCGGCCTGCTCCCCGCCGTGTGCTTCATCATCGGCACCGTGGTGGGCAGCGGCATCTTCATCGCGCCCAAGGGGGTCCTGATGAACAGCGGCAGCGTGGGGCTCTCGCTGCTGGTGTGGGCGCTCTGCGGAGTTCTGTCCCTGTTTGGTGAGGCGCCGGCAATGACCTTCTTGATTGTAAAGTTGCTTCCGTGCCAGTTTAGTGAGGTTGCACCGATGCATTTTCATTTTTTTTTGGGAGTGGAGGAACGAGGGCGGGGGGGTTGTCAGAGCTCAAGCCTGTTTGGGTACGACAAGGGTCTTAAAGCTCTGTGTCTTGCCCGAACTGAGCAGATTGCAGACTTTCACAAGGGGCGATCACGTGATCATGTGACCGTAGCAATGTTCAATGTTTAAAACGTGTGCAAAGTGAAAATAATTTGCAAGGTTAAATTGTTTTTTTTTGTTTGTTTGTTGTTGCAATGAGAAAGCGGGAAGAACCACATTCACGCCGCTTGCCAAGAGGGGGCGTGTCCCGTCCCCTACTGCTTGTGTTGCATCTCAGGATCTTAAACAGTTGGGATTCCCAGTTCAAAAAACAAATTAAAAACTAAAAAGGAAAATATAATTATTCAGAAATGTGTGCCTTACAACTTTAAAATTCATGAGGTAATGCAGAAACATTTTGCATGCTAACAAAACTAATGTGCACAGGGTATTCCCCCCCCACTATTTTAGCAGAGTGTGTGAGCATGCACTGAACTGTTTTGCCCAATAAGCAAAAATACGACATCAGTTAAAACGACAGCAGCTCCAAGAATTTATCCTAACCGATAATCTGCAACACCACATAAACGACAAACAATAGCATCAGTCCCCGCTGTGCAGTTCTCCACGACTAAACTCCAAGACCTCCACTAGGAGCCCTGTGTTACGCCGAACTGGGAACCAGCTTCTCCAAATCTGGCGGCCACTACACGTACCTGCTGGAGACACTGGGACCTCTGCCGGCATTCCTGCGCCTCTGGGCTGAATTCCTCTTCATCAGGTTGTTTGCTCTCGCCGCAGCATGTTTACCGTTACCCCCCTTCCCCACCGGGGTCAACTTCCAGCTTCTTTCCAGCAATGCTTTCTTTTCTGTCTGTTTTGCAGGCCAGCTGTGGCCTCTTACGTGTGCCTGGCCTTCGGCCGATATGTGGTGGAGCCTTTCTTCACGCCGTGCCCTGCCCCCATGGTGCTCATCCGGCTGGTCAGCATCCTCGGAGTGAGTGAGTGACTCTGAATCCCAGATGGGTTCTGTGCGTCTGCACCATTGCACGACTGACATGCTGCAACTCTTTTTCTTTTGCAGCGTTTGTGGTGGCGGTCAACTGCTGGAGCGTGACCTTGGCCTCCCGCACTCAGGTCACCTTGACCTTCATCAAGATGTTTGCTCTTGTCCTCATTATCGTCCCCGGTGTCATCGCTCTGGCCAAAGGTCAGAAGCTGCAGACAGTGGCACGGCTCGGATATTACCTTTCATTTTGCACCAACTCTGCTTGCACTGTGTGACTTCCTGCTTCCTGTTTGTTCTTCTTCTTTGCCTCAGAAGCAGTGGTTACTTCCTGTTTTCATTATAAATTATAGGAAAGCTAACTGGTTAGGGAAACCTCGATACGATTGAAAATACAGATTGGCATGCTAGAGGAGCGATGAAGTTACCAGTTTATCAATTCATTTTGAGTTAGCTTAGCTTTGCTCGCTTTCATGAATCCCCCGCTTGTTTGGAGATAAAACAGCAACATAACAAAAGCAGCATGTCAGAGTTAATTGTCAATAATCATTGTTTCCACACCTGATCTTATTTGTAATAAAAAAAAGAATCAAGGATGAAAAAAAATAGCATCTTAGCTTCTGCATAGAGCTAAATGGCCTTCTTTGTGCATGTTTACACTGGTGGGATTGGACAGTTTAGATCAATGAGGTGTACATCTTGTCCTTGTGGACCATCCAGGAAAAACAGAGAACTTCCAGAATGGTTTCGAGGTGGACGCACTGACGCTGGACAAGTTGCCGCTGGCCTTCTACAACGGCCTCTACGCGTACGGCGGATGGTAAGAAAACAATCTATCGCCGCTTGCGTCTTTCGGTTGTCTTCAAAACTCCTTGACGTCTCTCCTCTTCCATCAGGTTTTATCTGAACTACATCACTGAAGAGGTCATCAACCCAAAACGGTACTTGTCATCCGCCCCCAACCCACTCCTTTAATTGGCTCCTTGTGCTCAAAAGCGCTCATGGTCGGGTTGTGTTTTTAGCACCATCCCACTGGCAATCATCTGCTCCATGGTAACAGTGACCATCTTTTACGTGCTCACCAACGTTGCCTACTACACCATGATGAGTCCCGTGGAGCTGCTGCAATCCGAGGCCGTGGCTGTGGTCTGTACGGCGCAAATACAACTCGGGGGATAAATGAAAAATACACAACAAATTGTGCGTCTAAAATCTAGATTTGTGCTGTTTGTTTGTTTTTTTTGTCAGACCTTTGCCGACCGCGCCCTCCAGGGATTAGCTTCTGTAGTTCCCATTCTGGTGGCCATGTCGTGCCTCGGGGCGCTCAACGGTGGATTCTTCGGGGTGCCCAGGTACTGCAGATCTCAAATGATTCTTTTGTTTGTCGTGTTGACATGCCCACCCACCAGATTGAGTGAGGATCTTGGCTTTTGTCGCGGCAGGATGCTGTTTGTGGGAGCCAGAGAGGGACACTGGCCTCCCATTTTCTCCATGATCCACATCCGGAGGCAAACGCCTCTGCCCGCCGTCCTCTTAATGGTATCAGCTGGCGGGATTGCGTGAAAATTGTTTGGACGGGAGGCCACGAGCCAGCGCAGAATCCTCAGAATTAAAAAAAGAGAAGCACACACTGGCAGTCATTCCAGTGATGAATTGCGGTAACTTGCTGCGTTTCCTGCCTGCAGTATCCCCTGGTGGTGCTGACGGTGATGACCGGGGAGATCTACCAGCTCATCAGCTTTGCCTCCTTCAGCCGCTGGTTCTTCATTGCCCTGGCAACCTTGGGGATGCTCATCCACCGCTATCGCTTCCCGCTCCACCCCAGACCTTTCAAGGTGGGTCTGGTGGAACCTGCGTTGACTCGCAGGGTCACGCTGACTGTTTTGCTGACCGCCGACCGTCTTGCCTCAGGTGCCGCTGGTCATCGCCGTCACCTTCACCGTGGTCTGCTTCTTCATCGTGGGCCTGTCTCTGTACTCAGACCCCTGGTACACAGGTGGGAGCTGTGCTCTCACGCTGACGGGGGTCCCTGTCTACTACCTGACAGTGCACAGCTACCGCCTGCCCCGTCGTTGGAAACGCGTCTACAGTGAGTGAACGCACCACACGCTGCGTTTCCATGACCTCTATAATTGTGCAAAACCTAAATATCACAATTAAAAACTGGTAATGGAAACACCTGAACTTCCAAAACCCTTTCAAATATTGATAACAGGTTTTGATGTTCTCACGAGTGGATTTTTCAGACGCGTCCATATAGAGAGAGGTATATCGCAAAAGTGTTGTGGAAACACTTTTTTCGCATTTAGACGTCACCATGCACGGGGGTCACGTGACCAGTTCACTTCAAGTGAAAATGGTGCATTATGTTTGGACAGAAAATTTTTACAAGTAATCAAAGAGAAAAATATAACAACCATTCTTGAACAGCAAACGGCATCAGAATGGAGATTTATCTCAAAAATGTTTTGGAACTCCGTCCTCCTCAAAGTGGGGTCTCGCGGGACGATATTTTACAAGAATCACGGCTTTTGCGCTTCACACCATTCAAAGGAAATAAATCGCAATTGTACTTTATCAAAATTTTTTAGAAATATTGCTTTTATTTTGTGAAAAACTGTAATGGAAACACAGCCGCTGTTGTTTGCAGTCAAGAATGAAAAGCCGCCTGGGCTCTTGCGATAATCCAGACTCCTTCCCACATTCCCACCAGACTACCTCAGCAAGCAGCTACAGATCCTTCTGGAAGTGGCCCAGCAGGAAGTCAAGACGTACTGAGGAGGCCGGAGGAGTCCTGCCGCTGGCGTCGTCTTCTGGTTCATCATCTTCAAGCTTTCCGCTTCTTTCGTGGCGCCGCATTGTGCGACTGTCACGAGTCGTGGTTTTCTGACAACCATGCCCAGAAGTCCGTCCTCCACTTCTTTTGCCTTGCCAAGCAAGCTTCATGTGCTAAAAAAAAAAAATGTTTTAGCAGGAAGCTTAAGCCCAGCATTTTAGTAGGAGGCTGTAAACAGAAGTCTAAATGTGCTGTGTTCTAGATAGCTGGAGATTCTTTTTTAAATTATAATCTAGTGGGGCTGCCACACTGGAACAAGGGTTAACGATGACACTGTGAAGATGTGGGGCATTTAAAGCAAGATTCACCGCTGTGGTAGAATTTGCGTCATTTTCATTACCATTTGGTAAAGATAGGTTGTTTTTATATCAGTCAGTCTGTAAATGCCTGCAACTCTCAACCAATCATCAATAAAGACAACCTGTTAATGTTCCAACTGACGTCATGCTGCTGCTGTGACAGGAAACCTGCTGCGGGTGCTGGAGTCAAAGAGCTGTGAGGCGTTTCTGCTACGTGAGACATTGACACATTTATTGGACAGGAAACAAAACAACACAACACAACACAACACAAAACACAACGCTGGGAAAAGTGATGGCACACAACCCCTTTTCTCTGACAAATGTCCAACGAGACAAAATACAGACCCTCTCACACACGAAAAACAAAAGTAAAGACTAATATTGTGGCATGTTTCACCTCTAACTCCGCCCCTTCCCCAATTTTATAGCAAGCTTCTATCTGTGAGAAGTTAAAAGTAGAGGCGGGGTGATAATAAAAAAAGAGGCGAGTTTCTTTTTTTTTTTTTACAGTATTGATGTGAGGAGTCACTGCATGCAGACTGTCTCCCTCTGCTGGTTCAAAGTGCTTCCAGCTGACGCTGGTGTCCGTCCTAAAAGTTCACACATTTCCACTACCTAACTAACACACAACATACAACACAAACCTACCGCTGCTGGCTTTTTTTCTTTTCTAATTTTTTTATTTATTTATTTATTGCTAACAAGAATCCTGCATCACAATGCGGACGTCTAACAGTCACTTCCTAGAGGCCAGCACGGTCAAGGCCACATATCTTCTTTACATTGGCTGAAATTATATATTAAATTGTGCAAAATCAACATACATATACGCTTATGGAAAACAAAGATTTCCTCCTTCAAGAGGACAGACAAGACGAAGTGTCTAAATGAGGATATGCAAAGGTGTCACATCTCAGCGGAGGGACAAAAGGAGATATTAAAGTGAGAGGAGGAAAAGACAACAAGAGGGCAGCTGATCAGGTTGACCTAGTAGTGGAGGACGAGTTCCAAGGGAAACATTAGTTTAGTTTTAGGGAAACAGTAGTTTTCTGCTCTTCCCCGGTGGCAGTGTGGAGGATCCAGAGGTGAAAAAGGATGTCAAGAGAATAAAAACTGGCAGCTCGTCCTGCGTCGTCGGACGATCAGGCAGTGGACGTATTGGCCCAATATTTGTCATTAAAAATATCCAAAATGTTTGCATAAAGCTTTGTATTCTCTGGAAGTCCCTCCATAAATATTCAATTAAAAAAAATCAAACCAGCCTCAAATGGCTGTTCACTTGAATGCTGAATTTCTCTGCTGGTTTTACCTTTTATCATTGTGGTGTGCTTTTGCTCTGTAGTGTTTCAGAAAAACTGACGTCACCTTCTGGCAAACTGAAGGAACTGCAAGTCCCCCCCCTCTCCCCTGGTCGGGCCTACTTGAACTGATAGGTGAGCTCCGACCAGCTGATGTTGGCCGTGCCCAGGTCATCGTCGTCCAGGCACGAGAAGCTGATGTCCACCAGGATGTTGCTCAGGCTGTCGTTCATCGTGTCCAGCATGAGGCCCTCGGTCAGCGAGTGGCCCGGCTGCCGCGGTGGCGACCGTGCCGAGGAGCCCGTCGGCGTGGCGGTGGCGGGCGTGGCCGACGCCAGCAGCTCCCCGGGGGAGTTGAACAGCGGCCAGTCCTTGAAGGGCGTTCCGCCCAGGCTGTAGGTGGTGTAGTCCTGGCGCGGCGTCACAGTGGGGCCACCCGGCGTGCGGATGGGGCTGAAGTCCAGGACGTCCTGGGCGCCCTTGCCCAGGGGCGTGACCTTCCAAGCCTCGTCGGGGAGGCCGCAGGGCGGCTTGCTGGGCGTGGAGGAGGTCAGGTGGCTGCTGCTGTTGCCGCAGCCGCCGCCTCCACCACCGCCGCCGCCGCTCTTAATGGGCGTCTTGAAGGAGAACTCCCGGTCGGGGCTCTGGGTGGCGTCCGCCTCGGCGCCCTGGACGCTCTGCAGGGTGGAGGCGTCTGAGGCCAGGCCCGAGTCGAACAGAGTGTTGTGGGAGCAGAGGAGGACGGGCTCCTCCTGCCGCGAGTGCACCAGGTGCTGCTTGCGCCGTGAGCGCCTGGACGCCCTCTTCGGCGTGGATCTGGGCGTCTCGCACTTGAGCGGGACGGACAGCGGCTCCGCCTTGACGTCCACCGGCTCCTCCTTGACGTCCATGCCCTCCGAAGGCCAGACGGCAAAGGCTGGGCTCTCCTCCTGCTTCACCTGTTCATCGTGAAGCGGGCAAAGTTTCGCAGTTACTGTCACGAATATCTGTGTTGCAGCAGCATATTTTTCCATCTCATTTTATAGCAACGCAACGGGTTATTTTAGAATCTAACCTTGGGAGCGATGCGCACTCTCTTGGCCCCGCGGCAGGCGCTCTGCTTCTGGGAGGAGCAGGGAGGAAGCTGGCTGGAAGGGGATGGCAGGAAGAGGGAGGAGACAATGGGAAGCTGGATGGGAAGCAGATAGGAGTCGGTCCGAGGCAGAAGAGGCTTCATTCTTCGCTCTGTCCCGCGGAAGACAACAGTAATGAGATTTCTGTGCATTTGATCCACGCACGGCTTATTGTTTTTAGCTGTGAACTCTATTCTATTCTAACTCACCGCAGCCTGCTGGTGTTTTTCTGGTGTCGGTCTGAGACCTCCTCTGCTGCTGCTGCTGCTGCTGCTGCTGCTGCTGAGAAAGAAACAACAAAACATCAGTTTCAAATCAGGCCACCGTTTTATTTCCCCGTGTCGGCTCAGCCTGACTGCAGATTGTGCCCCGCACAAACGGAAGAGAAGGATGAAGGGTAAAAGTCATCTCACCTGCTGGTGAATGAAAAGCAGCGGCACTGGGGCAGGAGCAACCACTGGGTCGGAGGCAGGCTGTTGAAAAAGGTGGAACAAGAGGGAAGGAATCGATGAGTGGTTATCTAACAAACACACAATGTGCCTGCCCCCCCGCCAGAACAGCTGGACTAGTTGACATGGAGACACTGGTGGCGTCAGGGATCAGCTCACCTTGTACACCTGTTCCAGCGTGAGGCGGCGGTTGGCCTCAGGCCGTATGGTCCAGTAGGAAATCTTGCCGTCCGGCGACGTCTCTCGAAGGAACATGTCGTGTAAGGAGAGGTTGTGGCGGATGGAATTCTGCAGCAGGTAAATCACAAAGGGAAAGGTTAATAAAATAAAAATAAAACTGGGCAACTTTCCTCTCAACATGCAAAAAATCCTGCGGTTGGGCCCTCCGAGCACCTTCCATCCCGGCTTGGCCACCTCTCGGAAGTACGGGAAGTTGTCCTCGAACCAGGTGTAAATCTCTTTCAGCGTCATGCGCCTGTTTTTCCGGCTGTTGATGGCAAACTGGATCATGGCCATGTAGGAGAACGGCGGCCGCTCGGAGTTAGGACGCTTTTCCGCTTCCTCATCCGTCTGTGCCTTCGGAGTCTGCTCGGAAAATTAAGAAAAAGAAAAAGAACAAATTAATTACTGGTCGTCGTATAAATGTTTCACCTCAGGGGAGGAGCAGCCGACCTGAGTTTGCGAGTTTGGCTCCTGGTTCTCTTGGCTGGACGTCCCCTTGGCCGAGCCTGACTCCAGGGTGGATGAGCTCATTTTGCCCAGCCACTGGATGTTGGTGAGGCTGTCGTCCAAACGCCCACCGTCCACATCCTTATTCACTGAGGAGGAAAGGCAGACATGAGAAAACAGAGGGATTCTCGATAAATCAGCGTGGAGGAAACATTTACATTTGAACCGCTAGTGAAAAACGTACACGTTTTAATATCAGCGAGAGACTTCGGCTCTGTTTTCACTTGCAGCTCGGCTGCACTCAAAGCGGAGGTGTTGCCGCCGCCGCCTGCTGCTGCTGCGGCCGGACGAGGAAATCCGCCGTCGTTGGCGCCAAGAAGGATGAACTTGTTTGGTCCCTGGGCTCCGCACTCTTTGCCTTTGACTTTGAGGGCCCCGATGACGCTTTGGAGGTCGGCCGTTTTGAGCATGACGACCACCTGCGTGTCCGACCTGGACGGGTGATCCAGAACGCGGATGCCATCGGGGAGGGCCGTGCTGGCCACCGGCTCCGGAGGTCCAGCGGTGCCGGATGCGGCAGACGGACTTTGGGTTTTGCTGGCTGCAGGCTCATTCTGGTGAAAAGGCAGCTTCCTTCTGAGGATCAGGGGTCTCCTGGGGCTGCGTCTCATTGCTGTCCAATCACTGAAAACAGTCACTGGTTTTCTGTTAAAAAAAAAAAAGAAGCAAAAAAGCAAAGACATTTTAAAGCTACCCAGAGTGGCAAAATTAATGATCACATCTCATTTAAAAGGCAATCTTCAACTTATAAACTAACAGATGCTATAACATCATTACTAGTTAATCAGCTGGCAACAGTTGATGGAAACTCAGTCATCTACACATATTTGAATAATATTTTGAGTAAAAATATTAGTGATTGATGTCAGTATTCATCATCAATTTGCTTTCTCTCTTTACTTTTACTTTTTATTTCCCTCCGTGCGATCACATAATCCAGCAGACAAAAACCCCTTTGTGTTCCAGTTCAGCGTCCGTTATTTAGAGTTGGCAGCCGATTGTTCACTCATCTAACGCAACCGGTGCCACAATGTACGATAGGTTAAACGGTTAAACATCGAGACCAACCGATCTTGTTTAAGGAAAATTAAATGTACGCGACACAACGCGTTGTTTCACGCATCAAGATCAGCCTGTCAGCCTCGCCTGACCAGCTCTGGCCTGCCTGAGGTTACGTTGCGGTTCGTACCCCGGCGGAGGCGGTTCTCCGAAATAAAAACCCCAACATTACCCGAGAACAGCTCGACGAACCGTACGCCCGCCAAACGTCCCCCATACCTCCCACTGATTTTAAACTAGAAGAAAATCGCTTCGGATCACAATAAAGTCGGCAGCGAGCGTTAGCTGCTAAGTGGCTAGTTCAGTTGGGCACCTGCCTCACAACGGACTTTAAAGCAAGAGAGTCAAACCTTCATAACTGTTGATATGACCGACAGTCCCGCGTCGCTAAACTCCCGACTGTGGAGACGGAATTTTCATGTCCGGCGTTGAAAAAGAGCGATGCACGATGAAATCCTGTTTCGGTTTTTATTTACATGACGCCTGGTCGACTGGGGAATGATTTTGAATTTTGGCGCTGTGGCCGAGGCGGACGTCTACGTATCCACGTCACCTGCAAGGAACCAATAGCAGCGGGGCGAGAGATCACGATGGCCACCGAGTCGACGGCGACACAGGAAGCGAAGCAGAATAATGAGTAGCGAGACGAAAATACAGAAAAAGTTGTGTGTTTGACTGACTCTCGGTCTTGCTGTTAGTTGCAGCGGCAATGTCACTGACAATGTACCGCAGGAAGGTGAGTATAAAATCGGGGGTGTGCTCAAGAGGAAACGATTGTTCAAAGTGTAAAAGCTAGCGCAGCTATGCTAAACGGTAACATGTAGGATCAGGTTGCGATTAAACTCTGAATGTAAAATACATAATTAAATAAATAAATAAATGCACGCCTGCTCTCCAACAGGTCTTCGGCAATGTTTTCTCTTAATGCCCCGGAAAGCTGCTAAGACAGAAAAACCTCCCCTGCTGTTCCATGAGCGGACGTTGGGTGGAGGTAGAATTCAAAATGTACCCGAAGTCAGAGCCGCACTCAACCCCAGAGAGTTCTTCACGGAGAACCAGGAGCACAGCGGCTCAGCATTACACTCTTGGGTAAGGTTTTATTTCATTTCACACTCCAATCTGAGGCGTTGAAGAGTTTTCAGTCATCGCATGTGTTTTTATATCTAGTTGTACTGCAGTTTTGTTACTCGTGTTTGTCCCTCAGGTGAGCCCACAGTTTGACGCCTCAGCCATCACTGCCCTTCCAGTGAAACGAGGGAGGAGAGGCCAGGCGAGCGCCACAAGCATCCTCGGCGGTTACTCTCACGTTTCGGCCAGGAAGAGCAGCGTGTGTAAATTCCCTCCGTTAACATTTGAGACGAGGAACCAGACCCAGCCAAAGCGAACTCTGAGGAAGAGGGCTCCAGAGTGCCCCGGTGTGTCTGATAAAGGGAAACAACCCCATGGGCGCCAGCCGAAGAAGACGTCCAGTGCGAATGATGAGGAAACACCGTCAAGGAAGGTGCATTCTGTCAGGAAAAGAAATGTGGCGAGGTGTTCGGACGGTGAGGCATCCTCCAGCAGGTCTTTGAACCAACCAGGGGCTCCAGCGACTCAGGTGACAGAGAGACCAGCAGAGGGCGCCGTTACACCTCCCCCCAGAGAGTTGAGCAATTCAAAGATCACCAGTTTTGGTCCTCCGCCAGATGTGGACACCCCAAATGTTCTGCAGGAGAGCTCCAGCGATCCCGTCCCTGCCTTTCTCCACGTGTTTCTCCCTCAGCCAGTGACACCGCCAGGTCATCAGCAGCCGGATATGTTGGTACCCGACACCCCAGAGAGGGATTATGGACTGAAGGTGACATGGAGGAGGAGGACGAGTCTTATGCTCTCGCTGAAAGAGAGCGGCCGCCTCTCCAACTCACAGGTGTCTATTCGGAACTGGTGCAGAGGGCAGGTGGGATAAGAACAAGCTGAACATGACAATATTGATTGAAGCACTGTGGCGGCTCAGGACATTCAACACTTATGATTACTGTTTGTTTTTTTTTTAAATTGATTAGTTAATACTTGTCATGAAATAACTTTTTAAATCATTTCTAGTCACATCCCAATACTGTGCTAATACCAGTTATTATGCTGCATCATCAAAGGCAGGTGTGGTCTTCAATTTATATTGTGACCCTTTCACAGCACAGTCTGAGGCCAGAAAAAGGACTGAGATCTTATGTAACTCAATTATCCAAATCAGATTTGGCTTAAAATCACAGGGATGACTTCATCATACCAGGAATCAACAAAGAGTCATAGAAATGCACTTGGAAACCACAGGATGAACAAAGAAGCTACAAGAAGCAGAATGTTTATTTATTTTTTCTGTTTGGAAAGTCATTGGACAATTTGCAATGGCAATGTTGATTTAAATCTGTTTTTCCATTCGCAAGATCAATAATTCTGTGTCAGTTTTGGTCATAAGTAGTCAGAGTCAATAAAAAGTGAGTGAATTATTAGTTTTCATTATTTAGCATGTTGGTTGAAAATGTTTAGGACTCAACACACATTGACTAATTAAAAAAAAAAAAAAAAACTACCTTCACAGCTTGTACAAGATTTTTACTTTTGTGGCATTCATAGACAATGTGTAAACAGACAACATGATTCAAAATAGGAAAGCTGAAAACAAAGAATAAAACAAGTCAAGGCCTCCAATGAATAAAAATTGACCCTGTTATTCAAATCAGGACAATTTATTTAAAAAAAATAAAAATAGAAAATACTAAAAACAGTTCAGGTTAAAACTGATTGCTCTGTAATTCTTGCTCTACATCCCATCCTGGTGTTGACTCAGGGAGGCTCAGCCTGCACGAGGCCGTAGCGCCGCCTCCACCTGTCGCTCAATCTCCTTGAACACATCTGGGTCCTCGATGGTTGGAGTGATCTGTCAAGTTTCACATAGGAAGAGGGGGAATTGAAGGGATTCAAATAAAGCCAAAAACTGAAACGTAATGCAAAGACACCATAAATGTGAATGAAGACTTCATGAAGAATAAAAAAAGGTTAGCAGAAATTTAAATTAGGTGCTATAAATAGATTAAATAATCCCTTCAAACATCCAATTTTGCAGGGATTTTGGACGAACAAACAGAGCATATTGCGGAAGGAGCAACCAATAAAGGAACCGTTTCTCAAACCTAGGTTAACAAAACAAACCCTGGAATCCTGAAGGCAACCCGTCAAGGGAAGGTGTTAAAACTGTGCCAGACCTTGTAGGGTTTTCCGTTGACCAGGTTGGACAGGGAGGAGCGTGGGATCTTCCCGGAGCGCGTCTTCGGCAGTCCTCGCACAAAGAGGACCTTCCTGAAGGCAGCCACGGGCCCGACGTTTTCCCTCACCAGCTTCACAATTTCCGATGCAATTTCATCCTCGGTTTTCTGCAGACCTGGAACGTACAAAGTCCCGAAAAGAAAGTGATGCACGCCTCCCGTCGGCAGAAGTCGCAGTTCCAGGTTTGCGCGCAACTTGGTGCAACTTACCGTTTCTGAGCACGCATAGGGCCAGCGGGACGACGCCCTTCAGACTGTCATCCAGTCCCACTACGGCGCAGTCTCCCACGGCAGAGTGTTGCAGCACCACCTGCAAAACACAATCGGGCACAACATAAAACACGGAGAAAAAAAACGCAGGGAAAAATACACATTCAGAATTGCCTCTGACCTCCTCTAAGGCTCCAGAGGACAGCCTGTGGCCTGCCACGTTGATGACATCATCAGACCGAGACATAATGTAGAGGAAGTTCTCTTCATCCACGAAACCGGCATCCATGGTGTCGTAGTAGCCCTGGGAGAGGGACGAACCAAGAGACAGCGCTTCTTCAGGTGAAAGGAAAACGTGGCTCTGCAGTTAAAATATTTCAACACTAGAGGGCGACATCGTACCACCTCTTTCACTGACAGGCTAAACGGCCCCCCCAAAAAAAGGAGTTCTCAGAACTAATAAAGATCAAAGCGTCACACACAGGCAGCACGTCTTACCGGGAACTTGGTGCAGTAGAGCTTCTTGAAGAGCTTGTGGTTCTGCCACAGCGACAGCGCTGCGCCCGGCGGTAAAGGCAGTCTGCAGGGGAAAAGAAAAAGACTTACTAATGACTTATTCTTATTCTTTAAAGTTTTTTTTTTTTTAATAATGCAGAAATCAATGCACTTTGACACAAATGGACCCTGGGCCCATCGCTGATCTTCGACTCCGAGCTTCAAACACACACAAGAGACGAGGAGTGAGTCTTTGTTTGCCCAGAGGTCACTATTAATCCCCCCTGGTCTTGACCAGGGACTTAACCCTGCTGACCTCATTTCCCAGGTATGAACCTTGAAAAACATGCAACCCAGCCGACGTGTTTTGACTCAAAACTCAACATCTGACCGACTGCAGGGGGACAAAAAAAAAACTCTTTCCCAAGATTATTATGATTACAAATGAAATATTTTATGCCGCCGCGCCGAAGCTCCGAGGCGCCACTGGTCCTGGCACCCCCCTCCCCCCGCACTCCTCACCGCCAGGCACATTTGGCACTTGTATTCCTCGTAAAACCATAACAAATAACTTCTATAAACACTGAATCTGGGTTTTGGAAGCGGCGCATATATACACTGCGATCAAACAAAGGGGCTCGCACTGGCTCCAGGCGGCTGCACCAGCTGTTGCCGTCTGTTCCCGGCCCTACCTGTCATCGTCTCCCAACACGCCGCTGCACATGTAAATTCCTTGGAAATCCCACCCCCCGACTCCCCCACCACCCGTTCCCCCTCCAAGCCTGGCAGCGAGTCAACGCACGCAGCTACAAGGGATGAAGGGGAAGTGGAGCCGGGGAGTGATAACAGGTCGTCTGTGGCTGCTGGAGCCTTTTATCGAGTCGACCTCGCACATTAAAAAGAAAGAAAGAAAGACAGACAGAGCGGGGGTTTTATTCTCCAGACGCGGCAGGTCGGGGCTCTCGCTGGCCTCCGGACTTCATCCAGCCGCCGGCTGGTGAAACATCAAGATTGATGGGCAAAATGTGAAGAGCGCAAATTTCATGAGAGCGTGCAAAAATTCCTTTTGTGCAACATTTTGTGAAGCAATAGGAGAGAGGGAAGGAAGGAAAGAAGGTGAAGACGGCACCGCCTACCTCACCACGATATTTCCCAGGGTTCTCGGCTTCACCTCCTGCATGTCGTCATCGATCACTGTGACTGGTGGGGATTTAAGGAGTGGAAGAATAAAGATCTTATACACACATACAGGCTGTTCATCAGCCACGCACAGCAAAAATATGAAATCCTCTCAAAAACAAACTTGCAACTTCCTTGTTTTCATTGCGTGACTTTATAGCTGCGTTTTCCCCTCAAAACATTTTCTCCAATTACAGCATACAGAAGTACAACTACAACAAAACACCAGCAAATTTTTTTTTTTTTTTTTCATACCATTGTAACCTGGAACGGGTTTGCCAGCCTGGCCTGCAGGTGGCGTGAGAGAGTTTCCAAGCCCGATGCACGTGGAGGTGATGGCAGAGCCGGTTTCTAATGGGAAAGACACACACACGCACAAGATGCATTAGATTTGAGGAGGACACACACACACACACACACACACACACACACACACACACACACACACACACACACACACACACACACACACACACACACACACACTGCAGGTTCCTTTTATGCTCTCGACTGGAACCGTCAGCCCTCCCTCGTCCTCAGCAGCGGATTGCTGGGATTTGGCGGAGAAGCATTAACCTACATTTATTTGGTGCCGGAAAACTGTGACGGCTCCTCTGGGTCTGCTCATCAACGCTACATTTACATGTCGGGGTGGATCAGGGTTCGTCTCAGCTCAGATTACACCAGAAACTAGAGAGCCCGCGATGAGCAGGACGAGCGGCATCAGGATGCAGCTCAAAGATTCCATCAGACCCCTGCTGCTGCTGCTGCTGCTGCTGCTGCTGCTGCTGCTGCTGGGGGTCTACACATAAAACCGACTATAGCCAATTAATCTTAAGCTTTGGCCTGCAACATCAAACACTCTGCACTGGAGGGTTTGATGTTGGCATCCCAGACACTCGGGGATGTGTCTGGGATGCCAGACATATTGGATGCCCACAAATAATCTTAACTGAAATAAAAAATGATCTGTCTCAAAAAACTGATCTGTACGGGAGCACATTGTTGCCACACTACAAAAAAAAAAAAAAAAAACAGGGTACGAGATCATTTTCTGATAGTGACGTTTTTCGTGGTAATTTTCACATGAAATAGTTACAACATGAAGTTATTATGTAATTTTGTGATAATTTTCATGTTATATCGTGAAACCATCATGTTTTTTGTGATCACTTTCACGTTATAACGTAATACTGAGCCCTGTTTTTTTTTCTAGTGTGGCGGCAATGCGCTTCCGTACTGCTCAGACTGGATAAACAAAGCAAAAAATCAGCTTGAAGGAGCTGCAGTCCGGCAGGGACGGAGGTCGGGAAGGGTGGATGAAGAGAGTGCAAGATTCATTCATTCATCAACGTCAGGGCAGTCAATCAATCCCAGCAGGGTTCTGAAGGCTGATAAAAAAAAAATAATGATTAAAATTTTAAAAAAAGGTGGGGAAGGAGGTATTTTCTTATCAAAATTCCAATGAGTTGGTCCCCGCCCTGCTGGTCAGAGAGGGCAGAGCCCTCCTCAGGTGAGTATCACCTAAACGTTTCACAGCGTCTGACTGGATGACAACAGTCGCAGGACGACCCGCAAACTTGCAAAAGTGCATCTGACTGTTGAACCGCGGACGCTGCAGGAAAGTGTGAACAAAGCGCCTGTCCATCGATCTGATTGCTTATGATAATCAGGAGGCGTTTCCATAAAGAAAAGGTAGCTGCATTTCATCATCATCACTTCCGCATTAAATACCAGGAGGACGGCATCAATACAGCTCAGCCCGACGCCAGGAGGGTCCTTTAAAAGCCCCCACGCAGAGCCCATCGATTACAATTCAGCACAAGCACTCAACCGAGCCGCCGACACTCCAGTCTGTAAAAATCGGCGGTGTTTCTTTCCCTCCCTCCTTCCCTCCCTCTCTCTCCCAATCTCTTCCCCAGGTGCAGTTCAAGGCCACAAAGCGACTCCGACGACGGTGGCAGACGCGGTGGACCTTGACATTTTCTGAAGGAATGCAGCCGCGTGAGGACGTTTCCAAGAGGAAAAAAAGAAGACGCTGCCGATCGCTGCACCGTGTCGCCTGCAGTCGGCAGGAAAACAGACAGACTTTCAGTCATTCATAAAAACAGAGAAAAAGTTTATAAAAGTACACAAAAATATTACAGCCCCATGGTTTTTATTATAAACAGAAAAATATGAGAACTGAAAACTTTATCAGTCAAAGTGAACACCTTGTCCGTGAGCACGTCCTACGGCTCACCTGACTGACTGACTGACTGACTGGCTGGCTGCTGTAAACACACCTTGCCCTCAGCCATCCTCCACTTCACACCTTTGCTTTCCTCTCGCTCTCTCGCTCTACCTGCTTGCTGACTCTCTCTGCAAACACGTACAAACAGATCAATCTGTGGTCGAACCGACGAGGTCGAGCTCGGCCGGGAAGGGGGAAGGGGGGAGGGGGGGGGGGCGCTCTTAATGTGACGGATGAGCCTGGAGGGAAGGACTCGGCGTTGCGAGTCTTCCCAGCTGCTTTCCAAGCAGCCCAGCTCATTCCCAGGGGATCAGCTGGGAATTGCTGCAGAGGGGGAAAACAACAACAACAAGGCAATAACAAAGTGCACTCTGTCTGATCCCTTCATTCCCAGGCCTCCAGACTCCAAGATGGCGGCGCATTCATTTCAATGAAGTTGCTCACCCAGCGCATACGCCGAAAAAGTTTTTGGCTTCCGCATTAATGAGCCCATAGAGCATGTGCAGTAGTGTCACTTCCCATCATGCCTCTGTAACTCACAGGATCTATTTGGCCAATCAGAACGATTCTGTAACATCACTTACAGACACGTTACAGAATCAGAACGAGCTGAGACACAGCAGCACGTACGACGTCGTGACATAACGCTAGGAATAAACTCTATTCTGGTGATTTTCTGGACTTTCAATGACTAAAAGACCATAAGGGAAAAATCTACAGTAGGTTTACAGCCATTTTAAAGGGGTTTGCTTTTTGGGCCCATGGGATTTTTTTGCTGCAGTACCTCGCGTGGCCACTGGGTGAACAAAACCCGCCATATTTCCAGCCCGGTATCCAGTTCAGTCGACAGACGTCAGTCTTCCAATTAACTGCAAAGATATCTGACTGGCTGTCATCAAATTAACCCCGCCCACTGCTGCGTGAATGAGCGCCTCGAGTGAACCTTTTTTTTTTTTTGAGTTTGAGTTTGAGTTTGAACATGTGGAGCAAGATTCCGACCTGTCGCCACTGGTGTGAGTGACCGCTCGGCAGAAACAAAGATCATATCTAAATATATAACAGGATCTCTCCAAACAACGCCTCTGACACAGTGAACGCCGAGCCAGACGCAAATGCGTCCAAAAGGAGTGTTTTAAATGGAAACCAGGAAACCGAAGGCAATTTGAACTTCAGTTGGTGACGAGCAGGTGAATTCATGTTGCATTCCTCCCATTCCGACCAGCTGACCAACCGACTCTGCTCCTCATGTTTAGTTGCTACGGTAACCTGGAGGTGGTGGTGGTGATACGTGTGTGTGTGTGTGTGTGTGTGTGTGGTGGTTGGCGGGGGGGGGGGTGACAAAACAAGGTCAAAACAAAGTTGAGCAACAGGAAGAGAACAAACTGCTGCACGCTTGCTGAAAAAACCGAGAAGAACGGTCAAATGTTGTTGTTTTGTCCAAAATTCTCCATCAAAAACCCAACAACCTGAGAAACGGTAGGAAGATTCATTCTCTAAATCATGAGGCAGCAGCCGGACGCTCCACCAAACCGCCGTCACATTTCCTGGAATGTGAAGAGGAGCCCGTGGGATTAGTTCCGCCCGCAGTCCGTGTCAGACAACAGCAGCATTTGGAAATAAATGGAGTTGAGGGGGGAGGGGGGGGGGAGAGAGAGCGCTAATTGCACTCTGCTATGAAGGCGAACACAAAGCCGAGGGGCCGGCCTGCCGGGCCACTCTGATTAGGCTGAATGTTAGAAAAGAAAGTGCTGGGGGGGGGGCAGGAAAGCTGGAGTGACTGCAAGCAGCAGACATTAAAAAGGGGAAGAAGTGCAGCTACACTCGCAAAAACCACTCAACAACTCCACAGTTTGGGCTAAAGCAAAATCAGCAGCTCCCAGCCTGTTCTCTGCATACCAATGTGCTGCTTAACTTGCTAATGAGAGAGCGCCGCCCCCTGGCGAGGAGCTGGGGGGTGGGAGGGGTTCAGTGAGACAACTCCAAGGAAAAGTCCACGGCACATTTTGTCTCAGGGGTACGTTTTGCTGCCTTGGCAAGCAGGAAGTGCTGCAGTTCCATGCGAGTCAAGAGGAACCTGACAGAACCTGCTGCAGCTCCACTCCTCAAAGTGGAGCTGCAGAGCAACTCACTGGAAAAGTGGGAGATTCGAGACAGGCGGCTGGAAATGTTGTTGGCCACCCCCCCCTCCTCCCCCTCAGTGCCAGAGAAGTTTCTTAAACTGCCAACCTGGACCAATTCTACAGAACAAGTCGCATTCTCACACTACTGGTGAAGCCGTCAACCATCGGTTCTCCAATTTATCCGAGGTGACTGGCGGCAGGAGGTCGCCTCGGTGGAGCTGCGTCTCCGTCCTCCCGGTTCGCGGCGAACCAGCTGGAAACGTTGCCCGGCAACGCTGGTGACATCAGCGGGCTTCATCATCGCACAACCTCCCCTCCCGCAAACCCACTACCTCCCTCAACGGCACTCGGCGCTCAAAATAGCGCTCGGATTATTACCAGACAGACACTTCTCCAACGGGAGCATCAAAAAATAAGCAGCTGGAAGACGACGGTGTGACGGCCGTTTGCACAGGATAATAATCAGACACAGGTTTCAGAATGGTAATAAAAAGTGTATGTGTGTGTGTGTGTGTGTCGGACGTGGAAAGACAGACACATCGATCCCAGCAAAGACCAATCAGAGAGCCCCGCTGGCCTATCAGGAAAGGAAAAAAAAATATGAATGAAAAAAACTCAACTCTGTGAGCTTGTTGGCAAAATTAAGGATTTCACCACCAGTGTTTTATGTTCATAATATGCTTTCAAAAAAAAACAAAACAAAAAAAAAAAAAAGCTACACAGCTGGCAGAGGAATCCAAAACCTGCCACGTCTTAATTTTTTGCCACGCTCCACTCTGTTTCCCGCCGTGAAATTGGCCGATTTGTTGGCAGAATTGGCTTTCACTCTCCCTGCTCCGGCCCGCCGCGCTCTGTGATGCAGGTGTTAGCAGGAGCCGAGGGAGAGCAGCACGGGAAAACACTTGGAATGATTTCAGAGGACTCGTATTGAAACAGGAGGAGGAGGAGGAGGAGGAGGGAAACACTGAATCTGACTCACGTCGTCTTGCGGATCGGGGAGGCAGCGGGAATATCTGAGGGCAGGAGGGTGAAAGTGATTTAAGGCGGAACTTTAAATCACTGTGATTTGGGGGCGAAGACGAACTGGATGTTTCACAGTGATTCACAACACGCTGGCCCACACGTTGTTTAAGAAGAAGCTGCGCAGCATCGCCAAGGACAGTCTCCCTCCACGCCTCAATCAATGAAATACAAACGGCCTCGCCTCCCATTATTTATCGCACTCCGGGTCAAAAACGTTGCTTCCGTCTGCTTCTCGCTCGCTCTCGGGGCGCCTTTTCACCGAGCGAGACATCGATTACGGCTTCTGGCTGCAGGATTTTCACATTCCAGGATTACGGGGCAGCAGCCGCAAAAGAGATTTACCAGCAAACAGAGGCCCGATTGATGTTCCTCAATTTCTGTGCAGAGCAAAAAGCCGACGAGTGAGGAGGGACAGAAGGATCAATATTTATAGAGGCAAATCTTTCTTGTGTGAGGACAATAGCCTGCAGCTTAACGTGGAAAAGACCGAGGAGATGGCGATTGACTTCAGGAGAAAGGGAAAAACTCCGAAACCCCGGCGCGTCCTGGACAGGGATGTGGAGATGGTTGAGGAGTACAAGTACCTGGGAGTGACCATCGACAACCAACTGAACTGGAGGGCCAACAGCACGGCGGTGTACAAGAAGGGTTGCAGCAGACTCCATTTCCTGAGGAAACTGAGATCCTTCAATGTGTGCAGCAAGATGCTGGAGATCTTTTACCAGTGTGTTGTGGCCAGCAATCTCTTCTCCTCTGTGGTCTGCTGGGGTGGCAGCATCTCAGCCAGTGACACCGGCAGACTGAACAAACTGATCAAGAAAGCCGGCTCTGTCGTTGGCTGCAGTCAGGAGACCATTGAGACCATTGGTGGAGAGGAGGACGCTGAACAAGCTGTTGTCCACCATGGACAACCAGGACCACCCTCTCCACCACACTCTTGACAGACAGCCGAGTGTCCTCTCCAAAAGACTGAGGCAGCTGCGTTGTCTGAAGGATCGCTTCGGAAGATCCTTCCTGCCGAGAGACATCACTCTGCAACTCTTCCCCCCTTTGTGACACATAGCATTCTGGACTTTTGAACTGGACTCAGGCAAATAATGCACACATGGTTTATAAAGCCTTGCTTGTCCCTGCCTTTGCACATCTGCCCCTGGTTTGTTGTAAATAGTTTGTTGTAAAATAGATTGATTGGATTTTTTTATTTTTTTATTGTATATCTTGTAACTACTGTATAGTTGCACCAGCCTTTAACTGTAACTGCTTTTTGACTGCTGCAACAGTCTAGTTTCCCAATTTGGGATCAATAAAGTTCAATCTAATCTAATCTAATCTAATCTAAAAGCGCCCGACCCGAGTCCTTCGCTGAACCCAGAGAGAGATAAGACGCTCAATACACTTCAACTTTGTCATGTTCTGTTGTCGCTGTTGCAAAAAGAAAAAAAATGGAATAAAATGAAAAAGTCAGAGTCGCAGCCCGGCATTCCCTCAGCCTCCTTTGAAGCTGCTATCATCATCATCACAGTCACCCCGCGGTGTTGCGGGACACCAACGGGAAGAAGTGGAGAGGTTGACTTTGGTCCGGTGAGATAAGACCTTTTTTTAAGCAGCAATTCCTGAAGGGATTATACTTGTACAACGATAAGCAAATCTATTATGACACCGACGACGCGGCACTTTGGTCAATCAGTGCAATTATATCAGCATTAACTCCGCCGGCTGGGCCTCAGATCTGCTTCATAAAACACCGAGCGGATTCATCGACCGGGGACCTGCGCTAAAAGCCGGCCTGCGCCCGCGAGAGCCGCCTTGATTGCGAGTTATTCCCTCCGAGCGACGGGCTGATAAAAGAGCGGAGGACTCGCTTCCTCGGCTCCGTTCGCAGAGTCCTTCAAACATTTCTTCAGCGCGGCGGCGTGAAGCGCGAGACGAGGCAGCGAGCGCTCTGGGACCTCGCGAGCGCGGCCAGCAGGGAGCACGAGTCCTACCCGTCTGCCACCAGTGGTCCAGGATGGGAACGCCAAAGTTCTTCTTGGCCCACTCCAGCGTCTCCACGTCACACCGCTCGCCGGCCAGGAACATAGAGCGCAACCTGCCACAACAGACAGAAGACATAAACAAATAAACAAACCCATACATTCAACTGTCCATAAGATGGAAATATCTTGTTCTTCTTTTCCATTTATACCTACAAATATCTTATTTTTTATTTTTGCCTTATTTCTTTGAATTAATATAATTCTTGATATTTTTTGCACTATCCAGTTTGCTGCTGTAATTATGCAAATTTCCCCACTGTGGGATCAATAAAGGTCTTCTATTGTATATAGTCAGTCAATTGTATCATAGACTAGTCCGGGTGTGTAATTAAACCAATAAAATATAGAAAGAACTGAAATGAACCAGAGCATGAAAATGTAAAAAAAAAAACAAAAAAAAAACACCCTTTTTGTTCAATCCAGCTGTGTGTAACAGAATAGAGGACACAGAGAACTCAGATACAGCTGATGTGAACAAAAAAAACACACCATATTTGGAATATTGTCTCATCAAGACCTCCAGACGCCCCTGTCTCTCCTACGACACGGCCGTAGTCTCTTCATTCCCTCTTTTCCCCACAGAGACGAGTGGGATTTTCTCTTCCGCTCTCCAACATCCATCACTGACACGGACCCAAACAGACAACCACCAATATCACTTTTTTGCCTCTCCTCCCCATTCCCCTCCGCCTTCTCCCAACTTTTCATCTCCCGCTCTCTCCGTGTAATAAATCACTTTTCCCCGCGGCGCCGCAGCGTGACGAAGGCTTGTGTCTGTGTTGTATCATAGCGTCACTGTGGTTGTACAACACCGGACCGCGAAAAGAAAAAGAAGGAAAGATGAACTCTAAAATAGAGGTCGGAGGTCGGACTAATGGGCAGTTCCCAATGGGCAGTTCCCAGATTGAAGTCTACGCTCTCTGAATGAAACAGTGGTGAAATATATTGGAAAGAAAGATTCGGGATCCAAAATACTCTTAATATTTACATTCAAGCGAGTGAGCTGACAAATCAATAAATGTCTGAGCCGGTCGTCTCTTTAGAAAAAAAAAAAAAAACCCTGACAGCTAAGCTAATGTAGCATAACATCTTCGCTGAAACGTCAAATCAAATCAGAGCGAAGTGAAATGTTGCCGCCGCTTTGACACATGGACGTCTGTTTAAAAATTGTCACACTGAGATGCATTGGAGCGAATTTTCCCAGTCGATGCTTCGTCTTGTTGCCACTAATCAGGCAGAAACCTGTCATTTGCACAGCTTTCTGCCTTTTTTTGCCAAATACTTTCACGCAAGTTTGGTCAACGATGGTTGTTTTAAAAGAGCCCTGAACTCTCAAACAGTTCAGTTTGGTCCTTTTTTTTGTCATTAGCAGGGCTGCTTGAGATCACAGCAGCAGCAGCAGCAGCAGCTTTGTTTTTCCTTATGAACAAACATAGGCACTGGTTGGCTGGAGCGTATCTGGGTGTGTAAAGCAGCTCATCTTGCAGCCTCCATTCAGCCGTCTGATAGATTTTGCCCTGCACTGCAGGAACAGAGCTAAATAGAAAGTGGAGTGAACGATTGACTCGCTGACCCGGCAGTGAACCTGCTCCGCGCTGCAACTACGAGCAGGGGTGCGCTGTCGGTTTGAGTTGTACCCAAAGCCTCCAAACCGGAGGCGGGGAGGAAAATGCTTCTGGCTGCTGCGCAAAGAAACAGAACTCTAGGCAGTGACTCAGTGAACCGTCGGCTCCCGGTTTCAAACGGGGAGAAAAATACCCAAGAAGCCCGATCGCATCCATCCCTCGCATCCCCTGGTGCCGAGATCGATGGCAGGGGTCTTAACGTAGTAAATACTATGATAGTCACATTAAACATTTGTTCCGAAAAACAAACCGTTTTTCGAGCGCCGGCCTCTTTAGTCATATACTCATTTATTATTTATTCAATGATTACAATGAATGTTCCCTTTAAAATTTCATGCTGCCAGCAAGAAAAATCCCTATTTTGCAACTTTTAACACACCATTGCCCAGAAAGGCTTTTTTTTTTTTTTTCTAAAGTGCAGTGCACTGGAAAAAAAAATAATAAAGAAAATCCTTGTTTTGCTGCCTCCTCCGAGGAGAAGAGACACATTTGAAGCAAAACGAGGCTGCAGTGGAAGCAGCGTGTCGACTTAAACGTGTGCGACGGGCTGGACAGTGAGGGGTTTGATGCTGACAGTGGCGGCGGCAGCGACGGCGGCGGCGTTCTGAGCCCAGACGACGGCGGAAGGCGGCTGTTCTCCACCCCTCGAACCATCCAGGATTCTGCGGAGCGAAGCCGACGGGAGGCTGAGAGGATTCGGCGAACACCGCCGGCATTACTGAATGATTCAGCGAGGCCAAAGGTCGCCCGTGCTCACAATTGCTTTATGATTGTGGGGCTCAGAGGCGTTTTTGATACTGCCGCCGCCGCCGCCGCCGCAGGGGTCAGGTTCCTCGGCGTCGCACAATTAATCATTGACTCCCTTGGCGAGAGCAATATCGTGAAATCGCAAAAACCCGAGCGGTGCACACGGCCTTCGACTTTGCCTCGAAAAAACTGCTTTGGTTTGGGTCTGACGCCTGATGTCTGATGCGCTGATTCTTCTCAGAGCTTCCCGAGTCAGTGAGTGAATCTTCCAAAATAAAAATAAAAAATTGTTGTTGAACCCTGTGAATAACTTTTGAAGAACATTCCACAGAAACTAAACTCGGTGGTGCCTTCTGCCTTCCGACCCTGGAAATTCTGCTCACTTTCTTATCTACCAACACACTTGACGTCTGTGGGAGCCGAGGACCATCTGCAGAAAACACCAGCACTGAAACACAGTCGTTCCTCTCACGCCGGCCGCCGTCCTACCTGCTGAGGGGGAACTTCCTGCCGATGGAGGCGTCGGGGTCCTGCTGGCGGATGGCCCTGATGGCAGTGGGCGTCGTGAACATGGAGGAGGCGCCGTGTTCAGACAAGACACGGAAGAAGGCCCCGGCGTCCGGCGTCCCCACAGGCTTGCCCTGAAAGAAAAAAAAAGAGATAAAAATTAAATAAATAAACAAACGGAGGAAACAGAGAAACGCAAAACGATGGATTTCAGCCGTCGAGTTTTTGGCAACAAACGAGGAATATTCATCAGCAGCTGTTCAGTAGCCGCCTCCCGAACAGATGGCTGCAAGAATCCGCGGATTACCAAAAAACAAAAACAGAAACACACACAATAGGTGGATTATTTGCCCGGAAAAAGAAAAGACAAACAAAACCAAGCAGCGGGGAAAGTTCATCCAGCAGTGTTGAGGATCTCCGAGGGGGAAAAAAGGAGACAGACGAGTCGGGAAGAGTTTGAACAGTAAACAGCATGCCAGCTTTTTTTGATATTTTTTCGTGTTTTCTCCGGCCGAGAAAATGCAGAAGCGAAAGGTTGAGCGGCATCAAGCGTGAGAGCAGACTGACGGATCACGGAGTCAAACGCTGCTAAAGGGGAAAAAGACGTTTAGAGTTGGACGGTAACTAAAGCGGAGCCTGAAGTGAACACGAGAACCTGAAGGCAACACGACAGGCAGCGGCAGACAGGCAGACAGTCCCAAGTCTTTGTTGTGATGCAAACAACTCTGCAAATTTAAGCCTGCACAGCCAGCGAGTGATGGACAGAGAGGGAGAGAGAAAGAGAGAGAGAGAGAAGTCTAAAGTGCAAAAATAATGATGCATCCACATGCAAAAGCAAAGCAAACAGCACGGCAGCCAGTTGCGAAATTTCTGCGAGCGAGTGTTGATGACTCACTAGACTTCAACGAAAGCCTCATTAGTCAACACTGAATAAACAAGCTGAGTTTTCAAAGTGAGCGATTGTCATTGCATTCAGTTGTACGCGCAAACAACAGCCAGCGCAGCGGCGCAGCTCCGCTTCTGGTTGAGGAGGTACCGAGCGTGACCAACCTCGTAGAGAATGGTGCTGTTGCCGTGCAGCAGAGGGCCGTAGCAGATGTAGGAGTGGCCGACCACCCAGCCCAGGTCGGACGCTGCCCACCACACCTGCAACACACACACACACACACACACACACACACACACACACACACACACACACACACACACACACACACACACACACACACACACACACACACACACACACACACACACACACACACACACACAGAAAAGCAATCAATCCATCGAGTGTTTTGTGTGAAATTCCTTTGCTCAGTAACCAAGAAAACTGCTGCAGCAGGACTTTATAGGAGTTAGTTTAGAGGAGTGAAAACTCTCTTTGCAGTGTCAAAAACTGACAAGACCTCCAACATATATATATATATATATATACATACATATAAAAATCACAACCATAAATAAATCAATAAACAGCGCTTTCTTTAAAAAAAAAAAAAAGAAAAAAAGTCTTTGACTGCCGCCTGCCGCCTCTGCTGTGTCTCACGCAGGGCTGAAGTTTGTCGTGCTGTGCTGCCTTACATCTCCGGGGCTGAGGCCATAAATATTTGACATGGTCCACTTCAGCATCACGGCATAGCCCGCCGAGTCTCGCACAACACCCTGGGTGAGAGATAGATAGATAGATAGATGGAGAGAGAGAGAGAGAGAGAGAGATCAGAGCTGCTGCAAGAAAAGATTTGGATCAATTCGAATCGACTCCCTTTTTCAGAACGTTATCTTAAAAAAAAAAAATGTCATTCAAGCAGATTCCCTTTTCAGTTTTCTGTCGGCGGCGTGCAATTTCTTCTTTCTTTTTTTTTTGCCCCCATCTAGGTAACCGTCTCGGACAGGTTTCACAGCTTTAATCTCCCCTACAGCAATTTGTGAGTGAGGTAGCAGTGAGTTCCAGAGGGGAAGGGGAGTGAAAAGGAGAGGGGGGGGGAGTGGGAAAATAAAAAAATATAAACTGGCAATAACAGAACCGTTATTGAGAATCCAGCAGGTGGATATAATCCATGGACTGTTGCTCAAAGGAGTGAAGAAATTCTCCTCTTGAAAAGGGGAGGGGGGTGGGGAGGTGTGAGACTTTTTCTTATGTGTTTATTTTCTGAATTCCCCTGCTGGGTGCAGCTGCTGCAGACAACACTTCCTGCCTGGCGGTGACCGGGCTGCGGCCGGCGTTGCCAATCAGGTTTCAGAGCCTCTCAGCTCTCCGGTACCTTGGGCGTCCCGGTGGTCCCCGACGTGTAGAGGACGTAGAGCGGGTGGTTGGAGGGGAGGGGCACGCAGTCGTGGGGTTGAGCCTTGGCCATCTCCTCATCCCAGTCCAGACTCAAGTCGGTGCCCAGCGACACCTTCTCCTGAAGAAGAGGAAGAAGAGCGCCAACACGAAGACGAAGAACATATTGATTAAGAAGAAATAAAGAAATAAAATAAAATGAAATGCTTCGATGCGCAAAAATCCATCCCGCCACCGCGTCTGAGCCGCCGCCGCCTCCCCTCTCACCATGTCGGGCCTGTTGTAGATGAGGACCTTGGAGGGCCGGTGAGAGCTCATCTGCAGGGCCTTCTCCACCAGCAGGATGTACTCCACCCGGCGGCCGGGCTCGATGCCAAACGAGGCCGTGACGATCATCTTTGGCTGCGTAACGACACAAAAAGACAAAAACACAGAGATGGAAAAATCACTCCAACTCTGCAGACTTGAACCGCGTGGCTCACAATCCGACGTGCACATCCCATTTTTGGATTTTCAGCATTTTCAACACGTCACTCGAGTCAAGTGAACTCTGCAGGGCGCTAATCAACATTCACATCTCAGTGATTGTGCGGCAGCCTCGAAGGAGACACACGTCTTCATCGGAATCGGACTCATTTCCTCCGAGTTGTGCCGAGCTGTGAGGCCAACGCACAACTCAAGAGGACACACACATCGTTTCTGTGCACGTGAAGAGAAGAACAGAGTGAAACATTATCATTCGGGGGAGGCAGGGGGAGGGCAAGTCAATGGCGAGATACAAGAGAAGCGATAAGGGCCGCAGCATGTCCTTGGCTTTTAATGAGTGACTGAGGTTACTTTGACACATCAGCTGCTTTTCAGGGTTGAGATCTGCTCACTTCTTCTCACAGAGGGGAAAAACATAAAGAGGTCACGCCCGTTACTGCTGGAACTGGGAAGTGACATGAGTCAAGAGGACGAGGAGAAAATCCGTGACTCCAAACAAGCTCAATGTTATTCAGAAAGCCAACCCCAGTGACCTCTGACACCCCCCCATCGCCCCGGTTGAGCCCCATGAGCCCACCTTGGCGTGGTCAATGCGGACGGAGAGCTCGCGGGAGGCGAAGCCCCCGAAGATGAGGCTGTGTGGAGCGCCGATGCGGGCACAGGCCAGCATGGTGAACATGGCCTGAGGCACCATGGGCATGTAGATGACCACCAGGTCGCCCTTCTGCACACCGTTCTTCACCAGCACGCCCGCCAGCCTGGACACCTGGATCGTATCGGTCAAGGGAAGGGAAGAAAAGAATTAAAGTCACATTTCAGCCAAGAAAACTCCCTGCAAAACACTCAAATTTGGCCGACTGAGGGAATCACGCCATGGCGACCAGAGCTCACCTGCTCCTGCAGCTGCCTGAAGGTCACGACCTCCTTGCGTCCGGTCACGGGGCTGTCGTAAAGGATGGCCGCCTGCTCCCCGCGACCGCTCTCCACGTGACGGTCCACCGCATTGTGGCACACGTTGAGCTTCCCGCCGACGAACCTGCCGGAGAGGATCGCCGGTCAGGAACCCTGGAGCAGCGAGCGGCTTCGCTCTGGCCTCAGATACACCTTCTGATGCAAGATTCTTTTCTCATAATAATCATATATTTTTATCATCATTATCTACAGTTGTCAACCACCCCTTCAAATACAGAATTGTTTCATATTTGACAATGAAATGTTGCATCCCGTTTTGAATCGATAGGGGAACGTATCGTACCGTGCTTGCTTGGGTTGCGCAAGCAATACCATTGCGCAACCCATTCACAAAAACTGCGTACTGGCTGCACAGCGTAGGCTATGAATCAGGATCACTTGTTCTATTCAACTTTATTTTTTCCTTCCTTTGTAAAAAAGCCATCCATCCTGCACTTTATTGTTGTGTGGAAATATGGTCAATTGAAAGATTTCAACACAATTTAAACAGTCAGCTTATTTCTATTGTCTATTGGGAACAAAGCAGTTCAAACTATGGCCGTGTTTTCATTGCCTCGCCTCGGTACGATTGTGTTTTCATTGGCTCTGTGATCAGCCATCTTCACAACTAAAAACGCTCGCCACCAACTAGAACCGTTACAAAAAAAGAAATGGCGGTTGAGTTTTCGCGGAGAGTCGCTCTCACCTTTCGTCAGAAAATCTGAGCCAATCAGTGCCCTGCTCGTCGCTACGTCACCACTAAACTAGCTTCGTCTCGCTTGGCCCCTCAACGATGGAGGTACCAGAACAGCACCCCCTACAACCGTGTAGCGGCCAGTGCAAACACCCCAAAACCGTACCGTGGAGAGGCGAGGCAATGAAAACACGCCCGTATGTGAACCATTGGCTTTTTTGCAACCCTATTTTAACTTGTGATTTAACTGCCACTGGCCTGTGATGGTTATGGCTCCGAGCACGAATGAAAGTTGGCAACATTGTTATTAACTGAGTGTTGCACAAGGGGGAAACAACTTATTAAATAAATAAATAAATAAATACAATTTAAAAAAACAAAGTTGCAGGAAAGTGCTGCTAACCGAGCAGGATTAGACAATAACTTATGATAAGTAGTAACATAACTATCTATATCTGTATATCTATCTAGTAGTATAATCATTAAACACGTGCCGTTCTTGTCTGTGTGCATCATGTGTGTGTCTTGTGCGCTGCATGTGGCCACAGCAAAGATGGCGGAGGCGGATCCTGCCATGCAAATGAGGAAAACTCAGGTGCAACTGTTGTGTTGCCAAGTCAGTCAGCTTTCTCTTCAAAAAAATTTTTTTTTTTTTTGCCAACAACAGCAACTTTCTCTGTTGCCGTTTCAAACTGTATCAAAGTTACATAACCACAGCCGAAGCAAACGAGACAACGCCCCCCCCAGGGTGGAAACTATGACACTCGTTCACCCACCAGTTCGGGAACACCGGATCCTGGACGTGCAGCGTCTGACTCCACGGCCGGAACCAGTGGACGTCCTGGGCGGCCTCGGCCCAGAAGTGTTCCGGCTGGTCCCGGGCCGCGGCGAAGGCTCGGCCGTACGCAGTCTCCGGGGACCCGTAGCTCCTGCACGACGTGTGCGCCGCCGAAGGCGCCCACGTTGTTTTCCTGCATGGTGCCCTCTTCCGCTGCAGCGTGGCGCACGCGTTCAAGCGCACGGCGAGTCTGAAGTTTGTGTGCATGTTGTTGTTGTTGTTGTTGTTGCTGCTGCTGCTGCTATTGTGTTTTTCCTTCCTGCAGCCTTACAGCCGCTGAGTAGTGCACGAGCAGACTGGAACCTTCCCCTTTTTTCGCCTCCTCCTGCTGAGGAGGGAACACCCCCACAACTCCCCTCAGGCCCCCCTCCCCTCTCACCTACTTAACACTGGCCACGTCTTCAGAGGCGACGACGTAAATTATGTGTATATAACTTTGCATGCCTCACCTCTCCTCCCATCCCCTCTCACCTCTCCCGCAGTCCCGCAGTCCCGAGTGAGGAAAAGTTGCGTGCAACACGTTCCGAACACGACACGGGCGGCATGTCTGTCAAGACTGTTGCAGACAAAAAAAAAAAACACACACACACACACACACACACACACACACACACACACACACATTCTGCACGCGAAATTTGAAGGAATTCTAGATTTTCTAGAATTCTACGTTTTTTATCTATTTTTTCTGTTTAATGTGGAAATATAATGGACATGCATCCAGAAGGACGTCTGTTCAGGACACAGTAGGACTTTACTAGAAGGAATTTGTTGCATTTTGCATTTTAAAACCCCTTTCAGTTCCCAAGTCTCTCTTTTCTTAATTAACGCATACGTTTTATGACCTCTGTCTCCAAACCATTCCTCCGTCATGAAATATTCAGAATATTAAGACTATAAACTGATGTAAATCCCCCCCCCCCCATTCCTATTATGCAGTTGGATGGCTGAGAATTCCAGCAGGATTTGGGAGACGGTTAGATCTGATGCATCAGGTTCCTGCCATTCTGAAAACCCCAACTCCTTTTCTCAGAATTCTCCCAGTGAAATCAAGTCCGAAATACGTTCCCCCAAATTATTCCTAATCCGCTTCGACACTGCTGCAAATTCCCGAGCTCTGGTTAAGCTGCCGCAGCATAAGTGCTGCTGGAAGATGCAGAATAAAAAGGTGCAGGCGGGTTCAAACTGCAGGAGCAGTTCATGACTCCTCGTTTGTATGAGTTCAAGGTCCAAAATGTGTAAAAATGTGTAAAGATTTCCACCTCAGCTGCAACTATGCGACTCACTGCTGCCACCACCAGAGCTGCTGGTAACTGCCACCGTCCGTCAGATGCTCCAGCGTTTGACCCCCTTCACGTTGCTGCCCCTGGTTGAGTAACTCGGCCTTCTGACATTTTCGCTCATCTGTTTCTATTTATAAGCACGGCGCAGTGTTTACCATTACACAGCCCCTGGAGGCATTGGAGCGTTCCTGGAAATGCTTTCGTTCTCTTGCTCTGGCCTCATTTTCTGCTTCTTGAAGAAAAAAAGAAAGAAAGAAAGAAAGAGACCAAGAAAGATAAAAAAAAAATAAATAAAAGTACACACTTGTTTTTTTATAGGTTTGGAACTTCTTAAAGCCCTCCTGTGTGAGAATGAGAATGCTATTCACAGGCTAGTCAGTGTATCACAACGCAATTTTCTTTTTGTCACTTTTATTGATGTCATCTGTGATAAAAGAAGGACAAAGATCACAAGTAGCCGAGACACACATTTGCATTTCAAGATACAGGAACCTATCAGTCACATGCTACTACATGCTACTATAAATGTTTGTTTTACTCTATTTACCCACTCAGACATACACATACACACATTTTCTATTCCATTTCATCTCAACAACTATATCTTTAAATGTAACCCGCTGGGCCTTGATGCACAAAATTTCTCAACTATTTTAAAAAGTGAAAGTATTCCCTCCCTGTACACACATTTGCTGTGTCAGCTCTTCTCGGAGGGAGTAAAGATTCTCCCTTTCACACTCCAAGTGCTCTCATTACCCACCAGCAGCTGGGTGGGATGTAAACAGCAGGTCAGCGGGAGGAGAGAGGGGAGGGGTCAGCCACTCATCCCACCTTACTGTAAACTACTGCAAATATATATATTTTTAAATACATATTCTCTTTCAAATTTTATCACAACAAAGAATTTCTATCCATTTGTGAAGAAATAAATTCCCTTTCATTTAAATTCTGCCCATATTTTCATTTTATCAGATGGGTGTCATTCTGTGCACCTCGTACGAATTAAAGCTGCATGACAGTCAGCTGTAGACTCATGCAAAAATGAAAACCTGCTCTGTGTAATGTTCCTGTTGCAGGTCAGTGGGGCCTCCATCACTGTGTGAACTCCACTGGAGAGAATCACCTTGCTGCCTCGCAGGTTAAACGCCTCTTAATTCCAAAATCCCCCGGTGGAGTCGGATGACTGGAGCCACCTCTGACAAGGAAATTATGATTTATCGAGGCCATTTACCTCCCTCTAGTTCCCAAATTGATTCTTGCACCATCCAAAGCGTGCGTTATTCCCGACAGGCTGATGGGAATCGCTGTTCCGACGCTGACAAACATTGTGAGTTTTCATTTGAAAGGCTAACTTGCCTTTGCGGTGTGGGCGAGGAGAAAAAAAAATCAATCCAATCGCTGTTCCAGAGCTTTGCGAGCACTGCTGCATAATCCCAATTCCGTCTTTAAAAAAAAAAAAAAACCTGTATTCCAGCACATGTGGATGGGAGGCTGTAATCTCTCCATGCCCTCCTTCCGTGCACTCTCTAAGCCCCCGCCCTGCCCCGCCCCACCCATCCGCTTAACACATCTGCTTGCAGCTGGACCTGATGCGGACAGAAGTCACAGGCGCACGTGGAGCTGGTGATTACAATCATCTACGAAATCACCATCGGATGCGTCCAATTGAATTCAAGCAGTTCAGGAAAGAAATGCACGACGACCTTTATGCACTCGTGCATGAGCCCAGTCGCCAGGAGGGGGTCAGCCAATCAGAACCGTGTTCGGTGTGACAATATTGCAGGCGCTCCCACAGCGATGCACGTGCAAGTGTTCTTTTTATTTCCTCTTTTTCCCTGCCTCTGCCCACCCGGTCACGGCCGGTCGTGCACGGTGCAGCAACAGGCGCAGTTTAGGCCGCACGTGCCTGCACGACATATTAACCCGCGGATTAATCTGTAAAGCCCCACCACGACGGCCCACCACTCACAGCGGTCCGTCCAGTCCACAGAGCCTGTGTGGTGGAGGTGGTGGTGGTGGTGGTGGTGGTGGTGGAGGGGAGGCAGGGGAGGGGGAGTAACAGGCTGCACGGCTCAGCGCCTCACAATAAACTTTAGTGACAACAGTTGCAGTCAGCTGATCTCTGAGGTGGATCACACACACACACACACACACACACACACACACACACACACACACACACACACACACACACACACACACACACACACACACACACACACACACACAGGAAGAGGGCCAGAGTCTCGACAGCAACTACTGCCAGTTTCCTCAGGACAGTCAAAGGCACAAGAATTCACTGGGAGGATTCAGTAACAGTACAGTGCTGTGCTGAAATAATTCCTTCATAACATAGTTAAAAATGTAAACGTAATGCATCATCACAGTCCTTTTTTCACGTCTTGACTTCACCGGCCAGAATCTCTGCATTCCAGCAGCAGAATACAGCTCATTTGGCCACTTTTTACTCATTTGGAGCTTTTGGAGTCCATTGCAATCACAGTAAATTCATATTTTTTAAATATAAATTAATGTCATTTTTCTGGTTTAAAAAAAAAAAAAAGACTGATGACGTCTCTTCTCTGTTTACATTATCATTGCGTAACATGTTGCCGTCATAATAAAGTGTATATGGAGGTGAATAAACCACTCCCAAAGCCCCCCTTCTCTCTCTCTCCTCTCTCGCGCTCCCTCTCCCTCCTCTCTCTCTCTCCCTCCCCTCTCGCTCTCTCTCTCTCTCTCTCGCTGTGTGATGCTGCAGCTCCAGTTGTCTCTCAGTCTCCAGTAAGCGGCAGTCATGGCGACAGTGGTCCAACCGCTCTCCCTGGATCGAGGTAAGCCGCTCGCAGCTTTTATTTATCATTTCCTCCCGCGTGCTTTCTCGTTTTTTTTTTTCTTTCTTTCCTTTTTCCCCCCTTAAATTATGACCTGTCTCCCGGACCCTTCCCTCCTTTGTCTTCTGCCGTTCGGGTAACCTCGGCAAGGTTCGGTTTGACCCGGCTCGGATCTGTCGGAGATTTCGCTTGCTTCCGAGCTCAGGATGAAGTGAGAGAGAAAGAGCGAGAGAGAGAGAGAGAGACAGAGACAGAGAGAGAGAGAGAGAGAGACGCCTCGTCTGTGCGCGACCTCGGAGCTCTTGTTTATTTTATGCATTCATCCTAATTTTGATGCCGCTCTCCGTGACATTATTCTGGCTCCTCCCCGTCCCGTTCCTCCTCCACCGCCACCACCGATGGATATTTGATGGAGAAAACACCCTCGCAGGCAGCGCTTCCACGCCGCTTACTCCTCATCCCCTATTACGTAACCCCGCCCCGGTCGTCATGTGATCCTCTCACATCTCCGCCGTTTGCTCATCCCGTGAACCGCACAAAAAAACAAAAACCGGAGTCTCATCATGTGGGCTCCTCGTCAGCAGACAGGAGGCGGCACGCTCGCCTGTGGCTGCTGCTGCTGCTGCTGCTGCTGTTCTGGAGACGGCGTTGGTGCGTGCAAATTGCAATTAAAGGCTCTAATGACGGTTCCAGGTCGCGTGAAGCGGCCCTGCCGACTCACCACAGGTTGTGTTTACCCGGAGCCGAGGCAGCACCGCCGTGTAATTGTAGAGTTTGTGGCCTTAGTGCGTGCAACCTCCTGACCTGGTTTGCAGAAAATCGGACAGGGAGATGCCTCCGGGGACGGAACTTGTGCACAATTAGTGCGTCATGTCCTCCAGTTGATGATAAAGGTCCTCTGAGAGCAGCGGCGTCTCTGTGTTTTCTCAGTCTCAACAGTTGAGATAAAGAGCACGAGACCCAAGTGGATGATGTCAAATATTGCATACATTGAGGAGGGATTGAGACGCTTTGGACAGTGTAGGGGGGGACAGAAATACACTGTATTTGGTTGCAAACACAGAATAGAATAGAATAGAGATTCATTGCCATTTGTACAAGTTAAAAACAGGTTGAAACAGGTACATTGGAATTCTTTTGCATTTCCCTGAGTCAGTGTAAAGATACTAATTGTAAAGATACTACAAAATGCCTGTACAGCAAAGGTGCAAACGCTGCAGAAGGCTACACTCCTGAATACACTATGCGTGGACACCAACTTGGACTTGCAGATGGATCAGTACGTGTACAAGAGGAAAAGCGACGGTATTTACATCATGAACTTGAAGGAGACTTGGCAAACGTGAAGCCTGATGCAGGGACCGACCCGGTTCTCAGTCGTGTGCGGTACAGTTTGCAGCCGGCTGAGGATTCTTTTTTTTTTTTTTTTCTTTATCTTTCCAAGCACAATTAGTTGTCCTCTGGCTCCGTGTCACTTCCCTCGTACACCTGGTGTGTGGGTGCAGACTCAGGAGTGACTCAGGTGCCCTTTGCCGGAGTCAAGCCGATCCATATCTAAATGCAGCGCCGTGAAGAAGAGCCGGCAGTCAGCAGCAGTAATGACAGCCTCCAAACGTAAGAGGAAGGGCGTGAAAGGCTGTTTTTATGGCTCCCCTTCACCTTTTTTTTTTCAACTTTTTCTCTCTCTCTCTCTCTCTCTTTTTTTTTTTTAGGAAACTCTATAGCAGAAAATGAAAAAGGTGCCTTGGCCTCGAGTGGCTGCGTGACTGCGTCGGTCGCCGGCTGTGTCGAACAAACGGGCTGCGAGTGTTCATCTCCATGGCTGCTGCTCGGCTCCCAGCCGGGTCGCAGCGGGATGAGAAAGCTCTTACATCAGCGGCCTTTCCTGTTATTGTCGCAGGAAATGACTGTGATTAGCCAGCGCCCTATTAAGAACAATGGACTTCAGCCTCCCTGAACGATTTATTTGCAAATGGTCTCCTTTCAGTGTGGAGATGAAGGCCGGATAGAAAAATAAGAGATAGAGAGAGAGGTGAGGAGGGGGGGTTTGCGGAGAGGTTGCGGGGGGGGGGGGGGGGGGGGCGCTTGATGTGACAGGCTTTCTTTATATGTCACAATAATGAGAGTGGAGGTCAACGTGGGTTCCTTCAGCTGTTTGTGATGCCGTGGTTTCGTGCAAAAACAGATGTCAGAACGTTTTTTTTTCTACTATTCCTCCCGCAGGTGGGATGGCAATCAGAGGTTGAAATCGACTTGTTTTCTTTCTGGGATGTCCAATAAAGAATTCGTTTTGGTGGGTGGCTGCAAACACAGGGCTAAATTTTGAATTTCAGACAAGATATGTATAGTTTTTTTTAATTGGCTAATTAATAATGTCAGGCTAATCCACAGGATTTGGGTTGGGTAGAATATGGAGCCTCATGTCCCTGCAGTAGTTTCTCCAGAACTCCAGCGCTGCACATCCTCTCTGTTTTCCCTCGGAGTCTGACAGAGGTGGTGGTGAGCTCACTAATGAGCTGCCAGACATTATTCCCATTGAATGATCTCAGTCACACAGAGCGATTTGAGGGATTAAGAAGGCAGGTTACAGGCTAACGTTACCGATAGCTGGTGTTGTATAGAAAAGCACGCTTCTTGTTTGTTTGCCTTCTTTTAAGTATCATGCCTGGAGGTAAACACAACCAACGATAACGGCACCGTTGAATGTGCGACGAGTGGCTCCTGGCGGAGTCATTAACCCTCATCCGAGTGATTTATTTCTTCTATCTGCGGCTTATTCTCTTGGCGCTCATTCAGGCCCGAGCTTGGCAAAGAGTTGTTTGGCCTCTTTCGCAAGAATTGCATCCAAGGTTCCATATTCCATCAATTTTCAGATCTTTATTCTTCATCCGTGACTCTGGTATGGCAGCAGCGCACAGTTCATCATCCAAAATAAGCCCAACAAGTCTGCAAGGAATGCTGAAGTGCAGAAAACACCATATTTGGCCCTTTGTTTACAGCCTGCAGCTAAAAAAAAATGTTGTGTTAGCTTCCTGCTAACACTGCTGTTGGACCTTCCGCATGTTCGGAAGGAGACGTAAACGAAGTCCCAGAGGGCGGAGCCAACACCTGGCTGAAGATGTAGTCACTAACCTGGGAGAGGTGTGAGTGCCTTTTATGACATCACAAGGGGCAAGTTTCCAGCTCAGATTATTGTCTGAAAACAGCGACAAAGTGAATTTTGCACAACAAGACCTTTCAGTTCCTATAGTCGAAATTTGCAGCCGCGTTCCCGAGCAACAAGGTCAGAACAGCCTTTGACGGATGCCGCCGTCATTGCCGGGGGGTTGTTTTGGGTACAAAGGAAGGCTGGGAATCAGAGAAAGGTCACTCAAGAGTTTTTTTTGTGCCGGCTGCTCAGGTGGGAAGTGACATTTTCATCAATAAACCCCAAGAGCCGGAATTTTAAAAGAGCTTCTACATGTTGAGTACATTCAATCAAATGAGCTCAGCCTTCAGAAAGGATGTGTGTGTCTGTTTACATTGGTTCGGTTCTGTCAGAGCGACACCTACAAGTGTTGGAAATGAACGAGACCCCGCCCAGCCCGCCATTGCTGTTATAGATGGACCAATCTGGCTCTACAGCCTCGGCTTCTTTAATCAGCGAGCGATGAGGCCGACCTTTAGTAGCCGCCGGCTGGCCGGTGTGGAACGAGCCCCGGTGGGAAATGAGTAGCCGGGCCGCAGCGCCGCGCAGATAATCAGAGTATGTCATCGGCGGGGCGGTCGCTGGGGCGACTAATGCGGAGTGAGAGTCTGTTTGTTTCGCTCGATATGTGACGCGTTGCCCCAGAAATAATGGCCACCGGAGGCTCGTCCTGCCATCAGACCATGGTTCCCGCCATCGTTCACTTCCTCCCCCGTTGTCTGCTGCAGGCTTTAATCTGTCTGCATTGAGATCTCTCTGGAAAAGCCTCGAAAACTGTATTTCAGCCCCTAACGTCAGCATCCGGAGCAGGAACAGGGGCTCAGCTGATCCCCGGTGCGCCCCCCTCAGACAGGAATCAGCTGAGCCATCAGCTGATGTGGACCGGCTTTGAGATCAGCTGATTTCGCCGAGATTAGGCGGCCGAGGGAAATTAAAGTCTGACAGGATTCTTTCTTATTCTTTCTTTTTTTTTCCTTTTGCGGCTCAGCGATGTTCAACAACATCAGCTCGTTTTGACGCAAGTAAAGACTGTAATCGCGACTCACGATCCCTCGCCACGTTCCCACACCTGCTGCCAGAGGATCCTCGTCTGGCTCTGACACCCAGAGACTCTCCGCTTGCTGTTTTGCAACACATCTTCACGGGAAACGTCGGCTCTCTTTGACTTTTTGCAAAAATTGAAAAAAAACAACAACAATCTGTCAAACTCACGATAAGAGCGACCTAGTTGCTCACACAGGCTGCCAGCCGCAGACATCTTCTAGAGCGGGCCCATCTTTTAAGACGCCACCCGGGAGGCCGAGCGTGCGGGTCGTGTTTTTTTGAGCACGGCGGTCCGCGAAAAGCATCTGCAGCCAATGAGCTCCTATAACCCTCTGCTGCGCTGGAGACGGAGGCAATACGGTGAAATAAAGCACTTGATCACGCTCCACCGCGCCGCTCCTCCGGTCGCAGAGCAGGGCAGGGTGACCGAGAGCTTTCTGAGATGGTTTCTGATATTTTGGCAGCCCTGTAAGTCAAGTGAACCCGGGCAGCCGAGGAGAGAGGTCTGCAGTGGCCAGTGGACATTTAACAAAATTGGAAAAGAAATATGAAAAGAAATAGCAGGTTCACAGCGTTGAAGAGCAAATGTGCAAAAGGAGTCTGAAAAAGGCAGAGAGCTGAAAGAGCAGGGCAGAGGAAGGCTGAGATACATGCGGAGCGAGGACGCAGCTGCCAGAGTCTGGCAGAAAGACTGAAAAAAAATAGAGAGAATCATCGATTCAACCAGGAGCGGAAAGGAGGTGACAGGTGCACGATGGCTTTAATATCGAAGTGTTCAAGTTCTGAGGAAAAACAAAACACCTCTGCAGGAAGACTTAAAGGCCCAGCGTGCAGGACTTAGCAGCATCTGGTGGCCAGAAGAAAGAACTGCACACAAATAAACACATGCGCACCCTCATACCCATTGCTATGCTAGCTGCTCTCTTGGCTGTCAGATTAAAATCCGACTGACTGGAGCTGAATTACGACTTTTTAAAAGCAAACATCACGGATTTCTCCTGTACAGGCCTCAAACGGGACTTTAATAAGTTGAGTATTTAGCCTGCGGCGCCGCCTTGGGATCAACTCCTGCTGCTGAGCCGTCAGTGGCGCTGGTATTTCAACATCGCAATGTTTATTCAACACAGTAACATCACGGACGCGTCCAGCCCGATCGGGACAACGTGATATTGCTGCACGCCGCAGCCGCTGCCTCTTTATTTAAAACCCTGATCGCCCTGCGGCTGCATGGATTCACAGACAGTGCACACGATGAGCACAGCGTGTGGGCCTGGAGTGCACGCATGCACACACACACAGGAGCCATTATCTGGCTCCATTTGTTGTTCTCGGCGCCAGTGACTGTGCGTTATCAGCCCTCTTGTGTTTAGCCCCGCCCCCCTCACTACCCTCCTCTGCCAAACTATTAGGTAATAATGTATTATGTCATGTTGCTTCACGACGGATGTGGGAGTCGTTGTTCTGCCCTTAATATGCAGTGGGATATGCACATCTGACCAGCCAGATTTCCACAGCAGCTTCACACACATCAATCTGCATAAGAGCCCGCAAGTTCCATTTTTTTTCTCTGTTTCCTGTTCCTGCCATGGCTAAAAACTGGCAGTAGCTCCCGCCTTTTCCTACTTAATGTTTCTGTTTGATTGCACTCTGGGGCAAAAAGAAAAATTGCAAATTGGTAGCCTTTCAAGACAGGCATTGTGTATTCAAGCGGGATACTTTTTTTTTTTTTTTTTTACGCTAGAAATAATCCAGCAGCTGCATGAATGTCAAACAAGCGTGGCAGGAAGGGGACGTGTTTTCAGTTCCACTGCTTCTGAGCAGCTCGGTGTGAGCCACAGACCTGTTTGATTCACGGCTCCTTTATTATGTTTTTCACACCCCACAAACACAACGTCTCCGGCTGTCAGCTCTGGAACGGCTCAGTGACAGGAGGGAGGGTGGCAGTGTAGTCAGTGGGAAAGCTCCAATGCTCTTGAAATGTCTAATCGAATTTGGGGGGAAAAAACAAAATAATTTTTTTTTTTTTAAATCTGTCTGGGAAGATGGCGCCAGGAAACAGACAGCGTTCCTAGACGCCTCCTCAAACTCCTGCATGCGGATGAGGAAAACGTTGCTAACCAGCACGTAGGAAGAGGGTTGGAAAAAAGACATCTTCCCCTGATGGCTCTTGACTCTGCGTTTAATGAGAAAGAAATGCTCATAAAAGCGCTCGACAGGATGGGAGAGCTCATTAGGACTCACTCCTTAACAAGGCAGAGCGGCATAGTGACCCACTCACCCGCTCGGAGATATTTGCTGAGCAAAAATCAGCCCATCAAAGCTCCTTGTTTAGGTGGAAAACGCCCACAGTGCTAATTAATCTGCTGCTTTCTACAAGAGCAGTTCCAAACTCCCTGAAAGGCTCCAGCGACCCCCTCCAGCGGCCTCGCATTGATAATTATCCTAAAAATCCAACAGATCCTCCAGCAAGGAGCGCATTTAGCCCTCTGTTTACAGCCTCTTGACGAAACGCTGGATGTTAGCTCTAAGCTAAAGCTAAAACGTTTTGTTGAACCTTCCACACATTCGAAAGGAGGGCGAGACAATAAAAGGAAAAGAAAAAACCTTTTGCTGTTTTCTGTATTTTTTAGGTTTTGGTCTCATTGTGTTTTTCTTGCAATCATTGATTGACATGCATGAACAACAAAAGACGCTCACGGCGGTAAATTGGAGATGTTGGCACCTGTTGTTGACGGCCAACAACTCGCAGAGCTTTAACAAGCAAAACATGAAAAGACGAGTGACGAGTGAAAAAGTCAAGCTGGCCGGGAGGACAAAGAGAAGGATAAAAACAACAAAATTTGCTGGTAAAATATGAAAAGGGAGCACCCATTCCAAGAATCTTTGGCTGAAGCGCCGAACCGACGAGGAATAAAACATGATGCGCTGATGAGAAAAAAAAAGAAGGAAGCTCAACGATCAACTCGCTTCCGTCCTGCTTCTGTATGCGGCCCGTCGGTTCTCAAATGGCGGGATGTTAATGAGCCGACTGCGGTCGGATTCGGAGCTCAGACTAATTACGGGTCGAGCGACTCAGCGGACGAGTCAGCAGCAGAGAGTCACGGCTTCAGGGCCTCCGGACTCCACGTTGGGACTCGGGTGTAAATGTCTGGCGGCGCCCACGGCTGGTCGGCCTCCTACGCAAGAAGCGTCGCGTCCGTATGCAAATGAGCTGGCAGCTCATCCCCAGCGTGTTTGAATCTAAAGAGCCGAGCTCCACGGCCACGCCGCTCCACTTCCCAGAATCCATTTCCGCTGAAACCTCCCCATCGATTCGCTCCTTCTTGCACCATTAAAGCAGTTTGAGGTCGTTCGTCTGAGCCCTCATTTCCCCTTGCACACATTTCTCATGTGTTCCCCCCCCCCCCACCCTGCCAGATGTTGCCAGGGCGATAGAGCTGCTGGAGAAGCTGCAGGAGTCGGGCGACGTCCCCGGCCACAAGCTCCAGTCTCTGAAGAAGGTCCTCCAGAGCGAGTTCTGCACCGCCATCAGAGAGGTGAGCCCGTCAAGCCCGTCAAGGCTTTGTCTCATTTTTTTTTTGCTCTTGTTCTTCTTTCTTGTTTTTGTTTTGCTTCCCCTTGACCTTTGCAGCTCCACGCCGCCGCGCTCTTTTGCGGCGCACTTCCCCATCAATCATCGAGGCTCGTGGTCGCGATGTTTCCCCCAAATGAAGCTGTTGCTCTTTCGTCCTGTCAGTTGCGCTCGCCGTGATGTCCATATCAAGTCCCAGGCAGGGTTTTTTTTCCCTCTGAAGGAAGTTTTTACATATAAATGTGAAGAAACTGAAGGGAAATAAGTGCCGTTTATGTATAATTGAAGTTTTCCTATGAGTACATCAGGTTAGGCTCTGATGACTCCTGGCTCAAAGGTCTTTAAAGGAGTCCTGTGACAAGTAGAAAGTGATTGTCTTGTGAAATCAATGCAAACCTTCAGGAGTTCCCGTTGCTCCTGTTCAAAAAAAAATCCATTACACCTTTGTTTACGGAGCAGAAGTTGGTGGAGGACGTGCAGGGAGCCGCTTTGTTTTTGCTCCATACGCAGTGCAAAACTACGACATCTGGTGGTGAAAGACCATCGCCTTACCCCCATGAGTAACTGATGCAGCCAATAGTGAGATGTTTCCTCCAGCGGGATGATCAATGCATAGAGCATTATACATTCATAATGGCTTCATCTCTAAACACTGTTTAAGATTCTGCCCATATTAAATCTGCACCTGTTTCAGCTGCACCGTGAGTGAACCCGTTGCCAGAAAGTTAATTTTCCCAGAGTTTCCCAGCGAGAGCAATATATATATATATATATATATATATATATATATATATATACATATATATATATATATATATATATATATATATATATATATATATATATATTACCTCTGTTTTTATGCTAATGTGTCATGTCTGTTCAGTATTCTGTTGTGTGCTTGTGTCATAGTGCCTTTTATGAACAAAACAATGGCCCGAAATGTTTCCAGCCTGGAACCACGCAGCAGAGCAGCAACAACGCTCGCGCAATCAAATTTGAGATGGCGGATTTTTACGATACCAGCGTAATAAAAACATCAGAGGACGTGATTGTATTAGTGCCTCGCTGCGGGAAACAGGCCAGATTCAATAGAGGAGGGGGGGAGGAGGGGCAGGGGGCATGGGGGGGGGGGGATTGCATGAAAAAGTCACACAGGACGAGAGAAAAAAACAAACAAACAAATAAACACATCCAGATTTAATTCATCTGGCAGCCTGACACTTCTCGTCATTATGCAGAATACAACACCAGCAGCAACTGGATTTAATCCCATTATCTGCTGAATAATAAGCAAGAGTTTTGGTTCTTTCAACCCCATTCTTCAACCCAAACCGCCTCCCGCTGATCGTCCCGCTGCACCGGCTGATAAACTGGGATCTTGGAGTGAATTCAATGTCCTATCTGCTCCGCTGCACCGCAGCGGCGCCGTTATACACAAATGTAATTGTCGCACAGGCGGAGGAGCAAAAAAAAGCGACGAGGCCACAGAAAGATGAGAGCGCAGCTCTGTGTCGGCGGCGCGGCGTGTAAACGATTAGCTGAGTCCTTCTAAGAGAAGCTCTCGACTGTTGGCGGGGCAGTGAGGTTATTACATCAATAGGCGTCAAATAAAAGAGATTTTACTCCCTTATTTTGAAAGAATGACTCATAACCTCAATACTCTTTGTCGAGGCTGCGTGTTTTCCTGAAGAATTCTGATAACTATCATCTGCAACTGGCTGTTAGTTCGCTGTTACTCTGATTTTTTTGGCCTTGCATCTTTAGTTCAGAGGGAAACACGTCAGTAATTGGATGAAATATAAATTATTTTGCGGCTGCATTCACCCCAACAACCAAAACCTCGACGGTAAACTGGGATATTTCAACTCCTCTGTCATGTCCTTGCCTGATTGACTGGTGGAGCCTCTTGAAAACGGGGGCTGCCAAGTTGCGGGCACGCTGAATGGCAACCGGTAGAGATGCTGAGGTGATTAACAGGTCTGTGACTGGAATAGCGGCTACTGCTGCCTCATTACAGTCATCACACCGAGCAGTAAAAAGGAATTGCTGCGCTGCTAAAACTGTCCTTAGCAGCCCATCAGAGAACTGCTGGGAGGAAACGGAGCCACAGTTTATGGGGAAAATCATCACAGAGGTGCTGAAGTTCAGTTTAATGGCTCTGCGTCGGGGAAATTACGGCGTTACGTGCAAAGTTGTACAACAGTTTCGACTCAAAGCGTCTTGAAAAGTATCGTTTCACGTCCTGACTGAACTTGAGGCCCGTTGAAAAGAAGAAGAAGAAGAAGAAGAAGAAGAAGAAGAAGAAGAAGAAGAAGAAGGGGATTGGATGAACTTTCCGTCTCTCACGTTCACATTTCAATGATGTCTCGTGTTGTCGCCTGCTGAAGTCAAACTACGACTGGCTGAAAACATCCCGGAGTTGAGTTTGTCACAATGGATGTGCAAAGAATTCCCACCACTGGTTGTCCCGCCTCAGTCTGTATCTGTCGGGTCTCCTTTTCAGACAAAGAGCTGAAGATATGGAGGATTGATTTTTTCAGACTTTCTGGCTGTGACCTCCTGTGACCTCACATCGTCCCCTGCTCATTAACGCCAGGATCCAGATGCTCCGGGGAGAGCTTCGGATTGTGACTCCGCAGAGAGTTGTTGCTTTTCACTCCGTACCCAGATTTTTAAAAGTCTGTTTGCTACAGCACGATTTCCAAACCCAGCAGGCTGCTGCTCCCGGTTTGAGGTGAAAGAAAGAGAAGCTGAAACTCAACAATTCACAGCAAAAAAAGTGCATCAGGGCCTCTGGAAAGAACCTGTTGAATTCGGAATGCTGATTTTCTTTTCTTTTCCTGTCTTTTTTTTTTACAGAGGTGAAGCATGATTTTGACCTTTGTCTTTTTTTGCTTGTTACCCCCCCCCAGGTCTACCAATACATGCATGAAACCATCACAGTGAATGGCTGCCCAGAGTACCAGGCCAGGGCCACGGCCAAGGTGAGACCTGCTCAGCTGACGCTGCAACACACCCACCAATCAGCCAATCACAATGACAATTAGCACTGAAAGAAAGTCAGAATTCTCCCTTCAGAGAGCATCGAGTTGGGGGCATTTTATCAGAACCAGAGTGTTTCATCAAAGACTTGATGAATCATAATGAACTTTCATTGCCTGGCAGGCAGTTGAAACCAACTCAATTATCCAACTGCAGAGGGGAATCAAGCCCAATGAATTTGCCCTCAATCTAATTTGCTTGAAACTCATCATGCCAACTGCGCCGCACAACACACACAGGAGAGAGAGAGAAAGAGAGAGAGAGAGAGGGAAAGATTGAGAGAGAGAGAGAAAGAGAGAGAAAGGGAGAGAGAGACAGAGAGAGAGAGAGAAAGGGAGAGATTGAGAGAGAGAGAGAGAGAGAGAGGGAGCGAGAGATTGAGAGAGAGAGAGAGAGAGAGAGAGAGAGAGAGAGAGAGAGAGGGAGCGAGAGATTGAGAGAGAGAGAGAAAGGGAGAGATTGAGAGAGATTGAGAGAGAGAGAGGGAGCGAGAGATTGAGAGAGAGAGAGAGAGAGAGAGAGAGAGAGAGAGGGAGAGATGTTTAGAGAACCTCAGATTTCCTGTTTAGAACGTGACACAAGCTACCAAATCTCCAGACGAGCTGCCGCGAGATTCCCATCTTTAATCTGCTTCACTCACATATCTATAAAAATAAATAAATAAATAAATAAATAAACTTTATCTTGCCACCAGCCTTTTTCATCATCTGGAAACTGAGCCCAGAAAAACAAATATGACAGCTCGATAAATTTTTTTTTTTTTTCGCTCTCTGCATCAGATGGATTTTCTTTCGTCTTTCATCCTTTTCTGACCCGACCTGCCGACGTCAAATCAAGTCAAACCGCCATAAAACAACAACGTTCCAATTGGCAGTGAAATCCAGTCCTGGTGACAGCCCTGAGATTTTTGTTTTATTATTAGCGGCGCCTGCTTAGACTCCACCCGTCGAAGACAGAGAGAGACAGAGAATCGGGCAGATGTTTTTTTTTTTTTCCTTTTTTTGTTTTGCCGTCACAAGTGAAGGCGTCAGGAGGGAGATGTTTCCATTTGCAGAGGCAGCTCATCTGTTTTCTTTTGGGTTATTTTCCTTCTTGCTATGCTAGGAGAAGCTCGACACGTCGCACCTCAGCAGGGTTTTTATTTTTTTCCACTAGCGCCTCCACCCGCGACAGATGCTGGCCCCTTTGTGCAGGGGGGGGGGGGGGAGAAGGAAAGAACAAGAATAGAGAGATGTGTTGATGGTGTGAGAATAATGAGATGGAGAGAGGAGGATGAGAGGAGGTGTGGAGGAGAGGATGAGAGGTGAAGAGGAGGAGCGCCGCTGCTTTGTCTCGGGGGCGTCCAGCTGGGTTCAGGCAGGTTGCGGCAGGACGTTTTCTGTAGAGTTGTGCGACAGAAGCAGCGGGGGAGTGCGTGCGTGCGTCTCCGTCTGTGCGTGCGCCCGTGTTAATTAGGTTTGTGGAAGCGCAGACTCCTCCGTCCGTCCATCCGTCACGCTGCCCAGAGCGGGACGAGCGCGCTGCATAGCAATGAAGGCCAACGCTCGGCTGGGCTCCGCGGGAGCGAAGACGTGCACGAGTGCAGTGCAAAAGGCCAGAAGTCTCCCGTCAGACGGTCGTCTTTCCCGGGGATGGTGGAGCTTTGCGAGCTTCCCAACAGGACAAGAGGATCCAGATGTCGACTTCCACTTTGGCGTTCCATGAATCAAGCAACTTCTTTCCCGTCTAAGTGACTAAGCGATGCCGAGAGCAGCAGCAGCAGCAGCAGCAGCAGCGTCGACACATTTTCTTGCTGAGGACTGATGAGATCAGCGGTTACGCCACCGGAGTGCAAAGTATCGTTTGAGTGCAAAGTATCACATTGAGAATCAAATTCTGCAGTGTTGCACAGCTTCAATTCCTTTTAATTTTTTATTTAGTCTTTTGCCCAGCTCCCTGCTGCATCTTTTCAGATTCTCCTCTCAAACCACCTGCAGTCACTCTCCTAGGTACTCTCCTGTAGGCTAAGCTAAAATGCTAAAGCTTCCTCTGCGCCGCGAGCCTCAAGCTACCAAGCAAACTTTCCATTTGGTTTTTCATTTGGTAGCAGTTTAAATCTTCCACACCCACTTCTTCTTAAAGGAAGCCGCTGCTCATCGTAGTAAGCGAGTGTAGTTTCTGTGTTTTTTTTTCTCCTCCCTTTTAAAGCTTATTTGCAAAGCCTCTGCAGTTTAAAGCGAGTATCGAATTCTCCGTCTGAAAGATTCATCCTCTTGCGTTTGCATCGACTGTTTTAAGTCCAGAAGCCGCTGCTGCAACAGTGATGAAACAGGAGAAACGAGCGGGAAAAGGCCTCGGCAGTAGTCCTGGCGAAGAGGTTTTCGTTTTGCGCCTGAAAACTCATCAATGACTCAATTAATCTGATCGGTTTTGGCCCTGAAAACCAGCAGGGAGCACCAGGCGCTGTGCAGGGAGGAAGAGGTGGAGGAGGAGGAGGAGGGGAGGGGGGGAGGGAGGGCTGTTCACCGTCATCCTCACGCAAATAACTTTTATCTCCCACGAGCTTTTGAAATGCCTCCTGTGTGGAAGAGGCCGTGTTGTGTTTCTTTCTTTCTTTTTTTTCTTGTTTCCTCCTCTTCCGTCTTCCCAGACAGCCCGATAAAGTTGTGAAGGTCGACGCGCTGTGTGGCCCGGCAGGCGGCGTCCTGAATGTTGACGAGCAGCCCAACACCCCTCCACTCCCTCCTCCCCTGCCCACTTTATTATTTTTTTTCAGCTTTTACAATAAGCCGGTCGGGGAGGAAAAAGAAAAAGAGCAGGACGGAGAAAAACGAGGGAGCAGACGAGGAAGTGGGAAAAATCGGAGATGGGGGAGGGAGGGGGGCAGATGGGTGGGGTTTGTGGGTGGGTGGGGGGCTGCGGTAGAGAGAGACGGCGGGAGGAGGGAATGTAAATATTGTAAAGGTCGAATATTAAAGCCCATTTTCCACCTCATTATTCTTCCAGCCCAGACTCCAGTGTTGTGGCCTCGCATGACTAATTATCCCAAAACGCTGCCGTCTCGTCCTCCAAGAAAACCTAAGCATAGTTAGCCCTCTGTTTGCTGCTCGCCACTAATGCGTGATGCTTTGATGGACCGCCCGCGTGTTCGCAGGGAGACAAGAAAACAAAACAAAAAAAATTGAGGATGAGGATGAATCTTTCAGACGGAGAATTCGATACTCGCTTTAAACTGCCGAGGCTTTGCAAATAAGCTTTAAAAGGGAGGAGAAAAAAAAACACAGAAACTACACTCGCTTAATGTATTGGGGCCCTTTGTGACATCACGAGGTGGCTGACACGCTCTCTAGAAAAGGAAGCGAGCAGAGAAAATCTTCATTTTCTCGGTAAGTTTGTTCTTGGAATGTGTGAACAGGTGAATCCTGCAGAGTAACAGGGGACCTGGAAGGTTTATCCAGACAAACCAGCCATGCAAAACAACCAGCCGCCCTTTCTTTTCAGACTCTGTTTTTCTCTGCCACCTACTTGTCATGCTACAGAAGAGCCTCGACAGCGAGGCACCTGTGGCATCGCGTCTGCACATTTTCCTTTTTTTTTTTTTTTTAAGGCGGCGGCGGGGTGGGGGTGGGGTCGGGGTGGGGGTGGGGGGGGCATTGTCTGGCTCCCTTTGTTCCCCTGCCATCAGCTTCCCTCAGCCCTCGGCTAACGAGCGCGAGGGTCCCGGGAAGTTCTCTTGGCCCAGGGTTCAAAAGGAGCCCCTGGGCACCGGCGAGCAGCTGGCCAGGGGCTGCGGGGGAGGGGGGGGTGGGGGGGGGGGGGCGAGAGCTGACGAGCTGATCCTGCTGTGTGTGTGAGAACTCGCATGTGCTAATCCGACTTCTCATGTGAAGCGAAAACCCTCCGTCCGGGTGGATGAATCGTCAAGACTTTGACGTTGCAATTTATCTTCACAGAATTTTTTAGAATTTTTTTTTTTTTCTATGAATTTGTGAAAAACAGATGTTTCCGATTTCAGCCGCCCGAGTGCCGCCGTGCGATGCTGCTTTCACCTGCGCTCTGTTTTATAAAATGGCTTTGCAAGACATTTTGTGGCTCTTCTGCCCACTAAAGTCGTGCTGTAGTCCTCCAGATTGGTCTTGGTCTCTAGGCCGCTTTTTAAGGGTCTTGATCTCGTCTCAGGCTCTGAGGCATTTTAACTCGGCCTTGTCTCGGTCTTGGACTGGACGGACTCGGGATTTTTACGCTCTGTTTGTGACACCCAGAGTGACACAAACATTGACACAGACCCTTATTCCAGGTTAAATTATTTTTCAATTTTATGAAACAGAGTTGTTTTTTTGAAAAATTTTCAAAATAGTTGGCAAAGCAGCAAAATGTTAAAGAAAATTATTAAAAAATACCTTGCTGAAAATAGATGTTGCGGTTCCATTTAGAAGCAAACTTTAAACTAGACACTGCTCATTTTCTTCCGTTTTGTTGTTGTTTTTCTTTGATGTATGAAGTCTTGGTCTTGTCTCCAACTTGATCGTCTCTAGTCTTGATCGTGTCTCGGTCTCGGTCGGCGCGCTCTTGAGTACAACACTGCACTAAAGTGGACTTTGTGCGTTCATGCCCTCCTCCTCCTCCTCCCATCCCCCACAGGCCACAGTTGCAGCCTTTGCGGCCAGCGAAGGCCACTCCCACCCGCGGGTGGTGGAGCTGCCCAAGACGGAGGAGGGCCTGGGCTTCAACGTGATGGGCGGCAAGGAGCAGAACTCGCCCATCTACATCTCCCGCATCATCCCGGGGGGCGTGGCCGAGCGGCACGGCGGCCTGAAGCGAGGCGATCAGCTCCTGTCTGTCAACGGCGTGGTAGGCGGGGCCAGTCTGCTCTGGTCCATCGTCTCTGCCCTCCTTCTGTTGTCCACCATGTCCATCATTTGTTTCACCATCACTTCTCCTCCTCCTGCCTCTATTCTTCCACCCCCTTCGTCACCTCCTTCTCTTGATCCTCCTCCTCCTCTTTCTCCTCCTCCCCGCTACCCCTCCCGCAGAGCGTGGAGGGCGAGCACCACGAGAAGGCGGTGGAGCTGCTGAAGGCGGCCAAGGACAGCGTCAAGCTGGTGGTCCGCTACACCCCCAAGGTGCTGGAGGAGATGGAGGCGCGCTTCGAGAAGCTGCGCACGGCCCGCCGGCGCCAGCAGCAGCAGCTGCTCATGCAGCAGCAGCAGCAGCAGCAGAACCTCTCGCCGCAGCAGAACCACATGTCGTAGGTGAGGCGCATCATTGCTTTAAGGGTCAAAGGGGAGATGCGGGGGGGGGGTATTAGCTGTTAGCTTAGCATGTCAACAGCGTCCAGCAACAGAAAACTGGATCTTCCTGTTTTCAGTTCTCATGCCAAGTCTGTCCTCACACATTTATAACACTCAGATATAAAAAAAAGGTTTTAAGAGTTGCAATTTTTTTTTGCCACAGCATTAAAAAAAGGAAAATATTCCCACAGTTCTTGCTGAGTGAATCTCTTGAAGCCGGTTTGCGTTAGCAGGTGTTAAATGATACTGAACATTTTGCATGCACGTTGCAGCACATTTTGCCAAAAATAAAAACATTTGGCCGTCAAAGTCTTTGCCAGGAGCGGCTCGTTGCCTCATCGTGCCATGCGTCGTTGCCGACTTAATAAACGAAGCCTGGTTGGACCCGAGTCAAGTCAGGATGAGCTTCCAGGTTGTCTTTTAACATCCTGGCGTGAGTTTCTACGGTACGTGCCGTTAAAAAAACAAATGAATCGCAGATCGGGAGAATCTAAATGTTGTTGTTTGGCTCTTCGCTCCTCTTCCCACGTCGCCGCTTTCGACGGCTCGTGAAAGCGTGAGCCGCCCATGTGCCGACGCGAGGCTCTGCGAGAGATTCACGAGGAGAGAGCCCGAAAAATATTCAAGCTGAGCGTCGACCCCCTGGCTCCTTCCGCTCCGCCTCCCGTACCTGGAGCCGCGAGTTTGAACGCTGCAGTCGGTCGGGGCGCTCGGCGTTTTCTTCAACATCCAAATTTAGAACAAAAGCTGCTCCAAGTCGAGCCTTCACCGTGTGGGAACATCCGGAAGAAGGGGATAGATGAAAAGTTTTGAGACACTAATGCGGCTAATTCCGCCTAGCCTGGAAGCCCTTCCTGACAGACGGGTGGTGGGTGGGGGGGCAACGTCTCGGTGAAAACGGCCCTGTTTGACGCTAAATCCCGACCCAGCGCAGAGTCTCTTGTCTGGCATTCGGCAGCGTGGCAGCTTGGGGTGTGTGCCCGGGGCGTGGGTCGGTGGGGGTCAGGGAGCTTGAAGCACGCAGCTACAGGCCAGGAGCTGGTCACAGCAGGTGTCACCAACAGACGGGTTTGTTATCGTCTCTGTGTCGTAGCCTGACATTTGGAACAGAAACCAAACCTTCAAATGGGGCTTTTTTTTTTTTTGCTCCTCACTGGACTCAGTCGCCACTAGATTTACATTACGATTCTCCTCTGAGGAACATTCCAGATCCGGTACCTGATCTGGAACCTCCTGGTTTTGATTGAAAGCGGGCAGATGCGCTTTGTCGAATCTGCAACAATCTTCGAGGAGTCGTTCCCATTCTTTTTTTTGTGTGCTTGTTTTCCGCAGGATGATCCAGAAGAAGAAGAAGTAGCTGTGGGGAAGCGGAGGAGAAGAATTGGAAGCTTAGACGGATGGTGGATCTCAGAGGTCTCAGATCTCTCTCTGTGGAGCGCAGGATCCTAAAAAGGGAATCTCTCAGTTGTCGTGGAAACCAACAAAGAAAAAGAAAAAGAGGAAGACTGGTTTTGCCTATGTTTAGTCCTTCCGAGGTCCCACCAGGTTGGAGCCCAGCCGTTCAAGGAGCCCGAAGAAGAGGGAGGCCAACGCTGAAAATTTGCCCAATTTAAATTTGTATTTTTCCCTTCATTGCGTTGTTCTGCTCGAGGTTGTCGACTCTTTGCGGAAAACCTTCTCTTGTGTTTTCTTGTTCCGCTTACAGTACTTTTTTTTCGACCGTCATCCTTCACTACGTGGCTCCGCCCTGCCATCTTTTTTGTACAGTGGTGTTTTTTTATTTAAAAACAAACCCCCCCCAAAAAAACTAATCGACTCCTCGACTGGTGCTCGTGTCTCCAATCGTTTTCTCTTCTCGTGTCCTGGTTTTTTGGATGATGTGAACTCTTTTTTACCTAATGTAACTGTAGCAGGAGATATTTTTTTGTATTTTGTAGGTTTAGCAATAACACCGGCTTTCTCTTTTTTTGTTTTTTTGGTTTTTTTTGGCGTTTCTTTCTCTTTCGGCTTTTCGGTATAAAATAAAATAAAAAAAATTGGTGTACAGAGAGTTTATAGCGGAGAGGCGCATGGGGAGCCGGGTCCCGCTGTAAGGCGGCTTCCTTGTCCAAACCTGCGTCGCTCCAGGAGATTATCCGCTCAAAATGGTGGCGCGGATAAATATCGTGCAATAACTGCCACAGTTTTCAAGCTGAGATTCACCCAGAAGATATATGAGACGTTGAACTCTAATGGAATGTCGCCAAAAACAAGAGACGGAATCACAATTAAGATAATTATAATCATAAAAAAAGTCAGATTTATGTTTATATTTATAGTTTATCAGAGATTTAACATAGAGTTCTATCGTTTCATTAGAGAGTGTCATGTCTCGTTTCTATTTAAGACTTTTATTGTACACATATGAATATCATAGCACAGACTCCCGTGTTTCTCTTTTGAAAGTTGTTTTCTGTCTCGATGGATTGGAAGGAAACTTATTTGTACGTTTTGTCACGAGCGAAACGTGCAAGGTTGAATTCTTAATCATCAACATCTTCGGTGCTACGACGTTCCTTCTTGCCTCGTGTTGCTTAGTTTGCTTGTGGATTGATTCCTTACTGTGGTTTTAGTTGTTCTAGGTTTTGTCAGTAGGTGGCGCTTTTTGTGTTTGTTTTTTTTGTTTTTTTTAGTTTTTGGTCTGACAGTGAATTTATTCTCCTCCTGAACGAAGCGGCCAGTCAGTTAGCTGCATGACAAAAACAGCGGATGCCAAAAGTGACGTGAAAATACTAAAGCTGCGTTCCCCCCAAAAATGGTATTTTAAAAATACAAAACAGAATTACATTGTGGATTTTATGAAGAGAAAGAGCCAATTCCATTTTGACCTGTAGCACATTTCCTGCGCGGCACATTTCTCCTGTGTGCTGCAAGCTGTTAGCTTGTAGGCTAGCTGCCAACAAAGGCAAACTCGATGTGATGCGAAAGGCGTGTCTGATTCATTGTTTGACTCACATTTTTTGCAGAACATCTTAACAAACTTTTTGAACATTTAGGGGTTGGAAAAAAAAATAAACATGACAGGTTCTCTTTCTTAATTGACTTACAGTTTTGAAGCTGACGGTCTGACCACAAAGATGTGACACACGCACACAAAAAGAGACTGTTGATATGCAATTGTGATACTATATTTGTATAAATAAATCTATGTGCTTGTGTACAGTGACCGCTTTGTCTTTGTTTGTTTTCTCTCTGTCAGTCAACTCCCCAGAAATAACTGAAAGGCCATCGTTCAATTCCTCCGCATGGTCCCCTTCTCACAAAAGACGTGCTAAAATCACTTAGCTTAGGAAAGGGCAGAGACACAAGAAGGATGTTTCAGATTGCTTGGAGGAAGGTCCAAGAGAATGACAGTTTTCTAGGGAGGCTGCAAACAGAGTTCTAAATAAGATATTTTTTGAGGGTGGGTCCAGTATTAGCGGCCAGATGACAAGATGCTACGGCTACGGTGATAGCAACAGCGTTTGAGATGAAAGCATTTGCATCGTTGCGATAAAAAAAAAAAAAACAACACTTGCCAGCGTCCGGAGTGCAGAGCCAGAGCGGAATCGATGCAGAACCAAGGCGCTCCTTTTAGGCTTGTCTGTTCGCAAAAACAGAAAACAGAAAGTCAATGTCCTCTTTGTCAGCTCTACACGGCCAACAGAGATGCTTTTGTAAATGGCGGCTATTAAACAGGAAGGCTGATGTCATTTGTCACCCACCTCTTACAGCTTCGACCCCCTCTGACAGGCCTGAGGCGACTTGAAACGCTCCCAACTGTAACGTCAGAAATAATAATAAAAAAAATAAAATAAAAAAAAAATACTCACACAGCGAATACACAAAAGTAATCGTTGTCACAAGCCAAACTGTTTGTCTTTGGAGGGAGAAGAGGTGTCAACTGATTTCTGCACAGCGTTATGAGATTTTTCCACTTCAATAGTTGGGAAATGGTGACTGACCCTTACAAAGTGGATCTGCTCTTTATGTAAACACAAAACGCTCATGACGGTCAATGGAATCTCTAACAGTTAGCAGAGCCCTTCATTCAGTATGAAGCCTTGCAAAGTGGGGCCTTTAAGACCTCCAGCTTGTTGGTTGTCAGGTGCTGTTTAAAAGCGTTTTTGGGGGCATCAATGTGCAGAGTTTGGCCAAAGTGCCTGACTAAAATAAGAAATGCAGCAAAATCACAACAGAGACACCAAAACAATGATGACATGAGGGCAGGAAGTTAAGAGTGAAACAAACGGATGAGGAGATGGTGGCAGCTGGTGAGTCTGGAAGAAGCAGCACAGGTGACAGGAATCAGGTCATTAAAAAAAATTATGAAACTAAAGCAGATTGGCTGGGAGGTGGAAGTGGGACCAATGAGGCAGTTGACCATAGAAGAGTGGGAGGACACTGACGACAACTCATGCATTTAACAACAACAAAAAAAAATTACATTCATATTTTTTTTTTCATTTGTTTGCATCTTTAGTTGTTCATAGCTAACACTAAATAAAATATGTCTTCAAATAAACTGTTACGCAAAAGTGTAATTTCCCAGTGTGATGTCCTCCCAGCTCCTTCCTTTGACAAGTGCAGCCACGAACTGCTTTTAATCCCACTCTCATTAAACACCGAATGAGGAAATTTAACAGGAAGCTGCTTATTTTGCAGGTCAAATTCCTCAGCAATTTCGAGAGACCACACCCCCCCGTGGCTTGTCTCGGTTACTGCAGCGGGGCCTGAGCTTTGACTCCGAGACACACAGGAACATAAACAAATCTGAAAATTCAGCCGGGATGAGGAAGTAGAATGAATCCGATGACAAACCTCTGGCAGTCTGTCTGACGTGAGCAGCCGACGCGGGCGACCGCTCGGCTCCGTGGGCGACTGGCGACACGTGAATCACCGCCGTGCAGCCGAGTGGCACGGCTGACATTTGGAGTGCGGCACTCGGGCGAGGAGGTTTGTAGTGAAACGCAAGCCGCCGTCTGAAAATCCACAGTGAGTCGGCCTGCAGCCTGCGACTGAGCTGCAGCGGTGCTGCCGAAAAGCGCCGTGACCGGCGAGACCGTGCGACCCTCACCTCTGAAGGTCAAACACGTTGTCTTCTGCAGGCCAGGCGCTTCCAACATGAAGGTTTCAGACAAGATTTTTGTTTTCATGACTGTGTGAAAAACGATGCAAAAAAAAAAAAGGAAAATATTGAAAATGGATTTTTTTTTTTTTAGGAGAAAAAGAGAAACCTGAAGTACATTGACTTTAGTTTTTTTTAAATTCAACAGCAGAGCAATTTTACACCAATGAAAAAACTTGAGATTGAGTAAAAAAATAAATAAACACACATACATAAAAAATAAACCTCGACTCTGTCTACGTGTTCTCAGCTACACCCAGGAAAGGACAAAGATGAGTCATAAAACGCACAATTCATCACTTTTGAATTGTGCGTTTTATGCCACACTGACTCATGCATTTTAGGAATGCATGAGTCAGTGTGGCAGCATTAAACCTTCCACTGCCTCCACCACCTACTCCCCTCCCCCTCCCCGACATCCTCCTCCTCCCCCTCATCAAGCACCATTAGAGGCCATTTGTTCTCCGCTCCGGTGTTGATAGCGCAATTTCAGAGTGTCGTCCACGACTCGCACTTGGCAAAAACCAACAGGTACAAACTCAAAGTGCCGAGTTACCAAAATGCAACGCGACATGGCTTGGTTTTATTTTTCAAGCGACGCTTCGCTGATACTGAGCTGGTTTTCTCTACACTTCATTTGCTGTGACTGCAGCCTGAAAATGAAACCAAACCAAACAAAATCCAGCGGCAGGCGAGCACGCAAGTGGCATCATGGAACCTCTTTTGAGTTTCTAATGAGATCTCAGCGCCTTGTTAGTCCTGCAGGAAGCCCAGGTGCGACTTTGTCTCGCTGCTTCGTTGGGATCAGAAGAGCTTTGCTCTCATTTTGATGCCATTTGATGTCGTTGCCGTCGAGACTCCGCACTCGGGAGCGACGCAAAACAACCCACTTATTTTCCCGTGGTGTGTCTTAACCGGCTGGCGTTTTGAGCACAGAGGCGGCGGAGAAAACAGTGAGGAGGAGGAGGAGGAGGAGGAGGAAGAGGAGGAGGAGAAGGAGGAGAGAGCAGGAACCAGACAGCAGTGACTTTTATGCAAGGAAAAAAGTGAAATATTTAATGGGAGAAAAAAAAAAACAACACAGACAAAATAAAACAGACATTAAACAGGCTTAAATACCACTTCAAAGAGCAACAACGATCACTTTAACTGCATTTAACTGTCATCATTTAAATACGTCTCACTGGGTAAATATAGCATGTATAGAATAAATGGCCATTTACATTATTTACATTCTCATGTACAGGACAAAAAGGCCGCCGCCTGCTCCTCAGGTCGCACGCAGCCTCAGCTTTTGGAACAAAATCTACTTCTCATTGTGTTGGTTCATCTAACAAAGTAGCTGGTCTGTTTTTGCTTTTTTTTGTTTTTTGCCGGGTTGGCCCCCTCACAGGACGTGGTAGACGGGCCTGGAGGCGGGGCTGTCCGGCGTGCACGGCTGCGAGTCGGAGCTGCTGGGCGAGAAAGTGCCTGTGGCGGCGGCGGCGGCGGCGGCGGCGGCGGCGGCGGCGTCCCTCAGTGCGGCCGGAGGGCAGCCGGACTCCACCGAGGACAGACGGTCCACAATGCTGGAGAGACACTCCAGGCTGGAGGCTCCGCCCGGCCTGTCGCCAAATGTGTCTGTGAGGGAGGAGCACAAGGTCATGGATCAGACTGCAGAGGTCGACATGTTTCATCTGGTTTTTAGGGCCCTCGATTGCTGATTGCTGTTTATGTTTTGCTATTTAAGTACTCGATTTTTTATTTCATCTTCATTTTGATACTTATTTTTGGCTTCTAAAACTGGACCTGGGTACTAATTCCATACCATCACTGTAAAGGTGAGCTGGTATGACAATAATAATTCTTTGACTTCTCGAACACTTTAACTGAGGCTGTAGGAGCTGAGGTAACTAACTATCTATTTAAAGGGAACCGCCACTGAATTAGTATTTTTCAGAAGATGTAGATAAATATAATTCACTTTTTTCTTACCATTTTTTGCGTACGAGAAGCTGCTGTAGTTTGCGTTCATCTGCTGCCACAATGGACTGTTGCTGTCCGCCTGCAAAGACATCAGACACACAAAAAAAGGTTTAATTAAAGCCTCCAAACGCAGTGAAAAACCCCTTTAAATGGAAAAATGATGAGAATTCTGAGCCATAACGCCGTGCACGAGCCCTTTGCAAGAGAGGTACGGATGGGGGCAAAAAATAAATAAATAAGTAAAGGATGTTCCAGACAGGCTAATAAATCCTGAATTCCAAAGTTATGGAGGGCTTCTTCATTTCACATCCGCCTTCAAGGGCGGCGGCGGCGGAGGCAGCAGCAGCAGCGTCCCTTCCCCCTGGGCTGCGCTGCGAGCGTGGCCAATCGATTCCACCAGTGGAAGCAACACCAGTTTGTGCAAGATGACACTTTTCTGCGAGCAAATCCGCGGAGAAATCCTGGCAGCGGCCGCAGAACATGCACCCGGACTGGAATGCAACAAAAGCACCAAGGACTTTTTTTTTCTCTCTCCTCCCTCCCTTTGCCAGACTCTCACTGAGGCGGATTTAGTTGGTTTATAGAGGCTATAAAGTGTCCGGTGTTGGTGTTGGTGGTGGTGGGAAAAGCTATTAGCCTGTTCCACGGTTTTCATTTTATTCCTTTATTCCCTCCAGCATTTGCTGAGAGGTTTTTCCACTGCGGCCGAGAACGACGAGTTCATCCCGACTCGCAAATAACGACCTTCAGCGGCCATTTAGCTCTGCCGGGGAGATATCTGCGGTGAAAGAATGAGAGCGTGGAAGACGCGCGGAGGAGCAGCATGGTAATTGAGGTGCAGGGAGCCCCGGACAAGATCCTTCGTTAATGGGTTCTGAGAATGGAGGCGGTGGAGAGGAGGGGGGGAAAACTCTGCACAGCAACAATGATAAACAAATAAATGAATGGGATTCACTGTGTCTTCATTATATATATACGACCGTGAGTGCCGTTCGTCGACAGCAGGCACGGAAATGTTTTAGATGTTATCTTCGTACCTTTACATCTTCCTCAGAAGGTCACGCGTAAAGCTATGAAGGTAACATTGCAAATATTTGTGTGTCTGTTATAGAAGAGAAAAATACCACTGAAAAGCAAAGTCTAAGTGATGCTGCAGGGACGGCCTTCTGCCAGCGTGTTTCTGAGTTTTCCTGCGTGCAGCTCTGATTCTCCCTCCGCCGAGCGACTTTCGCCTCGCTACACACCACCGTTTATAATTCGGGCCCCGGTCATGCAGGTTCTTACCGCGCCGTCGGAGCAGTTGGACAGTGGGCTGCCGGGCTCGGAGCCGCTCTCGGCCGGCAGACCGTAGTAGCTCTCCACCTGCTCCCGCAGCAGCTCCTGCAGGCTCTCGATGTAGTGGATGGCGTTGCGCAGGATCTCCACCTTGGGCAGCCGCTGGCTGGGGTTGGCCGAGGTGCAGCGGCGCAGGGCCTCGAAGGCGCTGTTGACCTTCTTCAGGCGCCGGCGCTCGCGCATGGTGGCGGCCCGCCGGCGGTCCACGAAGTTGGACTTGCGCTTGCAGGCCTTGCAGGCCCACTGCAGGCAGTGGCCCGGCTGGTGGGGGGCGCCGGGGACACGGACGTGCTCGTCCTCCTCGGAGCCTGCGGCCAACTCCAGGCCCGGGCCGAACTCCAGGCTGTCCGGGGACGAGGCGCACGCCCGATCGTAGTAGAGCTGCGAGGGCGAGAAGACGTCCATGGCCGGAGGAGTTCAGACGGACGGACGGACGTAGGGAGAGAGAGAGAAAGAGAAATGGGTGCCAGGGACAGAGAAGAGGGCGAGAGAGGAGAGGGCCGAGCCGGAGGAGACCTCTGAGTGATATGAGGGGTCTGTTGCCCTCGGCCCCCTTTTATGCCCCCGGGGGCCGGAGCCCAGGGCCCACATTGGCCAGATCTAATTACCATGGCCCACTGGCCCCAGCAGAAGGCAGGCTGGGGGTGAAGCCGACTCCCCCCCCCAACCCCACCACCCACCACCACCTCTCTATTGCCCCCCCCCCCCCCCCCCGCCCCTCCTGCCGAGCTTCCCACATCTGCACTCGGCTCATCATCAGCACTCATCAAGCTCCTCCGCAGCCAGGGCCTTTTTCCGCCGAGCGGAGGCCACGGGCGCGACGCCGGGGGGAAAGTTTTCAAGTATTTTCAACGGATTCTCCCAAGATGTGTCACTTTTCTTAAGCCCCCCAACAACCCTGCTTCTTTTTCTTTTCTTTTTTTCCAAGGCCCCTGTCGGGAACGAGGGGTCACTCGGCTACAAAGACGTAAAATATGAAAGAGGGAGGCTTTTCGTGTGAAAAAAAAAAATCATAAAAATTGAAATGAATGAGAAGGTGGGTCGACCGCTTGTGAGGAGTATGCGGGCCGGATTTTACGGTGGAGGCGTCGGCGGCAGCGTTGCAGATGCGGCCCAGCTGCAAACGGGAGGTGTAACATTTCAAGCCTCGCGAATTTACATCGCAGTGGCGGCGGCAGCAGCAACAGCGGCGGCAGCAGCCATCCTCCCTGTTTGCCGGCACTCATTTGAAACAGTAATGACACAATTAGCACCAGGGTGTAACCCCCCCCCCCACACACACACACACACACACACACGTCACCCTCCCGCACCGTTCAGAGGCCAAACTTTGAGCGTTAGGAGCCGGTGACAAGTCCGGGGCCTGGGCTATTTTTGCGGCGCAAACAGATGGCCGTGACGGCTCTGCGTGTTTTTATTTGAGCCGAGTGGAACAAGAGTGTCGCTCTCGCATGCAGGAGTTTCATCATGATGTTCCGTCGCCTCGCAGGGATTTCAGAGGATAAAACAAACAACTTGGCACGTGGGTGTTTTTGTGTGCATGTGTTGCGTGATAATTTGCTGCAGTCGCTGCTAATGTTGTGATTTGTGTATTTTCAACCCCTCGTGCTTATTAAAATAAGAACAATACATACACTACCAGTCAAAAGTCTGGACACACCTGTTTCTTCTTTATCTTTACTACTTTCTACACTGTAGACACAGACATTGAATACACGACTGAGACATGTTATATATATATATATTTATATGAAGGGTGGCTTTTCTAGATAATGTAAAATATAACACTTGTTTGAGTTATTTCATACTTTTTAGTTGTTTGTAGTATTGATGCCTTGAGTGACAATCTACAATGTGAAGAGTCATGAAAATAAAAGAAAAACCATTAAATCGGAAGTATGTGTCCAAACTTCTGACTGGTAGTCTATATGGGGGGGGAGCTTCTTCTATTGCTATAACAACGAAACGTTTTTTGCAGCGCAAATCGCGCAAAAATCAATCAATCAATAAATCACTGGCCACCAGTCGGCGGCTGATGACGTCGCCGGCAGCTCGCGCTGCGAATACAATGCGGATATTTCTCACAATGTGTCGAAGCGTTTGGCCCGTGCATGGGAACGAGGCGCACCTAAGAAAACAGCAGCGGCTCCTACCTGCTCCCACCCACCACCACCACCCGGCGCTCCGGATCAGGCCACAGCTGAAGAAGGCATCGCGCGCTGGCCGCTGGGAGGATCAAAGGGGCGCGCGCGGACGCGGCCAGCGCGCGATGAGAAAACCTGCGATCGAACCGATTGATGATCGAGCAAGCCGGGGGTTGGGAAATCGGCGCGGCCACATGGCGCGAGCCGAAGGGGGGGGGGGGGGCATTTTGCGCGCGCGGCCTCGCTCGGCGCCGCGCTCCCTCCCCTGGGAGCGCTCCCGCTTTGCTTTCTTGTTGTTCTCAAGGGTCAGAGGCAGAGTTAAGTGCGGGCCACGGGGTGACCCCCTTTATGTCCGCGAGCCTCACGTCTGAAAACCTTATTTCTTCTCAAGTGCCTCGTGCTTCGGCTGTATTTGGGAGCAAGTGAAGAAGCCCCAGGGGCAATTTATCAACGCAACAGAAGCCGTTTCCATCACAGATGTTTGCAAAATAAAAGCGACAAAGTACAATTGTGATTTGCAGGTGTTTCCACTGAATGGTGTGAAGCACATAAGGCATAACTGCAGTTAAATCCCGTCCCACGAGACCACACTGTGAGGAGGATGGAGGACAAAACAATTTGCGATAAATCTGCATTTTGTTGTTGTTTGCTGTCAAGAATGATTGTATCATTTTTCTCTCTGATTACTTATAAAAAATATTCCATCTCCTCCTCTGTCCAAACACAACGCGTCATTTTCACTTGAAGCGAACTGGGTCACGTGGCCCCGTACGTCACATCCGCAGACGTGTAAATGCGAAAAAAAAAAGTGTTTCCATGACACCTTTTTTGATATACCTCAATATGGATACGTCTGAAAAACCACCTCATGAGAGCATCAAAACCTTTTAGCCATATTAGAGAGCTTTTTCTAAATTTAGGCGTTTCCATGAGCAGTTTTTGATTGCGATATTTAGGTTTTACGCAATTCTAGAGGTATGGAAATGCAGCTAGCGACCCTTCTGCGCCCACAAACAGGCCTCTCCTGCATCTGTCCCATATCATTTTATTTAGAGAATCATAAGGAAAACGGAGTAAACAGGAAGCAGCCTTGGAATCCTGCTTTGTCTTTTTCTTTTCTTCCTCCCCAAGCTCGTCCTCTCCTCCCTAGCCCTCTCCCCTCGCCAAAAAAAAAAAAAAAGAATTAGTGAAACAAGCCCCATTTTGATTGGCAAGGCCATTTGTTTGGCAGCGAGGTGCACATCAGGCGGGCTGAGCCCAGTCCTCCTGCTCTCCTCGCAGGGTATTCAGTGGGGAAAAGTCTGGAGAAGTGGAGGGATTGAGGGGGGCAGTGGGGAGGGGTGGGGGTCCAGACTTGTATCCCAGCAGCGCCCGGCTCGCCTTTCACCAGCTCCGACTCTTAAGAGCGCCGTCTTAACTGCCAAATTACTATTATATGGTGTCATCGGTAACGCCGAAATCCCCCCGTTAAAGTCAAAAAGACAAAAGCCAGGATTCCGTTTCTCTGGCCAGAAAACAGTTGATTTTTTTTGTTCACAGAAAGCACATGAACAAAATCGAAGTCCCCAAAAACCCACCGGTGAACGGCCAACAAACGGAAGCGTTGCAAATGACATTGAAATGAAGTCAGGGCTGCACCGAGTCCTCAGTTGAAGGGTGTAAACTCCTGCATCTGCAGTGCGAAGTGAAGTGACTGCGCTATCAGATTGGAGGAAAGTGAGCAAGCAGCCCATTAAAACCACATTATGGTTTAAAGGATATCGCCTTTCTGTCTGGGTCCTGCAAGACGGGGGAAAAAAAGAAAAGGAAAGAGAAGGAAAAAAATTGGAGATTTGGTTAATGAAATGGATCGTTATGCTGAAAAGAACCTCGTAAGACTCGTGGATATTCAGCGGCGTTTAATTGGGCAAAGTGGCGCAACATAAGACAGTCGCTTTGGGCACAGCAACGTTACTGTGTCGACATGCAGCTGGATGACCCCACTGTCTTGGTGGTCAAGTTGGACTCAAACTCCTTGACAAAGGGCCTGACGTGATTCTAATACAGGCACTCACTGATAGACACAGATGTGGTGGAATGCGACTTCATTCTTTTCTGTGACATCCACAACCAACCAGGAGGCCTTTCAGAGTCTTTTGGCTTCAGACGGGGAGAAAAAAAGAAAACTGATGTTAGGTAGACGCCTCCCACTCCAGCACCGCAGCGCCTTGACATCTTTGACTGCTCACTCAACGCCGCTTTTTGAAAGGAGAAAAACATTCTCCTGAAAGGGGGGGGCGACACATTACCCACTTTTCCTCACGGGTTTTCTAAAAAGAAGGTGTATCGCCTTTTAAAAAAAAAAAAAAAGTGAACTATTAACTGAAACAAATGTTTTCACCAGAGGGCTAAAAGAGTAGTAAAAGCAAGAAAAATAATTCTCATATGCATACATATGGACTTTTAACGTCATTGTTTTTTTGTGGACAATATTGCTGCTGCTTTCATCTATTTCCTCTCACCTTGTTGTTTAATCTGTGTTTTTAGAAAAGCTGCCATGTGCTGAAAACACAAAAGCAAATCATCGGATCTGTCCACTGCGACATGTGTGTGTTAATATACTTGTGATGACCATGTCAAATAAAACACGCATAAAAATATGAAATGCATCTGTCCCAGTGTTCCGGCAGGGCCTACGGCTCATTTCAGCGCATTTTCATGTTCACGTCTTTCCTTCAGCGGCGTTTGCGTCGTTCCCAGATCTGAGGGAGGAGAAGCAGGGCCGACCCGACGCTGTCAACAAACGCACCCAGGAACCCACCCCACCTGCCCACCCACCCACCCACTCACTGTTTGTGGAGTAAACACCACTAGGCGGGACGTCCGCGCCAGCGGCCTCGTGTTACGGCCTTCTCGAGCTCGTACGTACGCGTCGTTATTCCAACAGCAGCGACTTCTACTCCTCTCTTCCATCCCCCCCCCGAGCACATGACAGCGAGAGGAGCGGAGAGGCGTTTGGAGTGGGACTCGGGTTACTTGCTGTGGGATCAGTCCCGCTGGAGAGCCCTCGGAACAAAGAGCAGCAGTCTGGCAGGGAAACCATTCCAGGGCAGATTTTATGGACCTCTAACAGCCGTGAACGCTGGCAGCACTGCCAGATCTCCGACCGGACGGAGGCTGCGTGTTTGTTTTGTTTTGGGGTGTGTTTTTTTTTCTCGCCCTCCCCCCCCCCGCCGTCCCCCACAACCCGCTCCCCCTTCTCCCCCTCCAACTCTTTATAGGAGCAATTGATACACCGAGAGGATTTAAACCTTAATGTGTTTTTTGGCAGAGAAGAGAAACGTGATAAAATAATATTAATTCCACCGCCATCAAAGAGCCCCGGACGTGCAGATTACTGGAAAAAAAGTGGCTTTTTATTGTCTCGGTCAGTTATGTACACATTGCAAAATACAATACAAGCTTCTATTTCTTAGGAGTTTTTCCACTTCTCAATATAAAATAAATACATTTTAACACAGCGCTCTTACAAAAAAATAGATGTACAAAAAAATGTATCACTCATGCTGTAAAATGGCTCCGAATAAACAAACCAGTGGCTGCAGTAGATTGGAAATAATTTAGGGATTGAACATTGGAAACGATAGAAAAAAACAAACAAAAAAACTACATATACTGTATATATATATATATATAAATATATATATATATATATATATATATATATATATATATATATAAAACCGCTTTGTTTCAGTTTTGCGAGACGTCCTCGCCAAAGTTGACCTTCTGGTCGTTGGTGATGCTGTTCACGATGGAGGACAGTCGCAGGAGGCTGGAGGACGCCGACGACTCGCTGCTTCCTGGAGGCAAAAAAAAAAGGGAAAAACTCGACGTTACTGACCCGTCATCTCCCCGTTGGCAAGCATCAAGTGGGGCTTTCCCACAATGCACCTTCTCTCTGGTTCATCATGGCCGCGGTGGAATGCTCAGGCCACGCCTCCGTGGCTTTTTTCCAGTGGCAGTCATCATGTGTGGCCTTCTGCACAAAACACACAAACACACACACACACACACAGACACAAGCACACAAATCACAACGTATCCGAAACACATTTTACTGGGCTCGTCCAGAAAAGGGCCCATATGACAAAGCTGCCAGGCACAAAAATAAAACAAAGGGGGGATATTATTAGAGGAGCACAGGTGTGTCCTAATGGAGAACATTTTAGTGAGGACTAAAATAGGATCGCTCGCATTCCCGCCGCCTCCAAGTGCCGTAAACACATCATAATGGCCCCCGAGAGCACCCGTGGGGACGTCACTCCCTAAAGGTTTTCAATGTTCTTTCTCTTTTATCACAACACAGAGAAAAATAAACAGGCATAAAATGAAATTCCTCTGACCGAGATGCATTCGTCTGTGAGGAAGAAAAGCAGAGAAACCACCTGTAGAAGCCACGGCCCTGATGAAAGCTAAGTCACTATGAGTCAAACTTTAGAGATTAAATTTTGAGTCACAATTGTGACATGAAAAGTCAACATGTTGAGATAGAATTGGAATTACAATTACAATCAAGTACAATCATGCCAAATTGTAATAAATATGACTTTTTAGACCTGATGACGGCTCTTAGTTGGTTCGTTAGTTATTTTCATAATTATGATGTGTGGTTCTAATTTTGACCTCTCATCATCACAACCATGACCTACTCTGGCTGACCGGCAACCCAGGCCGACTTTTCAACCCTCCGCCACCTCTTTGCCTTCCTCCCCCACAGCCTGCACAAGGGGCTCTCGCACACGCGTCCAGCTGTCGCCGACGCCGCAACGCTCCCGCCGGCTCCCATTCATTCGGCACTGCTTACGCCGGCGTGCGCGCCGCCCGGCTGCTCCTCCTCCGCCTTGTCCTGCTCGTCCAGCGTGTGCAGCAGCTCCTGCAGCCGCTCGATGTAGCCGATGGCGCTGCGCAGGATCTCCACCTTGGGCAGCCGCTGGCTGGGGTTGGCCACCGTCTTGCGCTTGAGCGCCTCGAAGGCCTCGTTGATCTTCTTGAGCCGCCGGCGCTCCCTCAGCGTGGCCGCCTTGCGCCGGTCGGTGGGCGCCGACTTGCGCTTGCACACCTTGCACGCCCACGCCAGGCACTGGCCCTCGCAGTGGGCGCGCAGGCCCGGCGGCGCCAGCACGTGCTCCTCGCTGCCGCTGCTCTCGCCCTCTCCTTCGGCCTCGCCGGCCTCCGACGGCACGTTGTTGTTGTCGCCGTGGCCGGGCGACAGCGGGCTCTCGTTGCCGCTGTAGAGCGGCGACACGCCGGGCATGTCCAGGTGCTGCAGGGCGCCATGCTCGCCCTCCTCCAAGTAGCGCAGCTCGTTGAAAAGGTAAGGGTTGGTCTCGAAAAGGTCCATCATGTTGCTGCTGCTCCTGCGGCCGCCTGCTCTCCCTCTCTCGCCCCTCGCGCTGTTGCGACAGCGGGGGGACTGTGGCATTTAAAACGCCGCAGCAGTGCCACAAGTCACCGGGACTTAAATATAGAACATGAAACTCTATCCAGCCGAGCTCCAAAGCATCTCTCTCTTTTCCTGCCCCCCACCCTCTGCCAAAACCACCTTGTCTTTCCAAGCCACTGGGAAATAAGAGCACCAAATTAAAGGTAACATATCGTTAGCCTAATAGCATAGTCGCCTGAGTCATATTTGAATGTTTTCGGAAAACAAGAAAAAACATTTTTTAGCAAGCACATTGCTATTTTTATTCAGTCAAAAATGACTTAGGCAATTATGCTTTTAGGCTAACGATATGTTAAAGCGTAACATACTGCCAATTAATAAGTTCATAAAAGTGTTTACTTGCTGGACAATAAAATCATTTGGTTTTCCTACCCTTAGAGTGGTTCTCATATAAACATACAGTGAGCATTGAGGATCTTGCTCCTAGTTAGCTGCCATCTTGCGCCGCCATTTTTTAAGGAAGCCTGCCTGACGGTGCCCTAAATACAAAACACACTGTCAGGCAAGATTCCTCAAACACCGGGCTTCCCCCATGAAATTTCACACTGTACTTTTAAGATGAGCAGTGGCAGCAGCAGGCATCGAAAACGTCACCTCAGGATTTGCAACAGGTAGCCAAAGTTTGCATTTGGTGGAAAACGGCCTCATGATTTGTTTGATTTGACTGCTGCATTTTCCAGTAGAGTTGGTTGAAATTTCGGAGAGTGTGGGGTTTAAAACATTCTACGACTGAAATCTGTATTCAAAGCCTCCAAAAAAAGTCGACTGAATTAGTTACTCTTTTAAATCAAATTCAAACGGCCCTCGAAACTCGAAATATTTGGTTGTTTTGTGTGTGTGTGTGTGTGTGTTTCTTTTTGTGATGCCCCTAGCCACAACCAACTCCACCACCACCACCCCTTTTAATTATGACCCAGCCGGGTTATGGGAAATTAAAACGGCACAGGCATCGCTGTTTTCATTTTTAAATCGCCGCCCATGTGTGAAAAGGGGCCATTTAGGGGGGGAGCGAGAAGGTTATCAGCAGGCGCTGGCTCTCCCTGATGTCGCTGGGGTTGGCCGGTGTGTTAATAACTCCGCTGCTGTGAGCCTGGAGGGCTGCATTTCTGCGCTTAAAGGTCCTATATTAAATTGTTTCTCTCAGTGTTTCCTAACAGCTCCATGAACTCTATTCTGAAAGTCAGTTCTTTGTCACTAGGTAAAAAAAAAAACATTTCCTACATGCATCCACCCACTCAGACGCACTTCAGTATTCATTAAAATCCAAACGGAGTGTTAAGCAGGAATAAGGAACAGCAAAGAAGAATCAGCGTCTCTGCAAGTTTACACACACACACACACACACACACACACACACACACACACACACACACAACGCGGCCGCTTTAAACTGTAATTAAGAATGAGCCGCGATCCGTGTACTGAAGCCACATGATCCCTCACACACTCCAGATATGCGTTGCCCGTTTTAGCCCGGAGGGCCGAGCGGCGCGGCTCATTGTACCTCGTGGAGAACCCCAGCGCGGAATGTGCAGCGTCAAAGCAGCTCGCAGGAGACACATGTGTGCAGAGATGAGAGAGGGTTAAAAATAGGCACACTTGGAGGCGTCTTCGCGGCACACATTCATGCGAGCAATAAAAAGCCTGTGATGATGATGTGATGTACAGCCGGAGGCGCCTTTCTTTTTTTTTTTTCCGTTCTTCCTGCTCCTTTTCTTGAAAGATCTACAATCGGAAAAACTTCAGCGGAGGGAATGCGAGGAATTCCTATTTTTTTGCATGGCTGCAGTTCAGTTCTAGAAGGGTTTTCTGCTCTTAGCCCAGTGCTTCACCCTTACCCCCCCCCCCCACACCCCCCACCCCAACCACACACACACACACACACACACACTCTGTATGGCCAAGAGTCGTGGGTGTGCGTTACAGTTTTTCATCAGCCTTTACGACACGACAACCAGTCGACACCACGCTGCCCGGAATGCACGCACCAAATTGAAAAGGACATAATTGGGTAATATGTATAATAATATACTGGGAGCCCGTCATAAGATTACACACAACCTTATTAAGAGCAGCCAAGTGAGATGGAAGAATTATTCACAGCAGCCTCCTGCCGACGCATCCTATTAAAGATATTAGAAAGTTCCGACTGTTGCAGAATTATAATTGTTTCATTATCCAAACTTGCAAAGTCGAATTTGATCAGCTGAAGAGTCACGCACCTCGTTTCGTGTGGAGTTGCTTGGCAAACTTTCACTCTGTTGAACTGTTCATTTGGGCTTGATTTGCTCTTAACATTGTACAAGTTAAGAAAAAGGGCAACACTCTTTTGTAAGCACCCATGAATAATACAAAGACCAGAGAAAAAAATCTTGAAGGGGCCTGGAAACCCAGTGGATTTTCCCAGAGCTCTCTCCTCAATGAATCTGGTGATTTAATGACAGTGGATTGGATTTCTTTTTGTTGTTTTTGTTTTTTTGCAGGAACTGCAGCGGATTGAAAGTGCAGCAGTGTGAGTAAACCCGATGCTCTGCACTGCTCCACAGACACAGAGCTTTACTGTGCAAAGGTCCAGAGCCAAACAGACACAAAGAGTTCTACAACCGTGCATGATTCAGCACTCAAGGATGCACAAATGTGCCATTCTGTGAAGATGTGCGAGTGTCTGCAACCTTGTGCAGAAATGTTTCACATATCGTGGATCATTTTCCAGGCAGAACTTTAGCATAACATTGATCCTGTTTGTACTGTGACATTTTTAGACTTTTTTTAGGCTTTTTTCCTTTTTCATCGTCCCGCCTGTAGCGCCAGGAGTGAGGCGTCCTCGGGCGCAGCCACTCGTGGCGAACAATGAGGGCTTTTCATAACGCCGTCCCCTTTGTTGCGAGCCCTGTCACGCGGCGGCGAGTGATAAGCGAGCGAGCGTGCGCTTTGGTGCGTGGCGAATTGTGTCGCCCGGAGTGGGTGGCACCGGTTCCCGAGAGCGTTCTGTGGAGCGTGAGATAGATTTTTGCATCCCACTGTTGTCATATAAAAAACAAAAAAAACAAAAAAGAAAACAGCTCTGGCAGCACTGACAGCGACAGTTGAAGGGGACGCGGCCGGCCAGACGGAACGTGTCCTGAATTCATCCCACCATCCACCTGGTGTGTAGGCCAGAGCCGCACCGACTGACGCAATGCAAACGCAGTGAATAAATCAATAAAATACAGTAGATATGAAAAACAGACACGCAACTGGCCACCTGGCAGGCTGCTGCAGGCTGCTGAAGTGAACTCTGCTTCTTCCCGGGGCTACAGCACATCCTGAACCGGACCGTAAATCCCTGTCAGCGTCTGTCAGTGTTGAGGACGGCGGTGGGGGGCGGGGAGAGTTGGAGTCGGGCGGGGGGGGGGCTTCAGCTGTCAGGGAGAATCAGCCCCGTCTGGAGGATGTTGAGCTCCTCCCAAGCAGAGACGGGCAGAAGATACTCGTCTCGAGAGGCCTGAGCATGCGGCTCGATAGTCAAATCCCGAATCAGATGGGAAACATGCTCAGTGGCCTCCACCTCCAAAAACTCTTTTTTTCTGTTGAAAAACTTTAAACCAATTTACGCTACACAGTTGGAGGCTGTTCGCCTCGCTTTTTGCCGCCAGAGGAAAAGAGGCAGCTTACGTCTTGGAGACAACCCTGTGGCTATAGTTCATAAATGCGTTAGTTGGACTGTGAAAGGGGGGAAACATTGCAACATCAATCAGGTAACATTGAGCCACAGTTAAAAGAGTCAAGAGGAAGAGAAAAAAAACAGCATCCTGCCTTTGAATTCCACTCGGCAGGAAGAGTCGCCGCCTTCTGCCTTTAAACTTGTTGTTCTTGAATGAATAATTGAAGAGAAGCCGGAGGAGAGCAGCGCAGCGAAGGGAAGGATGTGCAACAGCGTGAGCGTGGACACCGAAACATCAAGGGCTCCATTAAAAAAAAAAAAGAAGATCTACGATCTTAAAAATAATCACAAGGCTTTGATAAATCATTAAAAGCACTATTAATAGTACTGGAAATCAACTCTTTGTGATGTCACAAAGGGCACTGACACATCTCCCGGGTTAGTGACCTGAGCTGAGACCGCCTAGTCAGATTGTCACAGCAGGCTGTCAACAGAAACTTTTTTTTAGAAAAAAAAGTTTCGGTCACAGTGCCATCCAGACGTCGCGACCGACCACACACTGCGCGCTGCCCATTGTCATGTGACCTCCACCCCCCACGCACCCCTCCCAGTGTCAGGAGGGGGATCCAGTTAGGAGCGGCGCTGACACGCCGGGGTCACCGCCACTGCTGATAATGAACATGAACTGCAGGACCTCTCCTTCCTCCCTCCTTCTCTCCCCTCCCCTCGACCCCCGTCCTTCCAGGGCTTCTCTCACCCCTTCACCCCCACCCCCACCCCCATCCCCCTCCCTTCCTTAATGGGACCCCCTGCCGCAGACGGGCCGCTCACTCACTGGGCTGTTGAGGCTCGAGAGCCTGATGAGCGTGACTGGCTCGCCGCATGTAGGGCAGCTCCACACCTGGGATATGAATTAGCCTATCAAGGGTTAAGTACCCTGGTCATGGGCCCGATGACAATCCCTCACCTGGGGATCACGGCCCCTCGACCCCGCCGGGGGGTTTCCGCTCCATTGACTCGGCCGAGAGAGAGAGAGAGAGAGGGAGGTGCCGCCGGGCGAGTTGGGAACGGGCACTCATATCTCAATAAAGCCTCTGCGGTGGGAGGGGCCAGACGTTTAGACACGGGTGTCTGCTGAAAACTTTGGGCAAGGTGAAAAAAAAAATGTATCGACCGTCTCTTTTTTTTTTTTTTGAAGCATGAAAAAATCTCCTTTTTATATTTTCTGGGATGTTTTTTATAACTATTGAGTTTCAAGCGTCGCTTCTCATTTATTGATTTTGAAGCAAACACTCAGACCCGTGCAGCTATTACCTGTGTGCGCCGCCGCTCCTGCATAATAAGAGCTGCTGTGCTCATGCCCCCCCCCCTTAGTTACTCCCAAAACAACTTAGCTGTCACGCAGGTCACATTCCCACTCTATATGATCTGAACGCTTTATCGACATCATTCCTTGCTCTCTATCTCTCTTTCGTTTTTCTTTTTCTGTCTTGCACTGTTGCTGCTCTGCTCTGTGTTTGTGCTCAGCTCAGCCATCCCAGCATGCACCTGTCTCTCTCTGCACGCCTCTCTGGGCTCCCTCTGTTTCATTCGCTGTAAAGAAAAATAATAATAAATTTGGCACATCACTTCTTAATTGAAAGAGATGCTTCTTGGGAATGAGGAAATTGAGACGTGTCGCAAATTAAACACATTTACCTCCTGGCGGAATTTTTTGTTTTTTATTCCTTTTAAGCAGAAAACAGCAACAGATGCCGAAACAAAACTGAATCCCTCCAGAGGGCCCAGCCAAGGTTAAATTCCAGCATCGAGCCGAAACAGTCGGGGATGGGTGGTGGTGGCGGCGGTGGGGTGCTCACACAGTGGCTAACATCCCGATAGCATCTGAGGCCGGAAAAACAGAGCTAATCTCTCCTGGCCACCGCACTCCCCCTGGACTCTGTCTGTCTGTCTGTCTCCCGCTGGAGCTGCGAGCTAACAGGCGGCTCCTCTCACTCGTGCCCTGAGCCTGAGCTGCGGGTTCTGGACTTTTTTCGGGGGGGGAGGGTGGTTTATTCGAGGGGCGGCTTGAGTTTCAAAGGCCGGGCTGAACGCTGATGGCATCTGCCTTCCCTCGGCCAGGAAGACGCAGGGATTCAGTTCAAAGAGGGCCGGGCGGCTGAAGTACATCAATTAGCAGGGCGATGTGGTGGTGGTGGTGCTGGTGGTGGTGGTGCCTGCCCGGCTAACTCCCCATGACCTCCCACCAATGCATTATGGGCCAGGATGGGACAATATCAATAGCTACCCCACCCCAAAGCCCATAAAAGGGCCAACGACCCTTTTTGTAAATGGACTCGCACTGACTGACAGAGCGGCTTAAAGAGTCGCTCCTGCAAACGGAGGCAAAGAACAATAATAAGTTGAACGGAGGGGGGAAAAGGCGTTTCGGAGACGAGGAGCAGCTGCTGCTCGCATAACGAATCGTGTCAACAGGTCCACGATGTAGCGCACACTGACTACATGACTCACCCCCCCCCCCCACCCCCCAAACCCTGCCCCCATAACTCCCACCCATCCTGCACCTTGTCACCTGACAGCCAGCGATGATTTAGCCGGCAGCGTTCTGATTGATTCTGTCCTCGTTCGGGAGAGTGATGGATGAAAGAGGCCGACTTGCTGTCGGGTATCCATGTGTCGGGGGTGGGTCCACTGACTGGAGACTTAGCAAGGCCGCTGGCCTTGACCCGGCGGCAGGAGATAGGAGACCTCTGGTCTGGCCCGGCGAGGTGAATCATTGACCCCGAGCAGCCCAGTCAGTCTGGCTCTCTGGGATTCACTCCCACTGCTCGCTTTAAAAAAAAAAAAAATAACAGCGTCAAGTTGTCGGGAGGGGAATCATTTTTGATGGAAACTGAATCCCACTGAGGATTATTAGAAAAAAAAAAAAAAGAATCCCCCATCCTCACACACACACCAATACGTGCGCTCTTTGATGTGGCAGCCTGTAACAGATACGGGCGTCACTATCATTAACATCACGCCGCCTCTGGGACTCGAGGATGAATCCAGCGATAACACCGAGGGTGGTGGCGGCGGTGGTGGTGGTGGTGGGGGGGTCTGATTGTCGGTGAGTGCGACTGTGGCCATGGCAACGACGGCCGCCGATAATAAGCCCGCCGGAGCCCAGAACAAAGCGCATTTGGTTACAAGCAAAATTGGAGCCTTTGACAACGTAAACAGCAGATTATTTTTTTTCTTCACTGAGGGGCAGAAGGAGTCGGGGGGGGGCAGGTGGTGGTGGTGGTGGTGGGGGGGGGGTTAAACTGTCTGGCTCCAAGAGAAACTAATAGGATATTGATGAATGCCGGCGTTGACGAGCGAGAAGAGGGGCGCCGCTGCGCTGTATAATCGGTAAATGCGGGGACTTTCACTGAAACAACAGATAGCGGCGGACGGCCGAGGACGATGGAGGCGATGACATGATGGCCATAAAAGCCGCGGTGGGTTAAGAACACAGCCATGTCTGGCTCAGTTATTATGGGCGGCCTTTGTTACCCAAAACCCGCCTTTCATCCCGCTGATTCGGCGACGCGCTCCATGCGAACCTTTCGTACGAGGGAGTGAAAAATCCAGAGTTAACATCTTTGGATATGGACTTACTGAGACACTGTGTTTGGTCTGGAACCTTTCGGACTGAATGTCTGGATCCCTATATTGTACAGAAATGCACTTTTATCTGTGCCTCTTTGGGTGCCAGCAATGAAAAAACCTCCCTTTTACGTCTTTCAATTGCTGCTACTTTTAGCGTTTGAATTAACACACAATTCACCCCTTTCTGAACAAATAGCTCTCTCGGGCTGCAAACACGGGGCTAACTATGATGGGAGAGAAGGAGCAAGAGAGGCTTGGAGTGGCGGATGAAGGAGGACGTTGAAGAGGAAGCTAACACACACAGTTTGGTGCTGTTTTCGGGGGATCTGCTGGGTTTGTGGATAATGAATCCTGCGAGGCGCCTCCACTCAAGTCTGGGATGAAAGACGAAAAGCAAAACATCTCGAATGACTCGTCACAAGCACTTTTAATTGCAGATTTTCACTTGTCTAAACGCCCCTTTCATGTCCGAATCATTATTGCGGAAAGGCTTCGGCCACATCAAGGCCACAGGCATCGGACAATTTGGAGATTTCCAGGGGTTAAAAAAATACACCACATTACATCATGATAAAACATTGTGCATTATTTTTTGAAATGACGTCTGAGTCGTGAATCCGCTCTGCCGACCGAACTGCCGGGGAATAATGAACGTGGATCATCAACTTGAGGGGACGTTAGGAGGCTTTTCTCATCGCAGTCACCCCGTCGCGGCCGAGCGGGGGGGTGGGGGGTGGCGCTGGCGTAGCCCCTTTCTTCAGGTTCATCTCCGCTGTCTAATTTCCATCCCCGCTGGCCCTCGTGACACCCGCAGCCCTTTTCAAATGGTAAACTCTGCTTGTTTCACCCCGCCGTGTCGAGCGGCTGCGTGACTCACAGAGCGGATGCATTATTAAAATTCATTAAAGGAGCCATATGCGATGCGCCGCTTGTTAGACTCCGGGGAAAACAAGTCACATTGCATGGAATGTGTGGAGTGACGCCGCGGCGCCTTCTTCACCCTGCTCGTTGTTTACTGCTCAGTCGGAGATTTATTTGAATGCATTCTCCTCTTCCTCTTCCTCCTTCCTCTCTGCCTCCTCCTGCTCCAATTAATATGTCAACAAAAACGGGGGAGCAGCCATTGGGTATCACTTGGTACTGATAATAGCACAGCTGCTAAAATGCTAAGTGCTGACCCTGTGCACAAAAGCGAAGACGGACATGCACGGATCCGGATTGTTTTTGTACAACGTGCGGCACCGAACTATGACAACAATAAGGATTCCCGTACAACCATGAGCTCTCTGTCATTTCTTTTAACATACTGTTAACTGATGAAAAACAATAACAAAAAAACCTGAAACAACAAAATATGTGCAGCTTCCATGTGCACTTCTGTTTGAGGGCGACAAAACTAATTCCAAATACGGCAGAAAGACCCCAAAATATGGAACCAAGAGGCTCGTGGCCACAACATATTTGCGCGTGATCCTAAGTGGGAGAACCCACCGTCCCGTCCGCCCCCACATGATGTTGACAGACGGCGACGAGTGCGGGTGCGTGGATGCGCATGTGTGTGGCCCGACAAAAACTGTAAGAGAATCCCAACATTCCCACTTTTGACACCCGCGTGAATTATCCCCAACAGGTTGCCTCTCCACACCCAGGACCCTCCAGACTTGCATTACTGTCCAAACACTGGGTGGATGGCAGGGGGTGTGTGTGTGTGTGGTTGGAGGTGGGGGGGGCGCAGGGGGGCATTGATGAGGCCTGTGTGCGTATTTGTGTGTGTTTGACAACTCACTGGCCTCGTCCCTGCGTCGCTCTGTGGCTGCAGGCCTCCGGAGGTGCCAAGGATGGCAAGCAGAACAAATAACAGAGGACGCCGCCGCCGCCGCCGCCGCCGCCGCCGCCGCCGCCACACGTGCTGCTGCAAACAAACACACGAGTCCCCAGTCGCGTACGTGCCAGTCAGCCGTGAAGGTCGTCACCATCTGTTAGATACAATAAAAAAAAAATCTCATGTTACTGCAATGGAAGTTATTGCAGATAGGGTTTCACTGTGTGAGAGTGTATGTGCGTGTGTGTGTAATTGTGCAGGTGCATTGCAGGGAAATGGTCAGACGGGTGTATTATTATTGATACTAAGCCATCAGTCTGCACTTAAGGGAACAATAATTCACTGTCTTATTATGGGAGATAAGCCAGTGAAGTAATTGATTTTTGTTTTAATTCCTGGGGGTAAAAGTGAGACTGTAGGAAGTAAGTACCCCATCAAAATAAAGGTCAAGCTCAGCTCTGCAGAGAGAGTTAGGAAATCAATGGTAGTAAGAGGAGAGAAGGAAGAGGGGGAGAAGGGGAGGGGAGGGGAGGAGAGGAGAGGAGAGTTCCTTCAGAGAAGGTCCCCAGACTGAGGTTTTATGGGATGGTAACCCTTAATGACTTAATCCCGGCACAGTCTCAGCGGCCTCAACTCTTTGTGCGCACCAGCGTAATCCTGGCTGCGAGATGAGAGCCCGCCGCTGACCTCACTGTTTGGTTTCACAGGGTCTCTGGGGGTGGATGGAAGGGGTGGTGGTGGTGGTGGCGGTGGGGTTGGGTTGGGTTGAGTTGAGGGGCTGCTCTTTGCAGACGAGCTGCCTGAGACGCAGGACTCTCTGGGCCGGGGATCCGCAAGGGACCGCCGGGCCCTGGCTCCTGTTACCGCCGAGTTAGTCACGGCGGCCGAGATTTATGTGTGGAACAGTAGGGAGGCTTGGGTTGCACCCGTCCACACAATGTGTTGTGATATTAATCCCCAGAGGTATTGGACTTGTAGTGGCAGGGATGCCCGACAGTGAGGGCTTTGTGTCTGTTATGATTAGGGTTCATATTTTTGGGGGCAAACGTCCCAATTTCTTATTTTTCTAAGGTGTTTCTTTGGCGTAATTTGTCCAGAACAAAAACAAAAAACAAAAGCAGCAAAACGCTACAAACTGGACTGAAGGACTCATTTTGCAAATTGAGTTACAATGTTGGTGCATTTGGTGCTAATCTTGATTAGTTCTCATTATATCCTTCAGACTGTTAAACTTCCTGCTCAATTAGCAAAATTCATTTGAAGAAATAGAATTTTTCTGGGACTTTGTGGCATCATTCTGCAATTGTGTTAAATACAGCACAAACAAAGAAAAAAAGATTGTCTTAGAAATGTAAAAGCTAAAATAAATGTAATGACGGCAGACAACCCCCTAAACTAAATAAACACAGTTTTGCTGTTTTTTACTCTCTTTCACAATCAAACAGAATCTGTCAAAAACATCAGTTTTACACCTGGAATTTTGTGTGTATTTTCAGTGGATTTTGCACGGGGTAGCATCTAAAAACTTTACCTAACACAGGATGGTTCTAATGGTGCCAACCTGATGCTGTCTTTTTGGGTCCTATACTGTTTTTTTAAAAACATGCCTTATTCCCCATGAAACTGGCTCCAGGGTGATTTCATTCACACTTTTAACAGTTTTAAATGCTCCTCATCTCTCCCTGCGCGAAGAGTCCGCGACCCTCTAACGATGCCGCTGGCGTTGCGCCATTGACTCGGACTGTTTGGTCCGCCTAATAAAACACAATAACGGTGACGTCAGCCCTGCAGCGCTACCGCAAATGGCGCCGACGAGGGGCACGCCCCCCAAAACAGCTGCCGGCATCGACACACAATAAATTCCTCCATGCCAGTTTTGCAGGCATTCGCACAGGTTGCAACAACACATACACACACATGGAGACACACAGAGAAATCAACACATCGCCACAAGGGGACCACACAGCTTGATGACTGGTGGTCGTTTTTAAAAGCGAGCGCTTGTCCCCGCTGACATTTGGACAGGCGGGGCCCGCCGGTTAATGTGTTGTTTCACACTGTTTAGCGTTGATTGGGTGGGCCCGCAGCGTGGTCGGAGCCGGAAGGAGGGACCACCACTACTGGCGGGTGACCCTGGGCGATGGGGGCATCAGGGACAGGTGGAGCAGGACCCCCCATTCTTAACCGCGGACCTCCAGTGAAGAGCGCTGAGTCACATCTCCCCAGGTGGACCATCGTTTGGAGATTTTTTTTTTTTTTTTTTTTTCATTGTGTACATTCGCCCTGTGGTGTTGACGCCTAAAATATATTTTTTTCCCCAATGTGTGATGTCTCCATCCTGTCAGAACATATTCCCAGAAATAGGGAAAGTCCATGTGTTAAAATGTGGAAGGAGGCCCTGATGTGAGGTCACAAAGGGGGCTGACATCTCTTCCAGGTCAGTGTCAGGTCTGACTTCTCCCTCTGAAAACAGCGGGCTAAGCATCCAATTTTCAGAAGCTCTGTAAAGTTCTGGGCTTTTTTTGTATGTGAGGCTCCTCCAGCAGCGTTTGGAAAAAAGACTAAATCTCTGAATGCACTAAAAAAAACCAACTATAAAAACCTCCCATTCCAACTTCAAGTGCCTGAACAGAAGCCGTGTGTGTCGCCTGTGCGTGCGTGGGAGGTGCGAGCTGCTCCCCGCTCCGCTAAGGAGACATAAGGGGGATGCGGAGCACAAACAGGCAGCGCAAACACGGGGCGGCTCTGCCTGGTGTTTTATCGCCGCGCCACCCACAGTCGGCGCCGGCAGGGAGCTGAAACTCTGCGCCGCCCGGAGGTTCGTCTCTAAGCACCCTGGCTAATCAGCAGACCGAGCTCCACGGCTCCAGCCCCATTAGCGGTAAAGCACCCGCTGGCTGACGCTCAAAATCATCCCAACACAACACCGTAACTTTAAACTGCTATTAGGGATGATTTCAGGGTTTTTGTTTTTTTTTATTATTATTTCCCACAAGCTTGGTTCCGCTGCTGGCAGAAAATCAAGCCTCCTCGGGTCGGTTGCGGAGGAGGATATCAGACATCGTTAGAAAGAGCACGGCGCTGGTGTTGAAGAGCCTCGGCGCTTATTTGGACATTCTTTGCGAATGAGGAGCTCCTCCGGGGCCGATGTTTGAGTTTTGAGTCATTTTTTTCCCCCCACTCAGTAAGGGAAATAATGAGGCAATCAGCACCGCGGACAATAGGAGCAGATGGAGTCGTGCACAATCTGTCGATCCACCTCTGCTGGTCTACGGAGGCTGTGATTGTCCAGCACTGACCTTGCTGACCTGACTGAGGCCCGTCATCAGGGAGGAGAGCGTTTACTCAGCGCCGATTCCAGAGCCGCTGACGCACATGAAAGGCATCGTCAAGTGGTTGTCGCTCTTGTTTGCCGGACATGTTTTCCTTGATTCCTTCTCCCCGTGTGGTCCCTCCGCTGGCCTGCTTACAGAGAGCTCCCCTCGGCAGCTGAGTCTGTGCCTCCAGGAGGCGTGATCTCACCGGGCTGCACGGCGTCATGATGAAAAAGTCACGGCGGACACTCAGCGCAGCGTCACGCCGGACGAGGAGCCAGCGAGGCGTCTTTTAATTTCTCAGGATGAAGCGCTTTCAGTTTAAAGGCTCACGACGTGGGTCAATATGTGTGTTTAGTTAGCTTAGTTACATAAAAAAATAAATAATGAGGTAACATATACATCACACTGCAAACAAAATAATTAATCTGTCACCACAGTGTGTCTGCACGGCAGCTGCAGCACTAATTAGCCTATCATTATTACGTCCATTGTCTACTGGAGACGTGTGGCCGTGTCGAATAAAAACCCTCTAATTAGCTTTAAGCCTCACAGAACTGGAGGTGCAACTGATGTGCTGCTGGCGTGGAAGCCTGCACGCACGCCAGGCATCAGCCCGCAGTTCGTTAGTTGAACCGCGTCACATGAAAGGATCCGAGAGGCTCGGCTGTATTATTTTAGCATTTGTCGCCCCTTTCAGGCACTATTTTCCTTGTCAGCGGAGGTCCTCACCTGGGAAGTGGCCGGTGTTTGGAGGAAGGAGGTCTGGCACGGTGGGCAGAAGTGGGGAGGAGCCACACGGCAACCTGGGTAAACAAGGCAGGGTCACGGAGGGTTCAGCCCACACCTCCACCCACTCTCCACCCTCGTGTCGCCACCCCGTTTGTTATTCTGCGTCGTCTGCCAATAAAAAAATGACTCTCATCACCTTCGAGGATCACAAATGTTCCTCCTCAAACAACCCCCAAACACACTGCAGCTGCAGTCGAAAAAAAAAAAAAAAAAGAGCTGGGGCAACATCTGCTAGGGAAACATCTGCAAAGGGCAGCGGTGCCGAGTGCCGCTCCAGGTGGGACGCACGTCCGGACGCAAGGCACGGAATCTCTCAAAGCCTCCGTGCAGTCGACTCAGGAGATGATTTGCGCCCGTGCAACCTCAGCATTATATCACAGCAGCAGGGGCTCTTCCCTCCGCTCCTTACTGTGCCCCCGCAGTTAAAGTTACATGATGAATGACGGAGCGGTGGGATCGACTTTCCGATACAGCGAGACCCCCGCCGCCACTGAGGCCACTCCGGGGGGGCGGAGGAGGGGGAATTGTTTCGCAGGAGACACTTTGTGACTTGGAAAGAAGCGGCGGGTGCGAAGCAGTTGAGGCCCGGCAGCGGCCCACAGTTGACACAATATGGTCCAACCGAGTGTTCCGATGAATAAATCAAACTTCATAACCTGGCAACCCGGACGAGAAGATGCAGCAGAGGGAAGAGGGGCGAGGGGTGAGGGATGGAGAGGGGTGCGTGGGGGGGGGTTCCTGGGGGTTGATGGGGTGAGAGGGGATCGGGGGTGTCACCGCTCTGCCGGCCCTTCATTGAGGACTTGATGGATGCACTGTAACCAATGGAGATGGAGTGCCTCCACAGCCCCAGCGAGCACACAATCTTCTCAGCAGATTAACTTCCATTGATTTATAGAGATTTACTTCAGGAAAGGAAAACAGCTGGCAAAAAAAAGGGGGCAACAAATACCACGAGGGATGGATCCGGCAGGCCCGGGGAGCAAGAGGTGGTCTCATTTGTTAAGAAGAAGAAGAAGAAGGAGGAGGAGGAGAAAAAAAGTTGATTCTTATCGTCGCAGAGTGGATCGGGGATTGAATTACCAAGAGGAAGGGGGATGGGGGGGGGGGGTCCTGTGTGACAAAGACAACTGAGGCTTTTCATTATAATTAGGTGAAAGACGTTAGAAGGCCTATTAAAGAGGCACTGTAGCATTTCGGTGGAGAGAAAAGGGTAAAACACACACACACACACACACACACACACACACACACACACACACACACACACACACACCACAATGCTTTAACAATGCATTTAGTCAATTTCTAAAATTTCATTCCAGCAACAGAAGTTTTTCTTTATACTGAAAACCAAAGACTGAAAATCTAAAGACACAACAACAACAACAACAACAACAACAACAACAACAACAACAACAGCGATCACACCACAAGGCAAGCGTAGCATGAAAAGGCCTCGTTGCCGTTAAGAAAGCCTGATTACATTCACCACAGCCTTTGTTCTGACGACGACGATGATGATGATGATGATGATGATGATGATGATGACTTTATAGCCAAGCAGCGATTTCACACTGTTATCTCACAAGCTCCAACAAGTCGAGGCTTAATAATCCAGACTCAGATGGGAAGCTATCAAGTACAAAATGAATGGGGCGGAGGGGGGAGTTGAAACCGGGCCGGGGGTCCGGTGCTATCTGAGGGCCGGAGCAGCGGCTGAGCAAGGGAAAACTTTGGGCCTTCTGGGGGTTTGTTTGGACTTGGCCAGCGCCTCACTGGGCCAAGAGATCTCTCCCTCGATCCCCCTCTCCCAGCCTTCTCCCCGCTTCCCTATTGTGAACCCGTCCATTAAAGTGAAATATCAGATGTGGTGCAACTCGAACATTAACGGGGCTCCCATGACATCAGCCGCCGCGCTTTGGCCAGAAAGCCTCAACTTCTGGCACAAAAACAGTAACACAGCAAGAGCCTTTGTGTTGAGTAACACAATAACGTTACAGTCTCTTCGCCGTTTTTGCCATAATTCCTTAAACTCCGGAATTAAGGGTTGTAGAAATGTGAAGGCCTATCCTGTTTCCCAGCCCCATCTTACGCCTTTTTCCAAGCTTGCATGTGTTCGGATAAAGATTTTTTTTACCAAAGATAAATATTCAATGAACAATTACAAATCACATCAAACTGTATGAATTCAAAGTAAAGACGAAAATCCAGCTGAATTTCATGTGCTGCTTCTTGCATCAGTCAGGACAAGTCCAGTCATGTCCTCGCATTCGGGGCTCTTAGCCGGGACTTGAGTCATGTTACACACTCAGCGACGCGTATGTCGTCACTTTAGGTCGAGCTTGTCCATCACGTTTCATTAGTTTGCAGCCAATTAACCACGTTTCACCCTGACGTGTCATCTGCGAGATTGGAAAGGAGAAAAAGCAGCTGCTCGTTCATCAAAGGAGGAGGCGTTTGCAAAATGCGCTTGCCTGGCTGATGATAGGTTCCAGGGGTTGTTTTTCACCCCTGGCTGATGTACTACAATTTCATGTGCAAAAAAAAAAAGAAAAAAAAAAGAGGAGCATAACGTATTGGTGCATGCTACATAACTTTGCAGAGCAAAGTGTTGTTATTTTAAATGTCGCCCCTGGGACTGAGGAGCTTTGTTTCGGGTCTGCGCTTGTCAAACTTAAAAATGTCATTTCAGCAAAGATGCACGTCCATATTGATGCGTTAGCTCTGCAGGAAAGTGCACTCCTGAGCGTCTCCTTGATGAGCCGTGTCAGGGCCCAGTCGCTGTCTGCACATCAGCAGATCGTCGTTTCCGACGCTGAATGCGGCCTTCTGCTGCTGCGCGCAGCTGCGGCCGCTGCGCTGAGGTGTTGCCCTCCTGTGTGTAATGATGTTACACGGCTAACGGCCTGACAGATGTGCGCCTCTCTCCTTCCAACACACACACGCACACACTTACATGTATACAGATGTGCGTCTCCCCCCCCCCCCCCCTCCCCGACCACCACCTCCAACATCCTTCCACACCTTGTTGGTGGGACCGGAACCTTTCCCGTGTTGCGCGGCGGTGGGCCCTGCCTGACTCATGGGGCCGAGTGAGAGGGGTCGCGACCCCGGCTATGAAGTGCTTCCTGTTTCTGTAGAAGCACTCTTCCGAGACCTGCGGCGATCACAGGGGAGGAGTGCATCCACTTTGAAGGTGATGCGAAGAAAAGAGCAGGCGAAGATGAAGAAGAAAAAAAAAAATCAAGCGCATGTCAGCAGTAAGTGGAACGGGAGAGAAGCCAGATAGAGAAATGCTCAAATTTACTGCGGCCACGGGGAGAAATGAGTTCCCTCTGACAGAGGAAGGAAGCCGCCGCAGACTGGGAGCTTCAGGGCGTTTTACCCATAGTTCAACGCAGCGCCTCCCGAACATTTTAAAACCATCGCTTGATTACAGACTGTCCTAATTAGTCAAGTTTGGTTTCAACACCTTCAGCTCGATGCATGTTTCTGCCCAAAGTATTATGGGACGCCAGGGACCTTTTACTCCTCAGGTTCCAGTTCATCCGTCTCACCGTCCTTTGCTCAAGTCCATTTTCAATCCATCCAAACATTTCAAGTAGTCATCTCCCTCTTCAGAGAAGGAGGCGGGTGAGGAAATGAAACGGCCAGGTGACCACAGTGGGAAGACCAGGAAGAGAGCAGGTGAGCATCAGCAGAAGCTACAGGGACGACCTTTGATGTGGGGTTTCTGTCAGACGACCAACAGCAACACGTGGCCCAACAGTTTGTTAGAAATAACTGCAAAGTCACCAGGATTGAATTGGAAGCTTTTATCGTCCCATGTGTTGGTCTGCAGGTTATTTCAATTTAAAGCCCAGGAAATCCATTCTTAGGTGAAGCCCTCTAACGCTTTAAATCATCATAATAAACATAACCTTTGCAGCGGTTTAAAACCCGGGTCCTTCTTTTCTGACACACATCTGCAGTTTTTCCATCTTTTGCCTTTGGAAAATTTATTCGATCTTTTTCCCCATCGGGCTTATTCAGGATTATTTTTAAATCAGGAGCTGTCGAGGGTTTCTGTGACGGGACAGGGGGTGGGAGGGGTGAGTGGGTGTGCATTCCCGGGAAGGGGTGAGAGGTGGGTGGGGTGGGGGGGCCCTCGCTTGTAAATCTGGACAGTTTACTGCGCTGAGGGCCGCAGGAAGCGGCCCGGCGCTCTCTCCCCGCAGCAGCGCCGGTGTAATCCCACCACTTCCTCTCGCCAGCGCTGGACTGGCCGGCTTCAAGCCGTAATGCATTTTCTGTAACTAACAGCCGTTGTTTCCCGATTGTCACGCTTCCATCCCTTCCATTTGGAATGTATGCGCATACACACGTGTGTGTGTGTGTGTGTGTGTGTGTGTGTGTGTGTGTGTGTGTGTGTGTGTGTGTACGTGTGTGCGTTTTGCATTGGGATAGGGTGTTGGGGCTCAGGGCTTTTGGCTGCACTGGCTGAAAAAAAAAGAAGAAATAGGAAAGCCAGGTAGTCTGGAATAGCAGTTAATATTTACACCGTCCTCCCTGCAGCCAGACACGAGGGGGCGGGGGCGTGAACTTGGCCTTCGTGCTTCCGCCACACTTGCTGCACTCTACTAATACACACACACACACACACACACACACATGGATATCAGACCCTGCCGTGCTGGCAGTGAGCGGCCCCTTTTCAACAGCACTTCAGCCCGTTCAATTAGCCGTGTCACCTTATCTCCACATCCAGGCCTGGATGTGTGACAGGCCGAGCAACACACTTGTACCGCCGAGAGAGAGGCGGCGGCACACGGAGGGACATCGCCACCGGGGCAACCGCCAGAGGGCAATCAATTCACGCGCCGCCGTTCTCTCCGACACATCCTTCACGCCGCCTCCTGACAGGCCCGAGCCAGGCACTTAGTCAGGACGAGCGGGGGGACGGGTGGTGGTGGTGGTAGTTGGGGGGTGGGGGGTTAGGATCCCGGTGAAAGGGGCACAACAGGTTTGTCGGTGGAGATTGGGCCAGAGGTGAGTTGCCTATTTAAAAGTGACGAGGACGTCGCCTGTAAAGTTCACCTGTTGCTGACGTGGACGGCGAACGTCGAGGCAGCGGAAGCTGGGAAGTGGACCGGCTGGAATAAAGATGCTCCCAATCTGGGATGATTGAAGAGGAAGCGCTGAACTTTGATTTATATTGTCGCGTTAAAGTCACCAGCATGCGCGCACACACTCGCACACACAGAAAGCATGTCAGCGTGGAGCAAAAAGATCCTCGATTGAATTCCACCATTTGGTTTCACCGACCTCAAGGCGCTCGTTTAAAATTTCCCGCTTATATAAAATCCATTAGCAAAGATCTACAAAAAAATTCCAGGGCACCGTGACTTAAGCTGTCTTTCTGTCAAAAACATCTGCCAGACCTGCACATTTCACCTAATTTCACTGCCACACACACACACACACACACACACAAAACATAGTATGGAGCAAAAAGGTCCTCGATTAAATTCCACCATTTCGTTTCACCACCTCAAGGCGCTCCTTTAAAATTCCCCGCTTATATAAAATCCATCACCAAAGATCTACAAAAATCTCCAGGGTGCTGTGACTTTAGCTGTCTTTCTGTTGAAAACATCTGCTACCAGACCTTCACACACCTCATTTAACTGTCAAGCACACACAAATACTGGGATCTTTGTTTAAACGTCTGAGAATCCCCCCCAAAAAAAAAAAAAAAAAAAAAGAGGGACCCGAATGATTTGTGGACGCGGCCTCGGAGCGCCGAGCGAGCCGTCAAGCTGAGAGCGATACGACAGGGACGATAACGACGCCGGCGCTCTCGTCCCTTCTCCGTGAAGCGGCCAGGGGACAGTTCCCTTTAATCACGGCGCCATTGAGAAACGACGGCAGCGAGCGCGGCAGCAGTGAAAGATCACCCCGATACTTCAAAGCAACTCTGGTAAATCTGCGCAGAGGGAGGCCGGCGCTCCGCGGCGTGAACTGTGTGTTTTCACTAAAATAGACCCCGGCCGGCCAGCCTGACCCCCGAGGAGCAGGATCACCTCTGGTCCCCGGCAGGTTGCCGAAGAGAGGAGCGGCCGGCGGCCAGAGTTAGGGGGAGGGTCTGAGGGGGGGTAAAAGGTTGAAGGGCGCGCGAGGTAGCCTATGACCTCCCGATTCGGCTCGGGTGCAGCAGTCCAGCTCTCGAGGGGCGGCGGGATTAGAAACCTCTGCGTGACCGAGGCCCTCTGGTGCCAGCGGAGGGACACCGGAGGACGGAGAGGAGCAGGGGGTTTAATGGGAGGCAGAGGGATGGCGCGTACGGGCGCGCTGGGACTAATTCCCCCCCTCGGTTCAAGCCTGGGGTTGGATGCGTCGGGCATGAGTCAACACTGGCCGCAGAGAGTGTGACTAACAGAGGCGCTCGGCACCAGGGGGAGGCTCGGCTTTTTTGGCTGCTCGCTGAAAGCGACAGAAAGAAAGAAAGAAAGAAAGAAAGAAAGAAAGAAGGAAAGAAAGAAGAAGGAAAGAAAAAGTCCAGTCTGAAGGGGGCCGAGCCTGCAGCACGTCCCCCTGCAACAGATGAACCGAATCCATCATCAGCTCCTATGTTCTCTCTCTCTCTCTCTCTCTCTCTCTCTCTCTCTCTCAATCCTAAAAACGGAGGGCACTTTCAGGGTTGAAGGGAGCCTGGGGAGGAGGGAAGAGGCGAATTGGAGGTGGGGGGGGGGGCTAAGTGGAGCGTGGGACTGCGGCACGCAGAGACCCCACTCACCAAAGTGTTTATTTCAAACATTTGGTGGTGGTGATGGTGGCAGCTCGACCGCTGGGTCCCAGCAGAGAGAGAGAGAGAGAGAGAGAGAGAGAGAGAGAGAAAGAGAGAGAGAAAAAGGCTGACACACACGCATTCACACACGCACAGAGATAGAGAAACAATATGCCACAAGCAAGATCAGGGAACCAGCGCCTGATGGAGCCATTAAAGGGGAAGCTAAATATTTACTATTGTGTATCCTGGCAGATCATTCTGCCAGGACCCTTCAGGTCAGCCGGAGCATGTTTCCAGGGAGCGAGGTGCCCTGGCACCCCCTCCGACGCCACTCGGATATCCAACGTCCTCGCAGAGAAATCCGACATCTGCTTTATCTCTTGCGTGAGGTGGGGGGGGGGGGGGGGTGGGGAGGGGGGAGTGAGGGCTGGAGAGCGAGCGGAACAAAGCTGCAGCTCCGGCTGAAGACGATACGCCTCCAGCGGGCTGATACACGCAGGCCGAACCGCCTGGTTATCAGACGAGCTGGTGATAAACGAGGCCCGTGTGATTTTTTTCGTGAAAAAAAAAAAACTTTAATCGCCTCTTTGGAAGGGAATAGAAAATCCACTCCTGATAGTATCCTCGGGTGTTTTGTTATCAACGCGGGTTTGTAGGTGAGAGCGATGAGAAGACTGAGCGTGCTCAGTCAGCTTTACCCGACTCTGCTCCGGGGATCTGACTTGCGCTTTGTCGTCATTTGCATAAGATAGTGAAAAGGGGCAGAATTGGGCTCAGAGTGGATTAGATGAAGCGAAAGATGATAATGCAACAGACGAAACAAAAGCAAAACTGTCCAGTGCTCTTTAAATGCTCTGAATATTCCTTTACGTTTACATTTACTCAATAGATGTTTGTCCTTTACATCATCTGCTTGCTCTGTTTCCACAGTTCTGGAAACCTGCCCTGTGTGATGTCACAGAGGGAGCCTATACTTCACCAATACCTCTTTCCAAATAGTGAAAACAGTTCAGGCTGAGCGCCCAGCGACAGCGCTTTGTTTTTGTCTCCTTCCAAACAAGTCCAACAAAGCATTGATTTTTTTGTTGTTGTTGTGCTTTTTAAAATTGTTTTGTTTTGTTTTTTGCATAATGAACCAGTGTGACGGATCTGTTCAAGAGGTAATTACAATGAGAGCTGCATCTAAAGCAGTAATAGGCATCATCTACAGCAGACCTGGGCAAATTACGGCCCGATGCGTGTCCCTGTCCGGCCCGAGTGAAGCCAGTCATAAATCCCCCCCCCCAACGAAACTTTGCCGGCAAGTAACTTTGCCGGCACATAAGTGTGGCGCGATACTACCACCACCCCGCCCCACCCCCACCCCCCGGCGCCAACAAAACTTCCGTGGCCTGCCGACACGATGCAGGTTTGTCATGTGGCCCGTTGCAAAAACTGATTGCCCGCCCCTGATCTACAGCAAAAAGGCATATTTTGTGCTTTTGTAATATAGCGTATTAGCTCTAGGTAAGAGCCGAGGACTTCATGCGGCAGAACTTCATGTTCAACATCAGCACCCGTATGTGCATGTGGCCACAGCAGGTACCACAGGAATCAAGGAGAAAAGAAAAAAAAAGAAAGAAGAAGGGAAAAAAAGTATCACAGCAATTATCTGACGCATACAGGTGACACTCGGACCTCTCCAATGATCATGCCAGCGGTGTCGACCTTCACTTTTGGCACAGGGCGACGCGTCCCCGGCCAAGCCCCGCCCCCTTCCTCGCCCTCATTATCACGCGGAGGAACCCAAACAGCGGCGCGTCGTTTGGCTAAGCAGCGCTTCCTCTCGGCGGAGACCAACATTTGTCAGCACCCGCTACTGTCCCCTGATCCTTGGCCCGCGCTCACACCCTCCAGCCAATTGTTGTTTACTCACTCAGATCAATGAGGCGAAGAAGTTGGGAGGAGGTAGAAGGTGGGTGGCAGGGGAGGAAGAGGAAGGGGAGGAAGAGAACGCAAGCCGATGCGCTAATCAGCATCCCTCCCCGCTTGTGTCTGCAGAGAGGAGGCGGACGTCGCGCACGCCACCACGCACACGCAAGCATGTGGGTGTACTCCTGCACTCTGTACGTGTGTACGAGCAAAGAGGGAGCGCTCACTAATGGAGGTGTTGTGCAGAGGAGTGTAAATGATGACAAAATGCATCCTGGCCCGACGCCTCCGTGTTTGTGTGATTTGGAGACCCAGAGAGGCCGAGGTGTTAACAGAGGAAAGGCAGGTGCTAGGCTCAGGGTGTGCATGCATGTAGGTGTGTGGGGATGTGTGTGTGTGTGTGTGTGTGTGTGTGTGTGTGTGTGTGTGTGTAAGCAAGTGTGGTCATTGCTCAGTCATAAAAGATGAAATCCTCCACCTTTAACAGCATTCCTGACACTAATTAATGACTCGTTTGTGTTCTGAATTGGCTTGATTCCATTTGTTTTCTTATGAAATCAACAAGAATGCATCACAGTCAGTCTGGCTGTGTTCTCTCAATAGACGACATAAAAATCTGGCAAGGAGTCATTTATTTTTTTCAAATTCTACAGCACTTATTATTTCCCCATCAGACTTCAGGAGAAAACACACACCCACACACACGCACCCTGTCAGCAGAGACGTTACGGCCTTTAAAGGCGAGGCCATAAACAGGAGTGGAGGGTAAACAGCAGTAAACAACAGTAGCAGCAGGGAGTGGGCTTCCCTGCCGGGTTGATTATTGGAGGGCCATACACACGCACCACCTCCACCACCTCCACCACCACCTCTTTCACAGCGGCCACTCTCGGGAGCTGGCCGAGCGGGAACGGCTGCTGCTGGCTGCCCCGCAGAGAGGACGGCAACACGTGGGCCTCAGCTCAGGCTGACTCGGCCCATTAAACCACCGCCAACCCTGCTGCTGCCGCCGCTGGCTGCAGTCGGATATTACAACCATACAGCATTGTCAGAAGGCCAAGGTCTGCATGCGAAGATACAAATTAGCAGCAGAAAATCCTTTGAGACTTTGTAAAGGATCCGCACGATCCATTTTCTGTTCAACAGCCTCACACAATAATTATCTATCATCATAAAAATCAACAAAAAAAACACAAGAAAGCAGCATATTTAGCCCTCTGTTTACAGCCTTCAGCTGTAAACTGTATGCTTGGTTGGATCTTTCATATAACTGGAAGGAAACAAAAAAGAGGCAGGGCCAACACCACGCTGGCTGAGTTGTCACTGACTCAGAAGAAGTAGCAGTGGTCTGAATGTTTGAGACGGCAAAGGAAGTAAAGGAAGCACTTTTCCCATTTCTGAGGCATTCGCTGACAGAGCAGACACAAATATTTGCAAAGATTTTTCTAAATATTGTATATTAAGAAAAACTCAAAAGAAACCCTCTTTTATGTCTATTTTCTATTATTTCAGAGGAAGTGCTCTTGTTGTCTTGTCTGTGAGCATGTTCAGCTTTTGTTGTCCGAAGCAAAAGTCCCCCTGGTTCCCATGTCTAGAGTCAGATCAGATAGAGTTGTTCACCATGATCTAATAGGCAAAGTGACTTTAAAATTGGGCCAAAAAAAGCCAACAGCTCGGTGGACGCTTAATCCTCAACCAGCAGATGCAACACGGCCTTTGGGCTCCTTCTGCTGGCCATAGTTGGAATAGCATCAATTTCATTGTCCAGCACCGACGATATTGGTAAGTAATTGAATTGAAAAAAGACATTTTTTTTCTTAAAATTGTTGTCAATATATACAGATTTGTGCCACGTGCCGGATCAGATCAATATGTGCTTCTAGATTTAGACTGTTTGTCTGACTCAACTAGAAACCTAAAATGGAAAAAGAAAATAAAGTATCACACTGTCGAGTAGCCACTGGCCTTCCGTTCCTTAAACTAGAGATCTAGATCTAGATCTCTCACATTTCAACACATTAAGACAATAAAAACGTTGCCTCCAGTCTCGCAGTTTCTTACTTTAAGCACTGAAGAATATTATGATAATATAATGTTAAGTTTCGGTTCCGGCGCAGCGCGTCCGCGAAACGAAAGCGAAAGTGATGTTGACGCTGGACTGAAACTCCTGTTGCGCTCCTGCTCACAAACACTCACGCACCTATTCGCACCGATGGCCTTCTCGCCACTCTGCTGGGTCGGCAAACTTACGGCATTGAGGAGCTCCGACCTCGGTGAGCAGCTGCAGCCTGGTGGCGTTTGTTTGTTTGTGTATTTTTGTATTTAGATTTTTTTAAATTACTTTCATTACTTTTTTTTTTTTTTTTTTTTGCGTTTGTTTAAATTTCAGAAACCAAACTTAATATTGTTGTTGTTGTTGTTGGTGGTGGTGGTGGTGGGGGTGGTGGTGGTGGTGGTTCTGTTGATGTTAAGCAAAAGTTCGAGAAAAATTTAAAAAAGAAATATTAATATGAATTAAAAGATGAACGAGATGGTGAAAATAGTAAGTTGAGGCTGAATGGGTGTCAAATGTCCCTTCGTTAAACTTAAATCACAAATCCAGTTTGTTTGAACATCTCTGATGGTTCTTGGACAGGAATGAGGGGCCTGACTAACTACTGTCTGTCCTGCTGCGTCAACACGCTGCTGCAGACCTTCTCCGCCACCTGGGAGCTGCCACAACTACTGGACAGGTGACAGCGTTGACGTGGAACCCATCTGTGTTCCTCATTAAATACTATTAATAAAAATTAAAAAAAACACGAATGTTTCCGGACTGCACCAGGTGGGACGCAGGCGGCGTGCAGGAGGACGACCGGAACGTCCCCCTGCAGCTGAAGAAGGTCCTGGCCACCATGAGGAGTGACAGCCCTGAGCCGGTTCACCATCATGACCTCCTTCACTGTTTGGACCGGAACCGCGTTCGACGTGAGGCTGATAAACACCCTAAAGTTCATCCTGCTGTAGCTCCAGCCAGTAATGTTGTTGCTGTTGTTGTTGTTGTTGTTGTGGTTTTGCAGTCAACAAGCAGCACGATGCAGACGAGGTTTTCCTCTCCGTCCTCAACTTCCTGCTGCAGCAAATGGACAACAGATCTCTGGTGGGTTTCCTCCAAGCAAACACGATCTCTCAATTCAGTGCTTTTTCTGTATTTAAGGGTTCAGTGTGAAAAACTTAGTCAATTCAAGTCAAGTCAAGTTACTGGCACAATTCAACACAAGGTAATTCAAAGTGCTTTACATAAACATTAAAAGCAGCAAAACAGTAATAAAAAACAATACAACAAAATCAAATGGGGGGGAAAACACAATAGAATATAGTATAGCAAGTAAGTAGAATTTTTAGCCTATGAGTACACTACAGTGAACAATAATATTTTCAGGCCTGATTTAAAGGCATCAGCCAGATTTCCAATTTTCAGTATTGGTAAAAGCCCAATATTATTACATTACAAGTTTGTGTGCACAGGCCTCCGTAGTTCACTGGGGAGAGGGAGGATGAGTGAAAGAGTGCTGCAATGTAAAATGTGACCACTTAATGTCGCTGTTTCTTCTTGTGACAGTCGAGAGATGAGGGTGCTGTTCTGTACTTGGCCAAGGGGAGTTCCCTTTGGCTGACTGGTTAGCGCACATGACTATTGGCTAGGAGTTTGGGGTTTGATGCCCCCCCCCACCCCCCACCCCCCGGCCCTCTCCACCTTGTAACATACTGAAAATCTCCAACCTTTAAATAATTTACTTGTATGTGAATAATAAAGTCTTCTCCTTCTTCTTCTTCTTCTTCTTCTTCTTCTTCAACCACATTTTCCCCCTTTTGTTTCCTGTTCAGGCTCTTGAAATCCAGAACCTCTACAAGATCCGCACAGAGACGGTGCTGCAGTGTTTGGAATGTGGCTCCGTGCAGACCCACGACAGCTACCAGCTCAGCCTGGCCCTGCACATACGGGAGGACCGCAATGCTCTGGTGCCGTTTCTAATGTTTTCAAACAGTCTTGCCCGAGATGACACTGAGTCCCAATAAGCAGTGCTGAGGCAATAGCGGAGTGCCAACGGATTTGCCAGAACCAGCTGTTCTTAACATTCTTATTTGATGCACAGCGATGAAACAAACTGACCCATGTTTCCCTCTGTAATCCCGTCCAGGAGGACTGTCTGGCATCCTTCTTCAAGCACCAGGAGCTGCGCGGTGCCAACTGCTGCTTCTGTCCCAAGTGCCAAACAAAGACTCCATCCAAGCAGGTGCGGCTCGGTTCGGCCCGCGCACCCCGACAGTTGATCCAGCCAAACACGGTCAAACGCGTCGCCTCGTCTCTCTCGCCAGGGCCTCCGGCTGCGCTCGCTGCCTCGCATCCTGTGCCTGAACCTGAAAAGGTTTCGGAGGAGCCTCTTCGGCACTCGGAAGCTGGACTGCATTGTGGCCTTCCCGGAGAGCTTTGACTTCTCCCAGGTGGCGGGAGAGGCCTTCGCCCCAGACTTTGCCCGGGTGATGCCGTGCACTCGCAACTAAATCCAAATTGTATTTTTTGTTTTCTTTAATCCACATGACACTAACAGGGGTGTTTGTGGCTCCAGGTTGAGTGCCGCTACACTCTGTACGCGGTGGTGGTGCACTCTGGCTTCGCCATGTGCGGACACTACACCGCCTTCGTCCGACACGTCACCCAGCAGTGGTACTACGCAGACGATAGCCGAGTGAAGAAGGTACACCTGACAGAATCGGTGCAGTTTGGGGGAGGAAGGAAAAGGATATTTCCTCATCAGAGCTGATTAATTCTTTTGACGCTCCGACACGCAGGTCACCTGGGAGGATGTGAAGACAGCGTACGGAGGAGATAATGGGTAATTTTCAATTCGTACAGTTGTTGGTATCAAAACATTAAGAAGGATTCATTAATGAAGTTGTCTCTCTGGATGCCATATCGTGCCCTGAGCAAACACACAACAAATTAGTTGTTTAAAGTCAATTAAATGTCAGAATTCTTGTTCGATACACATTTTAGAAGATTATTCAGGGCAGACACCTCATTATAGAACTGTGTGGCTACAAAAGCAGCAACAGACTGTGTTTCCTGTGTGCAGCGGCGTCTTTTAGGAGTTACATTTAAGATTTTTATCGATCATGGTCAAAGCCTCCGACAGTCGACTCCCACTGACATCCACGGCTTTCATCCTCCCTAACTGGCGGAAACGGCTTGAGATCCTGAAACAAAAGCCTCACTGTTTGTTCTTCGCCGGAGATTAAAGGCTAAAGGTGTTTTGCTTCTTTTTTTCCCCTTGCCAGGAGGGCTTTCAGGGTTCTGAACACTCCTAAACAGAGGAAATCCTTCTTGTCTGTCGCCTTGTCTCTCGTCTTAGCCTTTCACGCGACACCTGGTAGTTACGCTCTCAGCTTCTGATTCCTGTTTGTTGTACAGAGATCTTCTCTTATTCCTTAACCGGCCTTTTTTCATGAGAAGCGCAACACGGCACATTCTTCTTCTGTTGTGCTGACTGCTGATGCTGTGTGTCGCTGTTGCAGGGATACGGCCTACATGTTGATGTACAGAAGAAGCTGCGACCAGGAGGCTCCAAAACCTGAGTAACCCAGCCGAAGCGATCACAGGAATGTAGAAAAGATCATTTAAAAAAAGTATCAGATTTTTTTTTTTTTTTTTTTAGGTATTTTTAGGTATTTTGGTATTTCTAGTGTCTAACATGTCAGTAAATTCTGGACAAATGCCACTAGGTGGCGCTGAAAACTCAAAAACATGGACTTGGACCACACACACATGCATGCACTCTCTCTCTCTCTCTCTCCCTCTCTCTCTCTCTCTCTCTCTCTCTCTCTCTCTCTCCGACCACACTCTGAGACTGTGAGGTTGGTTTTCAAGAGAATGCTTGGCTTCACTGTTGGGGGTTGTTTCTGTCACAGGACTCGGGGGAGGCTGAGTTTCCTGACGCTGCTGGATCTTAACTGAGTCATACCTGAACAATCCAGCTGGGCCAAAGACAAACAAAACATCCACTTAGGTCTCACTTCTGCTCTTTGTGCATTCTTGGGCTGTTAAAACGTGACTCTTAAAACTTGCATTTTTTTTCACCGGCCTGCCTCGGTGCTTTGCGCCTCTTGTGCATCATTGATCATCTGCACGTTTTAACTGTTAACCCTCTTTGAGCGGGCGGCTTCAATAGTCACATAGGTCGGGGTCGCCATCGTGGTGGGTTAAATAATATTTTGGTATAGGCTCCCGGCACACATTCCCAGAGTTCCCAGTGGCCGTGCCAAGAGTCCGGGGACCGTGTGAAGCAGTGCCTATGTGCTGCGACCGGCTGACAGAATGGAACATGTCTGCATTCTGCCACAGGCGGCGGGAGACCTTCTGTTTAGTCATCAGGCCGCCTCGGAGCACATCCCACGCTTCAGCTCAAGAGCAGGGCGAGGTGTCTGTGTGTGTGTGTGTGTGTGTGTGTGTGTGTGTGTGTGTGTGTATGTATGTATGTGTGTGTGGCTCAACAGGTTCGTTGAGAAAGTTCAGGTGTCATCACTTTTTCTGATTCACAGACAACAAAAGAGACCCTCAATTTTGAGGTCATTATTATCATAAAGGGGAATTCTTTATAGGACATATTTGAATATGCTCCTGTTGAATGCATTTGTTGCTCTATATTATGGGAATAGTCATCAGCATGCTGGCAATTTAAAGCCACATGCAATACATAGGATCAGTGCTGTTTTCCTTTGTAAAAGTTCCGCCTGTCTTTGAGTCTTTTTTTTCAAAGCGTGACGTGCCCTGGGAAAGCATCTTAAGAATAAAAACATCATTGCATTTGACCTTTGCTTTGTGTTATTAATTACCTGGAAAGCCTGACGCGAATCTGTTGCAGATGTAGTTGAAGCCGTGCGCGCACAGGCAAAAGCAAAAGTCTGGTGTTTAAATGTATTTTGTTTTATGTACAAATGTTTTAAAAGGGCAACTTTTGGTGCTGGAGTTTAACTTATCTTACAAATGATGTGTATCTCAACACTGTGATGCATATAGTCATAATTTGGCTTCTTCCATGGATGATGTGATGATTTTATTGCAGAGCACCAAACCATTAAAAACAGAAATGCCCTCTTCTTTATACGGTCAATGATTACCTTCATTCTGTCAATGTTTTGACTCGTTTTGTGCGTTTATGTCCTCCAAAGTCTGCCCGTGTGAAACGGGAGCTCGGGCGAGACACGGGAAAGGCACATTCGAGGTCACATGACTCAGGCCTTTTGAAGTATACGTGCCACACGCGCACGTTGCTTGTCACTCTCCGTCTGCGCTGCGGCTCACTAGGGTGTGCGGTGGTGGGGAGGTGAGCGGCGGTGCCTCGTCAGGGCCCTGCAACTTTGTGCAGTTTCGCTACACTGCGCTCGCATGTCAGCTCTCCGGCAGCGATGTGAATGGGTGATGCAACAAGCTGATTAAAAAGAAAAAAGCATAGGAACGGTGTGATCCCAGTCAAGTACGCAGGCCCCCGTGATGCTCCTCGGGCCTTTTGCAGTGTGGTAACAGTTCAAACTGTTTTCTTTGGAGGCTATCTTATGGCTCATTAATGGTTTTTGGTCTCTGTTGACGTGTGTTTACCAGTTACTAGGTGAGCACAGCGCTACCACGGCTCCAGGAGAAAGTGGAATTTTCGTTTCTTTTTTTTTTTTAATTTTCCGACTTTTTTGTGTCAAAAGAGATAAACGTCTGCGTCTGACTTTGAGGGAGAGTGTCAGACCCCAAAGTGTTCCATCACCCCGTGTATACCCGAGTCCCTTTCAAATGTGAGTTGCAATCATTCTGGGTGATCTTCGTCTTTCAACAGCGCTCGAGAAATGCCAAATATTTGCAGAAGTTGCATAGAATCTGCAAGTGGTTTCTGACAACAGCAAGCAATGCTGGTTTGGCACATTGGCAAGATGACACAAGTATCCCGTGCGACCCACCCGGAAATTAGCGAGCCAGGCTGCTAATTTCAATAATGTAGCCGGATTCCCAAGATTCCGAGCCTGAAATCACCTTTTTTTCAATCGGTCTCGGCATCCGGTAACCAATCAGCTTCCTGCTGGCTTTAACAAAAGCGGGCAATTGGTGCACGCTGTCCTTCAAACAGAAAGAAGCCTTGTGTTCTGGCTTAACTCGCAGTGGAAAAAAAAGAAAAAGAAAAATATGATCCATGTTGCACGTGATTGACTGAAGATTTGCTGCTTTTGCTAATTATTTCCAATTCCGCTGCAAGATAAATCCCGACTTGCATCTGCATCATGATTTTAACAGACTTAAACAGCCAATCCGATGTTGACAAACCGTGGCAAAGAGGGAAATAACGTCGCTGCACTCTGGCCTGAAGTGTCAAAGCTGCCTAATTCACAGGTTTCACGTTCTGTTTTTATTTTTAAAGCTCAGAAAAGGGAACTCATTCTGCGTCGTCTCCGCGCAGTTCCCCTTGGTGCTCGGCAGAGATGTGAACGACACGACCGTGGCTGGTATTCACCGCCCTAAATTGGCTAAATGCTGGAATGCCAATGAGATGGCTGAATAACAGCGCACGACCCTCTAACAGGCCGCCGTCTCTCCCGGCCGCCCCTTATCTCGTCTGCTCTGATCCAGCATTTTTGGGCGGAAACCTCCTGATGCCTCAGATGTGGCCACCGAGCTGATACAGCTATCATCTGGTTACATAATTAAGTTTCACATAGGAAGCGAATCCTTCTCGTTCGCGGCCCTGTGACCACAGCGTGGGCTTTTTTTTATAGCGCAATAACTGACAGTAAACTTTAACTGTGCGAATACTGAAGCTCCCGTTGACGCTCAACACAAATAATCACGCCAAATCTCAAAGTCTATTAAAGGGTTGGTGGAGTATTTTTGTTTTATTTTGTTTTATTTTGCAAAATAATGCTCAGCATTGGATGGTTATTGAACCATGAACCCAGATAGGGGCAGTTGGCGGAATGCCTTTTGCTACTTCCAGCTAAAGTGAAAGCTGCCGCTGTCGTATTGAAGAGAACCATCTCATGTATGTTTGTCGTCCTCCTCGTCCCAACGCTGGCAGCTCTGCTCGCCCGCCTCAGACGTCCGTCTTTTACAGAGCCGACGACCAAAAATGCTGCCTGATTAACCCCAACGATTCCTGCACGTGTTTGTAACACATGAGAGGAAGACACTGTGCTCAGCTTTATCATTTCCTCCTTTTTTTTGCGATCACAAAAATATCTCCAGTGCAGATACAAAGAGAAGAGGAGCGGCCGACACAATGTTTGCTCTGTTGCTACGTCGTCCTCCCAGCAGATTCCTGGCGGGCCGAGGATAATAAATAGAACATCTGCTGAAATTTTCTAGGAAAAATTTGGATTCCAAAAGAGTCAAACTTGCCTACGAGCCATGAAAGTACAAAATGTGCGACTCAACTTTGGTATGAGTTTTTGAGGTTCTTCGGCCTCTTTCAATTTTTGACCCACGTTGGCGCGTTGTGCCTCCGTTTTGTGGCTAATGCTGCACTTTCAATCGCACGCGTGGTTACTTATAATGGAGCAGACTTCCGGCCCCTCGATCCCGATTCCCTCGGGGAGGCATGAGGGGGGTGAGCGGAGCAGAGCCCTCGCTAACTGCGGACATGACGGGCAGCGCTACGTGACCCCCGCGGCCCACCCTTGTCTTCACGGCTCTTTCGTTACTCTTCAGCTCGCGCCTTATCTCGAGCCCTTATCACCGCTCCCACAGGACTCGGGGAAGATCAGCCGTCATCTCGGAAGCTCGGGTTACCGTTGAAATGTCTTTAGTGACGGGGCCGGGGTAACCGTCTCTCAGCCTGGGAGCCTCCTGCCTCCCAAGCCGACTCCTGCTCCGACATGCAGCGCTTGTGTTTGTGTGTTCACGCGCTGGCAGTCCCACCACTGGTCCAACCAGTACAGAAGTCTCTCCTCTGATGTTTACACGCTTGCCGTGCGGTTTTTGACAGCGTCCTACCACCGACTCCCGAATCATACCTCAGCGCCATTCATAGCAAAGTGAGACTCGTTTTATGTTTTCCTTCCTCCTTTGTTCTGACTTGCAAGGGCGGGGGAAGAAAGCCATCAAAACAACGCCGGGTAGCATCACAATAAATGCCCATCTTCAAATGGTATCCCTCAAATTAAAAAACGATCCCTTAACTGTCTCTCACTGCGCTGGCATGAGTGGAATTGCACCTTGAGGCGAACCGCTGCCTCACCGATCCAGCTCACGGGCGGCCGATAAGCGCGCAGCGACCTGCCAGCTGCCGCAGACATGCACTTTCAGCCAGGGCCTGGGTAGGCCGCACCAATCAGTTGCTCCCGTTAATCATTTGTACAGTGGCAGAAAAGGCCTGACTGACGGCAAAAAAAAGCGTAGCTGAAACCAGCCTTGAGCTGAGACACATTGCCTTTTTTCTTCTCCTTGCACCTTGCCAGCGTGACTTCAGAGATCCGACCCCGAGCTACGATGCGGGCCAGGCACCTTGCAAAGCGGATTGCCTGTTGTCCTTTCTTTCTCTCGACCCTCTCTCTCCTTTGGCCTCTCCTATTTCCACACAAAGACTCTCTAATGCCAGGTAGCCCGTCGCTGGCATTCTTGTTGCATTCCACCGTGGGGAAGTTGCTGGGATGGGGATGAAAAATGCCTGAAACAAAGGCCGACTCTCATTCACAGGGTTTAGGGTTCTGTGGGAAAGTCCGGGCCGGACAGGGGTTGGGTGGCAGTGGAATGCGAGGCTCCACCAGCAGTGCCCGGCAAAGGCACAGCTGTCAAGGTGGAGGTCGTCTTCACAAAGACGAGTCGAGCCTCGTGAAAGGGAAAGAGGACGGTGGGACAAAAGCTGGTTGAGACAACTGAGAATTGGTTCCGACGGCCAAACCCTGCACGCACTGGCTGAATGGCATCGCTTCATCCCACAGCAACACTGCATGGAGCGCCTGCTCTTGTAGAGAGGGCCTATACCTGTGCTGCATGCATGATGCAAATGCGAAGCCTGACATTTAGTTTGGCTGCAGGCGGAGACTTGAACATGTGGGAACAGCTGGACAAAAATGTGCACAGAGCAGCACCTTCAAAGCCAAATCAATAATCTCTAACTTTCTTTGTTCAACTAAACTAAAAAGAGAGCAAGAGGGAGAGAGAACCTACTGGTTTACGCTCAAGAAGCTGATCGCCGGCAAATGAGTTGTAACGGGTTAATTTGTGAGCTTATATTTGCTGATACGTGCGTTAACCTTTGATAATACGTTTACTTTTGTTTTCAGTTGTTTTGTTTTTTTTAATGCTGAGATAGCTTACTGGATTCTGGCTGTGGCCTCTCTTTCAGGGGTAATAAAAATACTTTGAACCTTCATATCAAGGTGGCAGCGTAGTTAAATATCAAACTCACTGCCACACAGCATTTTTCTAAGAACGGTTCCCTTTGATGGAAGGAGAATTAATGACTGTATTAACAAAAGAGTCAGTTATTGAAAGTCAGTTCTTCAGTTGTGGTTACATTTCACAGCGCCGGGGGAACAAAATAACGTCCACTCATCCACGCAACTGCACATGCCCTCTACAATAAATTTATCGCAGACCGGAACAGCACTTTGACCAATTCACATATTCATAAACATGTGGGTATAATAAAAAATAAAAAATTGCCCTCGTATGTTGCTGCCTCCAGATCATATTTGAGTTACAAGTCAAAAGATTAGCCAATGATCATTAATGTCAGTCAGACGTTCCCTTCGAAAATGACTCACAGTCACAGGGTGACTTCTCATCCTCTCGCACTTATAAATACCTGCATTATTAATAAAGTATGCGTATTCTATCCAGTTTCACATCTTTATTTTTCATGCCAGGCTCTGGAGAGATCTCCAGGGAAACAACACAATTTAGCCATGTGTTTGTGGAGGAGGTTAAAACGGCAGGTTTTAATTAGCAGCTAAAAGTGATGCAGCGTTTAACCTGCCGCGTTTGGAAGGGGGAGAAAGGGGCAGAGCCAACACCTGGGTGAGGTGTATTGTCACTGGAACCTGGGAGTCATATACACCCCTTTGTGACATCACAAAGAGTGGTTTGTTCTCACCAGCACAGGGCACACTGATGACTGGAAAAGAACATCAGTGAAGTAATCCTGCTGAATGAGGAACCCTCAACTTTACAACAACCAAGCATCAAGCAGCGGTTAGCATCTTAAACAAACTCTGTGACTGTTGCTGACAGTTATTAAAATTCAGAATACATCCCTTACACACTCTCGTGGTTACATAACCCGCAGAGTCCAACTCGCCATGCTGTATATACCGAACGTGTACATACAGAAACGGCGGCAACCCCTGGGGTTTGCATTCCAGCGGACCGCAAAAGCACAACAACTCGCAGACGCGACGAAAGATCTGCAGCCAAACGGGACGACTTCCTGCGCTTGGCGCGTTGGCGAGCGCAGCCTCAACGGTCGATTCCTGAAATCTCTTGCATTTCACAAATAGCTTGCAGCCTGTTTCACCTGTAAATAGCGTCCATCGCTACTCATGAATGAATGCTGACAGCTCTCGATAAACCCTGTTGCGTTACGTTTTGTTTAGGGTTTTTCTTTTTTTTTTGGTGACCGCCTCTCCGGTTTGCTTGACGTCTTTTTCTCATGGAGATAAAAATCGGTGCCGTGAACACGTAAACAGCTAAAGTTGCCTTTTGTTTACACTTGGAGCTGAAGCCGGCTATCGGCCCGGACTATATATCACCGGCAGAGTCTATACATATTGTGCGGTTGCGGGGCGTTGGAGATGGAGCATGGGAGGAAATGAGAGGGGATCTGTTGCGGCCCACATGCCTTTTTAAGATTCTCTGATGTGGCCTGGAGGCTTCCTCGGAAATGCAAGGCCTTCTGGGATAACACTTAAGCAGCCGCTGCAGTTTTTATGGCCGTGTGTTCAGAGTGCGAACGGGTGCACGGCGAGGCCTCGTCGTCTTCCGCGTCGACTCTCCGTGTCATTTGTTGAGCTTTTCTCGCTTGATAAGTCATGCGACACCGCTGGCTGGCGGGCTGGTTCACTTGCTGGCTGGCTGGCTGGCTGGCTGGCTGCTTTTCCAAAAGAATAAAGGAGCGTCGCGGCAAACAGAGAAAAGGGCACGGGCAAGCCGCAAAGCCCAGGTGATTTTTCTTTGGGGCGGAGCGCGATGATAACATATGGGAGATTTTTCGGCCTCGGAAAGCCCACTTCCACTTGAAAGCGCAGTGACATTGCCAGTATTTTCTCATGGGCTGTTATCAGTCTTACTCAAACACGACTCATGGGATAAACAGTGAGCTATTATCTCTGCTATCTGCAGCCCCGAAACAGGCTGTGATGCATTAGCGGCTCTTTTTTTTTTAATGGTGAGACTAGATGAGGAAAAATGTTAATGTTCAGGGATATTTAATACCATTTTGATTTTTTTTCTTTCTCTTCTTTTTTTTTCTCAGGCTTTCCAGCTAAGCAAAGAAGGCTGCTGAGAGGCCCGGCCCCTCTCATCTGCAGCCTGTTATGGCAAAGCGGGGGGATGACATCATATTGGTCTCGGAGCGGCGGCTGGTAATTGGCCGGCTCTCCTCCTCCAGCGGCACGGGCCAAACAGAACACACAAGTGGAGCCAGTCAATGCAAGTCAGATGCACCGGGTTTTTCCAGAGTGGCTGGTGGGGCCTCAGCGCAGACTGGGAGCCAAGAGGCCTCTGAGAAGGGAGGGTATTTGGGGGACGGGGGGGGTTCCAACTGTAAATGTCAGAAATGAATGAATGGCCTCGACCCAAAATGTAATCCGATATAAAGTGCTCGAGGGCGGCCCGTTTGATCTGCGGCACAATCCGCCGCTGTACTCGCCTGGATAACTGCCGACTATTCTCCGCGATGTGACGGCGAGTTTTTTTTTTTTTTCGAGTTTTGTTTTTTTTTCCCGCCTCATGCAGCGACATCAACGAGTCCTCGGCGGCCCACACAAAGTTCCATTACAGCCAGACTGAACTGTTGCTGCACCTCTGGGCTACCGTGTGATATTCAAAGTGGGCCTTTAATATTTTTCATTTTTTTCATTTTTTTTGGCCCGGAGAATTCCGAGGGGAAGCTCGCATGCAATGCAGAAGCATCGGCCGATGATAGATGATAAAAAGTTCCTCCGGGGGGGAATTTACTGTGACGAGAAAAAAAAAAAAAAAAATTCCTCGCACACGTGTGAGCGGCGGCTTGCAGGACGAAGCATCTGGAAACGAGATCTGGAAACCTGGCCAAGGTTGCCAGGGATGCGCCGTCCCGCAGGCGGAGGGGGGTCTCACCGGCGGGACGGTGACGTGCAAAAAAAAACACGCGGCCCCGCGAGCATCTCAGCTGCAGCCGTTTGATGTGGCGACGTGACGGAGGCCTAACGAGCTGCGCTGAAACGTGTGAAAAAGGGCCTGGCTGTGCGGCACATGGCCCTGGCTGGGCCATGCTGGACGCCTCCTCTCTAATAAAGCGCAGGCTTTATCTTTTTATGGCGGTCCTCTCGCTCCGTACCGCCGTGTTCACTTCACTCTTCGCTGCCGCCACGACCTGAGGTGCGCTGATTTCGCGATTACATAAACCCCTCTCTCTCACAATCTCTCTCTCTCTCTCTCTCTCTCTCTGGCATTATCGTCCTGCAGAGCGGTTGTGAGAACCCGTTTGTCCTCCAGAGACTGTGTGGGAAAAAAAAAAAAACATCATTCCGCTTGTGTCAAAAGAGGGTGCAGTGCTCGGCGTGTTGGCACGCGTCTGCCCTGCACGCCCGCCTGCCCGCCCGCCCGTCACCCATTGTTGTTTTTCCCACATTAGAGGCCGTTGGTTGGCGAGCTGGAGGTCACGCTGGAGGTCGTGCCGAGCTCTGAGGTGGTGAGAACGTTAGAGGCTGCCGTCATGGCTGACGACGCCGCAATAACGGCCATGGGTAAAAATAACCGGCGGGGCTAAAAACGTCTCTTTCTCAGAGAGAGAGAAAAAGAGAGAGAGAGAGAGAGAAAAGTCTTTGAACGCGGCGGCGTCTGTCGTTGCTCTGTCAAATACTGCGCTCCGCTGAGAGGCTCGGTGCCCAGAGCTCAATGTGGGCATCGTAAGGAAATAACTGGAAAATGTTTTTTCTTTGTTCTTTTTTAAACAGATGTCAGACAACTGGACCCAATGAGAAAAGTCTTCCACGTTTCATAGAGCGTGCGCCGAAACACACAATTCTGTAAATAATTATTTTCCAGTGAAAGGACAGTGAAACTTCCCTTAGGTCGGTGACAGGTGTCAAGCAGGTCCAAAGTAACCTACTGAATTATTGCAATCATTATTATATAACACGAGCATGCTTGAAGATTGAAGCAGCAAAAAGAGGAACTGAGGTCCCGGAATCAACTTTTCAATTTGGTGACATTTTGAATATTCCCACAGCAAAGTTTTGTTGGAAAAAGTTTCGAAGTTTCGTTTTTGTTTTTTTAAACTGCTGTTGATGCATGATTTTCCAGTGCATCCTCTCTCAGCTGGTGAGCTCGCTGTCGAGGCAGAAGGGGAGGAAATGATTAGAGCATAGGGGAATGTGTTATCTCGCTCTCTCTCTCTCTCTCTATCCCTGACTCCAGTGCATGCTCCCCCGGCCCGGCCCAGTGTCATATATTTGTTCGTCTTATCTGCGAGATGTGGACGAGGCACATTCAACAGCTCCGGGCACAACTTGACAAGTGTCGCCGCATTTCCTTTAGATTTGAAGGCATCGCGGCCATCCAGGAGATTTTGCGCAGATGGGGCAGTGGCACTGCAGCCCGAATATCAAATGTCCTGCAGGCGTTTCGTCTGGCTGCACCGTGGCTTCGCCTGTATCGTGTTCCCCATCCGTCAAACGCCACTCTCAGGCGGAAGCAGACAGCTGTTGTTGGCTATTGATACCTTTGTTGTTCCGCAATCGTCTGCAGCCGCAGCCGTCGGGTTCACCGCCTTCTGAACGCCTCAGAGAATTCTGGCCTCATTTTCCTGTCACCCTTAAAGTAACTTGGCTGGTTGACATCGGCTCATTAACTCAGAAATGTCGGCACAGCCTGAGCAAACTGTGTCGAGCCGTTGGGCCTGAAGTCTGCGGTCCCCTTTCTGCTATTGGGAAGCTAAATTACAAGTAGAGAACATTTAATGAGTTCTTGTTTTTTTGAGCGCTCCCACCCAGCTGACGCTGACTAGTGCCCCACTGAAAGTTTCCGTGGCCTTGCGTTCTTTTGCAGTCAAGCCTTTACTGAGTGCACATGAACTGCGCGCGTCTCAGAGGTAACACTTGGTGACGAAGTGAGGTGATGCTAATCCCCCTCTTTTGTATGGTCTTGCGCCTGCCTGGCTCTTTCTTATGTAGCCCTGCTACAGCTACGTAGTGATGTGGGAAAGTGGGTGAGCGACGGCTGCTGTTTATTGAACTCAGGAGAGAGGGGGGCCCTGCTTAACACAAACATATACAGTCTCTTTCACTCCTGGGAGCACACATCACGTTGACAGCCGGGCCCGCAAAGGTGCAGAGCGGAGCCGCACCTTAAAAGCCCTGGCAACTCCTCATGTCTCGCAAACAGCCACATGTGTCAAGCCTCTCCTCCCACGCTGCACATTTCACACATTCCTTGAGAATGTTTGCTTTTTTTCCCCCTTTTTTTCTAAACCAGGTCAAGAGAATGAGTTCAAAAGCTGAATTGTGTTTCTCACGCCTTTTGTCTGCCGACTTTGGAGTTTATTAAGACTGTTTCATCTTGTGAAGTCATCAGTTTTTCTCCTTATCCCTCTTGTTTTATGCAGCCCAGCTGAAGCGGTCGATTTTCCCAGAGAGTATTTATGTCTTTGCGGGGCTTACCATAAAGAGAGGCACCCTGTGCTTTCATTTCCTCAGTGACAGTGGGAATCCTGACCAAGGACTTGAGCCCTGTCCATGTCTCTAACCAAAACATATGTCCCGCTACTTCCTGTTATTAATGATTGCATAAGGCATGGAAGCAGAGAGATCCTTGGTCGTCAGGAAAGAGCACCTACCCCCCATGAGTTTTACGCAAATCCGGGGGGAAAGCGAGTTTCACTGTGACGCAAAAAGGTGCCAGGTGCGGCTGGTTCATTGCTTGGTAAAATGTGTGAAATTAAAATGTTGCAAGGCCTTGTCACCGCTTGTCAGCTTAGTCACCTTGTTAGCTCACTTGCTTGTGCTGAACAATGTGAACCAAGGTTGTTACAATAGTTTGACATCGTAAGCGTAAGACCATGTGCTTTGGGTACGGCGTAATATGTGAAAAGGTAATTTGCCTTACAAGTGTTGGAATATAGTAATCTGTCAGACAGCCGGTGAGGTAAAGAAAGCAAGTCAAGCCTCAGAACACTTCAGTGCAATTCCGATATGTGACAAAAAAACTAAAATCTGCCTGAAAATCAGAAGACGATAAAGAAAAAAGTCAAGTCACTGAACGTGACGATGTGATGCTTTAGTCTGTGTGCCTAGAGTAAGTAGGTCACTACAGTGGGGAGGGTTCCCATTAAAGACACTGCCGAGGAAGGATACAGCCTGACTTCACCGGAACTTCAACAGATCTCCCCAGGGACACGGCCTTGGTCCTGGGAAGGTCGAGAATCAGCTGGACTGTCGCAGCAGTGCTGTGAACCTCCCACGTTCCCAGCATGGAGCAGCTCACGGCTGATATCTGAACTACTAGAATAAGTTTTGTTCCTCCCAGACTTTTTTCTTATTTTTTTTGGTGGGAAGAAGCAATAAGTTTGTCTTTATTGGCTCAAAGAGAGAAAAGTTGTTGTTGTTGTTGTTGTTTTTTGCTTTTCCTGGGTGGTAACTATTATTAACAGACCCTGATAGATTGCTAAACATGGTAGTCTTTGTGGGAATGTTTAGTCGGATCAAATATCATGTTTCCAGGAGTGCGAAATCATTCTGTGTGTGTGTAGCATGTCGTATCATGATCAGTCTGATCCACCTCTCATAGCTCAGGGGGCTCCGAGCAAGCTAACAATGCCGTGGTATCTGGTTCTGCAAGCTTGGTATTTGATTAAGACTAATCTCCAGGTTTTGATTTCAACTGTTTTTGTCTGGGGTGGAAGTACTTTTATTCCCTTTCTGTGTCTGAACCAAAGCACGGCCTGTTGGACTGGATTTGTAGTTCTCGAAGCTAAAAAGGGGTTGCAACCAAGAAGCAATTCGTGGAGGGAAAAAAAACATGGGAACATGCTGACTAACAGAAAAAAATACATTTGTAAGAGAAATGTTTGAAGGTTTTTGGAAGAACGCTCATCTGTATGAGCTCCAAACCAAAAGCGTTGTGGAACCACAGCAGATTTTGTTGCCTTTGCGAGGGAACCGGCCGTGGTGTTTACATTTTTTTCTTTAAAACTAAGTTAAGCTATCTGGCACGCTGAAAATAATAGTTTGGGAGGGAGAAAAAAAAGAATAACTCTCTTTAAACTCTGAGCATGAAAGTGATTCAACTGATCATTAAGCTGTACCTTTAAGTGCGTAATCTACAAGAACACGCTTGGAATGAGCACAGATTTAATCTTCATATCCGACGACAGGGTAATTACTCAGCTAGCTTTTGTTTTGGTTTTTTTCCCCTCTTATATATTCCTGCACTTGACTGAGAGATGAGACGATTTCAGTTACGCCGCAGTATGTGAAATCCCTTGGCAGGCTCTCACAGACAGCAACGCCCTGCTGCAGCGACAGCCAACATTGACAGCGTGGGCGCCACCAGACAGGTCGCTCCCCTCGACTCCTCTGGACCTCCTCTGGACCTCCTCTGAACCCACCACCCGTTGGATCAAAGCCGGGGGGGGGGGATGTCAAGGGATAGGGCGGAATGGTACTGTCAACCCCTCCTGTCAGGCCATCACTAAACTCATATCATGGTATTTCCTGCTGATTGGCCTGGTATGCCTCTTTTTGTCTTTTTGTTCCCCTTTTTTTTCTCCCCTTCATCCTCCGGAATGCACAATTACACAATCTGCGAGCAAAACGCTGCATTTCGCCATCATCCACTGTTTGTTTGCATCACATTCTTTGGTGGAAAAAGACTCAGCACAAGTGCCCGGACTGAGCGGAGCGAAGTGGCCACGGTGGCCGCCGTGAAGCAACCCTTCTCTGGCCCTGTATTTTTCACACACCCTTCCTTTGTCGTCTGCGCCTTAATTGTGGTAGTCTGTGTGTTTTCCTATGCCATAGTCGGCCAAGAATGCCAGAATGGTTTCAGAATCAAGTCAAAGTCATTAGACAAGAATGGCCTCACAGAAACAATATTTCCCACTCCCACTTGCATCTATTAAACTGACAATGCTTGTCACTGTGCCTCAGTGTGTTTGTTCTGGCCGCAGTTCATGACCCCCCCACCCCCAAATCTGAAATGCACGAGCGCTATTGTTGCTCCAGGATCCAGCTTTACTATATCCGCCGCAGCCGAAAGAAACATTTCTGAAATACTTTAGATGCATCTACGGTATCTCTATACTCTATAGTCCATACTGGCTGCTGCCACATCAGAAATGTGTAGCAACTTCCTGTGTACAGTCCAACGCGTCAGTTTCCTTGGTGGGAAAGGCCACCTTATGAGTGTTCTCATTGGAGCAAACCAACCAGTTCCACCCTTTTTACATTCTTCACAGCCAATAAAAGGTCTGCACTCCAGCCAAACCCGTTTGGGAGTAAAGATAAGGATTTTGTTTGCGGGGAAAGGCCATGATAGTCATTTTTATCTTTTTATTCTCTTGCAAAACAGCCGCTTTAACAGCATCCATCGTCATCTCTCAAGCAGCAGGCCACTGTTGAGAAAATGCTTTCGATTGGAGGATGTAAAGACTTTAGATATGAAATTGAAACGTTCCGGCGGTGGTTCAAGGTCTGCCCATGTAGCCGTGACAGGTTGATTTCCACTCCTCGCTTTGAATGCACAAGATAATTGGAGGGAGACAGAGACGGGCCTCGCTGGATTTAATCAAGCAACGAGAGTAGCGAGGTGAATTACGGCTGGAGCTGACTCAGCCTCACAGAGGTCTCTTTATGCTGTTGCCGCAGTCGAGGGGGCCCAGGGTTAGTAGGCATCACATACAGGAAAACACCAGGCAGCTCCCAGACAGCCCTGGCCCCAGCAGCCCGCCGGTTCCAGGCAGCAACATTGCCTCGCTAGGGCCGCTTTCAAAGGGCCGTCGTTCACATGGCCAGTCCCCACATCCCCCCACTTCCTCCTCTGTCTCTGGAGGGAAATGTAAGCGTGCAGGGGTGGAAATGTTGCAGAGTGGAGGGAAGTCAATGGATGAAGACAGCGGTGTTATTTGTGGAAAGGTGAGGCCCGCTGGCTTAAAATAAACTTGCACAAAATGACTTACTGGAAACGGCTCAGTCGTCTGCTGCTAATTAATTTTTTTCCGTTTTTTAATTTTTTTCTGTGGATGCAGAGTGTCACAGAGGAGGTCGCGAGGAGAAAGACTAACTTTAGTTTGATCCGAGGTCACTGGGTGGCCAGCTGCAAGGCCTCGTTATCTGCCCCTGGGATCTGTCTTTCTATTGGACATCCTGTCCCTGATGAATTGTCACTCTTTCTCTTTCAGGATCACGCAGAGGAAGTGAGCCGCGGCCAGGACACACCCTCTAGTCCTTGACAGCCAATCGGCACGTTCCAGTTGTCCTGCATCGTTTGCACTCTGAAAACCGCAGCTGCCACAGGAGCTCCTCCGCCGGAGTTTTTTTTTTTTTTTTCCCTCCTTCTTCTGCGTGTGTGCATGTGTGTGTCCTTCCTTCCCTGATCTGTGAGCACACACACACTTGTTCACTTGTGACAGGCAGCCGCTGCTTCTTGGCCCAGACACAACCCCCACTTCCCCCCGTTCCCCCCAAACCCTATCTTCTGCAGCGCCCTCAGACATCTGTGTGCTGTGAAGCAACTGGGCAGGGAAAGCTGGGGGAACTTCAGAGTCGAATGCTGGAACAGAACAAGGGGGCCCCCACAGCAGAGTTATATAACAGTCGAAAAAAAGATCTTGCTGTGCACTCACATGAAGAACCTCGCTCCATTTCCCCTCGTCGAACGACCGATAATTGAACACCAAGCCATTTGCCAGCCAGACGTCCTCCTCCGATAAGTTAATTGATTGTATCAAGACGTTAAGTTCTGTCCACTGTGAAATGGAGAGGATGTGATCTCACCCGATTAAAATCCAACCTATGTCGCCTTGCTGCAAATGACTTAATCCAGGCTTCCGCTTTGTGCCAAGTGTCCCTCCCCACTCTGCCACGTGCAGGGGAAGAAAAAAATGAGGGTTTTTTCCGAATGGATTGGCTCAGAGGTGTCTGGTGAATGACGGTACTGCTGAACGGGGAGGACAATCACGTAAAGGGAGCCCTTATAGAACCATCTTGCAGAATATATTACCACTTTGTTACCACACCCCGTCTCCTCCTCTCCGCTCCGCTCTCGTGTCTGCTGTTAGGACACTGGGGGAGAATGGGCCAATGTTCTCAGGCACTCGTGCTAGCAGTGAGAGACGCAAGCTGCCGGACGTCAGACGTGTATGCAGACTTATTGGAGGAGGGGGCAACCGAAGGCCAAGCCATAGGAAAGAGACCCTCCTTGTGTTTGTGACCCAGACCACTAAAGACCAGGCCCCGGATGTTGCTCTCTGTCCCGTCATTGTCTCCTCAAATGTTGGTATTCCAGTTTGAATGACGGTTTTCAGTTTAGCCAAAACATTCCTGCGAGACGCGGCGGGGAAAACACCCTGCGCCCTCCTTTCCTGTGCTGATCTGACGGCTGGCTCCCCCATTTGTTCCTCGCAGCGCAAATTAGCCGCTTCGCGTCACCGGGGCCTCCGAGTCACATCTTCAGGATTGATGGTGGGAGCCAGTCGAGCATTAAGGACGTGGGATTTCACAGATCCCCCAAAAATATATATAATTATGAGATGCACCGCATGAAAAAAACGTGGCAAGTGTTGGAAGCGCCGGCGCTCCAAACAGTTATTTGTCGGCTCCCACCGCATGGTTGGTTGAACCTCTGGTTGGAAAGCACCTCCCGGAGCCGTTCGGTGACGGGGTGGCCTTTGATGTGTGACACTATCAACTTCCACGCTGCTGATAGCCCGACCCGAATAGCACCCACAACTGCGACCATGAGCATTTATGTCGCCTGCTTTTCTTTTGCTTTTTTTATGTTCTATAGCGGCATAGGGGGCGGGGGATGACGGGAGAGTTTAATCACTTGATGTGGAGGCATATAGCGTGCAACCATGTGACCGGCACAAGCCACTTTATCTGCGCTGCTGGCTGAGCCACACCAGCTATCACTCAGCAGCGGCGGGGAGGAGCGTTCACCGCCATTCACACCACAGCATTCCAGCCATAGCATCCTCTTCTCCACTGTCAGTAAACCCAAACAGCCAGCTCGACTCTGAGCACATGGGCAACCTGTAATCAAGCCTGGCCCCGAGAAACTGGCACGTAAAACGCAAATCCCGTGTTTATATCCGACAGAGGCCTCCCTCATGGAGCGCCTTGCTTGATCTTCTCGCAGGAAATGCATGAGATGATTTTTAAGCTCGAGTCCAATCTCCTGGGGATTAGAGATCTCCACTATCGCCCTCTACCTCTCTTTTTTTCCCCTTTTTTTCCTGCCTTTTGTCTCTTGCTCTTGATCTGTGGCAGCCTGCCCATCTCCGGGCCCCTGTGCTCTGGTGGGTTCAGTGGACTGGTATGCGGCAGGAATCTTTGGATCAAGGTGATTTCACGCTCCTCCACGTTTTCCCAGGGCTCTCGGTGCTCTCTGTGGAGTCCCGAGTGTGTGATAGCGGCTGACATGTGTTATCATAGGACACATGCAATAACAGAAGCCACGGGGTAAGACTGCTTTATCTGCCCAACACCTCTATTTCCCTCAAGTGTCAGAGCTTTGGATGTCTGGTATGGCGGGCTCCTCTGCACTATTCCACGGACAAAAACAGCCACCGGAGGATTTGTCCGCCTCTCCACGTACAGACAAAGGGATAACCCTTCGACATCTGACACGAAATCTCAATTCTAAGATGAACCCTCTCTCCAACACACAAGCCCTTTCTTTGAAGTAGAACTAATCTGGCTAACCTTGACATTCCCGCAGAGGCAGTTCCCACTCTCACTTCACAGTCTGCTCTCATAATAGCCCCACAGTGCTCTTGATTTCCCCCCTTTCTTTCTCAATGAAACTCCATATCTCATTGAGTTCTCTGGTGACGAGTGCAGAGAAAAAAATGGGGAAGTTTTGTGAAGCTGTTCCAGCAAGAAGTGCTTCAGTTCAGCTTCTGTCATTCAACTGGATGGAGAGTTTCCTCTAAGTATGCTCGCACATGATCGGAAGTTGCAGCTTTGGATGTGTGAAAAGATTTTTTGTGCATGTTTTCAGGCTCCTGATAAGGGGCATCACCCTTACAGCTGCACTGGGGTAGAAAAAAAACACCCAAAAGGGAGTTAAAACGGCCTTCAGACATCACAAGTAACTGGAGGACAGCCAAACCATGGCTTCCTCTTCTTGTATGACCCAAGCTTTTTATAATTTGATCCTGTTCTAGAAGGACACAATAACATTTTAACTTTTAGACATCCTGGACACACTGCAAGCACTCCCCGCAGATTTGCATGTTCATCCTCATACTTCCATCCTCTGGCATGCCACAGGGTAAAAGGACTTCCTCTATGGAAAACTCTTCCTTGGAAAAGAATCAACACACCGTCCACACCCTTTGCCATAAGGATGTTTGCAACATCCCACTGTGTTCCATGAATCCCCGCTTACGGCCGCAGTGTGACCTAATTAAAACTACCCATGTTCTCAAGGAGCTTTACTCCAATAATAATCTACTGGCATATTTGCCAAAATACTATTTTACAGCTGCAATCTCAGCTAAAGTACAGCTGCCCTCTATATGCTAACATAAGCATGCTAAAAAAGAAAAATCTCAATGAGTATTATGAAAAAAAAAAAAAAAAAAAAAAAAACTTCTTGCAGAAGACTGAAAGCTGTCGAATTTTGAGTGTCACTCCAGAGTAAGTAATCTGTTTTTATGAGCTACTGACCCGGAAACTCCATCAAGTTGTAAAACTCATTTTCAATGCCTTAACATGTTTGTTTTGTACTGTTATTTGTTGACATGATATAGTTTGACTGTGTTATAGCGTGCAGCTAAACCTCTGTGGGATCACTTGCTAACCAGCAGGGAATTGTTGACTGAGATTATTTCAGTTTTTTCTCAGGCTTTTACCTTTTAAAACATGGTGGTCCATCAAAGAAGGGTGCATTTCTTTCTGTAATTGTCAGAATAGTCTCATGTCCTCTCATTTTCTCACAATAATTGTAGATGGTGGATTTCCCTACTTAAATGAGTTGTGTATGACACTGGAATGGAGGAAACGAGAGCTCAATGCAGAACAGATTTGCAGCTATAAAAAAAATCTCTCCAGGAAATACAACGTTATGTGTGAAATGTTGACTGAAAATACATCCACTGCATTTCTAATTTGATACATTCTGTTACATCAAGACAAGAACATATTTCTGATGTAAATGGTAGCCCGAGGCAACTTTCTGATAATACACGATGATATGTCTTGTGCACTCTGACTCACTGTCAGCTTGTTAGCTTTTTAAGGAAAGTGTTAATAAGTAGCTGTTTGTACGATCGACTGCACAGTCCTCACATAGCGTATGTCAGGCCATCTGGGTTGGATGCATACAGGACCAATCACAGGCACTGCAAAACTCTGATTTGTAGTATAAACTACATATAAAAATGTAAACTGTCTGTGATTTGTGCCTTGGGGTCAAATAGTTTGCATTTTTGTATGTCCATTTCGCATGCACCCAAGGTAACACGTCACATTCATATGTAAATATAAACGTTAGTCATTTCATTTATAAGGCAATTTGTAGAACACAAAGTGTGAATTATTGCAGACTTTTAGCAGATGCACAAGAAACACAAGACAAATGAAAAACATGTCTGAGCATTGAACTATTAACTAAAGGACCTCTAAGTCCTGCAATTTGTTTTGTGTTTATTTTTTTTTCTGCTCTAAAAGCAAAAAGAGACAGAGGAATTGAAACTGGAAGTAACCAAAACCGCAAAATTAGATATTTAACATTAACAGACAGTGAGTCTAAACAGAAGAACAACAGAGCATAGCACACAATACCCATGCAAGAGAGTAATGTGGGGGAGAATGTAGTAAAAATTAGTAATAAAAGGCTAATGATTTTTTTTTTTTTTTTTTTTTTGGGGGGGGGGGGATATCTCAATTTAATTCAGAATTTTGCACCCGCAACAGGCATCTGTAGTTTTTGCCTTGTATTTCAAGGAAGCGCCTAAACAATATAATTAATCCATTGTTTATTTGTCTTTTCTTTAAATATGTCATAAATGACGCATTCACTAATTTGTTACACATTTCACACCTTTGTTATTACATCAGAATATTGAACAAATATAAACAGGTAATACGGCATGATACATCGTAAGAGTAATACAGGGACCGGAAGCTTCCCCTTGTCTTATTCTGAAAGTCCCAACCGGATGTTGTTTTTGTCGCTATGTCCGCCGACAAGCAGACTCAAGAAGCGTAGAGGAAGAAGAGATCAGAGAGCCAGGCAGACACCACGACTGGAGAAAGCCCAGCAGTCTCATGCTTCAGCCTGGGCACCTCTCCTCCTCCTCCAGTCAGCTCTCGCCAATATCGTGACAGTATTTATTATTTGGTTATTTCTAATATTTAGCCACCAAAAGGAAAAATGGCAGAGGAGGAGGAGAAGGGAGTCCGAGTCATTGAGCTTTATTGCATGGAGTCGCAGACAGCCGTCAAAGCCCAGCCTGACCCAGCCATCCTCTGTGATATCAGAGTGTTGCAAAGTTTATTAACAATCGAGGAGAAGTTTTTACCACAGTGTTCTTATTTCCAGCGGGTCCAGAAGGATATTCAGCCCTATATGAGACGCATGGTTGCAGGTTGGATGCACGAGGTTTGTGGGCATTTGTCATCGCCGCGCTGCTAACAAAAGCGTTTTAGCTAATGAGCTTGTTATTCTTTGCATGTTTGTGCACATCTTTTTAAACAAGGCTGGACGCCGAACGTGGACATTTTAGTTTCAACGAGAGTTGTCACGGATTGACCTATTTGACAATTGAATGAGAATGACTCACCAAAGGCGTGGGAGAGACGGAAATTCCACCACGAAGAAAAATCAGCTTCAAAGAAATAGCCTAGCTTGCTATTTACATTGTTTAAAACACCGCAAAAGTGGCATTTTAACGCTCGCTAGCTGGTGCGGTCGATGGAGGGGACGCTAATCTTAATTTACACTGTCGAAAACTTGACGTTTTCGCTTGACACTAATTTTTATTAATTTTCCTAAATGACTCAGGCAGGCTGCCTTTGCTGCTCGAGCAACGTGCGTCCAAAACCACTTTCATTTTTGAGCACATAAAAACGCTTGCTTCCGTGGAATATTTTCGTTTATAACTGTCGGAAACTGTTAAAGCACACCTTCTGAACATTGTGCATGCCTTTTATAGTTTACCGGTGCTATGTTTTAATTTAAAAGAATATATTTTTGTTAAGACCGCGAGTTCCAGCGAGGAAGGAGAGTCAAATGGCGTCGGTTTTCCTTGAGCGACTTCCCATGAAATGGAATTGTCTGCACTTTTAAGCGTTTGCCCGAGTAATAACATGAAATAATTATCGAATAAACTTTCAAACTAACACAGTACCAGCTTCAAAGATTAATGTCAGTATTGGATTTAATGTTATTTTAACATTAACTTCTATATAACCTAAAACTGTTCTTGGAAGTGCATTTTGTATTTTTTGAAGTTTACACTTAAACATATTTTTGCATATTTATTGTTAAAGTTGGTTCCTTGTCTGTTTGTCTTATTCTAGGTGTGTGAAGAGGAGAGCAGTAATGAAGATGTCTTCCCCTTAGCCATTAATTATTTGGACAGATTTTTAGCTGTGATGGCCACAAGAAAGACTTATTTGCAGCTGCTGGGAGCCGTGTGCCTTTTCCTGGCCTCCAAGTTAAAGGACTGCAGGCCGCTATCAGCAGAAAAACTTTGCATGTTCACAGACAACTCCATCACAGCACGGGAACTGCTGGTAAGATATGGAATGTCCCTAACCCAGTTCAGACAAAACGGTATGAGAATGCAGTGTCCTTCATTAGGAGAAATGCAACGCTAATGGTCAATGTGGTTTTCACAGGAAGCATCCAATTTTGCCCAATAATTGAAACTGTGTGCACAATGCATCCACATCCTTTCTTTGGATCCATGTGGCCTGAGGAGGTGTTTGATGCCATCTAGTGCCAGTTATGCAGCATAGACTTTTATTAGCTCACATGTATGAGATTCCAAAGCATGTGCACATGGAGTCTCTCTGTTTCGATACATTCAAAAAAAAGACATTTTTTGGGGGGGGGAAATAGGAAGCCTGAATACAATGATATATTGTTATATATCATGATGTATTGATATTCTAATATATTCACATTACATTATATTACACAAGGAAGTATACATTTTCATCAGCCTTTTACCCAGCGGAAGTCATTGAATGTCAAGTCATTTGTGAGGACTGTATCAACACTGTACTAATAACGTTCCCAAAACCAAAAGCTTCATAGCTGATGCCGAGATTCAGTCGAGTCAGTAAATTTCTGTTGTTTTAGCGTATTCAGTTAGCATGTTGACGAGCAGCTGCGCTGTTCTCAAGGGGGAATTTTCCCTCATTTGATGCTCCTTGCTGTCACAAGACTCCAGATTCTTGGACATCCTGACAGGATGCACAAAGAGGGCGGAGCGTGGCAGTGAAAGATGCTGCTGCTACTGCTTCCTCTGTAATAAACTCTCTGCTGCCTCAGCTGGAGCAGCGGTGGCAGCTACATTGTAGCAGCCATCAAGGATGTGAGTGCACTCATGGCGAAACCTGTGCATCTCACAGTCAATCCTAACTGCTCCAATTGGAGTACTTAAGTCACATAAAAATGCTTTGCTAGTGAACAGGACAGGACATTAATCATTTCATATATGGATCATGTGGAGCGGAAAATGTTAATTCAACACGGCGGTTTGCAAATGCCTGCAGGAACTTGTTTAGTGACACAACTGAAAATGTAATCAAGTGTGTTTAGTTGAAGAGAGCAGAGAATCTGGTTACAAAAAAAGAAAACCATTTGGCATCAATGAAAGGAATGTATGGAACGTTGCATTGCATATTCCTCAAAAAAAAATGACCATTATAACACTGTACTTGAAGGAATTGATCACACTTGTTATCAAGCGTCAGCGTGTGTTTGCGCATTTGCACAGCACCATTTTTTTTTTAGCATTTGTGTTAAAGAATCAATCCCAAACCATCAGTTTGGGCTTTTTTTAACTGCCATTTCCTCCTCCTCCATGCCCTCCCGCCCCCGCCCCCTTCTAAACTCAGAATACTAAAGCCAAACAGGAAAGCATTAAAAACATCACTGAATCGGCGAATTGTTGAGATTGACGTAACACACACAGGAAATTAAATCATAAAAGGCGTGCACCTTTCTCGCTGCTACAAAAGCCGACTGTATGAGGAGTCGGCTCCGTGCCGCCGCCTGCACTCTGCTAAACCTTCGCTGCAGCCGTTCCGAGGCTTGTGATTGGGAGGAAGGAGTGGGTTCTCTGGCTGGCAAGGCCTTTGAGCAGGGCAAAGCCCGTCACATGCCAACGATATGAATACAAAGGATGCAAGGAATGAGAAAGGCATGCAGATAATAAGATACAGTGAAGAGGGATCGAGTGAAGAAGTTTAGCTCTCCTTGCAGAGCCATTTCCTGGGAACAGGGTCACACTGATTCTGCTTTACGGTCAACGGGGCCATGGCAGCACACCCATTAAAAGGGATGGTTCTCTCTGCGTACCCTTGAGTTGCCCTCACGCCAAGCCACCAGAAGCTGCTGTGGTCCTGAGAGCACAAGGAAAGTAGAATGTGAGCCCAACACCTTTTTTTTTTTTTTTTTCTTTGATCGTTGTCTTTGCAGGACTGGGAACTGGTCGTACTGGGAAAGCTGAGGTGGAACATGGCCTCGGTCATCCCCAACGACTTCATAGAGCACATCATACACAGGCTGCCCCTGCCCAAAGATAAGCTGGCGATGATCCGCAAGCACACGCTGACGTTCATCGCGCTCTGTGCCACAGGTAACCCAGTCGGCGTCCCATCGGCTCCTCTCCCAGCTCATTCTGCAGCCTTGTTATTCTCACATCCAGCAGAATGTTCCCACACATACAAACATTCTCCCATCATGAGTCATGCGTGACCTCCTTCTTCTCCCTGCACACTCCACTGGCTGTCTTATCCACTTTCCACAGCCTCTATTAGGGGCTTTTTCCTCCTCGCAGCTGCTGAGACGCTGCTTTTAAAACAGACATTTTCAACTGTCTCCAGGGAAAACGCCTATCAGCCCTGTGTTTAGATAAGCCACGTACGCGTGTAATGATAGTGACCATATTCCAGGATATATGCCGTGCATGACTCAAGCGCACTGCACCTCCGCCTCCTCCTGTGCTCGCCCTGTATTGTTTGTTGACAGGGAAGCTTTGAGGTTTAAAACAGTGAGGGCAGAGATCCAGTGATCTTCCTTCCTCTGTCCCTCCCTCCTGTCCCCCGGCCTCATGTCCAAAATAAACTGGGGGAGCGCAAACTCAAACGTCCCCTCAGGCCGTTCCCTAGGTGAGCTTTTATTGCATTCCTTCTGGGTTGCCTCTAAATACCTTAAATCCGGGTCAGAGAAACAGAATTTTAGGATCAGAGGCGGCGCAGTTTGTACACACAGCTGTCACAGGACACTGTCACAGGACTGCCTTTCGTCTCTGGCCTCCTAGAGATTATTAAATTATGCAAATGAGGCCCTGGAGGTCACTTTAGTGCAGTGAAACCCCCTTGCAACACCAGTGTTAACTGACCAAAAAAACTCCCTCAAAAAGTTGTCCATCTCATTTTTGCCCAGTTGTAGCGTCACTTTCACCCCCCTGCCCACCCTTCTTCTTCTTCTTCTTTATATATTTGGGTGTGTTTCAGTGGTTGCTCCTGCTATTCATAAGCAGCTGGTTATACCCAAGCACAAAGCAGCCGCAGTGGGGGAAAAAAGCTGGGCCTGCTGTGGTTGTGCAGTAATGTAAATGTTTGGAGTTTTATATGGAGTTGAGATGTTATTCTTTTGATGGAGGAGCTCCTCCTATGGACAGCTGGCCCCAGGAGGAGAAGATGGGTGTAACAAGCAGGCAGCTCTCCACAGGCCCGATCAAAAGCTATCGGGCCACTGTGGCTGGTTTCGCACTGGGCCATGGCTATGCGTGTCCTGGGTTGGACTTGTAGGACACTTAAACGTTTGGTTTTTCAAGAAGTCTCAGCCTCTTTTAAATGAGCATTAGTGCAAGAAGCAGTGGAAGCCTGGGCAGCAAAGGTCCCATTCTTCTATTTTTGTCTTTCATCCCAGTGGAGCGGCATGGCCGATTAATTATAAAAAATATTTAGCACTGTGTTTACAACCATCTGTAAAAATGCATTTGCACATTAGCAGCATTTTTTTCATTTCGCAAGAGTTCTATAACAGATGCACATTATTATTAGAAAATATTGGTTAGGTGATTATTGTACATGAGAGAAGACCTTTCTATGAGTGGACAAACCTGTATTACTGTGGCAGTTTAGCTCTAAATAATTTTAGTTCAGCAATTGAATTATCTTGACTTTGTCAGAGGAACCCCCTGTGCTTGAAGATATCTGGTTTGTCAAATGTCTGGGACATCAAAGTTGCCCCAAACAATCGGGAGGTGGAGCGACGAGCCGGTGGGTCGAGCTGAAACCACTGCTCCTTTGTCACCTGACCAGTTTTGGTGTCAATGTTACATTGTTGCCTCCAGAAAGGTTGAGTTATAAAAGAAAATTAAAGGCAGCCAGCCCCTCTTAATCCGACCCTGGGAAAGAGTGTAGGTAAGAGGTTTTCAATAAGTCACATCTGCCCAGAGAGCAGTTTATGAGGGCGACGTAACCCGTCACCGTAGATAACCGACAGTAAATCTATTAATGAAACGCGATATTGGCCGTATGAATGGGATCAGCCCTTGCCTTTTCTACTTACCAGTCCTTCGAGTTCCTCTTTAAAGTTCATAAATAGCCTTGTGTGAGGCTTTCAAGAGGGAACTTCGCTGCTTGGAAACTTCGACTCCATTTCCACGTTGCAAGCGTCACGGCTTCACCACGAGAACAAAGGGGAAAACAAGTTTTAATGGCTTAAAGAAGGTTTCATTCACAGCCGCAAGAATGCTAAGTCGTTGCAGAGGTGCGCTGGCCGTGGCCGCCCGCCCGCTCTTCCGCCCCTCCATCCATCCAGGCCTGTTGTCACTTAAGGCCGTTAGACTCGGTCGTGCACCGGTGGGTGTTGTTCCTGCTGGAAGTCATTGGGCAGCAAGTAGGAGGATTCCTAACTCTGCTTTTCAAATCAGAGCCCGAGTTCCTGCGTAGGGGGAACACCGCACAGCTATGTTTGTTTGAAATGCAGACTGTGGGAAAGTGGGGATTTAGCCGCGGAGCGTTGCACGTTGGGAGTCGTCGGATCAGATATTTGGGTCTGCGCTGCTCCCGCTGGGCTGATTGAAGCGTTGCAGCCCCCACGTGATGCAGCTACAGTCACAATTTCCTGCTGCCACTCCAGCTTAAAGCTGCTGCTGCTTGACTGATTGCACATTAATACTTTTGTCTCTTGCAGATGACGGACTGGCCATGAACCCTCCTTCCATGATCGCCAGCGGCAGCATGGGAGCTGCCATCTGTGGCCTGCAGCTCGACCACACCGACCAGAGGCTGAGTCGAGACAACCTGACAGAGCTGCTGGCTAAAATCACCAACACAGAGGTGGTGAGTACAACTACTCGCGGAAGGGGGTTTAGCTCTTCGCCCGCACGCACCTGGGGGATTTTTTTTTTTTTGAAAACACAGGTTTTCCTTTGCGGGTTTGAGCTTTCGTCCGCACGGAGAAGCAGACCTTCCGATCCGAGCCATTCTTGCTGGACGTGTTGGGTTGACTGTGCATTCTGCTGTCCCACCACGCTGAGGAAACATCCGAGACGTCATATTCCATTGTAACACTCGGATGTAACCCCCAGAGAGGCTCCACATACAAGCCAGGAGCGACCGCTGGAAAGCTTTTGAGCGCGGCACAACAATGCGTTGTTAATAATATTCATTGCACCATCTCACGACAGCAGCATAAACAGGCCTTTAGTACACAACAGCGATGACTTCAGCTGCGGCAGATTGAAGCTATTTGCTTTTCAGGGAGAGAGGGAGAGCTGGGGGGGGGGGGGAAGCAGAGTGAGATTGTGGCTCTTGGCTGCGAAGCCAGACTGCTGCTATAAAGAGCAGCAGCAGAGGGAATGTCTTCTTGAAAACGCCGAGGCCCACATTCTTGCGGTGAGACACAGGCGAGTTTCTCCTCGAGGCTCCCCCGTCGAGTGTCGCGCTCCTCCTAGTGGACGTGATCGGAAGGGAAATGGAGATGCGTCTTTTCTGGAGCAAAGGCCACACAGGAGCAGGAAGTTATCCAACATCCAGAGGACTGACTGGTGCGTCATCAGTCGGCGCTGAACCCACAACATCAGAATGTTAACGCCAAAAGTAGTGTTGTTAACTTCAATTAGTTGGAAATAGTCCCTTGTGTCAGTGTGAAAACGTCAAGCGTCTTCAGATTTAAAGGGGGATTTTCTCTCAAATAATCCAGTCGTAGATTTTCAAAATACTCGATACGCATTTGTCATTATTGTGTTACTCGGCTTCTAATTTGTTGGCTTAAACTGAATCCTGCTTGAAGACGCTGACTTAAACGGTACAATCCCTCATTCTCTGGCACATTCGTACTATTTACACTGACTGAAGTAAACATAACGTACAATGGTTGTAGGCTGAAATCAGATGCAGACAGCGACAGTGACGCAAGACACCGTTCGCTCTGCTTGGATTGGTCCCCTGCTCGCTCTTTCAATTGTCCCCTTGATTTATAGTGGCACCAGAGGTCCGAATAGGGGCCACGAGCGCAGCACAGTCACTTCTTTAGCTTGCGGTCGCGTTGGCATGGCAACGAGGGCCCCACAATCCAGCCGTCACAACAGGCACTCCGACTGCAGCCCATCGGGTTCCAATTATCCGTACATTTCAAAGGAATGCTGGCCTCTTTGCGAGCCTGCCCCCCCCCCCCCTTCTTTTTTAAAGATCTCTGCCGTCAGCCCAGCGGTGGAGACCTCCCACAATTTCATGACAGACACAGGGGGAGACGCCCTCCCACCACCCCAACAAGAGAAGCCGTCAAAAAAAACATCCGGTGTCACTGTCCCATATTCTGTTTTACACCGAAACCCAGAGGGTCAGGGTGCAGTAGGTCAAAGCTGTTTCCTCCAGACTCCCACATGGGACTGACCGCGCTGTAAACCCGACGCAGGGTGGCAGCGGGGGGGGAGAGGAGGAGGAGGAGGAGGAGGAGGAGGAGAGGATGGTGGTGGTCCACAGCCTCAGATCTGCTCCTCCGCTGAACCACTGAGCTTTTTCAGGGGCCGTGACACATTCGCCACCCTGCACTCCTGCCTCCAGACGTGCGCGGGCCTCGTGTCCGAGCGGATTCCTGCGCCACCAAAGTGTAGGTGGTGTTGGAGCGTGCTGGCACCCATTGTTCTGGACATGACGGAGACCAGACCACCTACCTCAGGGCTCGTAATTCCCTGCTGGTATGTCATGCATGGGACCAGAGCAGAAAGCAGGAATGCCAGTTTAAAGATTAAACCCCCTTAGAGCAGCTGTTTATTGCAGCAGTTTTGTTTGTTTTTTTACGTTGTTCTCACATAGAGCAAGATTGTTTTTCCTTTGAAAAGCTTCCCAAGTGAAGCCTCCAGTTACTAAATTGTAAACCCACTGTCACATTCAAGCGAAACATTTAAAAATCTGTTTAAGCAGCTCGAGGCCCCCTATTGGTGCAAGACTCCAGGGGTGACGTTAACTTTGCATCACTGCCCAATGGTTAGCAGGTATCTAAGGCACAGCTTGAAGGAACTCATGGTCAAACCTGGTTGGGAGTAAAGCCGAACCCCGCTGTCCACTCAAAAGCTTACAGTATACATTATTTTCTCTCAATCACAATTTGACCCCCGTGTAGCTTCAGGGGATCCTGTTGTTCATCAGAAATATGAAGCGGAGACACGAGTCTTTATGAGAATAATTCAGCGATAATTCATTCACAAAGTCGCTTTCAAACACATTTCACAACATCTGTTTTGCCCAGATTCTAGATTGAAAAAAAGTTTAACCTAAAATCCATTGTGGCTCAACAAACACAGATTTTTCCAGACTGTGTAGGTAAACACATGATGTTTGTGCAAGGACAGAAGCATGCAACGTCAAAAAATAGATTGCAATTTGGAGGAGGAGTGTTTTTTTTTTTTTTTTATGTTCCAAATTGCCTCATATAAATAAAAATGTTCTTGCCTCAGGGAGAACATCATTAATACTTGAAAGGCCACTGAAATTTACCAAAACTAAGCTGGAGAGCCTTTTATGTCGCCTGACTTGCGGCGGCATTAAATGCCACACCATAACTCAGGACTTCACGTCTGTTATTTCTCTGTTCCAGGACTGTTTGAGGGCGTGCCAGGAGCAAATAGAGCGCGTGCTGACCAGCAGCCTGAAGCAGGGCCAGCAGTACCAGCAGGAGAGCGCGGCCAGAGCGGCAAACAAGACCAGGGAGCAGCAGGAGTCCAGCACCCCCACAGATGTCCAAGACGTCAACTTATGAACTCGCAACGAGGCTCGTGACTGTCTGAACCTATGAACTGACGCGAGCGGACTGGGGCACGAGCCCGGCTGGAGCTACGTCGAGTCGCCCGTATGAGCAGTGACAATCTTGGAACTGTTTGAAAAAAAAAAAAAAGAGAGAAAAGAAAAAACACAGTTTTCTCCATTACCCAACTCCCCCTCCGGCCCCCCCCATTCACAACTAGCTGGGTGTATTTTCACCTTTCGTACGGGCCACATGTCATCAAACAAGCTATTTAAATACAGCCAATTCTTGAAGAAACTTGACCGTGCCTTAGTTTCCACAGAACGAAAACCTAACTATATTTTCATACTTGAAAACATACATAATTAAATGAAATATGCATATTTCTTTGATACAACCCTAGCAACAAAAAAAAAATATATATATATATATATATATATAAATATATATTAAATGTATATTTAGTTAGCATTTAGTTATATTACTCATTTTATCATCCTTAGCAAGCAGTTATCAAATCACAGTTTATATTTGGGGGTCTTCCTCACTGGTTTTGTGCAGGGAAATTCCTCATAGAGGCGATTGAAACTCAGATACAATACAGTGCAAGGCATTTAAACCCAGCTGGTATCCAGGTAAAGGAGTGCTACTCTATTTATCATACTGTACAACTGCTTACTATTTATGCTGAGGAGTGCTGGCCAGGAGTGGGCTGGGCCCACTCACAGACAGGGGAGGGACTCAGAGCTGCGTTTGAGCGCTGGCACAGACCCGGACGGTGTTGAGCTCCACACAGAAGAGTCGAGGCCGGCCACCGAGGCCTGGATGTCACCGTTTCAGTCCACCAATATGTTAGCGGGACAGTGCTTACATGTGTTATAATTCAGCAAAGTTACGTTGTTGTTGTTGTTGTTTTCTGTTCCTGGATGTTGAGAGTTGTCTGGTTGCAGGAAGCAAATGTGTCACGTCAACAGAGGAACAAAGGGAGGTTTGGCGAGTTTTGATGGCGACCAGGTTGGAGAGGGATTTTATGGGAGGCATTGAGAGGGTCAAGCGATGCATGTTGAGAGGATTGATTGATGAGAGCGAGCAGTGAGGACGTTAACTTAAGCTATGTGACGTTTCAGTGCGGGGCGGAGGAAAAAAATAACATGTCAGCAATTGATGTGTGGCAGTTTCTCCAGTTAGCAGCTTTAGCATTAAATTGAGTGGGCGACTTCGAACAATATTGATGCACTTTTAAAAACACACTCCTTGAGAACAGTGGGGATGGTGTCTGAGGACAATTCATTGGGGTGTTAGGTTTTTTTCTCTTTTTTTTTTCCTTTTTAATTTTTTCTTTTAAGTTATTTGATTTTTTTTTTTTTTTTTTTTTTTTTTTTTTTTTTTTTTTCCTGGGCTGGTTTCCACAGGGTATCGCACGACGTCTTGAAAGCTACGCCCTAACAGGTGACTAGACGTAGGATGATCTGTTATAGTATAATAGTCTTTAAACTATGGAAAGCCAAGTCACTTGTAGAACTTTTGTTTTTGATTCAGTGCGACTATTTAACCTTACTTGAAATTTTGTCAATTCATAGCCAAAATAGACTTCCCTAATAGCTCTTTGAAAAGCATATACTGTGTCGTAAATGTCTTTTTTTTGTTGTTCCTTCTTTTATGTAAACTACTTTCTGACTTGATGTTTTCTTGTTTAAAAAAAAAAACATAGATAGGGGTTTACACAGTGGGAAGATTTTGACTGTATGTAACCAATTTCTATGAGCAAAAATCCTCATAACATTTAGGAGAGGAAATGTAGTTTCTACATTGTATCCCTGCATGTTCTCTTGTGCAAAAAGCCAAATATTTTTTTTGTTTTGAAAAAGAAAAAAGTGCTTTAAACAGAAAAAAAAATGTTTATGCTTTGAAAGGTTTTGTGTATAATCTGAAAGCGATTTTTCCAGGAATTGGAAAGGAATCGGCTTATACACACTATTCTCTTGCTGCTACAAAGCTTTTCTTCTCTAGTCTTACACAAAGATGCCTTATTGTGATTCACTTGTGTGCTGCTATATTATGAATTGTTGTAAATGTATTAGTCTTCTGTGCTTCTCTTTGTTCTGTGTATTGGAGGGAACAGTTTGGCGCGGGACTGGAAGAGCTCGTCTGTGTTGTTGATTTTCTTTATGTTTTTGATTAGCATGTTTTATTCATTTGTATTCCATATAATCAATCATATTCTTGCTGCTTCTTCATTTTGTTTGTGTACCTCAGGTTGATTCTTTTTTTTTTTTTTCCTTTTCCGGATGGACAGTGCGGGAATCCAGTCTTGCATTTACCTCATTAAACTCCACATCACACTTTTTATTTTGAACCTGTCGGATGGGATTTCACTCTTTCTGTCTGGATGAGAGCAAGGACGGTTCTAAATCCAGAAATGTCTTTCACTGAGCAGTAACAAGTGCCTCTACATTAAAAATAGGTTATGTCATTTAACCAAGTCAGAAAAAAGTTATTGCTATAATAGAAAGACAAAAAAAAACTGTTTTCTTTCCTATTTGGATTTGCATTTACATGTTTCAATCAGTTGATTTAAATTAGGGGTCATCTTGTTTTTATTTTTGAGGTACCCATAAATTCCAAGTCTAAAGCTGAAAGTACTCTCTTGATGTTCAATGTGATAGTTGTTCAAAACTTGCCTCCTTCTGCCCCACGTGCAAAAACATGGTGTACCTCAATTAAGTCTCCTCAATAAATTGGCAAAATCATGTTCCTGTCCTGTTTTTCTTTGGCTGTTCCTCAAAATGTCATTATCTTTTTTGAAACCTTGCCTTTGTCCGTCCACCAGAGGGAGACTGCAACGATTGAATATCGGCAGATAGATGAAACGTTGCTGCCTCTTTTACAGTGTTTCGTGACAGGCTATGAACATTAGTTTGGGGCAACTCCGAATGTTGACAATATACATGACAATATGAGAGGTGAGCACATGGTGCAAGGCCAGGTGTTTCAGCGGTCTTGTCAACACGACAACTATAAGCATGAACAAATACTGGCTGAAGGTGAGCAAGCACACAACACTTTGTGGCCGCTTCTGTTCTCCCCACAGAAAACAAATTGCTGAGGATTGTTGGGACTCTAACAATGAGCAAACAGCCACTTGAAATTTAAGAAAGAAGAAGTGATCATCTGCAATTCCTGTCTGCCATGCTTACTGTGTGGATTTTATAGTGCGCAAAAAGGGCCGCGTGTGTTTTCAGGGGGTATAATGTACTTACACACAGAGCGGAACTGTCCCAGAAGCCAGTAGAACCATAAGATCAGGAACTCCCCCTTGGCAGCATCATTCTGTTGAAAAGAAGAAATTGTATTGAGCTGCTTTAAACATCTCCTGAATCTAAAGGTTAAAAACAATGTTATTTTACTTTGTGCACACCTGTAATTTGTCATGAGACATACTTTGATCGGTGTTCAGAGAGTAACACATCTGTCAATATGACTGGTAATTGGCTGTTAGAATGAAAAAGTATTTTCTCACTTGGAGATGTAGCAGTGGATCACTGTCAGAGGAAGTGACGTCGCCTTCTCAAGAAGCTCAGAAAAAGAAAAAAAAACTTCCTTTCCCTGTATAAAAAAAAAAAAAAAAAAAAAAAATGTTGGTCGGAATGTTAGCGTAAACACATACATCTTAGGAGATGACTCAGCGCCATCTACTGGTCACTGTTTCACATGCAAGCCCCAACAGTCCCACGTGGAGAAATTGCACAATATCCACTGATCATTCTGACATTTAATTCTTGTCAGAGCAAAAAGGGCAAACCTGTGATTAGTCATGTCGCTGTCCAGCCGGAAAATTTCATCTGCTGTTTCTGCCCGTTCATCTTGAGGCTTTTCTTCATCAGTCGCAGGTTACTCATTTAGCTAAGTGCAGAATGATGCAGTGATGGCGGTCACTGGCCACACAACCAGGACTGTGTATCCTGAAAGAATGACAAAATAGGACGATCAAAGTTGGTTAAACAAAACTTGCTATCTACAAATATATGTAATTTATGTCACAATATTGTTTATATCAAACCCATCGTATAGCCACGTTTACGTTGAAATATTCTGAATTTTGTTGTTTTCAATTTTTGATGTTGAACTTATAAGTTCATCATCAAAAATTCAGAGTATATTGACGAAGAGACATGCGAGTCTTTCTCTATTGAGAAAACTTAATTTGGAATCATATTAATAAAGATATTGTCACTTAAAAGCGCGCGCGCACACGTGTTATTTCTGGGGAAGGGCCAGCTCGGAATAAAGCTTTCAGTATAAAAGGTCAGCGTGTCTATATGGTCAAGAGGTAAATATGTTAGGGGGGAAAGGCGTATAAATAAACGCAGTTGTATCCTGTCTCCTTCGCGAGGCGAGGATTTAACAACGAGCTTCGTGTGTTTGACAATACAATGATTTACGTCAAATGCGTAAACCTGGATAATTTGATTCTTTTTTTTGTCTCAATTTTCACACAGCAACGTTTAAAACACGTACACTGAAGCATAAAATGTGTGTATTGTCTTCGAATAGGTATTAGCGACGCCGCCATCGAGGTTTGAAAAACCGGACACGACGTCATGGTTGGGCTGATACTTTTTCCGGTACAGAGTTAAAACGTTATAGGACAAAGTAATAAAATGTATTTGTTTATTTGATAGATATTAATATTAATGTATTTGCTTAAAATATGATTTGTATGTTATATGTGAGAATAAAATCAATAAAATGTGAGAATAGTATGTTTGTAGAGCCACACTTTCCTCTGAGTGCAACTTGGATTTACGTCATGACGTAAAGCGTCGTACTTGACTCCACTACTGCGGCGGAAGCAGGAAGCAGCACACACACACACCCACACACACACACACACACACACACACACACACACAAGTCGCTACTCCGTCCAGGGTGGCTCAGCAACATGTTTACCTTCAGTCTGACTCTTGTGCGGCAGTAAGTGAAAAATTATTCCGTTTTAACGATAGCAACATTTTTACATTGCTTCTAAACATACCGGTTCTTTTGCCGACAAAGGTACCGATCTTAAATGTTAATGTGTTCAATCAAAATCTTAAATCTATCATGGTTTAAGAATGTTGACGTTAAAGTAGGGTTTTTGCCTTAAGCAAGCATGTTGAGTTAATTCAAGGTTGTTGTTGTTTTTTTGTTTTTGTTATTTCCTTGCAGTGGTGAGACGCCGTACAACAAAGACAAGCTGCTGCAAGGTACGACTTCTCGGTCCCCGTCTCCAGCGGTTTGCCCTGCTAGCAGGACCATTGACCATTGACAAAATCTCAATTTCAGGACAAGGGGTGGACACAGATCTGTCAGAAACCGGTATCAGGCAAGGTGAAGCTGTGGGCAAATACCTGAGAGACATCAGGTTCAACAACGTGTTCGTCAGCAACCTTCGACGAGCCATGCAGGTGACTGAGATTTCATTCCCAGACTTATTGGTGATGGGAGTCAGGAGACGGCAGGTGATCAAGATATGACCTGCAGTCGTCGGTGCATTGGGTGTTGGGTGGCCTTGAGCCACATATAATGATGATGAGGACTGCTGTTTTTGATCATCTTGACTAAAATATCACAGCTGTTATCCAGCATTCACATATTTTGTGTTTCTTCCTTATTGAGACAAACAAAGAAAATCACACCTATAATGAATGATCTACCCGTGACTGTTTTAAATACCAAAGTGAACTATGCACCGGCTGTTATCAGTCTCTCAGCTGCGCCACAAGCTTGTCATACTAACTGATTTCTGTAAATGTCCATGTGCAACCGGACCGTAGTGACAGCTCTTTTCCTCTTTGTTCCAAGTCTCAAACTCACCTCTTCATGTTGATTTGAAAAAAAACAGAAGCGTATGAACAACTGCCTGTGGCCTCTGAATCACTCGTTCCGGTAAACGGACTGAGACGAGTTTTTTGAGATCCTGCAAATAGATAAAGTTGTTAATTTTGTGTCTCCTCTTGTCAGACGGCTGAATTAATTCTGAAGAACAGTGCTCACTGCTCCGATGCTGAGATGGTTCTGGAGCCGCTACTCAGAGAAAGGGTAAGATATGGCAACCCCTTCCATTTGCTACTCCATCACATCTTGCACATTAATACTTTTCTCTCACTCCCTCTGTCATGCCCGTGTTATTGTCTTCCAGTGTTTTGGCATTGCTGAAGGCCGTCCCAAAGAGGACATGAAGAACATGGCCAATGCGAGTGGAATGGCATGTCGTGACTACACCCCTCCAGGAGGAGAGACTTTTGACCAGGTGAGTCATTTGAAAGAATTCCAAAAAGTGGTTTGACTCCAAGTCCCAAGTTTTTTTTTGCTGTACAATGCCACCATCTAGCGGTCGTTTAGGGTATCGTAGCCTCCAAAAGATATTTTCTGTTTTAAAATACAGGTTTTTGGGGGGGGGGTTTACGTTTTTTATACAGGTGAAGCTGCGATTCAAGAAATTTCTCAACGTCCTTTTTATTCGTATGGTGGAGGAACATGGCTGGTCGGCACCAGACAGCCCTGAAGGAGCAGTGGAAGCTGAGGAGGAGCTCCACTGTGGGCTGGCTGAGGACGGCCTGAACGGCGTGTCGGTCCACGCTCTGGCTGTGAGCCACGGCACTTACATGTGTGCTGCTGCAAAACATCTGCTTGAGGACTCAAGTTGCTCCATTCCTGCCGGAGCGAAGGTGTCCCGCCTCACGGCACCGGTTCCAAACACGGGCATCAGCCGCTTCATTTTCACCCTGAAAAAGTGTGAGTCGGGTCCGCAACTCGCAGACGTTCGCTGCGTCTTCACCAACAGGAAGGATCACTTGGAAACACTCAAAGCTGCTGAGCACTAACGATAATTCTGGGACGCCGACCCCAGTAATAGAAATGCATCAGATGCACAGTGTTGTCCTTAATTATTTGCTGTGGATTTTTCTTTTTAAAAAGTGCAATACTCTATTTAATGGGATTGTCATACCCACTGGTGGCAGGTTAGCAGTTTTATTGCACAAGATTTTTTTTAAAAGAAAATGTACACATTAAGTTGTAGTCACAACGATATAATGCAATTATCAAATATATAAACATAATGACTAAAGATGATGTGATGCAACGAGTGTGGTACCTGTTAGTGTTTGCACCCAAATAAGGATCATTTCAGTTCAAAATAAGTAAATTTAATTAATTTCATTTGTCTTTACTATGTTTTATGAATGTTTTTTTCTTCAGTAAACATGCTTTTTTTTTTCTTTCAGGCAGTTATTACCTCAGACGAGTATCTCCTTTTTCCTCGTTCATTTATTTTAGTGTGTTGTTTGACTGATTTAAATGGAATACTTATTTAATACCTTGGACAGTGTATGGCAGATGGGGAAACAAGTATTAATCTTCAACCTCGCTATTGCCATTTTATGACATTTATCCTCATTTCAAGACTAGTCTGTACGCCGAGTGAGCACACTGGTATTCTGTGTACAGTCAACTGCTAGAGTCTAGACGGAAAAAATACTCCATTTTAAAGGGACCTATCATTGTTTTTATGTTGTCTTATCACAGTCATCCACTGTATGTGACGTGCCTATTATTTCCATTGTTCATCTGCAGATTTAAATGAATAAAACAGCAATGCACAATCATCTACATCTTTCTTTTATTCTAAATTCAAGCAACACGCCATCTGAGACTCCCAAACTCGTACATTCAACAAACATTTACCTGGAGAATATGTACAGGCAAGTGGAAAGCAAACGTCATAAATACCATAAATAATGACAAAGGAATGGACTTAAATAAATAAATACTCTTTGGGACTGATTTTCCTGTTTGCTGGTGGTGGCCAGCACCTTTGAGGAAAAAAAAAATATCACTTCCACATTTGATATGATCCTCTGTTTACCCCGTTGTATTCGCTCAAGTCAAGATTCAAGGTCAGTATGGATCACGGAGTGGGAAGATTCTGCTGGGAGTGCCAATGGGGCTTGACTGTGTTTATAAAAAAATATATATGTTAAACCTAGTTAATGTGGGTTTTTAAAATGTGCACAAAGAAATTAATCTCCTCGGTTGTTTTCCACACATCAGCAGTTTGGTCTTTGAGAGGTAGGCTAAGATGTTGCCATGACACAAATGTCACTTTAGCATGTGGGTTTCTCAGTCCAGGTGTAAAAAAAAAAAACTCAATGAGACTTCTGATGGTATCCCTATGAAAATGAGTCAATCAGGAAGGAGCCACTAAATTAGGTTTCTTGCCGCAGAAGGGAAAGAATACAATTGCATAAAAAGCACCAATGATTGGATAAGAAAGCAACTCTCTTGATTTGAAACGGGTATAAATTAAAGAAAAAATAATCATGAAATGTCTGGGAGGGTTTAATACTGTAGATGGTGCAAAAAAGGGGGGCTGTAAGTCAAGTCTGTAGATGCATGAGCAGTGTAAAAACATTTCTTTACAAAAAAAAAAAGAACACGTACAAATGGTGTAAGAATGATCTCTTTTTACCAAACTAAAGCCTAGTGTTTATGCATCTCTACCTCCCATATGGAGGAAAAAAAAGGAAAGCTAACCTCACTCTTAATATGTTAACCAAACGGACCAGGCGCCACCATAAGTCACCCCATGGTCCCGCTGTTCCGAGGGCTGGCAGGGATGGACGAGTGCGCGTTCCAGGGGTCGTGGGCGTTCGGGGCCAGCTGGATCTCCCGGGACACGTTGCGCCCGTCGTCTCCCACCTCCACCTCGGTTTCCAGCTCCAGCTCCAGCTCCACGTCGTCCTCCTGCAGGGCCCTGGAGTCCGAACCCTCCTCGGCGCGGCCCACGAAGACGCTGTGCGGGTCGGAGGGGTCCACCGGAACCTGGTTGCGCTTCTCTCTGTGCAGCAGGAGGCGCTCCAGCGGCACCGTGTTCTTCTTGGGCAGGAAGAGCGAGGTCTGCGGCACGTTCTGGCCCGCCGCGTACACCTGCCGAGAGCCCTCCAGGTTAAACAGGATGCCGGTCCGGCACGAGTAGTAGACGTCCCGGTTGTTCTCCAGCAGCTTGTGACTGAACAAACAGTCGTCTCTCAGACAGATGGGCTGAAAAAGAAAAGGGTTGAGTCAATCAAATAAAGGCCAAAATAAGATTTTTTTTATTATTATTTTTATTATTATTATTATTATTATTAATAATAATAATAATAATAATAATAATAATAATAATAATAATACATTTTATTTATTTTTTTTATTTATTTATTTATTTATTTTTTTTATTTTTTTAACAAATCATGAAAATCCATCCAAAATCTTAATAAACCCAGTTTATCACGGCGGTTCAGTATTGTTTTGATGCTGCGTTGGTCGTGTTGACGAACTGTACTGAAACGATTTGAACCAGAAATAACCTTTCACTTTTTTCGCAACGGTGATACGAGAACACGAGAATTCGGTGTTTGAAAAGTTCGCAATGAGAAAGGTCGAAAAGTAAACTTTGAACGGCGGCATTTGTTAAAGTTGCCATCCGGTTGCACTTTGCATAATTAAAAAAAACAAATAAACAGAATCAAACAACATGTCGCGGCAGAAACCCTGTGCGTAAAATTGGATTTCCTTCGAAAATGCGATGCGCAAATCTGCCGGGTGGTGAAGAGGCGTGCAGTAAATCGGGTAAAGTGATGATACCAAGTGGTGGGGTCAAACAGTCTCGACTCACAGAGCTGAACGGGGTTCCCTCCAGGTCCATACACAGGTACCGGCTGCTTTTGACGCCAAGGATGGCAATGCGCTCCCTGGTCTCGGCTTTCAGTGAGATCACACCTGCAGGAGACAGAGACACTTATCACGTTGTCACTCCAGCGCTGCCACATCTGAACTGCGTCCACGAGAGGGAGGCGAACTTACTGTAGGAGCTCCTGGCCGTGGTTTTGCGCACGGTGCCGTCCAGGCGGATCTCCAGGTAGAAGTTGTTCAGGTCCGTGGACGTCTGCAGGTGGACGTACCTCCTCGGGTTCCCCCAGTTGGAGCCAACCAACGGCGACGGGTTCGGAGCCGTCTGGCCGAGGTGGAAGCCCTGGAGGACGGCGAGCAGCAGCGCCAGCAGGGCGTCTCTCATCCCGAGTCTCCTGTTTACGTCCATCACGGAGCAAAAAGCGACGCTTTCCCCGCTGCGACTTTTCAGATGCTCTGTTGTCCCGGAGTTTGGAGACAGTTCCTATTTAAAGCCAGCCGAGTGCCACTCCTGCTCACATCCTCGGCGTAAAAAAAGGAGAGGAAAAAAAAAAAAGGAAACTCGCCCCCAAAGCAGATGTGCGGCTTTCTGCAGCGGAAGGGCCACATCCACCTCTGTCTGTTTACTTCGATAATCTTGGTCAAGACTGGACGCTTATTTTTGGTGACAAGTCTCGACTCACCTTCAGAATTATTCTAAGACCACATCCTAATGCGCCACTGGTTCAAATAGTGTTGCTGTTGTTTACGTAAGACAATAAGAAAACAAAACTACTAAGGGATATAGAATGGGGAATTCATACCACAGTGATAATTATGATTTTGTTTTTAGTTAAAAAATATAAAACATATACAGTATATTATATTTTAGATTGGTTTGTTGAAATGAATGAGATGGCGTCTCTAAAAACTTGACGCACAGTGATCTGAACTCAAAGCCTCTTCAGCTTGCCGTCATCGCATCCCAGGCTTTTATCATTTGACCAGCAGAGGGAGCCATTACCCCGTTTAGGATTGATTTACTTGAGGCCTCGGTCTTTTGAGACTTTCTTGAGGATGTTTTCGATGATGTGATTTCAGGAGGGCGAATTCGTGAAACTCCAAACATTTAAACTAAAGGAAATGAAACTCGGAATTTCAACACATTTTAAATGGAGTATTTGCATATATTGTCAGGTACTCTTAACACATTTTGAAACGTTTCGTGCAGCTGTTAAATATTGTCTTCTCACTATTGCTCATCATCTAAACAGGATCAAAAGACTGTTTCTTTTTTTTAAAAAAACAAAACAAAACAAACGTTTATTGTTTTTTTTAAGGAAGACAGTAGACTGCTGTGCACAGCACATACGTACAAAAATAAAAGGAACAAACTTCAGTATCCTTACTCTGCACTCGTCTTTTTTCCCCCCAGAAAGAAAATGGATGAAGCAAGTTTATCTTCATTTACACTCATCAGTGAACCCAAACTAATGTTGAGGGTGAGGTATATAAGAGCAGAGATGAGAACGAGGAGGAGCAGAGTGGAGACTCTGTCCCTTTAAAAAAAAAAAAAAAAAAAAAAGAGGCTTACTCTTAAATATATAAACGCATGAAGGACAACTTTACAGGAGCATGGTGTTCAGACATGATCAAGACTGTGAAAAATGACAGAATCCCCACCGAAACTTGAATAAAGCGTGACAAAAAAAATAAAAGAGCCGAAAAGAACTTCAGAGAAATCTGGATTTTCTTTTGTTTTGTTTTGGTTTTTTGGTCAAAGCCAAACTAGCATATTTATCAACACAAGTCTTATGTGAGCTCCATTTCTGAATGAAAGGACACGATGAGAATCTTAAAACACTATCATTAAGGTGCTGCTGGAGACACGCTGCAGACATCACGGGTGTGCAGAGGATGAAATGTTAAAACTTGGATTTTCAGAAGAAGTCTAAAAGGGGCCACCAGACCAAAAAAAAAAAAAAAAGATCAGCGGAGCCGTGCACAGCAGCAACAGGTGTTTTTCTTTATGCTTGAGCCAAGTTTGCTCTGACGTTTTAGAGCTTTGGCAAAACTAAAATGTCGGCCTAAGATTGATGGGCCCATCGGAAAAATACCACTGTGGATGTATTCTGTTGGTTGAGGCGAGCAGCAGGCGATTGTGCGTGCGTGCAGAGCCGTGCAGAGCAGCAGCAGTGAGGCTCCTCTCACCACACACTGCAGAGAGCAGCACGGAGCAGAGGAGGAAGGGCTTCACAGATTCAGGACCAGGGACTTTCCACGTAATCCTCTCCACCTCGCTGAACAAGATACTGGAGATTCTCCGTTTGACGGAAGCGGACCTGTTGGCCGCCGGGGTCGAGGCCGAGCGCGGCGGCCGACCGTGACCTTGAACTAAAACGGAGAGGAGGAAGCCACTCCTGGGTTACAGCCGGAATCCCGAGGTCCCCGCTTGCAGCAGGTGAGCAGTCTAGGGTGATCGAGGGGGGGCGGTGGATGGTGGTTGGTGGTTGGTGGTTGGATGGTTTGGGATTGGGGGAGGAAGGGGGGCACATTGGCAAGAGGTGCTGCAGCGGGCTGCCTGTCATCCTGGCAGATATACATCCTCCAAATGGACGGGGGGGGGCTTAAGGTAGAACAAAGGCAGCGGCTCGGCTTCCTCGCATAAGTCTTTCCTGGATTTAAATACTCCTGCTTCCTCTTTTAACACAAGAGTGATGGAGGTGGGTGTGTAGGAGGGGGTGGGGTGGTGGCTGACGCTCGCTCACTCGCTCGCTCGCCTGGCGGCAGCAGCGTAGCCCTTCGCACCGGAGACGAGCACGTCGAAAACGGAGGACGTTCAAAACCCTCCTTCGCCCCTTTAAAGCGCTGGCCAACCCACTTTCCTTCAAGTCTTTCCCTTCCACGCTATCGACTCGTCTGCAATTACATTTCACAGTCTCCGCCTCCAGCTCCCAACACCGTGCTGCCACTGCAGTGCCGCTGCTGCCGCTGCTGCTGCTGCAGAGCAAAGCAGGCAAGCTGGGGGTCGGCCCAGGCCGCGTGCACACTCCACCGAACACACACACACACACACACACACACACACACACACACGCAGAAATGACGAAGGATGGATCAAGGTAACGATCCTAACCCCAAACATTTTGGCACCATCATCGATGGTTGAATGTGCAACCTGGACACTTTTTTTTGTAAAAAAAGAAAAAAAAGAAGAAAAAAAAATCAAAACTTTAGCAGCATTAGAAGCTCCTGATTCTTCATTTTCCTTTTCAACTATTTACACATCCCCCCCCCCCTCGACCCCCCCACCCTCCCTCCCCCGAAACCACCGTAAACCGTTGCTATTTTTGAACAGTAGGACATCATTTTTCAAGCAGCGGCTGAAGCTTTTGTCTCGAGACAATGTGCAGCTGCGGCTCGCAAATCTTGTGCAGGGTGCCGGGTCAGGAAAGGCTCTCCATGCGTCATCTAGGTAGGTAGGTTCGCTGTTGCTGCACCCTGCTGTGCGCTGCGCGGCCAAAAACCCCGCGCCTCCGCTATGGCCGACCGCTATCCGGTCGCCGGCCACAGATTGTATATTACTTAATTGATCTAATTTGAGAAAAGAAAATAAACCAGAAATAGTCAAAGCCTCCCCCCCGCCCTCCCCCACCCCACCCATCCGCCGCCTCCGAGGCCTTCTCCGGAGTGTCAGTCCTATTTCTGACTCCGGCAGGTGTCGCTTACATGCAAGCTTAAAGGGGGCCACGAGTAGGGGAGGGGGGCGGAGTTGGGAAGGGGTGTGGGTCGCGGAAACCAAGAAACCCAAGGCACCTTCAAGTCGTGCAGCAAAGGTAGTGCATTTAAGTCCCCCCCCCTCGAAATCCGGCTGTGGCACATCGACGGCTGAGCGGCGAGTTGCCAGGCGTCAGAACTGTAAAACCGAGCAGGTCGTCGTCCATGCATCCGTCAATCAAGCGTGTCAAGTGATTCTTTGAGGTAATAAAAGAAAGTGTCGGAAGGCGTGGGCCCAAGATTAAAACAGCGAACGGTTCTAACCAGTGTACATTTAGTTTACGTGCAATAAAATGCCACGTGTGACACTTTCACTGCGGGTGTGCACATTACAAAAAAAACCAAAAACACTTCATTTGTCACCTCTGATGAATGCAAAACTGTCGTGCACGATTTGGGCAGGTGCACCCCTCAATATGTGGACTGCAACCAAATTAAACTGGCGGGAAAGTGCGCAATTTTGGGGACGCATCATCGAATTCACCTTTTGAAAGAAACAAACACACAAACAAAAAAGCAAAGACAGCGTGCAGCTCATCTTCCGTGAAGGAAGCGACGCGTCGTTCAGCAAGCACCAGGGTGAAAGAGAGACGGGGGTGGGGGGAGGAAAAGGCCTCGGCTCCGTGGAAACGATAAGCAGCACTGAACACATAGAAACGTGGCTATCCAAATATACATAAACACATATGTAGATAGAGATATAAACAGAATAAATATATATGCGTCTTCTCTCTCGCAGTCCGTCCGTCTGTGAGCGTGTCACGACGATTGCATTTTCGTTCAATCCAATTACCTGGAAGAAGGTCCGCGTGTGGAAGGGGGTTGGTTGGGGGGAAGGGGGGGCGGGGCGCCACTCGCCGGCAGCCTCTCAGAGGCGCGGCAGGAAGTGTGTGACAGTCATGGCGGTGGTGGCCCGGTTGCCCTTCTTCACGCGGCCGTGCTTGCTGAGGGCGACGTAGAAGCCCTTGTAAACAAAAGACTCGTAGGCGTTGTAGTTGTTGGGCAGCAGAGTCTCCCTGAACTTGCACTCGTCCACGAAGGCCCTCTGCAACACAGGAAACCGGGGAGGGGGGGGGGGGGGCAGAGGGAGGAAGTGAGCAGGGCGGAGGGGTGGACAAGCGGGACGACCCGCGACGCCGCGCGCACGGCCGACTTCCACGTGACCTTTAACTCTGGCACACGGCTCGCCTTCAAAGCATGCTCCGAGGGAAACAGGAGGAGGTGGCATGTCGCCGCAGAGAGAAACACAGATACTGCAACACCACCCCCACCCCCTCCCCTAACCCCCCACCCCCACCGTCCAGCAGTCGGCAAAGTCAACGTTTCACAGCGTCCAAAAGACATCTCACATGCACGACTGGGTTGAATTCATAAAGGTTTGTGCCCAGGCTGTCGCCGCTGTTGGCGTCAGAAACGATTCACTGAGGTTCAACTGGAAACACTCCTGAAACACTCGCTTCTCGAATCACCACTTCCTGCTGATTCAACAGGTGAAAATGAGCAGGTGCATTTTTAGCATTACAGCGTTAAGCTCCGGGCTCGTTGGACCGGCATGAAGCAGAAGAGCCTTCCGGGGAATATTCAGCTCAATGTGAAATATTGAACTCCTACCCACTTCCTGTTTAATCCTCTTGTATCTTTAGCAGCATGACTGGACAGTATTTTATGCCCTGAGTGTTTGCTCTTTGGTGTTCTTCCGAACCGATACAATTAGGTTTGGCATTTTTGAGACGTTTTGAAAATGTGTCGCGGAGAACTTGTGGAGATTGTACTTGACAGTGCTGACAAATAGAGGCAGAATTGGGGACATTTTTTTTTTCACTTTTTACACATATTGAAGAAAAGGGGAATGAAAAAATAAAATGAAATGAAAAAAATCTTTTCAGAAGGCCTCTGCTGCATTTCCACCCAAGCAAAAGAGATCCAACTTTGCACATGAAGTTGGATCTCTTTCAACGTGCTTTAATGGATGCATGATCATTATGCTGTGCAGCGGTGGAATTGATGCGTGCGTGCGTGCGTGCGTGCGTGCGTGCCCCAGGAGAGGGGAAAAAAAACGTACCGAGCCGTACAGCCTCCCCCTGCTGTTCATTGCGACAAACAGCTCGCTCCGGACGCCGTACAAGCTGATGACACCTCGGTCCACGGCGGAGATCTCCAACAGACCTGAGCGCGCGCGCGCACGTGCACGCACACACAGAGAGAAGAGAGAGAGAGTTAGAGGTGAACTGTGTCAGCGTCCCCACTGCGTCGGCGGGGGGGGGGGGGGGGGGGGGGGGGGGGGGGAGTGGTGGACAAAGTCGCCGCGTAATGCAGCAGTGATGGGTGTAGCCTTGCAGGTGCATTGCGACTGGGTGATGATGCGCCCCCCCCCCCCGCTCCATCCATCCACCCCCCGCCATCCCTCCCTCTCAGCTCAATTAAGGTGTCTTTTCTTCTCTTTCTACTCTCGCGGGGCAGGAGCAGCGCAGTTTACGGCGGCCTGAGCAAGAGTGTGTGACTGCGAGTGTGTCCGTCCTGCTGCAGCGGGGTAAAAATAAGCGAGCGTCTAAAATCGGGTGCAGGCATTCATGTCATGTTTTTGGTTTTGGAGTTGGGGGGTGGGATACTTGGCAGTGCACGGATGCGCGCCTCAGCACACTGTTTTTGCTCTTGGGAAACTTTCAACCGCGCCGACGGCTTATTAAATATCATGCAAGCGCAGTGACCCACTCTGATCTGATTTCTTTTTCTTTCTTTTTTTTTTTTTTTACCCACTCATAAGGTGTTTTTTTTTTTTTTTTTTTCCCCCAACTCTTTTCAGGGCACTTTGCGCCGGATGTTGCAACTCACTGTATTGGTTCTCACTGTGCACGCCGCCTATCGTGCCATCCGGGAGCACCTGCAGGTGAAACCCAATGCCCACGTTGCAGTAGAGGCGCCGCACTCTCTTGATGCCCAGCAAGTAGTCTCTCTCCCAGTTCAGCTGCGCGTTGCCGCCGCTGATCCCCAGGTAGGAGCGGGAGAACAGGGTCTCCCACCTCCTCTCCAGCAGCGACGTGGCGTTAGTCCTGCCCGGCAGCGGGAGCGACGACACGACCCCCCACAATGAAGTCCACAGTACGAGAAGTGCCAGTGTCCAGTGCGTCCTGGCCCCGCCGGACATGCTGTCGAGGCACCTTTGCGCAGCGGCCACGCACTTCGCCGTCGGTGCACGTGGTCAGCAGAGGCAGCTGGCCTAGAAACGCAACTCTCCCGACTTGTTGTCCCTTGGCATGGTGCTGCTGGCGAAGGCTCGTGTCGGGATCAAAGCAGATCAAGGCCCCATAGCCCGAGGTCTGTGCGGCAGCAGAGGGACGGAGCGCGGCGGCGGAGCTTGGACCGGTGCCGCTGGCGATGATCATCTTTCGCCCGCTCCGCGCCTCCGTCACAGGCAACGCCGGCCGTGGAGTGGTGGTTGTGGTGGTGGCGGTGGCGGTGGCGGCGGCGGCGGTGCGCGTTCGGGGGCAAGAGACAGCGGCTCACCTTGCGCGACTGTCACATCCTAGAATGACATCACTGTGACTTCACCGCTGCGCCCCCTCATCCAAAGTAGTAGACGGGCGGAGGAGGAGAGAGTTGCAGGACCCCCCCACCCTCGGCGGCAGCCGCTCTGATAGGACTGATTGAGGCTGCTGCACCTTCACATCAGCCTCTGGCAAGTGCAAGTGCGGGAGGCGGGGAGTTTCCTGCCGTGCTTTTCAAAATAAAACTTCAATTAGTCTCCAAAGCGTTCAAATCAGAATCCCACATTGCAGCCTCAGCGTTATCTGATCCCCGTTTATCAGTCCAGTCACCTGTGTGGCAGCTGCAAAACGTGGGTGAATCGCTCAGAAGAAAACGGCAGTTCTTGTTGGCACTCCGTTTACGGCCTCCCTTCAAGCGTTCCCATCCGTTCTCCTCTGTCAAAGTCGCAGCTGGGCGCTCCCATTCTGCAGGCGGAGCCGCGGGCCAGGTGGGATACGTGCTGTGTGTCAATGTCAGATTCCAATGTCAACATTGATATTTCAAGGACACACTTTAAATAAAACAACACCAATAATGATTGCTAAAAGTTTAAAATTATTTGCAAATAAGATGATATTGTGTGCCTTATTTAATTTCCCTATCACAAAATACATGTAAACTGTAGAGAGACACTCTGTTAAGCCAAAGAAAAGTTGTGATTGGAGCAGCTTTTATTCTGAAGATGCGTAACCCATTTTTGGAGTCTTCCTCTGGCAGATACTCGCTGACCTGATGCAGCACATGGGAGTCCTCAGAGGTGTGTGTGTGTGGGTGTGTGGGTGTGTGTGTGTGTGTGTGTGTGTGTGTGTGTGTGTGTGCGTGCGTGCCAGACTTTCATTCCCGTTGAGCAATCACGGGATGGATAGAAGGTGAGATGGACGGATGGATACAGTGTCCGGGACCCAAATCGGGACGGCGGTCATGTGTCGTGGCGTCCTGCGACCTTATTTAGAGGGAAGGTGTAAAAAGAGTCACAAGCAGCAGGACGGCAAACAGCGAATCCCGTCTGTCACTCGCTTCTCTGTTTGTCCAGGAAGTTTACATAAGCAAAACATTTTGCCCGCTCATGTTGCGCATTATTATTATTCCGAGCGGCACACGCTGCATCTCGGATTAATTCCCCCTTCGCGTGAATCGAATGCGCGGCGTGGTTCTGAAGTTACATTAAGCAGAGGGCTATAAATATAAAATAGTTGGTCAGGCGCTGCAGCCAGTGGTCATACGGGTGCTTAACTTCTAGATGGAACTTTCCCTTTTAAAATTCCGGCCGTGTGTTTCCTCCCCATGCAGTTTTTTTTTTTTTTTGCTTTTGTGTTCATGCAGCTTGACAAACAGCATCCAATCCTGAGCCCAGACTGCACCGGGCTTGCCCTCCTTTTACACGCCTTCTGCCTCCCCGCGCTGTCGGCCTCGGAGATGAAGACTTGGGGGAATTCCGAGTGCGTCACACGGCACCAGAAGCAGGGGGCCCCGAGGTGCTGCGGCCCGGCTCCTCACGCTGGCAACCGGAGAGGACAAACATCAGCGGAAAGACGAGCCTCGGCGGACGAGACGGGAAGGACAACATTTGAAATGTCCCGCATTGTGAAAGAGGTGGAAAGGACACAAACGTGACGGGAGAGGCCGAGTGTTTGGGCTGATGGTTGTTAGTCACGAGCTTGGTGGAGATATTCAGGAGCAACAAATTGTTAGTCAGCATATTTAGCTCATCCTATTTGACCCCCAGTGAAGCGTTGAACTGAGAATTTTAACATAACGCCGGCTTTTTTGTTGCGTGATCACAGGAGAGGATTCCCAAACGAGGATCAAAAAAATTTACCGTTGGATTTGAAAAGTTATTCCCGCACGTCGCAGAGCGAAGCGCCCCGTGCAGCTAATTAACTAGACGGCCTCCTGATCTGCTGCGTAAGCGCGTGGCAATGCAGTCGGAGGCAGCCGGCAGCCTGAATAGACAAAAGCAGCCGGTTATCGATGGATCAGTGCAGAGTGGCCATTTAACGAGACAGCAGCGGAGGCGGGAGATTAATTCAGTTAATACCGACGCGGTGGCAGAATGCCGAGGCTGCTGTTCTTGGGGGGGAAACCTTTCAAAAAGACGCAACAAGAAAGGTCACCGGGGAACAGCCATCTGGAATAAATTCTGCTATATGAAGCCACTAATTCAGAAATATGTACGTGCCTGTGTTGCATATTAATTTGAGGTGACTGGGGGCCGTACGTGCCAAACTCTTGAAATTTCAAACACTTCGAGTCAGGGAAAAATAATTTTGCTTTTAGTTGTTTCACGTTTTCATCGATCCTTTAACCATGGCATGATGTCACTGTGCTATTTTTAGAACAACGCTGTATAAAATCAAAATTGTCTGCAGCCCGACGGTGAATGGAGAAAAGTCTATCACTTCAAGTGCTTTAAGTGCAACAGCAGCCAGCGGTGGTCGAAATTAGCCTTTTGTGATGTCACAAAGGGGATTGATTCAAAGCTTGTGAAACCAGGTCAAGTGTTGACTCCACTTTCCGTTCTTCACTTTGCACACATCCACACACATGCAGGGGCCAGAAAAGCAGTAACATTAGCAGAAATCTAAAAAAAAAACAAAAAACAGCATTTTTGCAGGAGGTCATAAACAGAGGGCTTACTTTAAATGTTTGCATTGATTAATGATACAAGGCTGCTCCTCTGGACCATGACGACAGGTCCAATATTCAAAGTATTTAAAGTAATTAAAAGTAGCACCCAAATGACGACCCTGACACTTAGAGTTTAACTTCTCGCTAACCCTAACCCAAAGTCCAAATATGTATTTTTTTTGATTTCGCAACTAGTTCCTTAAATAATTGCTGCAGCCCCCCCAACTGGAACAAGGGGAGTGCAAACTACATAAACTGAGCACCAGTCACATAACAAGCAAATGCACAAATGCGGAAACTTGGCCCACATACCACGGCAGATTGACTTTGCTGCACGCAGCCATAAAAAATAAAAAAAACACTCGAGCAGAAACTCGTCGAGTAAAAAGTGTCTGCACTTTGCTTTGATCAGGGCAGCTGTCTTTGTCGCTATTGCAGAGTCTGTTCAGTCAGACAATGGACTAGCGGGGATAGCCGCGCAAACGACTTTTGTGCATATTAGCGAAGTGCAAGTAACCGGATACAGGGGGCGGCAAAGCTCTTTCAATTACGGCTGCATTAGCGCGGCGCTCAAAAGATGAGACCGGGACAACAGCTGGGGAAGACGAAGGGATTCCTCCAGGGGTGACGTCACAGAGAGGAAATCTCTCCTGGCTCGATGGTAAAAGTAGGAATGAAGTCACGCACCTCAACGAGCGAAAAAACAAATTCCGTTGTCCAAGCAACACTGAAACTCCACCATGACCGTGGTTACAAATACAGAGCATCTCCCTCCAATGCGAAATGAACTATTGCAACTGTGAAACATCTGGGAACCTGTGCCCCCTCTGGTGCAGACATGCAACAACAGAAAATCAACTTCTTGGAAAGTGCGAAGCTGCAAGTCTGTCACATGTCACAGCAGCCTTTGCGCTTTGGTATGAATGCAGAGATGAAAGGATGCAACTTTCGGACTTGATTAAATTGATAAATAATGCAATAAAGACAAAAAACAATAATTGGTGGCTACAACATAGCACTGTAGATATTTGCACTGGAACATTGAGTTGAAACGTGGAGACAGAGAGAGCCACAGGCCACAGGAAACTTTCAGTTATTTAGAACTTTATTTAGAACTAAAAGTTCCAGATAAAAATTGACTTGCTTGTCAATACTGCCAATACCTGCCTTTATATTGTGGCTTCTGTATCATCACTCATCACACCGGTGCGTCCAACCAAGTTGAGCTTAACACACCAACCCCAGTTCACTTACTATACAAGTAATCATCTTGTGCATTTTGACTTGACATTATAATTTTTTTTTTACCAACAGCATTATGTAAAACACTAGCAAAGGAGAGCAAGGCCCATATTTTTTGCTGATGCGGCTATGCATAATTCAGCAGGCAAATTCTAAAAGAAATAAATAAATAACCTGTGTGGACTTTTGCTCTATACCTCCACAATCACGGCACGACAAGGGAGACGGCAGGCAACGAATCCGCAGGGACCCAAAAACTGACACGCCATAACGCCAGAGCACAGGAGGGACCCAAAAATATGGCAGGAAACCTGTTATCTTATTATTGCCTTGTGGCTGCACCGGCAAGACAAAGAGCGGCCTGTCAAGGGGTAAGTGGTCCCGGTAAAAATATCTTTTCAAGGGTAACGCTTGTGCACTTTGCAGGGACGGATGTGTGCTGCTATATCGGGCGAGTGAGCGGTGACTAAGGGGAAATGCGGCGAGGCCGGTGTGACTTTTACGCTGATTAGAAGCGCCAAACAATGATGCAGCTATTTTTTTTTAATTAATGAATTTTATACTTATTTATTGCCCAATGTCCTGGAGATACACTGGAGGCCATTAAAGCAGAGTGAAGAGCTGCCCTGCCTGGAGTTCTGCTGGGTCAGAATGTTGTTATTATCCATCTAATGGACTATAAATAGTGGCACCATCTTTGGATAGATTTAAGATAGCTGGCCAATAAATTTGAGCAGTTCTAAAAAAGTGATGGTATTTGCTGAATTTCAGCAACAATCAGATGAGGGATGACTTACTAAAAAAAAAGAAAGAAAAAGCAACTTCGAAAAGTTACGAGCCCCCGAAAAACCTTCAATCAGAACACAAAAGTTTGGAGCTGGAAAAAAAAAATTCATCCAGTACACAAACTTTGTTAAGCAAAAACTGAGAGCGACCGCCGCAGGACCCAACCTCCATAAACAGGAGGAAGGGCCTCCAATCGATCCTCATTTCGAGCCAGTAATCACATTTTGTCCCCGGAGAGCTGAAGGAGGTGAAAACGGCCATCAAACTGCTCCATGAGCCGAGTGTGTTGAGCTGTCGGCACTGTGATGTCGACGCCATCGGCAGTGTTGCCCACTGTGTGTAAAATACAAGTGTGTGTAAGAAAATGACACAAAAAAAGTTTGGCTGCGTGCGTCCATTTCTCGTTTCACTCAAACCCCAAGAAGAAGATTTAGAGCTTTGACCTCAGCTTGCTTTGAGGAGCATTTCGACAATACTCTTCAGAAAACAGCTGTTGAGAGCAGGAAGAGCCCGTGAAAGCGTCTTCTTCTGTGGTGTTCACCCTCTCATGTACCTCTCACCTCCTTGTCAATCCTGGACAAAAGCTGACTGGTTGTGGAAACCGCGTCAAAATTACGAGTAACCCCCCGAACCAGCTGCAATGCAACATCGACGAGCTGACCTCGCTTCTTTGTCATTAATATCACAAATGACAGACGCTTTAGAGGAAACTCAGGTCCAAGCTCCAACATTTTCCCCTCCGAGGAGAAAGAGAGACAGAAAAATTAAAGAACCCCCTGACAGTTCCATCCGTCCGTGAGAGCAGGAAGGAAGCTCTGTTTACGTGGCTGCCACGCTCGAAAGTCAGCCGCTTTGGTTTATGGCTGCAGGAAGGAGATGGAGATCAGAAGAGCGTCAGCTGCTGAGTCGGCAGCCGATCCCTTCCTTGGCTCCTCTTCCCTCTCTCCCAGGAACCCAACACCCGGGCCAGGCCACCGGAACCGGCCGGGGGAATGCCAGGAATCCTCTCGACACATTCGTTCGCCGCTTAGCGAGTTCTCACCCCCCTACGGGGATGTGAAGAGCGCCGCCGGGCGCCGCCGATGCGACCACCTCAGTGTGCGGCGGCGACGGGCGAAGGCCGGCCGTAAAGGTGCGTCGAGGCAATTTGGGCCGATGGGAAGATCGGAGTGCCAGGAATGGCCCACCGCTGAGAGGGAGTGAGAGAGGGAGTGAGTCATCCTGGACGGAGCCGCTGTCGCTCAGCCAGCACAACAAAGATTAGATCATTTATTTTTGTCACGGCCCCCAAGGCGGATGAAACCCAAACCGTCCCCCCGCCTCTCGTGGAGCCGATCAAAGGTTCTGGGCCGCCGGTTGTCCTGGAAGGGGAGCGGCGCGTGCGCCCGCCGAGGGGCCGATCCAAAAGAATCAGGAGGCAGGTCGCAAGATCTACACCGAAACGCTTCTAAATCTGCAGGCCTGGCAGTAACCTGGCACGTCCACACCCCCAGAGTCCAACATGGCGGCCCACTCATTTCAATGCAGTTGCTCGCCCAGCGCAGATGCCGAAAACGTTTTTGACTTCCGCCTTAATGGGCCCGTAGAGCATGCACAGTAGCATCACTTCCTATCATGCCTCTGTAACTCACATGAGCTATTTGGCTGGAGAACGTCACTTACAGACACGTCAGGACGCAGCCAATCAGAACGAGCTGAGACACAGCAGCACGTATGCCGTCATGATGTCACTCTGGGAATAAACTCTTTTCGAGTGATTTTCTGGCTCTTTTCTCTCTCTTTTTTAAACGACTAGAAGACCATAGGTGAAAAATCTACATTAGAAAGATTTGCTATTAATCACGTTTTAGGTCACAGTCGCCCTGTCAGCTGTTTTCAAGGCTTTTATTTTTTTTTATTGCGGCCGCAGGACTTTTTTTTTTTTTTTTTTTTTTTGCTGCAGTACCTCGAGTGACCACTGAGAAGAATCGGCGCGTCCCAGCGATTGTCACAGGATGGGAAATTTGTTCTGCGCATTTGACCCATCATCCCCTGAAGGAGAGCGGTGGACAGCAAGCGGGCACGCCTGACCAAAACCTCTTTCTAAATCCTCTGGATTTATCTGGAGCATCCGTGTGGTGGAGAGCCCGCAGAGGGCATTTGGGAGAGGGGAGGACGGGAGGCAAAACCACCAGAGTTGGACCAATCCAATCCCTTGCTGCACGATGCTAGTTTGCTAGCTGCTATGAACCGCAGCGTTTAGCGGAACTCCCCCCCCCCCCCCCCCCCCCCCCATGTCCGCCAGGAAAGGCCTCCAGCGCCACCTTGTGTGTACTTTCAGCAAATTATTTGACATTATTTACAACATGCAGCGACAACCTCCTGGAGCCTTGCATCCTTTTATTCGTGAGGTGGTGGAATTTTCCAGGCAGCCGACGGCAAGACGGATGTAAAATAGCATTCACGTACAATATTGGATTGTAGCCCAACAGCTTGTGTAATCAGAGGATCGATATGTTTCCCCGTCGAGTTATATTTTGTATTGACTCACTGTGTCCTTTTTACTTTAATTGCACTTATACAAAAGTGCACCAATTAAAAATATGTCAATCAAAACGAGCTGCAAGGTGGAAAGTTTTTAAGAAAAGAAAAGAAAAGAAAAGTGAACTTGGTGCTGAACGGCGTCAAACTGCTCAAAGTTGGACACAGACTTGCCCTGGAGACTGAGTAGCGCTCCAGAGTTACATGTGGACGTCGCCCTCTGGCGTCAAACAGACGTCAAGACATCCCAAGCGGCTGCCGAAGGGAAGAGTCACGGACTGCATTGCAGCAGCGGCCAGAATCAATGTCACTTCACTTTGAATAAAACATGTGGGAAGTTATTGGATTAGGAGTCTTCTGCAGAATGTCTCACAGCATTTGACTTTGACTCGTTTTTTGGAACCACACCAATGGAACCACACAGATGCTCAGCCAAGCATTGTTTGAACTGTGCACAGCAACCGCATTGCAGGTAGTGTCTGTCAGGGCATCCTTTTATTTGATTAAAGCCTCTCACAAAAGGTTAGAACTATAAAAAGCCAACTTATTCTCTCTCTCTGCGTCCATGGTGAGCAAACCAGGATCTCCGCCTGCTGTCTCCTCAAGGCATTCAATAGTTTAGCAGATTCTTCATCCTGACGCTGTCAAATAAATTAAAAAAGAAAAGAAAGAGGGCACTAATCTGTTCAGGATGAGTCAGCGTACGGGAATGTTTTGCTGTTTTGCTCCAGACGGGCAATTACCAAACTGGGGTCAGGTCACCGACAGGGTTCACTGATAAATATGAAAAGGTCACCAGAGGGTCAAAGAGAGCGCTCTTGGACTTTTCGCCGATCTAACACAAAGCAGGTGCACAAAAGAGGTTTTGTGACGCGATATGATCTGTATATTACCCAAAATGCACCTCGACATCCTCAAGGTCCCGTTAAAAGGTCCTTAAATTTCACTTTACCAGCGTTTTCAAATAATAATGGCCTGATACGGAAAAAGTTCATTCTTCGTACGACTTTTAGCTTATTCTGAAAATCAGATGTGAGAGCCCGTTGTGACATCACAAATGGCACTCATGCAGTTTTCGTCCCCTTACAAAACATGAAAAAGTCCAGCAAAGCCTCAGCTTTTAGCAGACAGCACTTCCTCTTCCACGAACGCACTTCTCGGCCTCAGTTCGTGCACCCAGGAGCCTGCACTTCCTCACTTCCGGGAAAAAAAAAAAAAAAATCTCTTTTGTAATTGTTCCTCTCCGGTCTCTCATCCTCGCATCCTTGCAATTAGCGTTGCGTCTGCCACATGTGTACTCCCCAAAAAGAAATTACAGAAAAAAAAAGGAAAATAAAAAGCGAAAAGCATGCATTTCAGGGGGGGGTTGGGGTTGTTGAAAACAAACTCCGGAAGCCACCGGCCGACAGATCTGTCTGCCCACTCTGGTTTCGCCCGCGGCCGCTGCGGCCGTGCTGTGGGTGCCGCTGGCCTGCCTGCAGGGCCATTTCTAGGTTACGACAACAAGCGCCGCGGTGACTCTGCAACAGCCGGATATCCGACGACACTTGCACATATTTAGCTCGAGGCTTGCAAATAAGCGCGGCTGCGCCCCCGGGCAGGGAGGCCGCATTTCTCTCAATGACAGAGCGTTTTGTCCCCATCGGGCTGAAAGTGCAGTGGACAGGGAGTGAGGGGTTGGGGTGGGGGCAGTCGGAGCAGAGCGGCTCAGGTTTCCACGGCACACTGGCCGCTTTCCCGGGCGCTCGGCGATCCTCTGCTCCGTGCACACTGCCGCCGAGAGGGTCTTGAAACTTTCCTTTTGCGCAGAATGTAAACAACAACAACAGTCGCAGTCGCCGCCTGCGGAACAACCATACAAGGACAGAGAGGGAGAGAGAGAGAGAGAGCGAGCCACACAAATTACCAGTCGGAGCATAATGATGGCATTCACATCAGTGGTCGAGGAGGCCTCCTGACCACATCCAACTGAGGCGCTCGGTGAAGACGGCCGATGACCTCATGGCTGCCGACTGGGCCGGCGGACCCAGCTTAACAGTCGGCCGGCTCGACTGCAAGCGACGCGGCCCACACTCACAGATCCGGTGGATGAAGGAACTCTGGCGGGCGACGGTCGCTGCCGGGGCGGCTTCGTCTCACCAAGTCCATCCATCCATCCATCTTCAATACCTGCTTCTTCCCAAGGTCAGGTCTGGTGGAGCCTCTCCCAGCTGTCACAGGGCGAAGGCAGGGTGACACCCTGGACAAGTCGTCATTCATCGCAGGGCCACATAGGAGACAACCAACCATTCGCACTCACATACACACCTACGGACAACTTAGCGTTTCCGATTCACCTCACATGCATGTTTTTGGACTGTGGGAAGAAGGCGGAGAACCCGCAGAGAACCCACGCGGACACAGAGAGAACATGCAAACTCCACACAGAAAGGCCCCAGGCCCGGATTTGAACCTACGACCTTCTTGCTGTGAGGCGGCAGCGCTAACCACCGTGTCGGCCCCCTTTCACCGAGTCCACGAAAGCAAAAAAGATAAAGATGTAGGTCTGCAGGAAAGACACGGCAAAGACGTCTGCCTGTTAAAGAACGAATGTGTTGCAGCGGCTCAGAGGGACTTTGGCCCGACGCTGACGTCAACATTTAGAACGTCTGCAAGGTGCCCTTTGACCTTAAGACGCCGCTGCATCGTACGCACCTGCTTTTTGATCAGCGTCGATCGATCGTAGAAGAAGAGTGGATCAGATCACGATTCAAGCACGGGCCCGAGACAGGCAGATGCAAATGAGGCGTCCACACACCAGGGAGGAAATAAAGTCTCCATATAGCTTCCTTACGCAAGCCTTGAAGGCACATAGGGAGAATCGTGTGGAAAACATATAAATCTTAAGACACGTGCAAATGAGTAAATATTTTTAACCTTTGAGTGTTTGTGCCGTCTGCGTTTGTGCAGAGCTGTAATTTCTGCTCTAACTTCGGTCAAGTGCATAAATTTCCTTCTGTTCTCAGCTCGCAGTCACGTGCATTTGTTTTGGAGCATAGCACTCAGGAGTGGGGGCAGGCAGTGCGGCAGATCTGGTTCCGTTTCTCTATTACATGAAAAACGCAGAGGGGAATATATAGCATGGCGGGAGATGTACAAGAAGTTCAGGAGCTACTTTAAGGGTTGTTTTGAAAAAAAATAATTTAAATAAAATTACCTGCGTCCCCCACAGCTGTTGTAACACAACGTCTGGGAGACGATGAAAACATTTCCATGCACGATTGGCCGCTTGATGTTGTGACCGCACTGTTTGCATGACTGGATTTGATATTTTAGTCGTGGCTGTAGGCAGCGCTGGGGGAGTGGAGGAATGTGTGACCACAGGGCCCTTTGGCCCCCACGGCTGCACGTCTTCCTCTCTTGTCTGGGCCCCAAGACATGGGCCATCGCACCACTCAGCGTCTAGTCCAGGTCTGCGCTGTGTGACAAACCGCAGCCGACAGCCACCCACTCGCAGAGCAGAAAATGACAACCTTGGGGACGGCCGCTGCCCTCTCAAACGACCAGTGAAAGCGGAGCATTTTCCCCTTTTGGCGCACTTCAGACAGGGCCGTGATTGCCTCCGCCCTGAGAGTGGGCGAGTGTGCGGCAGAGAACATGTCATGTACATGTCAATCAAGAGCAACAGAGAGCCTGTACCTCTGTCACCAGACTCTGAAGTAGCCGGACTCCTACTGCCATCTGCTGGACTCCTGGCTGACGAAGAGAGTCGGCGTCAGCGGCATCATCTGCCAAGAGATACCCTCACTTATTATTTTTTTTTCTTTGTTTAATCGGGAAGTTCCATTTAAAATCCTGGTGAATAATATTCAAGGGCTACGTTGAAATGCTAGTTAAAGCCACTGCAATCATCTCCACGGTCTACAAACTCTGCAATGACATCCTTGACAGTTTAAAAGCTTGCTGATTATTATTTTTTTTTAACATTTGTTTTACACCTCAGACACACCCACATGTCCACTCGAGCAAATTGGGTTTGGAAAATAAATAAGTGCTTCTGAGTGTTGCTCAGAGAAGATATCCAAAGATAACAGCTGGACAGACAAGAGGAACACCCTTATTTGACAAATATCTTAATGCTGGCAGCTTAACTGGTGAATGTGCCATAGATTAACACTACACACAGTTGGTTTTACAGATGCAAGCGCGTGTTTACATTGGTCGACCACGTTCATTTGTACTCGGTGTGCTCCCCAGTGTGCCCAGTTGGAGAACGTGGCCAATCAATTACCCACATATTAAAGTTATTATTGAAGTTGGCCAAAGTTTGATTGAAAACTCTGGGCCTGCTCTACAAACAGAAGACGGATGTCTCATTCTACCGATAAATAGCTCACAGTACAGTGAGAAAATAGAATGACGTGCTTTCAAAAAGCGCACGCGAGTTACTGACCACGATTTGTAATGCGACGTCCGTTTAACCGTTCCCACTCCAGCGAGTAAAGGAGCCCTTGTATTAACAGATATCACAAGTTGAACATTAAGTTAAGTTCAAGTTCAAGCGAGACATCGTAATCGCATTTTAGGTATAAATTGTTATTTTGTTTTAGAACGAAATGCGGGGGGGAAAAAACACCTTACCTGTGTTCCCCGCCCGTATCCAGACACCACCACCAGGCGGCAGCAATGAGCCGTGGTTGAGCTTGGTCTACCCTACCAGAGAGGGGGAAGAAATGAACTTCCTGTTTTCGTCAGAACAAAACGTCACAAGAGAGCCATTCGGGCGGGCTCCTTGAATACACGAACGGGCTCTGTTGGCTTTTAGAAAATGATTTGTAAATTGGATTATTAGCTCACATTTCGTATCTTATTTACTGTTGTTAGCGTTTTGGAATGCATTGCGAGAAAGGAAGTAGAGCTAATTCCGCATAGAAAACGTTAATCTACTTGTAACACAGCTAGGTAACTTAACATTAGACCTGAAGGCTTCATCACATACACGGAATGGATCGGCCATCGAGGTAATCACCAGCTCTGGTCTCCGCTTTCTTTCACAATGTCTTCACCGGCCGAATCTCAACGCTTTGTTCTGTACCGACAGGAAAACAAAGGCGGTAGATTACTGCGAAGCCAAGGACGTAGATGATGGTGAGACAACGTTCCTCTGGCACAACTCGACAATGTCCTGGTTTTGCGGGGTTTTTTTTAGAGACTGAGTCTTGATGTAAACATACTGAGATCATAAAGTATGTTTGAGTGAACTTCGAGTATCATATGATGTTCTTTTCTTACACTCTCCACCTGTGCCGTGACAGAGGATGATTTTGCCTTTGTCAAGGCACCACCGAGCAAGAAAGCTCGGGAGGAAAAGAACAAACAGGAGCACAAGAAATCATCACACAGCTCCTCCAGTCATGATGAGTCCAGTTTGTATTCCCAAGTGAACCAGAAGAGCAGGTAGTGAACAGAACAAAGTGACGCAACCGGGCATGCAAGGAACACGATGGTGGAAATACTGTTGATAACTTCACATGAAATGTGTCTGACAGAGTACCACTGGATGAGAGGCTGCACGGGAGAGACCTGGAAGCAGCCATTGTGCTGTCACTGCTGAACACTGAAGCAAGGCCAAAGGAGCACGCTTCTCAAGGTGTTTATTGGATGTGCAACTTGTCCTTCAATTCATTTTTACAGTTTGTTGAAATTAGCGTGTTTACATTTCCACATATATACATATCCAGGAGTTGCACAGGCTCGAGTTGTGGTGGATGAAAACACAGATCCAGCGTCTCTGAACTTGTCAAACTGCAGCGTGGATGGTGTGAAACTAGGTAAATGTTTCCTGTTTTTGATTCTCGCAGCCCACCTTTTTATGCACATTTTTCACTTAACGCCATCGGTCTTGTCCAGAAAATGTACAGAAAGCTTTGTGCCGCTGATCAATGTATTTCCTGCAGGCCTAGATACAATTTGGTCAGAAAAGGACAGAGAAAGAAAGGCTTCAGCAAAAGCTACACAGGATACAGAGAAGGAAAAGACACAGAGGAAATTACCCACAGATGACGATGACGACTACAAGCCCAAACTGACACCAGGTTGACATTCCTCTGTCCAGATATCTTGCAACTGTTGTGGAAAGTGTAAGGCATAATTTATTTCTCTTTCTCTCAAGATTCAGAGAGTGACGATGATTACAGTGAAGCACCTGAGAGTGAGGACGAAGAATTCAAAGTGACAAAAGCCAGCAAAAAAGAAAAAAAGGGGAAAGCAACCAAGAACGTGAAAGCTAAACACACTCCTGTCTCCAAAAAGGACAAACCAGCTCCAAAAGCATCAAAGTCAAAATCACAGCCAGCAGGTTTGTTGTTCAAGTTGAAATCAGATTTCTTTTTTTTCTCTTTTTTTTTTTACGTGGTTGTGGTTTATTTTGGTATGAAGGAGAGCGTCTTTATCTGCCAGCAGCTTCCACACCTGTGAGAAGTCCCCCAACAGCCAAACTTGCACCGAAAAGACCCGCCCTGTCCTCCGTTGTCTCCACACCCAGACCAGCGTCCTCCCTGAGCCCGGCAGCTGGCAGGGTGCCCAAGTGGACTCCACCAGGTCCGTAGCCTCTCAATGGCATCAACCAATAAATTTTTTTTAAAAAGTCTTCTTGTTTAGAGACATCAGTGAATTGAACACTGTTTTTAGTTTCTTGAATTTTTATTTATTTATTTTTTTCAATGCTTTTTCAGGTCAAATTGGCCGGAGTCCCACCTCATCCACGGTTCCAGCTGTCAAGTCTCCGGGTCAGGGTCTCCGACTTGGACTGTCCCGCCTGATCCGGGTTAAACCTCTTCACCCAAGCGTCGCAAGTCAGTGATGGAGCCATTGCCTGCCAGCTTCTGTCCTTTAAGAGAAAAGTCATGCTTGATTTGCATGCCTTATTTTAATGCAAATCAAATCCTCTCTCTGGGGTAACCGATATTTTCACAAGGTCCCTTCAGCCGCAGGCACGCAAACAGATCACCACCCTTTCTTAAATGGAACATCTATTGGGCGTGCTGTATTTACTTTGGAGTCATGTCTATATTAGCTCAACATAGTGATGGCTTTTATTTTGACATGCTGTCACATTTTCTTGTCTTCTTTTAAATGTGCACAATGATGTATATTATGTAAATATTTGTAGAATAAAATTTGAGAGTATCCCACAACGTGTTGTTGTGATTCCGTCAGCATGGCTAAGATATTTGTGCGGTTGTTGACTTTAATATCGGATTAACTCAAACCAAACGTGAAATTCGGCCACTTGATTATTCCAACAGTATCAAAGAGAGTTCGACTTTCCACAGAGTTGAAAGCACCCACCTCTCCTTGAAACAAGCTTGCGCTGGCGGTGCTGGAACTTGGATCCTCTATTGTTCCTATTAAAGTCACATCCGTACACGGGCTGAGGCACCCTGATCATTTGCTAATTCTTTGGCTAGTTTTACCGTACATGCAAACCAGACCATTGACAATTTTGTTGATATTTCTTAAATCTGCACCTCTGTTCTGCAAGCAGTATTTGCAGTAACCAACTGTGAGTATGTATTCGCCTCCAGACACAAGTCGTAAAATGAATGCGGTTGGTTGGCAAAAGAAAAATCAGTGGCTCAGTAATTTGTAGATGGTTTGGATTCTACGGTGCAGAAGCCCCAGCCGCATGGCATCCACAACTTGAAAAAAATTATCTGAGCACTTTATTTTGTTATTTCTTTATATATAAGTGCTGCCCTTGCTAGGGTTTGTCATATTTTGCTCTTTTATAATGTTCCTTATTTGCATCTGCGGATTTCTTAGAAAGGAGAAGAAAATATTTAATTTGATTTTAATAAGCCATTTATAGTTGTCAAACTTTAAAAAAAAATTGATATTGTACTTTTCTCACAAATATATTTATTTCAGAAAAAGATTGGATTACTTTACAGGCTATTTTTACTTAAATGTGCACCTTACAGAGCTTTGATTTGTTTTGTTTGTTTGTTTGTTTGTTTTTAAACAGTATTTATGTTTAAATGTTATTGTTTTTTGAACAGCTGAGCATTTACCCATGAACCAGGTGAAGAAACCTATTTGTTATTTTTTATTAATTTGATTTTGTACCTGTTGACTGAAAAACCGGTTTCAAAACTGCTTTGATTTTGACTGAACATTTGCTCTCAACTTGCAAAATAAAATATCATGATATATATTGTTGTATATTGATATTGAGCCTAAATATCACAGGATATGATTTTTAGTCCATATCGCCCAACCCAAGCACCTTGGGTTACTGCGAAAGTGCCTGAAAGTGCAGTCCATTTACCACCACATTAAAATAGACAGTGCATGTGAGAGGGCATGACACACAGGGCCAATCTGGTGTTTGCTTTATTGGCTGCATGTGTGTTTAAAGGGTGTGGAAAGCTGTAAATATATATACACACACACACACACACACACACAAACTTCTTTTCATTGCACCTGTAAAGCACAGAAGGCATGAAGATGAGAATCTCTATTAGCTCTATTAATGGCTACCTGCTGCTGCTCATCATGGTCATAGTGCTGCTGTCCCTGGGCTCCATCAAGAGGGAGGTCCACCTTTATTTTGAGAGGCTCCAGAATGCCAACCAAAATGAACTCTTGCCGGCGCAGAGGATGCAGAAGAAGATGGCAAAGGTGGAGGCAGACATCAACAGGCTGCGTGAGTCACACAGATGTGGCTGCTTGATGCGTGATTTTACGCATTTATTTAGTTTTGTTTTTTACTTGTGGTTGACATCCGGTCAGAAAAAATTAGCAAAAGGCATAGGATTTAGATAAAGCCAGCCTGCGGTGCAAGACGTATGTTGGATTCTGATTGTTTCTGAATCTGATCATGATTGTGGGAGAACACAAAAGTAGCAGATTTAGATTTGTGGGGGGAAATGGGGGAAAGTCTTTTTTTTATTATTTTTTTTTTATTTTTTTTTTATAGAGTTAGCTAGCATTTTTAGATTTTTAGGTTTGGCTCTTTTGGCTGAATTTGGCTGAAGCAAATCAAACTGCCGAGCAATACTTGAAGGAGAAGCTGCATGTTTGTTCAACAGCTGACTGACTGAAGAGGTGTCCACCCTTCAATAACCACGTTTTGGCAATGATAACGTGAATAACAATCCTTGTAATTTCCACACACTCTGCAAATTAAATTTTTTAGGGAAAATTACAAAACCTCATTTGATTTCCGTCTGTGGTCGAGGCTGCTTTCCTGCGCATGCTGCCACTCTGGTGAATCCCAGTACTGCACATTATACTCAGACCAGCTCAGAAGCGAGATCCGGGGCTCTTGAGAAAACATCCAGGGCTTGAGCCTAAGCAGCCACCCCCTAGATCCGCCACTGAGTGTCCAGCGTTATTTATTAATCATTAATGCTGGATTAACCATGAGGGAGAAGCCCTTGTTTGGTCAGTCATCCCCCAACTGTCCTCTGCAAACGTTTCAAATGAGGATGACAAATATCTCCTTCCACAGTGGATGTCGTGAACATACTTGGAAAGGAGGAGCCTGCACCTCCGAGGACAACGCTGGAGAGGAAGGAGGACAGGAAGGTGGTGAGGAAACTCTTCCCCAACTCGCCCCTGTTCAGGGAGTGGGGCGGCAAGCTGACGGAGGAGGAGCAGGAGGAGGCTGAGCGTCTCTTCCAGAGGTACGGCTACAACGCCTTCCTCAGCAACAGGCTGCCTCTCCACAGAGAAATCCCCGACACCCGACCCAGTAGGTGAGCATCCTCGTCCTGCACAGAGCGGCAAACAGATCAGGGAGCCACAACGATGTGCACTTTTGCCTCGATCAATAATTGCAGTCTCAGTTTTCTATTGCCACCGGCGGTGACGCTGCATTACATTGGCTGATGCAAACTTCAGCCAATTGGCGTTATTCTTCTCCTGCACAGGTGTGCAGAGAAGAAGTACCCAGAGAAGCTGCCGACCGTCAGCGTGGTGCTGATCTACCTGGACGAAGCTCTCTCCATCGTTCAAAGGGCCGTCCGCAGCATCATAGACAAGACGCCTGCTGAGCTGCTGGCGGAAATCATACTGGTGGACGATCACAGCAGTCATGGTGGACGAGGCTCATCACCCTTTTGTCGAATCTCTCATGTTATTTCCTTAGTGGAGAATTTCCCGAATTTAGACTTGAACACCAACTTGTCGGGAAAAAAAATGTTGGTGTGTAATTTGGGGGGGGGGGGGGGACAAACTCAATAACGATTAGTACAAGTTAAGACCTGGCATTATAGGAAATTAAAGTGAAGAGTTTCTGCAAATACTCAACAATGCTGCCTATTTGATTCAATTATATTTTACTCGCGTTTTCTCGGGATAATCTGTCTCTATCTTGTATTTCTTTTTCTATCTTTTTGCTCTGGAAAAACAGCGTTTTTTCAGGTAAGATAATAAAGATTTATTTTATTAATTAGATTCTATTATTTATTGATTAATTGATTTGCCTTTTTTTTTTTTTTAAATCTTCTCCTGCCTACTGCCCCCTGGCGGCCACCTTGAAAACCAGTGGCTTAAACGGTTCTTTGACTGCATTCTCCAAAATGTCTGCAGAGGATTTGATGGAGCCGCTGGATGCATACTTGGCCTCCATCCACCAGGAGCGTGCGGGCCTGGTGAAGAAAGTGCGGCACTCGGAGCAGCTGGGACTCACCCAGGCCAGGCTGTCGGGGTGGAGGGCTGCCACGGGGGATGTGGTGGCCATCCTGGACGCTCACATTGAAGTTCATACACAGTGGTGGGTTGGCGACGCGGTCATGTGACGCTCCCACAGCTGCTCCGTGCACGCTGACCGTCTCCCTCCCTCCTCCCGTCCAGGGCACAGCCTCTGTTGGCTCGCATCAAAGAGGAGCGGACCGTGATACTGACGCCTGTGTTTGACAAGGTCCGCTTCGACAACCTGGAGGTGGTGAACTACAGCCCGGCGGCGAACGCCTTTGACTGGGCCATGTGGTGCATGTACGAGTCCTTCAGACCCGAGTGGTACGCTGCCAAGGACAACTCACTGCCCGCCAAGTAAGTTCCTCAGCGACAACCGGAGAGGACACGACATGGGAGCAAGGAGACACATTCACAGAAAATCCCTTTGCATCGTAGGCCCACTTTTCTACTTTTCAGAAGTGTGTTTGTGAGAGTTTAAAGTCACAGTTCTGCAAAATCTGCCCTCTGTGATGTCACATGGGGCACTGAACCCGCAGCCATGGCAGAGGTCACATGAAGCAGAGTTTTGCAGATGGCTGTGTAGACACAGGGCTGGCAATGCTGTGTCTTTACAATCCTTTCTTTAAATTAAAGTATGTAATATTTGGAGATTTTGAAGAAGAAACAGCGACATCAAGTGGTTACATTTTAGATTGCAGTGTCTTTCACTCTCTTCCCCTCCTGAGCTTGCCCATGAACTACTATGGCCTGCGCACCCAAACTTGGATACCCCATCCACCTTCTTCTTTGTTGGTTTATTTAAAGACACAAGCAGTCGCTCTGATAAGTGAACGCGCTGTCAAGAGGGCTGGAATGTCCACACTGGACTTCCTTGAAAATATATATCCAAATTACTTTTATTGTACGACAATATACACTTTTATTACATTTTTTTACCCATATAAAGATCATAAATCCACCCAAATATTACACACTGGACCTTTAAAGCTTGAGAAGGGAGCTCTAAATTCTGTCCACAGGAGTCCCTCCGTCATGGGTATCCTCGTAGCCGACCGCAAGTTCTTTGGAGAGATCGGAAGCCTTGACAGCGGGATGAAAATATATGGTGGTGAAAATGTGGAGCTCGGTATCCGGGTAAGGATGCTCAATAGCCATATTGCTGTGCAGCACTGCGCTAATTGTAAGCCAATTGAGCTGTCAGAAGGCAATTTTTCAAGCTGCTGGGCCTCCGCGTGTGGAAGGTGTGGCTGTGTGGCGGAAGCATCGAAGTCGTACCTTGCTCCAAGATCGCCCACATTGAGCGATACATGAAGCCGTACCTGCCAGACCTGAGTGTCACAGTGGAACGCAATGCGCTGAGGGTGGCCGAAGTCTGGCTGGATGAGTACAAAAGCAACGTCAATGTCGCCTGGAACCTCCCGTTGAAGGTGAGGCACTGCCGCTGGGGCACTCTCAACGAGTGGAGCCATCACTCCCGTTGACTGGGGAGGGAAAAAAAAATCTGCCTTTTGCCCTCCACCAGAATCATGGCCACGACATCGGGGACGTGTCGGAGAGGAAGAAGCTGAGGGAGAGGTTGAACTGCAAACCTTTCAAGTGGTACCTGGAGAATGTTTACCCCATGCTGGACCCTTGGGAGAACCTGCTGGCTTATGGAACGGTCAGCGCATCACATCACGGAAGCTGCGTTTACATCGTGAAGAGACCTCACACATTTTTGGCCTATAATGACACATTTTACTTATAGAGTGCATTTTCGAAGTCCTCAAAGTAGTGTTGTAGTCAAGACGGCACCAACCGAGACCAAGACATTATCAAGACTAGAGTGTATCGAGATCGAGGCAAGACCAAGACATTATACATCAAAGAAAAAGCTTAACAAAACAGAAAAAAAAATGACCAGCATCTTTTTTTAAATTCAAGTTTGCTCCTAAATCGACAGCAACATCTCTTTTCAGCAAGGCATCTTTTAATCATTTTCATTAACATTTTGCTGTTTTGCCAACTATTTTGAACCATTTAAAAAACAAAACAACTTTGCTTCGTAAAATAAAATAAATACATTTACTAGGAATAAGGGGCTGTGTCACACTGGGTGTCACAAACAGAACATAAAACGGCAGCAGCTGGATTAGTTTCCGTTATCATGTCATTGCAGTGTTGGCCGAGTCTTGACCGGTCTTGGTCAAAAATCCAGAGTCCGACTAAACTGAGACCAAGAGACCAAGACCCTTCAATAGTGGTCACGAGATCAAGACCAATCTCGAGGACTACAACACCACCTCAAAGACACTTTACACGTCGTAGTTGATTACTTGTTCCTATCTGACTGCTATCAATTCAACTGAAAAAAAAACAGAGAAATTTAGCATGGAAGCTCTCTGTATATACATACCATAAATGGAGATTTGAAAGTATTGACGAGCTACCAACCCCAAAGAAACATGACACGTGTGTCTGCCTGCAGCTGGTGAATGATCTGCAACCTCAACAGTGCCTGGACCAAGGATCGCAACCTGGGAACACTCCCATTATGTATCCCTGTCACGCTTACTCACCACAGGTATGTGCACGTGGTTTTGTACATGACTTGCCCAGAGGTTTGCCGGGACGTTGCTCTGACCATGGTTGAACGTCGTCCTCCCGGCACAGCGCTGTTACTATCGTTCCAATGGTGAGCTCCATGTCGGCGGGATCAAATCTCACAAGTACAACAGCAACCGCTGCTTGGTGGACCCCGGCTCCGGAGCCAAGCCGGGCCTGTTCGAGTGCAAGACGGCGGAGAGGGACAAGTACCACATGCTGTGGGATTTCAAGCTGGTAGAGGGCAAAATGCTTGGAAAGTCGACCGAAAATGTGTGGTTTTGAGTTCGGAGTGAAAGGTTGCGAGGTAACTATTGGTTATCCCTCGTCCTCAGAAAGGGCCGATCCAGAACAGAGGAACAAAGAGATGTTTGGAGGTTGTCACGGGACAGGACGCCTCTGTCAGCCTGGTTGTGCAGCAGTGCAGCGGACAGACCTGGAAGATACAGCACGTCATCAGAGGAGCCTGAGAGGCTGGCGGGCAGCAAGCACTGCGCCAAAGAGTGCAACAAAGTTTGAACTCAGAGAAGATGTTTTTGTTTTTAAATGACTTTAATTGATCGCTGATTTGCATTTGAAAATTAAAAGCGCGACTATTTCCCACTGAAATATCGGGCTTTGCTCTTGGTGAATCTTTTGAGTTTTCAGTTCGACGCGCCCAAGCATTGTGCAAAACAAAATCCAATGCTCCGTTTGTTTATTTTTCCACTCAAAAAAAAACTAAAACCGCGACAGTGAACAACGCGGCACAGGTTGCTTCCAAATGATCGTCAAAGTAATCCAAAAAATAGTCAAAAAATCAGAAATCCAATAAAAATGCTTGACAGCGGTCTGAAACTGTTCGGCTGCGTTTGACTCAAGAGACCTGCTGGCCCCGTTAACCACCCTAATATAGTGCAGGTGCTGCAGTCACCTGCCTACGGTGATGAGGGGGTGTGGCCCTTAGCGCAACCAATGCTAAGAAAATACAAAATAAATAAAACAATTACTGTTGAGTCCATAATTAACGCATTAAGCCAAAATACCAATAAATCAGAAATAAGGAAAGAAAAGAAATATTTTGGCTCTAACAAAAATTAACTGAATTGATTTAGCCGTGTAATTATGTTTTTATAAAAATTAAAATTATATTGGTAATATTTATTACCAGGCTGTACTGATTATCCTTCGCAGTCTTCTCTTAAAGGTCCAATGTGTAATATTTGGCTCCATTTATGATTTTTATATGAGTAAAATCTGAATGTATTAGACAATCCAGCCCTCCTGATAGCACATTTCATGTTTAGCGCAACTGCGGCCGTCTTCAAATAAAGCAACGAAGAAGAAAGTGGACAAGGCATCCTGGTTTGGGTGCGCAGGCCACCGTAGCTCATGGGCAAGCTCAGGAGGAGGAGGGAGAGCGAAAGACGCTGCAATCTAAAATGTAGCCACCACTTGATGTCGCTGTTTCTTTAAAATCTCCAAATATTTCACACTTGACCTTTAAGTTTCTTATGTTTCACGCACAGTCTGAATGAAACATTGTCCAGGGGTGTTGCGGTGGAGTCAGCTCCGATGATAGTAATCCATTTAAATAAAAGCTGACCGACAGCCCATAAATATCTCCTTTGGTTCATGACTCCACAGTCATTTCAATGAAGCAGGATCTGCCCGACATTCCAGTGTCAAGAGTGCTCCGAGATGAAGGCTTCCCATTTTTTCTGCCACATGGCGTAAGCTTTGTCCTTGAGTGGCTCTGGCAGGGAGCTGAACCTGCAGGTGCAAATGAAAGAATATATTTAGAAAAAAAAAAACCACACAATCCGCAGTTATTGATTTTTAACAGTAAACTGGAGGAGGTGACACCAAAAGTGGCAAGGCAACACCTGCAAGAGATATGCAACCTTTGCTAGTGCATCTATAAATAAATTCACCTTAAAGAGTTGACAGCCAGCTCCTTCAGCGTGCCCAGGTTTGCTTTTAACCCTCCGATGCCAACAAAGGCTTCATAGAAGTCGTAAGAGAGGCCCGTGGTGCCAAACAAGGCCGGGTCGTCTGAGCTGATCACCATGGGGTGGCCCTCGGACATCAGGACGGCAGCGGGGTGGTTCCGAAGGTCCGAGACCAGCTTGAGCACCTTGAAGGAAGAGGACGTACACTACCAGTCAAAAGTCTGAATGCACCTTCCCATGCACATTCTTTTTTTTTTTTTATCATTACAACTTTCTACACAGCAGATAGATACTGAAGACATCAAATATATGAGCACATGAGATGAGATATACGTAATTATGCAGGAAAGATAAACATGTTAAATAACTCTAAATACGTTTTTTAGGAAAGGTGGATATTTTGAAGAATTTAAATATAAAACGTGTTTGAATTATTTGACACTTTTATGGTTCTATGTATATATGTCACCTTCAGTGAAAAAGTGCAATGTCAATTGTCATGAGAATGAAAGAAAAGACATTCAGTTCATACAGTGTGTCCAAACTGATGTACACTTGTTCTCCACATTCCACCCATCATCGGTCGATCTACCTTCCTACCCTCACCTATGGTCATGAGTTTTGGGTAAGAACACAATCACGGATACAAGTGGCCGAAATGTTTTCTCCGTAGGGTGGCTAGGCAGGTCCTTAGGGACAGGGTGACAGGAAGGTTTCTGCTGAGACTGTTGCGCCCCCGACCCAACTCTGGATAAAGCGGTTGGATTTGACCCATCATCCCCTGAGGAAGCGTTGGGCAGCAGCGGTGCCGTGCCTGGGAATCATTGGGTTATCTAACCCCCCCCCCCCAAATCCAGCCCTGTATACTGAGTGCCAAGCAGGGGCTACTATTTTTACACTCTTTGGTACCCGGCCGGGTATCGAACCCACAACCTACCAATCACAGGGTAGACACTCTACCACTAGACCACTGAGCTGGTACTGGTATTTGGATCAGAGCAGGCTGGCACCTGGTGGTACCGCGACATGGCAAGCGCTCCTGACCTGGTTGGAGACGGGACAGAGCTCCACAGCTACGTTCCTTTGACGGGACATGTCCCTGGCGAGTGGGTGGTGCGCCAGAGCGTAGCCGTGCCCGATGCGCTTGGTGTTGAACAGGAGGGCGTCGATGACGTTCTGATCCACGTCGTTGCCTTCGTCGTCTGCCGACACACAAACGTGGGAAGCAGTAAAAGGTCAAGCCCATGTCTTTGAAGGTCACTGTCTGTGGCATGTCTTCTCACAATGTAGAAGGTCGGGCAAAAATGGCGATTTAGAAAGTTTCTTTGTGGTCGGCCGTAAACACAAGGTTAAAGGTCCTGTGTGTACAATTAGCTGCCGTCTTACGCCACCATTTTTTAAGGAAGCCTACCTTAAAAATTTTACACACTGGAACTTTTTCTTGTTCTGAAGAGATTATAGGAAAACGGATCATCTGTGGCTGTTTCACAGAGTTCTTATGTGAAAAATTAAGGTCTCCTAAAATGGGCGTCATTTAGCGACACTTTACAAAAAATAACCTGAAATTAAATGAAAATGAATTCATCTTCACGAGTGCTTTTCAACTTGCAGTCCGTCCCACCTGTCTCCCCGGCGTGAAAGAAGAACGGCAGCATGGCACCCAGGTCAGCTGGCAGAGACAGCGCCTCCCTGAGGTCCCACAGAGTCCTGCCGCTGTCCTCCCTGCCCACCTGCAAACAACAACATCAGCTCAAGGGAAAAGCCGCGGTGGAGCCGTCCCAGAGCGGTTGCATAACACAAGCGGACGGATGGCTGTTACCATGTCAAACCCCACGACTATGTCTGGGAAGTCCTTCTGAAGCTGAATGGCTTCCTTCACGGCCGCCTTCACCTCAGATACACCCAGAGCCCTGGAGAGAAGAGCGGCTGACCGTGAGTGCACCAAGACTCACAAAAACAAAAGAACCTCTGTGCAATTCTTTTTTTTTTTTTTTTTGCTTTTTTCCACGTGCCCGTTACGTTGTTGTCTCTCACTGAGTAGTACTCAGTCGTCGCTACGGCCTTCAAAACCATAATAGTGTTAAATTGAGTCACCATAATCTTTTCCTTCTTATCTGCAGCCGTGCATCTGCACAAGACTGCAGATGCTGAATTCAGGCTTTTCATTCCTTCATGTGGGTTTTTGAGAAGTCACATTAATTTGCTCTTGTCTCAACCAAAAGCCAAAATGTTTTGAAATTAATTCAATGGTAACCCTCCTCGAGGTACTGCGCGCAGGACTTTCACATAATGGGGAGCCACTGAGTTGCCTCATTGGTTTTCTGCTGCCATGATCAAGCAACAAACTCATTAATCATACTGGTAAAAAAAACAAAAAAAAAAACGGACGGAGCACCTCTGGTGGTATAAGAAAGCACAATGCAACATGTTCAACCCTGTGTGTACCTGCATGTAAATCTAAAAAAAAAACTAAAAACCATAAATGACATTCAGTTCATCATTAGTAAACACACGCACACACACACACACACACACACACACACACACACAGAAGCACTCACACAGGGGCTTTCATACCTGCTGGCGGCAATGATGATCCGAGCTCCGAGAAAGTCGGGAAAATCTTTTGTGAACCTCTGCGTAACCTCCTGAAAGATTTTCAGGGCCCACACCTTCTCGTGGATGGTCCCGTCAAGCTCGTATGTCTGCAACGCGTGAAAAAGGTGAGACGAGTTCCTTTAAGTGGCAGCGTCAGACTCAGAGACCGTCGCAACAGCTGTGAACAAAGGGGGCATGCGCCGACCCTAGAGAGGCCGCTCCTCAGCTCCAGGTACATGACGTTGTCCCGCTGGAGCTCCAGCAGACCCCTGTACAAGTAGTCCTTCAGCACCGGGGCGTGGGTGATGAGTCCCGCAGCTGCGATGAAGGCTTTCTCAAACTTCTCCCAGACGACATCCTGGTTCGGGTACTCGCTGTCTGGATCCTCGGTGAACAGCGTGAGGTGCTGCATGAGGCTGAGAGAAAGACACCCACAGTGAGAGAGAGAGAGAGAGACAAGAGTCTTGACCTCGTCGAGCAGCCCGACCTGACCTGTTATCGAAGCCGGTGGGGTCTCCTATCTTGGCCCTGAGAGTCTCCAGCAGCTGCCAGTAGAAACAGTCCCACCTGGGGAAAGGCTGTTGCTGGGAGAACAGGAAGCGGACCGAGTTGTCCCACGTGAAGCAGATGTAGCAGTTGGGCCTGTACGTCGCGTTCTTCACCAGCCATTCAACGCCGACCAAGGCCGAGCTGTGGACGTGGAGGGCTCCGCCTGTCACCATGGCAACAGGATATCAGCTCAGAGTGAGGACAGATCCGAGATTTTATTTGTCATGTTACACGGCAGTGAAATGCTGGCGTGGCAGCAGCCGATGTGAAAAACAGGAAAAATGTTCTATTTAAAACGTTAAGTGGCACGGTGCCTAATGATGATAGGGAAAAGACAAGCCGGAGAACCTGGTTCTCTCCGGGTTCTCCGCATAGGTTTTGTGCTAGATGAAGGTGTTAAACATTGTCACTTCTGTGATTTAATTTGGTCACAGTAAGCATTTACATTTGAATAAAGTGTACTGGTAAGTTCTGTTTGTTTGCAATTGTTTAACTTGCATAAATCAATTCAGGATCCATTTAATTATACAATAAGAACAATAACGATAATCATTCCGCTGCACCATTTTGCATCAAATTATGTTGTTGGTTTTTAAATAAAGTATTTTGTGTATCAAAAGTCTTTTTTAAAACTTTTGTTTTGGAGATCAAATTTGTTTAAAAGGATGTCTATTTCGTATGACAATTTGCTTCCACCGTGTGTACCTTCTGCCACAATAAATACTGACATGCTTTAAATGTAAAACACATCTCGTCATTTAAAAAACAAAACAAAACAAAACAAAAAAAATTAAGCTCAAAGTGACAATTGTATGGTCAAAACTAACAACCCATCATCCTCACCACAAGAGTCCCACTCAGGTGAGCTCACCTTTGGGCATCCTCTGCAGCAGCTTGAAGATGGGGCTCCGCTGGATGAGAGCCCTCGCCTTGAAGAAGTGCACGGCCGGCGGGAACCACGCGCCCAGCATCTCCTTCTCCTTCAGCTGGCGGAGGCGAGCGTCCAGCTTCTGCTCGGCCGCCGTCAGCACCACTTTGCCACCCGTCTGCGTGAGCGCCTCCTCCAGCATCAGCAGCTCCCTCTGCGCCGGGTCGGGCATCCCGGCCGCCTCGCCGGCGAACCACAGCAGTGGCACGCAGGTGAGCAGAGCGCGGCAGACTGACGCCAGCATGTCAGTCAAGTCCCGTTGTGATGCCGAGGGAGGGGAGCTAAAGCATCGTCCTGCGGTCTCCACCGAGTCGCTGTTTGTGCCGCCGCCGCCGCCGCCGCTGCCGCTGCTGCCGCGAGGGCAGAAAGTCTGAGGGAGAAAAAGGAGGAGTGGAATGCGAGTTAGTTCCTCATGGCTCAACCGATAACTTTGACAAAGCGGCTTTAGAAAGGTCATCAGTTTGCATCTCGGGTCCAGGTTTCAGGCACAGTGTGCTCACTTACTAGCAGTAACTTTGCCCTCCGAGTCCAAACAAAGCACCAAAGTTCGAAACTCTCAGATGACATGAATGTAGAAATGAAGAAAAAGTAAGGCTTTGTTGAAATATACTCACACGGGGGGGAAAGGATCGCCGGTTGTCCTGTTACGTTCCATCCATCCACCCCCCACCCTTCCTTCCTCCCTTCCTTCGAAAAGAACTGGCTTGTTGTGTGCAGGAGCGTCCTCTATCCGTGCCGTCACGTCAGCGAAATGCTGCAGGAAACTGGATAATTGGGGCATTTTTGTGTCTAAATAATACCATGTGATAAACTAATGGACAAAGCATGAACGGCCAGTGTTGCAACGCAAACATGGGAGAGCAATTAGAGGGGAAACGCACGCACGCACGCACGCACACACAAATACACGCACCAAAAAGGTGAGACCGTAGATTTATATTTTATTTGGGTTTGACATTTACACAATTTAACTTTTTTTTTTTTCAGTTTGAGACAAAAAAACAATGACAAAAAAAAAAAAAAAAATGACACAACCACCACACAAACGTATAATTTAATCCGAGAGCCTCATATACATACAGCGCACCCTACGCTTGCTATATCCAGGACAACAACAATAAATTAAGCGTGTTGTAAGGTCATGTGCAGCCATTGGGATTCACTTCCCCCCCCCCCCTTCCTCTGTGATTGGTTGTGGCAGACATCCATTAGAACACAATGGCCCATGCATCTCCTAATGTGGAGTGCGGAGGGCCAGTTAAACTTGGAGAAAAGAGCAACACGGATGCCGTGTTTGCCACAAATCCAATTAGAGAGGGTGAACCGCTGAAACATCCAGCCAATCAGCCGCGTCTGACTAATTGGAGTAAACCGAGACTGTGAATGATGGAAGTAAACCAGTCAGTACAGCTGTGCAGTGACCGTGACGCAACGTCTGCCCTGTCCCTCGGTGCACAGGTAAAATACAGCAATACATCACACACACACACACGACGACTTCTCTTTTCTCGTTTGGAAGCGTTTTTACAGGCAGAGGAATGACTTTTCTTTTCTTTCAAAATGAACAAAAAAAGAAAATTAACATTAAAAACAAAAGACAGTTAAAAGAAGAAGACGGAGAGGTCCTCTGTTACATCCCAGAGGTGCTCAGTCCATAAACTTGCGGTTTGGGTTGGCACCGAAGAGAGCCACCCGGATTTCAGGCATCATCTGCAAAAAAAAAAAAAAGGCACAGCGTGGTTAAAGCCTCATTTCATTTTCTCTGTTCACACAAAAGTTGCCGTTTCTTTTTAATGTTAAGTTATGTTGCATCATAACTCATCGAAGGAAAAATGAGCCGAAAAACATTCATTTTCAGTATCATTGTCCAGACGCCGGAACAGAAACAGGAACTTGGGGAGTCCAGAATCAACAGCTGACTTTTTTGCAGCGTGACTCAGTATGACTATCATTTCCGTTTTAATGGCTTAATGAATTAAGGATTTAACGCAAATTAATGGGGAGTAAAAGTTGCTGTTATTTCTTGAGAGCCTGTCTGTCGTAAATACACAGAAATAGCAACATCACGTCTTTCATTTAAAAAAAGAAAAAAAGAAAAAAAGAAAATGCTACATTAGGTAAAGCTACAACTGTGTGCGTTTCAGTGTGATAACATCTGCCGTCTGTTGTTCTCACCTGCTGAGCCATGAGATCCAGCCTGCTCTCCAAGGTGTTGGCGACTTTAATCTTGCCATTGCCGTTGTAGATCTCCACGCCTCCAGAGCTGAGGCATTTCAGTGACAGAAAGGAAATGAAAATGAATGAACCGGCGCTTGCATCGTCGCAGCGGTTGAAGTTTTGCCTCCGAGAAGCTGCTTACATGTCTGGGGCGAGGAAGTTGTCCTGGTCGATGCGGACCTCCAGGTTGGTCTTCACAGCCGCTTTGTAGATCGGGACGTTCTTCTGGATGGAGGCCTGACAAACATCACAAAGGTTTTTCTTTCTTTTTCTTTCTTTCTTCAAACTAAAAGAAATGACTCATGACTTTAAAGCGTACTCTGATCTAAAGGTAATGAAGGGATGTGGCATACAGCCATAAAAAAGATGGACAGGACAACAACATTAGCACTTTCTTTGTGAAACAAATGCAATTTTAAATGCACTCACTGCGAACATTATACTCACTTGTACCAACTGCACATCCTGCTTGCGGCAGCGAACAGTCACTTTGGGCTCCAGGAGCTGATAGAAACCCTAATAAGGGAAATAAAATCACTGCTGACTTGATCCCATTTCCTCCAAGGAACAAATGCAATTCGACCCTATTAATCTCATGATCAAACCTGGCGGAATTAGGTGTTTAGTGATTGCCTTCACCTGATTTCAGCCTGTATTTGAACCCACCTGCAAGAGGAGCCCGTCCATCAGAGCTGAATACCTGGCTGGGTCTTTGGCTACGTTCATCAACCGCTGGCGGGCCTCGTTCAGCATTTCCTGGGAGCGCAGACGACACACGTGAGGTTTTTCCGTTTGCCGCTCTTTGATGCGAGGAAGCTTTGGGGACGTGGCGACGTGCGGCTACTTACCCCGATCATATCATCTCGGGCCTTGAGCACCTTCAGTCGAGCCTGGTTCATCAGGTTAGACATTTGTCTGTTAAACACATTTAGACAGATTGAGTTTCTCAGCGGGGCTGTGTTTGGTTGGTGTGGAAACACTGAGGACTGTTTGGAGAAAGTCACAGGGGAGTCATTGAGGGACGCAGGCACCAAATAAAATTACGGAGCGTCTGTGTCACCCGTACAGATAAATTCTTTGTTCTTAAAAAGGCTCGATGAGGGAAGGGAGGACTTGATGTGTCCTGTGATTCGTCTCCATGACTCACATTTTCTTCTGCTGCTCGATCTGCTTCTCCTTTTTCTCGTAGTACTCCATGATCTTCAGCCTCTGAGTCTGGACCAAGCGACCCTTCTCGATGTTGAACTCCTCCTCAGCCTGCAGGTGGAGACAGAGTTCAGCTTCGTCACAGTGTATCTTTTTGCCAGTTTCACCTAAAACCGAGTGTTTCGTTGTTCATCTTGTTGCCAGGAATTACCTTTTTCATATCAGGTAACTAACAATGCAGATTATTATTGTACCTCATAAATTAAAATCTGTTCAAAGAAATAAGAAAAAAAAAAAAGCACTGTCTGACTTTGACAAAGAGCATGTTTCATTTTTGTTTTACAAGCTGGAACATTTAAGCATTGGGAATGCATAAAATTGGATCAGTATTTAATTTCATTTTATCAGCTCAAAGAATTAAGATACTTTGAATAAACACTGTAACAATCCACAGACCTCAGTTAATTATTTAAAAGTGTATGAAACCACAGGTTGACGTAAAGAACAGAATTACATCAAATGGTCACGCACAAGGACAGGACCTCATACAACTTAATTCAATCAAATTGGAAAATGTAATTTCATCAGTTAACTGGACCAGTTTCCCAGGGAATGTGTTTTTTTGTTTGAAAAAAAAAACAGCAGCAGTTTATCATGTTCGCTGGCGCAAATGCCCTGGACAGAATCTAACACTGGCGCCCTCTTGTGACGAGAATTATGCACTGACGGTCTGACGGCGTTAAAGCCCAAATTCCACGGAAGAAATTTAACCTAATGTGGATTAAAATCAAAACTGTTATTTAGGTGACGATCACTTGGTCCATCCCCTGAGGCATACTCATTTTTTTTTTTAATTATTATTTATTTTTCGCTGATTTCCTGTCACGTCCATGATGCCGAATCCCTCTTGAAGTGATGAAGTGATTCAATCAACTGAGCTGACTATGATTGTACCTTCGCGTCAATTTCTTCTGCCTTCTCATTGGCCTCTTGTTCAATGAAGGCCATCATGTGCTTGATCTGCAGATGGAAAGAAACACTGATCATTAAAAAAGAAAAAAGAAAAAAAAAGAGATAGAGTGTTTTTTCTTACAACCGTGCAATTAATAGCAAAACACTGAGCATATAAACATTTAGGAGTGGAGTGAAAGTGGAATATGATCCCTCAGAGACGTTTTGACACCCTGCTGTGGTGAGACTGTGACACTGAAGTGAGGAATGCTTCGAAATGTCTTCACCGGCGTTCATTTTTCTTTGAGGATATTTTCAATGTTATAAGACATTGAACATTTCCCCCACTGAAGCGTCCTGACGGTGATTCACTCACTCACTCCCAGTTCCTCACCAGGCCCTGACATGAGATCGGTGATCATGTGATCTCGCCTGGGTTGTAAGGGGGGGTGCAGCATGCCCAGCACAACACAGGTCGAAAAATGGCTGCTTCACGATATATTTCTTTCTTTTTTCTTTTTTTTTTAAAAGAAAATATCATTGTTACATACAGACTAGCGTGTGTGGGGAAAACTCAATAATAGTTGCAAACGGCTGTTTGCAACGACGCTAGCACACTGAAGCTCCCTCAATGTCATCCTCCTGGTCACACACACACACTTCTGGCTAATTGTGCAACTATCACGATGTCTTTCCGGTGTAGTAACACAACGGGCAGCACCCTAAGGTTGTAGTTTTTTTTGGCGGCGTCTGTAATTCTTCGAATTTCTGTTATTGAAGGTGAAAATCGCTTCATTACCTGCTTCTGTACGTCGGCATCGCTGAGCGCCATGGTGAAAGCTGTCAAAGATCTTCGGTACCTGCGAGGGGAAATGACGGAGAAAGACGAAATTTAAAAAATAACCCATGCGTCGGGGACGCCATCAACGTTTTCAAAGTGATTTCAATCGCTCAATGTTCGCGTTCAATTTGGAGATATTTACCCGAAAACCACAGAAGACGAGCTATGAAATAATCGCCGCAGTCGTGACTCGTAAAGATGTCTACGGTGGATCAGCTGATTTGCAACGTCACATGATATTTACTTCCGGTCTAGGAGCCAATCGGCTGCAAGAGCAACGCCGAGAAGAGGAAATTAATGGTAAAAACTGGAAATTAATGTTGTGCAGTTGATTTTCACAGCTTACGTAAAAATAATTGTATGTTATTTATGTGTAAATAATTTCTGTTACCTATTTTTTGTTTCGGTAAGCAAAAAATACTATTGATAAATAGCATAACGATTGAAGAAGTGAATATAATAGGCATGCTTTGAAATGTGGGAGAAGATGAAGAATTGGTCATACGACCTAACACCTAATTAATATTCCTTGACCTGGATCTGAAGAAAATTGTCGTAAATGCAGTACAACAGATTTCATAAGTTCAAGAAACAATTCAAGCTCTGCTGTCTTGGGTTCATAGTAACGCCTGTCAACATCATTTTCAGCCACCAGCAACATGAGGAAAGAGAAGTCCAGGATTCAGACACAGCTCCCATCTGTCTCTGAAATGCATACTCCATGCAGTGTCTCCCACTGAGACGAATGATCAGGTGCTGGGACAGGGAAAAGAAAACCTCATGTAGTCATGTAGTCATGTGACATCCTGAGTGGCCCCCTCTGTTTTCACTATTGATAGTCTGGATAGTCATCCTGACTCTGATCACCTAGCAAAGTCGCCACTGGGTGCTTGCTGCCAACTGTTATGTCATGGGTTTGGGAAGAGGGTTGGGTGAGAGGGAGAGCAGCAAGGGGAGGGAGAGAGAGAGGGAGAGAGAGAGAGACTTTTGCACCGCTTGCCCTTGTTATTCCCGTGTCAGCTACAGCATGCGTGTCTGCCTCTCTGTTGTTGTGTCTCCTGGTGTCTGACTGAAAAAATTCCACTTTGGTTTGCAGCATCTGCTTCTCATCCAGCGACTCCTGCCGCACCTTGACAAGAGGACGCAGGTACTGTATGCTGGCATATCACTTCTATTCACGTGGCATAAGCCTGCTGCAAAAACCTTGACGTCTGAGTGTAGATCTTAACTTCAGCCTGGAAGTAATTTTGTTTTTTGCCATTTGGCTATGTTTTCTGTATGCATACATGTGACAGAGCTGTGGAGGCCATTTTGGGTCAGTCTGGCATTGTGAAGGGCAAAATTTCACCTTGCACAGGTCACACAGACTGGCACAGACTGGATTTGCCCCATGCTCTGGTCTTTATTCTTAGGTTTTGAGAGAACAATCGAAAGTTTTAAAAGTTTTGCATTTACTTTAAGACAGAAACTGTGCTCTAAATCATTTCCCAAGTCTGTTAATGCCAGTCAGGGATCAATGGGAATCCAATTACTCAAGTAGGCCAGTGCGGCAGACTCAGCAATGTGGGAGGCATCTGCCAAATCAGGGGAAGGCGGCAGGGCCTGTCATCAAATGGACTTTTAAGATTTTAAAAAGTAACTAAAATCAATTAAATCATCAAAAGCAGTCATTAGCAAGTGTTTTTTTTTAATGCTCTTTGAGGTTCCGCACCGCTGATGTTTGATCAAGGCCTTGTTGACTTTGCTGCTCTGCTGCTCTCAAGAGAGTCAAAAAGTTTAGTTGCACAAAAAAGAGGCACAAAACAGTTTAACTGTTACACAACAACAGGAAGCAAGTTTTCTCTCTGCTGTATGGAAACACAAAAGAAAAAAACCCAAAGATGAACATATTTACAAAGTGAAAGCACACGTGCGTTAAAACTTTCCGTGGTGCCTGCGCATGAAACATTCTTATAAACAAACTCTCGTTTGCAGATAAAATACTTCACATGAATCACATAGGAGCATCAATACTGAGCATTTAACCACAGCGACGGGAACAACGTGAACCGCAGCATGTGGAAAACACGGCTGGGCTGGTGTGGTGCTGACTGAGTGTGACTGCCAAAAAAATATGGGTCACTGGTATTTAATCGTTGATGTGAGGGTTAATATAGTGCAGAGGCCAGAGCTGGACAGGACTTCCTGTTTGGATCAGCTGTGAGCTTTGAAACTGTTGTATAGCATATACATTAATACTGCCTTTTAATTATAAACATATACAAATTTTGTATCATGTGAATACTGTTGCGATGCTCAAGAATTGCATTTGGGATAAAAAAAAAAAAAGAAAAAAAAAGAATACAATTTTTATTTATTATCTACCATAAAAGAGATGGACTGGACTTGTGGCATTAAAGAATTTACACAATCTAAAAACTTATTCTAGTATTTCCATTTCATGTTGCAACCTCACACGTCATGTGAAATTAGTGGAATAGCTTCCACTGTTGGCTGACAGATGGGTGATGTATGCAGCCACTAAACATAGAACGCAATGCAAGTTTGGGCTATAGATAGCTGCAGCCACTGCACCACCGAGAGGTAACTTTTTCCGACCACAGTCTCGTAACGAACTGGGAACGATTACAGACAAACCAGTTGCACGAAGTGGGGCTTTTTTTTTTTCTTTTTTGGTTTCTTGTATTTGTTTTATTTTGTTTTTAAGCCACTGATTAAAAGTAACTGAAAGTAGTGACTAAATGTGACTGGCATTCAACTATGATTTAATACCTTAAAGTTGCAGTTTGAATTATTTTTTTTTCATAACCTGTGTTTCATGTAATTTGTGTATTTATTTGCCTGTTTACATCGGACATTTTTGCAAGCATTGTAACAGCTCCATCAGACCCTTCAAATCAAACATATTTTGAAATATGAAATGAACACATTGCACATTTTTCTTTACTTAAAGGTTAAATGTGGAATATTTTGAGATTTCTGAGAAGAAACAGTGACATCCAGTGGTTACATTTTAGATTACAGCACTCCTTCTCTTAAGTCCCTTTAGGGACTCCGTACCTTCCCTCTACCAAGCTTGCCAGTCAACTACTTCACCCTAAGTACGAAATGCGCTGTCAGTCGGACTGGATTGTCAATTCCCAGCTTCCACGGAAAAAGGGCAGTGCAAGATGGCAGCTAACTGGGAGCAAGACCCTTGATCTTTATATGATCTTATTTACATATAAGAACCGTTTTATTGGTAGGAAAACCAAATTACTTTTATTAAACTGTGAGTATACACTTTTATGTATGTATTTATTGACTGTATGTTAAGCTTTTACTAATATAAAATTAAATCAAATTAATTAGTTGTTAAATTTGGCTTAAAACAAGCTAAATTTCACACACTGGACCTTTAAAACACACTTTGTCCAAAAGCTGAAGTCACAGTGCAGCAGTTAAGTTTTGCATTTTGTCCCTTCAGCATCCATCCTTCATTCTGGAGGGGAAGGCCCAAGTTGAGTCCAGCAAGGGGGATGGCGGCAGCCAGGAGGCCACCTCCCTCAGCCCCAGCCCTGCTACTCTGCCCCTGACCCACACAGAAAGCCCCGGAGCCTGGCAGAGCGAGAGCCTGATGGCTGAGTCCTGGTCCACCATGGGTGACATGGACCCAGAGGACACCAAGAGCCTGGACAGCAGCGACGGAGCAGCCTTGATGGGGGAGGAGAACCACTCCTCCAACTCCGATATGGTCCACCTGGAGCACGAGGACGCCGAAATGCTTGAGGAGGTCGAAAAGGCTGGAGAAAGTGCAAAAAGAATGGAGGAGGAGGAAGAGGAGGAAGAGGAGGACCTGCAGACAAGTGTGTTGAGCGTTCTAGGCGGGGAGCGAGAGCTGCGTGAGCTCAGGGCGGTGGAAGAGGACCAGGACCTCCACGCTCCAGAAACTGAAGGGCTCCTGGTGTCAGCGGAGGAGCCACAAGTGGAGAGGGAACCCGCAGAGCTCATGCAAGTGGTCCCGCCCATGGCTCTGCCTGCGCTGCCGATTGTCAAGCTCCATCCTCCCTCCACCACATCCACCCCGGCCCCCTCCACCACAACTTCGGAAGCCGAGGAGCCTTACTCCACCCAGGGGCTCCACCCTCCTTGCATTCTCGCACCACTGGCTGCTGCCGGGACCTCAACAGAAGGTGGCGAGCGATCGGAATTCTCGCCGGTCCCTCTCACAAGTGCAGAGGAACATTCAGCCGAAGCCTCGACAGCGCCGACTCCAGCAAAGACCAAACCTCTGAGTTCCACTGAGATGCTGTGTGGAGGTGCCGTTGTCGTCGCCATAGTGGGGGTTGTTGCTTACGGTGCAGTGGCCTACTGTAAAAAATAGAAATCCTCTGTTTTGGCCACCTTTCAACACATATCTTTTGGGCTTTTTTTTGATATATTAAAAAAAAAAAATCCATGTCGCTTTTCTCCCTGAATTTCTGGAGTCTGTTCTTTCTCACTCTTACGGGTTATTGGTTCTGGTGTTTTCCTTTTTCCCTACCTCAGCTAACAGCTGAGGACAAGGCCTTTTTGTTCAGCAGATAGAAGAGCTCTGGGAGGACAGGCAGTGCAACATCAAAATTGAAAATGGAAAATGAAACAAGGCACAATTTTCTTATGACCTAATGACACAAGTGAGTGAAGCCAGGGAACTATAAAAAAAAAAAGAAGAAGAAGCACTTTCTTCTGCGTGCCTGTGTTTAAAGAGAAACCCTTGGGTGAAAATAGCGATGCCCTTTGACCCTGCTGTGTAAGGAGAGCAGCAGACTTTAACACAAGCAGTAAATTCAACTGTGGGGGGGGGGGCTCAAGTTAATACAAGCTTGACTGTTCTGTCTGCCTTTTAAGATCTCTTTTGCGTGGAAATCGAAGACAAAATGGCCTGCCTTCACTATCAACATGCGTTTAGGTTAGCTCGCTATACGGCCCCCTGCTGGCGTGCTCAAATAATTTCAGAATTTTCGCAATGAAGCCCCAAAAAGATCACCAGCTGCTTTGTTTGTGATGAGCAATAGGAATTCTGATAAAGGGTATTAAATGTCCAAACGACCTCCACCCCCGACCCCTCCCCCCAATCCTCTCTCCAGGATGCAAACATGATCTCGCAGACAATGATTTTATCTCTGCGGTTACACCAGCATTCAGGCCCGCAGTCCAATTATGCACCAGTGGCTTTGACACTTCTTGATTTTCGTCGGGTGCCAGTAAATTTAGACGAACAATAGGCCTTGGTGCGCTGCGGTCGGGCCCGCCGTTCCCACATTGGCGTTGGCGTCAATGCCGCCATTGAACTGAGAATGGGGAAGGAAAGTGCTTCTTTGTTTGCAGAGATAAGGCTGCAGCGTATGTGTACTGTCACATAAAAATATACAGCGATATGTATTCAGCCCTCTGCCACCCGCCACCTGGTCATAAACATGACCAGGTAATAAACATGAATTCACTGGAACTGTCAACAGGTCAACCAGGTAAGAGCCATAAGCACATGGACATAAATCAAATGGTTAATTGACAGACAGACAGACAGACAGACAGACAGACAGACAGACAGACAGATAGATAGATAGATAGATAGATAGATAGACAGACAGACAGACAGATAGATAGATAGATAGATAGATAGATAGATAGATAGATAGATAGACAGACAGACAGATAGATAGATAGATAGATAGATAGATAGATAGATAGATAGACACACTATACCCAAACACACACACACACACACACACACACACACACACACACACACAGAGGTTCCGGTGTGAAATTTATGGAGTTGATTTGACAGAGGTCTGGCCCAGGACAAGGTTTGTGGTTCTTTGTTTTTTATCAGCAAGCTGCAAACGCAGGAAACACCCACTAACACTCATGCACACGCACATTTGCATGCTTGCACAATGCACGCGCACGCTCTCTTTCCTCCCTTGCACACACGCAAAAACACAAACAGCTTAATTTCTCTCGTTTTTTTTTTTTGCAAAGGTGTTTCTGGTTAAAGATGTTTGGAAAAACAAAGAAAACAATGATGAACAAAAAAAAATCAAATTTTCTCTTTCAGCGCTTCTATAATCTATGCATCTCTATTTGTCCCTAGTTGACTTTGTTTGCGGGTCACTTTTCACGCCTGTTGCTCTCCACTCTTAACTGGAATGAAAGGGGAACTTTAGGAGCCAGTCAGTTGATATTTAAAACCACACGGCTAAGATAAATTAACTTCTCAAAAAGCCGCTGCTTATTTGTGCAGGGGGGCAGGAGGGGTGGCAATAGAGGTGCATTCACATTATTAACCATCAACGTTTACAATCACCTTTTTATGTGGGGCAGTGTTTATGGCATTCTAGTCAATTGGAAATTAAATGGCTATGACTCTAATTTTTCATCTGACTTCAGAACCTGCAGCCTCTGGTAAAATGATGAAATAACTTGTGAATTAATGAGAGCAAAATAAAAGGAAAACATGATTTGTTTATTTTATTTATTTGTACTTGTTTATTCATTCATGAATTATTGTTTTATTTCTGCAAAACTATTGAGATGTTTCCAAAGGGAGGAAACATAGATTTTGTTAAAGAAAAAAAAAAACGTGAAGTCAAAAGCAAACTTTGCTGAGCTTAAGCTGTTGTTTTTTGAGCTTTTCGTCAAATTGTTTTTTTTAATAATTTAATATTTAGTGGCATTAATCAATCAAATTGCAAGTGTTAAAAATAGAATATTAGATTACGTTTTTTCCTTAAAAGGTACAAAATTATAACTGTTTGAAAAAGTAATTTACACCAAATTTGTAAATAGATGTGAATCAAAAAATAAAACAATAAATGGCCCTTCACCTCTGCACGAGAGTGAATGAGTGTAACTAAAGCCGAGCAACAACACAGGCAGGGAGAAATCTCCATGCAAATGTGCACTTTATCAGCAGGGGGAAAAAAACAAAGTTCACTTGTGTAGGATTTCCCGCACTTATATAAGCTCAAATTTCAAATTACAGAAAAGCGTATTACTGAGCAGCAAGTGAGATGTGTGCGTTCGATGAATATCTCTCCTGCTATGCAAATGTCCAGGTCACACCGCGGATCGGCGGTGTGCCTGGAGTCAAGTGCACAAGACAAGAGGTTTTTGTCGTTGGCTGATAGTGATCTCCACCATGAGAGTCAGCGCAATGCTCAGGTGTCTGTCTGACCTGTGCCTCCCAAAAAAAAAGAAAAAAAAAAAGAAGAAGTGCAATGTCGAAGCCGACTGTGACGTTGACTCATTTAAATTGACTGGCCTCTGTCAATGTCGCCGAATAACAGACCGAGGGTGGTGGAGGTCTGCAACATATATATACCTGTCTAAACACTGCACACCTGTATCAGCAGCCGCCATGGCCTCGATTGAGAGCAACACTCAGACGTTCAAGATGGTGAGTTGGAGGGGCGCTGGACTTTTGTGCTACCACAGTGAAAGATAATGAGTGTGATTTCTGACAGGTAATCGGAGAAAAAAAATGGTGTTGTGCTCGTCTCGTTCTAGACTTCGTTTGACAGCGACATCAATCAGCACTTCCAGGACGCCATCGACGTGATTCAGCAGCATTCAGACAATCCGTATTATGATTCAGGTACAGTGGATGAGCGTTTTTTGGATCTAAAAGTCCCTCGGTTGACAGTTGAAAATGTATGGCATTTACGGCTGAACTGCTCAATGATTTCAAGAACACATGGTCAGAGTGAGGCTCATGGGCTTATTTCATGCTATCTGTCACATCAATTTCTCTTTAGATTACACGTATTACGAGAGTCTGGCTTCCCAGCAGCAGTGTCAGATCTCCTGCTGCCTCATCACTCACCCGCCCGACGTACCGACCACCGTGTGTGAATGGAGCGACATGGCTGTAGGTGCACAAATCCCGTCAGAAAGACACCGGGGGACGGAGATCTTTGCACTTCCACACTCTGAATTCCTTGTCTTCCAGCAGCAGCCCTGGCCTCAGGTCATGCCTGACGTACCCCTGAGTCACACCGCACTGAGCGAATCGCCACACTTCATCTCGGTCCTGCCACCGCCGAGGAGCAGCAAAGGTAGCGACCTTTAACAATCCATCAATCCATCGCAATCATTCTCTGGCAGTTCCCAGCGCTAAATCCAAGAACCTCCCGCCTCGCTCAGGTCGAAAGAAGCTCCGGCTCTACGAGTACCTCCACGAGGCCCTGAACAACCCCAACATGGGCGACTCCATCCAGTGGACGGACAGCGGCTGCGGCACCTTCCACTTCATCTCCAAGAACAAGGAGAAGCTGGCCGAGAGCTGGGGCCAGCGCAAGGGCAATCGCAAGACCATGACCTACCAGAAGATGGCCCGAGCCCTTCGCAACTACAGCCGCACCGGCGAGATCAGGAAGGTCCGACGCAAGCTGACCTACCAGTTCAGCTCCGACATCCTGCACAAGTTGGGCACCGCGCCGGCGCCCTCCTGCCACACGGTCGCACCGGAGGAGGCCCACGGCAGGTCGCAGATGCAGGCCGAGCAGAACTACTGCGGCACGGCGGCACTGGACTGGCACGGCTGGTACGGACACTACCAGCTGCAGGACGAGTCCGACGTGACGAGCGGCTTCACTTCGCACAGCATGACCAAACTGTGAGCGCCGTCCGACCACGCGAGTCGGAGAGACTGCCCGATAGCAGACATTGCACACTGATTGACGTTTAATTTCCGAGTGGATCAACAAAAAAAAACTGTCTTGATTAGAAAAACCTTTTATGTAACGACGAAAATGATAATGAAAATTATTGTTTTGTTTGTATTATAAAATGTTTGTATGCTTGGAAAACAATGTCTTTTTAGGGTATCGCTGTAGATAATTGTAAATACTTTCATACTGAATAAAATAATAAGAAAGAAATACTTTTATCCTTATTATCTTTGATGATGAGCCTTTGAGTTCCACTGTGAGCGCAGCATTAAGAACTGAGCTATAGCTTGAATTAATATAAACCAATAAAGGAAGAGTTTTTACAATACAGTAGTAGTTTCACATATTTTTGCAAAAAAACAAAACCACGATAAATGCAGAAATACATGTGCATACATATATGTAACCATTAAGAGAATAATCTCAGGCTATTTAATTTAAGACCACACCATGAGGCTCAGTTGCAGGTACTTTTTATTGAGCTTTAATTCTTGAACTTTACCTCTTTACCTTTTATTTTGCTCTTAATAAAAAAATAAAAAAAACGCAATCATAAGCACTGCTGCGTGATCACTTCTAAACTTCTTGATGACAATATCAAGATCAGGCTCCTATCTACATTTTTACATATTTACATTTTTGTGCAGAAGTATTAACAGAAAACTGCGGTCACATGCCTCAAAATCCGCAAGTAGGAAAAAAAAACTCTTTCTCTCTCTCTCTCACACACACACACACACACACACACACACACACACACACACACCAACACCCATGCGGGACACGTTGAAAGATTTAGCACCATCTGGTTGGCAATGAAATATTATGAGTGGCTCGCGACAAAATCTGAAATTCAGACACATCCTGAGAGGAAAAATATGGCAGCCGAGTGCGCGCAGTCTTTTTCCTGAGAAGCAGACGGCTCTGTGTCGATGCTACCTCCAGGCCAGGTCTTATCTTGTTGCAGCGGGGAGGATGTGGTCAGTGCTGGGAGGCTTTGTTGATGGGTTGACTGGTGCTGCTGTCGGGGTCGTTATGGCACGGTGGCCATTGTTCCTGTGGGCCTGGGGTGCAGAAAACCTCCGGGGGGTTGAAGCAGAAAGCCTGTTCCTGTGCGGGGTATAATAAGAGGCCCTGGGGGCCTTGGACTGCCTCAAAGTCAGCTTTTTTGCGAAAGTGCCAGGACTCAGCAGGATCAAGGCCAAGCTCACTGTTGATGGTAGGGAGCGTATTTGCAAGGATTTGTTTTTGTATACACAGTGGAAATAATATGTGTGTTTTTTTTTTAAAAAAAGGTCATTTTAAATGATTTTCCCACATCAGGAGACTCAGACCGACTTGGAGGTGATCTTAGAGTTCCTGGAGGAGTACTACAAACAAAGCAGCGGTGAAAATGGTAAGACGATGGCCTGGATTATAATACAAACAATTTTTCCGTTTACTTGAGCACACGTTTTGTCTTTATCAGTGGAAAAGGTGCCCTGGCTTGCCGACGAGGAACCGTGCCAGCAGGCCTGGATGTGTTACGAGCCACCTGTGAGTACTGAAACCAAGTGAAAATCTTGAGAAATGCTCGCCACAACCTGACCATTATCCATCACTGACTTCATCAAAAGGACCTGAGACCTGCTCCTCAGCCTCTGCCGTCACTCGGCGCCTCGACATCTGTCGGCCAAAACAAAACAGCAGCGTTGTGCGAGCGTGGGTCAGTGCCAAGCTGTGCACCGACACGACAAATAACCAAGCACCCAGCCAGGTCATCAGGGAGTGGTGAGTTCTCCTTTTTTCTTTTCTTTTTTTTTCCTTTTTTGTGTTTTACTGCCACGGTTGCCAGTAGCCTGAGGGAAATCATGTGAAGAGAGCAAACAAGAGGCCTCCCACTTACTGTCACAAACAATGGAGGCACGCACGGCTTCAGTCAATTGCAGGTTTTACATATTCATAAGATAACCGCAGGATTTTACAACTTTGCACGCTCCTTTAAAAGGCCCCCTGGCAGTGATGAGATTTTATGGGAATTGGTGTATTTAAGGAAATTATTACCAGTAAGCGGGGCCGACTGATCATGTCAGTGGCACAGCTGCCACTGCACTTTCACAGTCCTCTCCTAAATCATTCTTGACACAGAAAATAAATCACATAAATGTATACATTTATGTGATATTATTCATTTTAGTAACGTCATTTTAAAAACAGTTTAAGTACAATAAATAAGTTAATAATTAACTGAAAAATTGGGAGCTGCAGTAAATCATTATTTTTCTGTTTGGTTGGATTCCTCTGTCTTCTCAAGGTTTTACTGTGTTATTCATCATATTTAAAACCAACCGTCCCTTCAAAAACTCCTGCTGCACCTAACTCTGGCCAATGTGCACAGGCAGAAAGATTCGTCTCTTCCACTTCCTCTTTGAGATGCTGGAGAACCCAAACATGGCCCACTGCGTGTCCTGGGTCCCGGCATCGGTCGGCGTCTTCCGCTTTTCCTCCACAAACAAGGACCAAGTGGCGGTACTCTGGGGCCGCAGAAAGGGCAACAAGAGGCCCATGACTTACCAGAAGATGTCGCGGGCCCTCAGGAACTACGCTCGCTCAGGGGAAATCTTCAAGGTGAAGAAGAAGCTCACCTACCAGTTCAGTCAGGACACCCTGATGTCGCTGCAGAGAGGACAACACGGAGATGCTTGTTGCTGAATTTGCTGTTATTGTGTTATATTTTTCTCTGTTTTCGGTTTCCTAAAATAAAGTTCCAGTTGTTTTTTATGTTTCTTACTGTCAACTGAAGAGAAACAATTCATTCTTTTCAATCACGCAGCATCACACAAATGATCTATTTTAATATGATGTCTCTAATTTAACTATGCATAACAGACAATAACAAAGACTCCATTCCTAAAAATAACTCCTCTATGAAGACACTTAGCAATGTTTTCTCTCTCCTGATTTTGGGGGCATTTGACCTGCTGACTAGCGTTCCATTTGCGTGTGTTTTTCCGTGAGGCAATCATGGTCTTTGACGGCACTCAGACACCAGCGGGGGTCAGTGTCGTCCACACCGAGGCATCTCCAGCGCCATCCTCTTTTCTTTTCCTGTGTGGTGTGACCTCATGGCGAAGCCGCCTGTGTGATGTGAACCCATGGCCGTCCTGGGCACTACCAAATGGTTTTGTGCTTTGTAGCCGACCCACATGATACTTCCCTAAGCCTAGTATTTACTGCTGGAGCCCAGTGCAGGTTATAAATGGGCTAACAGAGCTGTGGGTGTCTGTTACCAAGAAAGGCCACATGCTTTGAGCTGAATTGCCAAAAGAGAGTCTCGAGAGAAAGCTTTCACATCCCGATGGCGGTGCCAGAGGTGACGATCACATTTTGCAGCAATCGTGATTCATTTTGATTTATTGCGGGATGTCAACGGACGCAGGCTTGGTTGCTGCACACGGAGGAAATGTTTACAGCCTCCTACAGAAATGCTCAGCATTAGCTTCCCACTAAAACTGATGCTCTGTTGTTGTGTAGTGTCAGAGGGCAGAACACACAGCTGACTGGAGGCACCTTGTGACATCACAAAAGTCTCGCTTCAGGCGCTGTGTGTTTAGGTTTCCTGCAAGCGGAGGAAGCAAGATAAGTAAAGGCTGGACAGATGACTGCTGAATGTTTTGCCTCTTATTCTGCGGGTCCTTTCATCTGCACGGGTTGCGCGCAAGGACTCGGCGTCGCACACGTGCAGAGGCTTTAAGAAGCACCCCGGCTTGTTGTTGCTCGTAAATCCGGCAGCCTTGTTGTTTAATCTTCGCGACCTTATCAGAGGCCACGTCTGGTTCATCACATGCGACTGGCGCGCCAAGAGATTCATTAAGGCCAAAGCGGTCACTTCGCTTGCATAATTCACAATGAAACCCTCTTTACATGTCACAAGCACGGATCAAATGTCAAGGTTTATGGCATCTTTCTAAATATAGGCCACAGAACCAGCACCCAGGCATCTCTCTTGTATTTATTTGCCATGTTGGAAAGCCGGCTGTTCTTGGACAGCATTCCCGCCGGATTAGACAGATATGCAGCATTTGGCATCAAGTGGCTGCACGTCAACTCAAAAGTTATCATTCGCCAACACTAAATTGACCAGTTCTCTGAAAAAGCTGTGTGTCACACCACTTCCCTTTTTTGCATGTTGCGCCTTTTCTCTTCTCATAATAATTAACAGGAATGCTCAGCCAACAGTCCTCACTCTGATCCTGATTTCAAAGTAAAACCCTTATTAAAATTTACAAAAACATTTGAATCACTGCAATTATTTTTTTCTTGCCATTAGATATATAATTTAAAAAAAAATCAAATATATTATTATATATGTTTAGGTAATTCCAATTATGCAATTCATATTTTAGCCTTATGTAGCCATACTTCAAACACTGAACTGTGTTCATTTGAGGTTTTGCAGTTGTGCCAAGTCAAGTATTTTGCCAAATTAATGCAAAATATAGACTGTTCAACACTGTTCAATACCTTACAACTGCAAAGGTCCACATCTAAAAATGAATAAATATGTGTATACACAAATATATTCAATATATGTACCTACCTCTATCATTTACTACTGATTTATAAAACAAATCACATCCATCCTTCAACAACAAGTAGGCCAGAATGTTGAAGCAGGAGGTGCCGGGGAGAGAGGAGGGGCATTGCTCCCCCTATAAAAGGCCTGAAAAGCCTGTCGCCCCTGGATCTGTCCCTGGTCCTCCTCTCCTCCCCCACTGAGATTTTCAAACTGTGTCCCCGCGACCACCTCATCTCCCATCACTCTGCTTCCACGGGTTTCCACGGGTTTCCACAAGGAAAGTTTAGTCGCTCAGCCAGTCGGTCCTTGTCAGCGTCTGTCTCTCTCCCTCCTGGACAAAGAGGGCCAGCCGCACCTCGCCTAAAGCAACCTGCACCTGCCGAGGCACCCACACTTTGGGGACAAGGCTCAAGATGCCAGAGCCCACAAAGAAAGGTAGGAGCGTCGACAAAGGTGGGGATGTGGTCGTCAAGGTCCACCTAGCAGTCACAGTGCATGGACACAGATGGAGGGGTTGTTTCTTTTTCCAATGGTTTTGCACTTCCACCAGCTCTGTTTCCCATCCTGTCTCTGCTGGTTTTGCAATCAGTCGCTCAATCTATCCATCCATTCATCCATCCATCCATCCATCCATCCATCCATCCATCCATCCATCCTTCCATCCACCCATCGCTGTACAACCAGTCTGCCAGCTTGTTCAAAGCAATCCTCAAAGTGACTTTGATGTTGGTGTTGTATTACTGATGCCTTTGTGTTGTGCTGAGGAGGGGCACAGGTGAAAAGCCCCGTTCATTGACAGACACTGTTGATGCCGCTGAGTGCAGAGCCGCTAAGTCACTGTGCGTGAGCCGCGCTCTGGCGATGACCAGTCAGAATCATTGCGCTCTGGACTACATGTCCACATGTCACAGTGCTATTGTGTCTATCCCGCAAGAGACAATGGTCAAAGTGGGAGTGGTGTGCCGGGTTCCGGTGCCCCCTCCCTACACTTCCCCGCCCACACGCTGCACATCGTAACGTCACTCATCTGAACCGCCGCGTCCATCAACATTCCCTTTTAATCCGCTCTTGTCTGTCATTAAGATATGGAATTACTGCCGCCCTCTCGCTCTCTCCATTAGCTCAGCTCTTTGGGGTGCTGCCATCCAGCCAGACATGCCCATGTAGAGGAAATGGAACATTTAGTTTGTGTCTTGTCTTGGATGCCCTCCTAATGAGAGCTGATTTAAGTTTTATTGTTGAACTCAATATCCTCCGGGAGACCATCCGCCTCATAAAGCTGCTTGGGCCATGTCGGCTGCCTGATAGTAGAACCACATATTGGTTATACTATACATATATTTTTTTCTTACTTTTCTTGAACTTAACATATTTCTATTCATTTTTAAAGAGGATAAACTGTAATTGTCAAGTTCAAAAACACGGGGAACCATAGGTGCCCTTTCACAACCTGAATATTAAGCAATGCAACAATTGAAAAAAAAGACAGAATTCCAGCTTTCCAGCAGAGTCAAATTGAAAGTTTAGAACTTTTCTCTTTCTCCATGACTTTCCATGCTCTGGAGCTTTCCGTCCTCACTTTCCTCACTCCCTCCAATCGCTTTTATCCCTCGTCGGGTTATTTGTGGCAAGAAGACTCAGACGAAGTTTGCCAGAAGTTACTCGGGGCGCTGAGATGATTCAGAGCTCGGCTCGGCTTTAATCACCAACTTGTGTCGATAGCATACACTTGACCCCGCCGTGTTCATCCTCTACCATAAACATCCCTGATCCCCTCAGAGACAAAGCTGTGGCAAAATAGAGGCAACAGATTCCAGTCTGCTACCAACACGGCCCAGAAATAGCTGTGCGGCCCGGAGAGGCAGATAAATGGGGGCAGAAAAGTATTGTTCTTAATACGAGTCTGAACAGCTGAACGGGAGGAGGCCAGCACTGTTGTTGTAGACGTCGACTCTCTCGCCCTTAACAAGTGGGAAGCAGAGATGACGGCCTGCCAGAGCTGCCTGCGGATCTCCTGGGAGAGGGATTCTTTTCCCTGGAATAGTTCAGAACGAGGACAGTGTTAATCCCCGGTCCCCTCGTTAGCCGCCGTCTCCCTCCATATTTGTTGGCCCTGCCTCCTCCTCAAGAGGTCAGGCATCTCGCTGGTAAAGCCTCAACCGTTACTGACCGTCCCTCATTGCATCTGAGAATGGACAAAGTCATTTGTCCACCTCATGCTATTTACTGTCACTTAAGGCACCATCACTCTGCCTCCGACCGTCACCTTGAGTTACAGCCCCGGCCCTCATAAATCTGACTGAAAGTTAGAGGGTGAGGCCTGTCAGCAGCTAATTGTCGCCGAAATTGTCGCGCCCTATGGGCCACAAAGACTCAGAAACTGTCGTCCTGAGAAGTCCTCGCCCAACCGCCCCCGTCAGAATCAGTAAATAAATGGTATCTGTGTTGACAAAGTCAACACAACAGGCGCAAGCAGCATCTTCTTTAAAGCTACGGCGGTCTAAAATAGGAAAAAATGAAGCTGCCAGCAGTTTAGCTCACGTCGGAGCCACGGTGAGCCCTTCTGTCTGCACGCCAGCAGGGGCAACAGCTGAAAATACCTGCAGCTCTGTCAGCTGCAACGGGAGTCCTCCGAGGTAAAACAAAACCTTTCCCCACTCTCATTATCTCAGCGGCAACGAGACAGTGGGGCCACAATTCTTGGCCGCATGATGCGAGGCCGCAGGATTGTGCGCCAGTGGCCAGTACCACATTGTTTAGAGGTGAGACTTGGGGAGGGGAGAGGAGAGGAGGGTGGCAGTAATTCTGACAGGGAAAAATTCCAAGGAATTGTTGCTAAAGGGGGGCGAACGAGTCCTGTTCCAGTAATGTTAAATTTAATGAAAGACAGTGTGTCTTCATTATGCTTTGGAAATATAACGCTATATGTCCGTAATGGCTGATGTTGGAATTTATATTTTCGGATTATAGAATTGTTTTTTGTTTGTTTGTTTGTTTTTTTGTTTGTTTGTTTTTTGTTTGTTTTTTGTTTTTTTTGTTTGTTTTTGTTTTTTTGGAGACTGGTCAGAGCAAGGACAATAGAGCAGCAGCCCTGCTCAGATGTTTCAGGGCGAGACTGAATCGTCACTGGCTCCAGGATGGAACCCTGTCACAGCTCCGGTGTTCCACTAACCTGCTAACAACAAATGAGGTCAATTTGTTAACCCCGTCGATGGGCGCCAGGGGTTGGTGCGGACGCTTTGATCTTGTGAGGCCCTCCGCCGGGTCGCCTTGCAGGTTTTGAGTGTCACTTTTAAACACGCTTCGGCCGCTAACCCGCCGCCGTTGGTGTTCACGAGGCAAGACGAGGCAGAGGGCAAACAAGTGGCGCATCGCAGGGAGCCCCAAGTCGTAATCGGTTGAGTCCGTGTGATGTCCAAGCGCGAGGACGAGTTGCTGTGTTTGACAGTTGACGCATTTGTGTGTATTGTTTTCTGTCTTGTTCCAGATGAGATGCCCAATGGCCAGCCCGAAGGTGAGTCATCTGACCTCACCTGCACACTGCTTCTCCCAAAGAGACACGCAAATGTCATGACCGAACTTGAACACAAGCGATAGAGCATGAAAGTGAAACGGCAGTAGGAAAAAAGGCCCAAAGCCGCTCAAAAGCCGGGGGCTGATGTGCAAAAAGTAAAAAAAACGGCCCGCAGACGGACGTGCGAATATGGGGGCCACTGGTGAACTCTGCACGGAGGTGCCGCCGGCCGCAGCGCTCGGGGAAGTGGAGAGGCGTCCGAGCCGTCAGCGTCTCTGACATTCCTCCTGCCAAAGCGGCTGATCCCCCTGTGTTGATTCAGCTGACGGCTCAGTCGGTCCATGTGAGCAAGGTGCCGGCATGCCGCTGACTTTGTGCCAGCGCTGATGGTTTGACCTTGGAGCCACAGCATCTTGTGGAGCTCCACGCAACAGCGGCACAACAAAAAAATACATCTTAAGATGTTTTTTGGGCCGGCTTAAATTTGGACATAAAAGTGGGGAAATTTTGCCCTTTAGCCTTTCTGACCCAATTTTTTTAGCCATGAAACTCGACTGAGCGACTTTGTAATTGCACTCGATTGGTTCTGCAAGCAAACTGTTACCGGTCGAGACGATAACTTACTTTGTCACTCCTGCTGTGATAAAACGGTACTATTAACAGTTGGTGGTACAAATATCACACTGAAGGAAGATTTTACGATCCAACAAGAAACTTTTAACTTGGTGTGTTTCATTAATGGGCATTTTTCATTGTATTTCATTTGCACCTAATGATGTGACAGATTAACAGTGCATTTACAAACATGTACATTTAGAAATGTCACAGTAATCTTTGTGTTTGCCCTTGCATCAAATGCGCAACAGGATAATTGTAGGAATCATTGAGAGAAAGTGTAAATTTCCCACAAACACAGGCAGGTGAGTGCGTGTTGACGTCCGTGTGTCCGTGTCCGTGTCCGTTCGTTTGTATGTCTGGGCTGACTGACGGTTGAGAGAGCAGCATTGCAGGTGCTGAAGCTTTTTGCTTGTTGAAAAAAAAAAAAAAGAAAGAGAAAATGTTCCATCCACCACTATATTTGTTGGCCCAGACAGTAATGGTGCCCCACCCCTACCTGAGATTTGCCTGGAGGTTTCTCCACCCCCAGGTTGGTAACCTTCACCTGCCCCAGAATGCGTCACTATGGTTCACATCACGTTGTGGTTTGGTGTGTGGCATCACCATTTACGTCTGACCTTCACACACACACGCTCACATACACACACACACACACACACACACACACACACACACACACACACACACACACACACACACTGTTTGGGGTCTGAGACTACAGCATTTTTCCCCCTGAAGGTATGACTGTTCACGCAGGTTCAGCGTGGCTCATGTGAGACCACCTCACTCACTGCACTGCACTGCACTGCACTGCCTTGATGCTTGGTACCCGTGGCCATGCTGTCAGTGTTTTTGCATCTATAACTGTATATGATACATCAAATCATCATACAGAGGGGAATTGGGAAAGCTGGGCTTTGCTGATTCAGCTGATTCGGGGCCTGAATCAATACAATAACACCAATCACAATGAGTAAGTCAGTAAATCCCTGCCTGCTCAATTCCTCAGAGTTAAAATATGCAATGACCAGATCAATGCTAAGTTCATAAGTTGGCTCGACTTCAACAACTTCCCAAAGTTTGCACAATTGTAGAAGGTTTTTAGTCCAAAGAACCTCTTTGGACACACAACGCGGTCCTCCAGAAGCCACCGCCGCTGCCGAGCATTGCCACTGTCTGGTGATTGCATATCCATACCGGCATCACTTGTGCGAGCGTCGTCTTGCAAAGGCCGCTGGTGGCTGTGCCTGATGCTTGCTGCTCCAGCCTAGCGCTTTGTCTGCTGCACAGAGGCAGTAGCAGAGGGGAAAGCGCCAGTAGAGACCGATGGGAAGAGAGCGGAGCCCACGGGCACCGAGCCTTTACAGGCTGAGGGCGGTGGGCTCGGGGTTAAAGAGGCGGCAGACTGCGCTAAGGAAGAAGGGCCTTGTTCCCCTCCTGCGCCTGGTAAGTCTGTCTCATTCAGCCGATCCCATTTCTCTCTCGACGTGCATGTTTACCCCTCCAGCTCTGCCGATTACAACTGGAACAAGTTCAACTTGTCAGTTGGCACGGCAGCAGCCCAGGCAGCAGTATTGATGGCTCCCTCACTGAAGCCAGGCAGTAACCTTGTGATCTTAGGGGGCCTTGACTGCATGCAGAGTTGAACAAAGATTTGCATAGTGCATAGTAGTTGCATAGTAATCCGTAGTCAATGTCCACAGATGATCAAAACCTAATAAAGAAATAATGAACAGTAACTAATAGAAAAGGTACTAATTAAATTCGAAAAGAGTAAAATGAGGGTGATGCGAGGTGAGTCATCAAACTCTTCAATCTGCAGTTTGGGGATAAAATCATGCTATAGGCAGAGCCACAGAGCAACAGAACAAATAGACACTGACTAAATTTAGTGCTGGCAAAGCGCCCGGCTGGCTTTCCCCGACTGGTTTGTGCTGGCGGTTGCAATTGCGCATAAAGTTGCACAAGATTTCAAGCTTTTGGCCTGGCTCAGTCATTGGCATTCCTCGCAAATATAAGTTGCTTCGGTGCTGCTTCTGTCCACTCGTCTGGAAAAAAGAAATAAAATTAATAAAAACACACAACGGTCCATGCACGCTGCATCGCTTTTGCTCTGGCAGCTGCACAAGCTTGTGGCAATGAACGTACACAACAGCAAAAAAAAAAAAAACACAACACAGTCTCTCTTGTCCTCGACATCAGGCATCAGACATTAGATGCATGGAACTGTTTGTCCTCGGCATGAAATCCGCGGCCGCGTCGACCCGCCGGTCTTGACTTGTGAGCCTGCCAGTGACAGACGTTTTGAATAGGTGGGTCCTGTTTGTCAATGACACCTTTATTGCAGATGATGATGCCACAGCCACTAGCTCGTCCCCAACAGGCCAGACAGGTTTGTACCTCCTAATCCCGTCCTTGTCACTTTGCTCTTTAAAGGGTGAGCACCCGACATTCAGGGCAGCAGCCAGAGCCTCGTCCCTAGGGTTACACTTTGGAGCTATGAAGTTGGTAGCGTGACAACTTAGGTCAGTCGTAACTTGGGAGACAAATTCCAATCAGAGAGATGGAACGGTCATCTGGACTGAACCTTCGCGTCTTCATTTCATCTCTATTTTTTTGTTGTTTTTTTTTTTAACTTTGCATTGCAGTATTTTGACCCCTAAAGAATGCCTTTAAGCGAATAATGCATAAAGCACCGGCGTGGTTATGCATATAATAACTTTATTCTCTGTTCATTAATAAAGGTATGGTTGTGGAAATAATATAAATGCATATAGTGTTGCATGAAACGGCTGCACGTTACACACAATCCATCATCAATACATACAATCAAGATGAAGATCAAGAGGGCACATTCAAAGCACAGTTGGATAAATGTGTATTTTACTAAAAAAAAAAAAAAAAAAATGATGCTGTCTATTCTAATTATTGCTTCAATAATGATAATAATAATTGCTTTGGCCTCCTAACAAACGGCTAATGGTGCGTTTCAACGTGGCGTCTCGGCGCATTAAGCAAATTTTCTTTGTTTTGCTTGACATTTGTTAGAAATTCACTTGCTGGCCGGTCTTTATAACAGTTTTGGGCCAGTCAAATGAAAGTTGTCCTCCTAAAAAATTGTAAACCTTTTGATTGATTATCCGAGTTCAGGCCATTCAAATGTTGTTACATTAACATATAGGCATTACAAGTTATGATTATAAATATTATAAAATTACACATATATTTAAGTGTAATTACAGGGTATTTTTCAATTTTCACTAAATTATCACGGATGCTTCCTATTAAAAGGAAACATTTTTTCAAAGCAGTTGTGAAGCCAAGAACCAAAATAATTCCTTGAATGAAAAGACACATATGAATCAGATTGGCACTGCCGAGGACATCACACATTCATCACATCATCAAGAGCAGCCGAGGTATCCTGATTAATCTCAATGATTACTGTGTTCTTTTCACAGAAGATGCCAGTACACCCAAGAAACTCTCAATTGAGCTGCCTAGTAAGATCCCTCGACTGAATCATACTGCCATTGTAGTTCTCCTGACCAAAACATTAGCCATCATTCAAACCAACTGCTCACCATCTCAGTACAAAAAAAATGGAACAGAACTTTTGTTCTAGATATTTTTCCAGAACATTTTCCTCCACAATGGAGACAAGTGGAGATGTTAAAAGTTCCTTGCTAACTCATTACCACATATCTGTTACTGCATTCATTAACATCCACACATAAATGGCCATTTATGTGGGTGCATTTGGAATTCTGATCACAACGATCTTGTGGATGTTTGATCTGGGATTCCTGAGGCCAACGCCTCCGGATATGCAAATGCTCTGTGCGTTTGTGTGTGTGTGCTACGTGCTTTGGTGGACTTTACAGTACTATTCCTTACAATATGCTGTAAATCTCTCTCTGTCTCTGTTTAGATGATAGCGTCTCTGTGCCCGCCATGGGGAGAAAAGACTCAGGTAATAGGTGCTTTCCTCCTCTCAGGGCTTATGAAAAGGCAGTAGACAAGTAGAGGATTCGGTTGCCAGTTAGACACAAACACCAAGACAAGAAGACTGGAGCGGGAGATGTTGGGGGTTTTTTGGTTTTGTTCTTACCTTTTGCATTTTCACAGTGTCCGTTTCACGCTTTCCATGTTGCAAAGAGCTAAATTCCGCTGCTGTATGACGTGTGATGACTGAAAGTGAGCGAGAAAACAAACGTGTCTGTCTTATTTGTGTTGACGTTCCCCTGGCGAGACTTTCACTTGACAAGTTAAAGGTGGGTGTATCAGTTTCATAGCTGTGCTGTTGTATATCTCCATGTTCTATTTTTATTTCCCATTTAATCATTATTATTATTTTAAATTTTTTTTTTAAACATGGAAAGAGCTCCAAGTCACGTGTGTGTTTCACCCTACCTGAGCAGTGTGGTCTCTGGGAGAGGGCCAGCCGCCCGAGGATCTGGACAAGCCCATCGACACCCCGCCGCTGTCCATCCTGCTGATCGAGAAACCCCAGAGTGCCACTGTGGCCGTGGGTGAGTGACTGCAAGTAAACAGAGGGCGAGGCAGATCATTATGCCTCGTATGTCATCGAAATTTAATTTGCGCACAGTTAGCTTTTTCGCGTAGCGCAAAGGTGGGAAGCGGGGTGGCGAGGCTCAAGCCTGTGCTTTCAACCTGTGTCAAAGGTGGAGACATCACCTTCATTGCAAAGGTGGAGGCCAAAGATCTCCTCCGCAAACCCACTATCAAGTGGTTCAAAGGCAAATGGATGGATCTGGCGAGCAAGACGGGAAAGCACCTGCAGCTGAAGGAGACCTTCGAGCGGCAAACGAAGGTGCGGAACCAAACCGAGCCGCATCCACATGTACCGCCGCCGCTGCACTTTTAACACGTGTGCCACTCTGAAAGGTCCACACCTTTGAAATGCACATCATCAAAGCCAAAGAAAACTATGCGGGGAACTACAGATGCGAGGTCACCTACAAGGACAAGTTTGACAGCTGCTCCTTTGACTTGGAAGTGAAAGGTTGGCGACATGGCAGGGCGGAGAAACAGTGTGTGCTCATCCTAACCTGCCCTGAGATGATGGACTGTGTGTTGTTGTGTTGCAGAAGCCGGAGGGTCACAGAATATTGACATTCGATCTGCGTTCAAAAGAAGGTAATAAATGTAACAAAACAACATCTGAAAAAGTCAACAGCAGCTAAAGTCAAGATGTGCATTTTAGGCTTTTTTTCTTATAATGTCGATGAATTTGAATGTATGAAAAAACATATTAGGTGTGAAGTGTAACACGATGGCTGTAATGATGTCATTCACCTTCCTCCAAGGTGATTGCAAATCATCCAGTTGCCATCCACGTGTAATTCAAGGCTTGCACTTTAAATCTCCCTTCAAACAATGTCTCTGGAAAACAACGCAAAGCATCCCGGTTGCACAATGTTGCTGCCCAGCAATGTCATCCAAACATTGCCAAGAGAGTTGCGGCAACATTGCTTCGGGACGCTGCTCCTCACAAAACACCCGGGCTGAAGCTTTTATTTCAAAAATGACAGTTTTTGACAGATAATGAAAGAAAGGGGTGTTTTGTGAAAGGCGCCAATCGCACAGTAGCGTAAAGAGGCTAAAGGTGGAGATTGGCGCCGGAGCCTCTGCTTTGTGTTGCTCTGTTGGCATTGTTTTTTCTAGTGCCTGTTAGTATTCTCAGATCTGATTGAATCACTATTAATCTCTCCTTGTTAACAACAGCAGTGAAGGACAAGAAGATGCAGGGGAGCTTGACTTTAGTGCTCTTCTTAAACATAGGTGAGAGTCACATCCCCAGCCTGCGTGGACTTTTTTCCTTTGCAGTATTTTTTCTTTGTTTATTTTTTTGCCTTTTTTGGATGTGCTTCTTTCATCCTTTTTTGAACTGTTTGCCAGGCTATTGTTTGACAGTTACATAAACAGAAATAATTGGTCAGGGTTTTTGTTTTTTGCTATACCAGAGGTTTTCAAAGTCTTAGATTTTGCCCACATTAAACCCTCCACCTCTGACAACAAGCAATTATTTTTTGCAGAAAACAACAGTGCAGATGAAAGCTTTAAAAAAAAACACATTTTTCTTTTTCCTGAGGCAGGTTTTGAATGACAGGCACGATGTATATTTGAATGACTTTAAGTAGATTTAAGAATATTTTTTGGAAGCGACTAAATAAAAAGCACTGATTTTGATTCTCCACACGCACACATACACACATGCAGTAGTGTCCCTGACAATTTGAAAACCTCTGGACTTTACTATTGCTGAAAATGAAACACTTTGATGCATACATCAGAAAATGCAGTGCAGCATTGAAAGTGTGGGTTCAAATAATCCTGAGCAATGGCACTGTCCACCAGCTAAATTGCACATTTATCGTGGGCTTTGTCTCTTCTTCTCCCCTACATATTCAGAAATCAAAGGTTAGTAAAGGACAAAAAGAACCTGTAGGGTTTTTCTTTTAAACAATTAGACCTTACTGCGGGTGAGTACTTTAATCCTGTAGAATCCCCAGCATGACGTGTATCTCTAGGAGCTCGACAAGCAAGAGTGTTGGCCTACCGTGGTCGTGCGGTAACACTTCATTTGGAGGCAGCATTCCCGAGCGCTCCGTCGGCACCCATTAATGATAGAAACGGGGCCTCGACTCATAAACACCCGGTGGCGCCGTCGGGCTCTCAAGTCCAGCACTGTGTTTATGAGGCGGCCTCTGGCGTTCTGAATCATTAATGACGTGCCAGCGAGCTGTGGAGCAATGATGCTATAAAATAGTGTTATCGCTACATTGACCTTTTTATTTCGATACAGAAATGTAAGGCAACCACCACCCGTGTTTATTTCAGCATTTTCTCATCACTGCCTGAATATAAACAGTAGCTTACATACATAAAACAACATAATACTCTATGCTGTTTACATCAATCTCAAATTTTTTGACATTTTTTTGACCAAAAAATGTCCCTGAATGGCTAATAGAATGTTCTTCTTGTATAAACTAATAGATACACTCAATGTGCATTAACTGTATGTGTATCTTGTTAAATCTGACATGTCTAACGTCCTCCAAAGATAACTTGGGGAAAAAACTAACAAACTTGAAGCATCTTTGACATGGTGCCTGAACCCAACAAAAAACAAAGGGATGGGCCAATTTACGACAGGAGCAATGAAAATATGTCAAAATGCTTGTTGTATATTCGTTCTCTGCTAAACTCTGCATGCCTCATTAAACACATTATAACCACCACAGATATTTCCATTACGATATCAAAAAAACTGCGCTGATCTTGCTAGTTAGCACACATCATATTCATGCTAGTCGGTAATATTCAGTAATTACCGGAACATGGTGTTGATATTATATGACACATACGACGATATAAGACGACAACAATGACAATATAAGCTTAAAGTTGTTTTTTCTCTAAAATTAATTTTGTATCTCTAAAATGACACTTTAAAAACCTTATCTTGTAGTCCTTAATGTTTCTACTATATGTATACCAAAACTTGATCATGTTTTGCTTTTGCGTTAATATACCACGGAAAGATAAAAATTTATGTCGTTACAAATTAGAAACTATAAAAGTGTGTGCTATATATCTTTAAACTTTCAAAGCTTTTTTTCTGAGAAAATGGAGAGGAGTAACCCTGAGCAATTTCAAACCTGTTCAAAGGAGACCTGTGAGTTTTGCGTTAGTGCCATTTAACATTTGATTCAGCACATACTCAGACAGTTGACAATGCCCATCCCTTTGAGTGACATGTTCTGAGGAACGCTCGGCAGCGAAATGGTTGCAAAATCAAATTCTTTCTTCACTCGCATGAGGAAAAACAAGATGAAGCTATAAGACGGGAGAACTTGAAGAAGATTTCGAAGTCTTAGCAGTGCCAGCAAGAATGTTTTTTTCTGGCGACCGCTGAGTGGTTCCTCAGGACATGTTGCAAACACGCGCCAGCGTTCCCTGCCCTCACAATGTTCCCTTGGATGCGGCACCACCAGGGAGCACAAACAGCAGGATGATGGACCCGATGTGGACGTGTGGGAGATCCTGAAGAAGGCCCGTCCCGACGAATACGAGAAGATCGCCTTCATGTACGGCATCACCGACCTGAGGGGCCTGCTGCGCAGGATGAAAAAGATACCAAAGGAGGAGAAGAAAAGTGAAGGTAATGTCCGTATCGCTAAGGAGCATTTTCTAGGTTTGATCAGTTTGATCGGGAACGTTCACTCTTCTTTTCTTTTTTTTACAGCTTTCGCAAAGAAACTGGACCCTGCGTATCAGGTGGATAAAGGCGGGAAGATCCGCCTGGTGGTGGACCTGGCCGACCCCACAGTAGATCTCAAGTGGTACAAGAACGGTCAGGAAATCAGGCCGAGCCCCAAGTATGGAAAATACATTTTTTTCCGCTGCTTTGTGACCTTTTACGCCCTTGGCTACAACATTAATGAAACACTTTTTTTTAACAGAAGAAAAAATGTTTCATGTGTTGCATTTTTTTCACTAGTCTGTGGTAATGTGTTTAGATTTTGTCTCCTCAAAAGTTCAATGGTTCACATACAATTTAATACACAAATTATACAAATACAACCATATGATATAATAGATGATATTATAGAACATTCTTGGATTTGCGCTGTTATCCTCTTCTGTACTGTGAACCATTGCCACCACAAACAAATAACAATCTCTCGGCTCTAATGTGGCTCTAGTTAGTATCTCTCTCTCACACACACACACACGCACACACACACACACACACACAAAGGGACAAATGTGATTGCACAAGGTTCTCTCAAAGTCCCTGGAGCTACATTTGGGTGTAATCATAGTCAACTGTTTTATTGCAATTAACTGTATGTCCTCCTCCGTACAGGAAAAAGGTGGTACCTCCTTCACAGGTCTTTAATTCAAGTTTGGCTTTGAAGTGGATGAAAAGTTTAACCAGTCACACACATCAACGAGAAATCACTACGTCCATATACTTCAAGTATTATAAGATGCAGCTACAATAGAGTGATGGTGTAAAAAAATTGACGTGTAATAATAATTAGAAAGCTTGGCTGGTTAAGATAATAAGCTAAATATGTTCTAAAATAAAACAAAATCAGGGTCGACGCGATTAGTTTCGAGATCCATGTGATACGAAAAACTTTGGTTCAAAGCCATTCAAAGTTAAAGCCATCTGGGAGGTTATTGCTGTTTTCTGGTTTTGTCTCCTGTGCCATTTTCTCCAGCTCCTTCCTGGCCTGAAGACTCCATTACAAAACTTTCTTTCTCTTTTTTGACAACATACATCCCTTCAGGCATGATGTCTCTCTGTCTTTGTCTGTCTGTCATGTCATGGTGTTCCTTCCTGTTTGCCATTTTCCCCTCCTGTACACTTCGTGTGCTCCGGCCCCTATTCTGGCTCTACTGCTGACCATAAGTCAAAGGAAGTAAGTCCACCCATCCCAGCGATTCCTCCCCTTCGCCATGTCTCCTCTGCCTAATCCCACTGCTCTCTTTGAACTGACCCTTGGGTTTTCAAAGAGCACATGCTGCATGCCGGCTAAAAATAATGATGCTATTTATTTTTGCTTACAAGTTTTGATTTATATATACATATTTTTTGCCTCCTTTGAGTCTGAACAGTACATGGTAAATTTGGCAGTTCTCATGTTTTGGACCGTAATTTCAAGGAGGAATAAAAACTTAACAAGGTCACCGATTAACCTCCCTCTTAGGTACATTTTTGAGCATAAGGGCACTCAGAGAATCATGGTCATCAACAACTGCTCTCTGAACGACGACGCAGCCTATTCAGTTGCAGCAGGAGACGAGAAATGCACCACAGAGCTGTTTGTCAAAGGTAAAACGGTTATTTGATAAAGCGCATGCACTGTTACTCAGAATAATATTGACATTATGTTCTTTTACTTACAACCACCTTCCCCTTTGTCTCACAGAACTGCCAGTGAAGATAGTGAAAAATCTGGAAGCAGTCAAGACAACAGTGAATGAGAGAATTGAGCTGGAGTGCGAGGTGTCAGAAGAAGGCGCTCCAGTCAAATGGTGAGACATGGATCCCAGATCCGAGCCTGGACACCATATTTACTGACCCGTGTTCCCAGCTTACCAGATATTTATCTTGACATTTTTTCTAACCTCATATGGTGTCTTGATTTTAATGCCTCTTTATTCACCCCTTAGGATGAAAAATGGCGTTGAGGTTCCAACTGGAGTGCGCTCCAGGTACAGAGTCAAAAGTGACGGCGCAAAACACTACCTGGTGATCGATGACGCATCCAGAGACGACACCGGGACATACTCGCTCATGGCTTCCGGTGGCACCACTGAAGCGCACGTACAAGTTGACCGTGCGTAGCATTCTAACCCTTTCAATCTAGATTTTTTTTTTTTTTTTTTTGCTTCCTTCGAAGAACTGCTCTCCCTTTTCACTCTTCCAGTGAAGCCGCTCAAGGTGCACCAGGACCTGCAAGACGTAACTGTGCTTTTGGGTCAGCCCATCAAGTTGCACTGTGAAATTTCCCCTGGCAACGTCCCTGGGCGCTGGTACAGGAATGGGCAGCTGATCCAACCCAACGATCGCATCAACATCCTCCACAGAAACAGGTGCGCAATTTCAGTTTAAGTTCAGTTTTGTTGAGATGCATTTCACTTAAATGCAAATCAACTTAGTTTTGTTTTTTTGGTTTTTTTAGGAACCATCGCCTTGAAATCGAGACCAGCTCCCTTCACGATGCAGGAGATTACACTTTTGTACCTGAGGGATATTCACAGAGTCTCTCTGCGAAACTTCACATTATTGGTATTCAAGCAGTTTGCGAGAAAAAAAACAAAAAAAAAACAAGATTTTTTTTTTTTTTAATTTCTATCCCAAATTTCTTATTTATGGTGTATTCTACAGATCCACCAAGGGTGCATTTGGAAAGCTTGAACTTCCCAGACAACACAGTCACTATCGTGGCAGGGAACAAGCTACGTCTGGAGATCCCAATCAGTGGAGAACCAGCACCCAGAGTGGTGTGGATGAAGGGAGAAAGAGTAGGTTATAATTTTTTTTGATCAAAAGAAAGATCATCACATTCACTTTGCTTCAAGTCTTGCACGTCCTTCAATTCTGTTTCGTGTCCAGGTGATCCTGGAGTCAGGTAATCGTGTCCGAGCTGAGACGTACGGCGATCAGACGAGCTTGACAATTGACGTCACGGAGCGGGAAGACACCGGCAACTACAAGATCGTCCTGCAGAATGAAGCTGGGGAAGCCACGGCCAGCATCAAGATCAAGGTTGTGGGTAAGTCATCATAAAGCGTTGAGATCATCAATCACTGAGCGATTATGTGTGGTCCTCTCTTGAACCTAACACAGCATCATGCTGCCTGCAGACATTCCTGACCCTCCAGAGGCTCCCTTGGTCCCTGTGGTGGGCGGTGATTGGTGCTCAATGACATGGGAACCACCTAAATATGACGGAGGTTCACCAATTTTAGGTAAACACAACTTACTAGTGACGACAGTTTCCAGACTTAGGTGTCTATTGAATGTAAAAGCCTACGCACCTTTTTTTCCAAGGCTACTTCATTGAGAGAAAGAAGAAACAGAGTTCCAGATGGATGAGACTCAACTTTGACCTGATCAAGGAAACTTTATTTGAACCAAAGAAGATGATTGAAGGGGTGCCATATGAGGTGCGTGTGTTTGCAGTCAATGCCATTGGCGTGTCCAAGCCCAGCGAACCATCCAAGGCCTTCACTCCCCTTGGTGAGTTTTCAAAAATGCCCCATAAATACCAGTTTGCCGATATCAACTTTGCCCTTGAAGTCATTAACGGATTCAGAATTATAGAGGTTTTTAAAGAGTGGGCCTGTAATAGTGCGACTGAGAGCTGCCCTTGGTAACCCAGCCACACAGCTGTTCCTCCCGATAGCCCACATCCCAGGCATTCCGATGGTGACCTCAACATGCAGCAGCTTTAGAGGATATTGAATATGTCTTTATAATGTCTGCCAAATCATCTGCGGATTAGAGATTTAGGAGATCAGGTCTGTCAGTGGGTTTGAATGGGAGTTAAATATGATTCAGAATACAAGAATAGATGGGCAAGAGCTGGGCCTAATGGGATACGACATGGAGACCAGTGGCATGCCAGCTACAGGAAGAGAGAGAGGCATTTGGCTTCAAGCATGACATCCCAAAATTGATATTTTGATATCAATAACTCTGGTGATCTCTTCTCAGCCGTCACCAGTGAGCCCACTATGTTGGTTGTTGACGATGTCACCGACACAACAGTGACCGTAAAGTGGCGTCCTCCTGAAACCATTGGGGCCGCTGGGCTGGATGGATACCTTATTGAGTACTGCGTGGAAGGAAGTGAGTCAACCCCAATGTTCCTCAAAGTCCACACAGATGTGTGAACTTTGCAGAACACATGCAAAAACCCTACATGATGGGGTTTAACACCATATCTGAAGTGATAAGAATTAAATGGGCAGTGACATTATGTCCAGTTATATGCGAAATGGTGTGCAGTCTTAAAGATTTAGTCCAAGTTTGCAAACTAAATAGAGAGTGAATATTTGTTGTCTAACACATAAGAATTCAACACTTTTATGAACAAAAATTACAACTGAGATATTTTCACTTTTCAAGCAAATGACTGGGTAGTGTCCAACAAAGAGATGACAGAGAAGACCAGATACACTATCCCTGGCCTGACCCCCGGCTGTAAAATCCTAGTTCGCGTCAAAGCTGTCAACGCTGCCGGAGAGAGTGCTCCACGGACTCTTCAACACTCTGTCCTGGTCAAAGAAGTTATTGGTGAGCTCTGGAAAAATAGTTTTGTGACATTTTGTTTATAAACTGGTGCACTAAAGAGAAATTTCCTAAATCCTTTCAAATTAAGTTATCTGTTTAATAATTATCCCATTGAAAGTGTGAAAGTAAAATTCCTGTTGCAAGCAGTGATACTGGCAATTGACCAGTGACAGCAGTCCATCATGATCATCTGATGGCTTTTATATCTTCTCAGAACCACCAAAGATCCGCGTCCCCCGGCACTTGAAGCAGACGTACACACGCAGAGTTGGAGAGACGGTCAACCTTGTTGTGCCATTCATGGTAAATGAATGCCCCAAGCATTTGGCTGCTTGTGCCTTTTTCAACAGACTAATAAACCCCGGGTGCTTTTTGCAGGGCAAACCACGGCCAAAAGTCACCTGGCTGAAAGAAGGCCAGCCCATTGAGCAATCGCACGTTAACATCCGCAACACTGACTGTGACAGCATCATCTTCATCCGTAAAGCAGAGCGCAGCCACTCTGGCAAATACGAGATGACTGTTCAGGTTGAGAACCATATGGACACTGCAGTTATTGACATTCAGATTGTGGGTAGGTGACCTTTGTAGAATATCAACATGTTTAGCACAGCAAAAGACCAACTTAATCAAACGTTTCCACTCTTACTATTTTTGATAACTGTCAGACCTCCCTGGGCCCCCTCAGAGTGTGACAATTGAAGACGTTTGGGGCGGAAATGTGGCTCTAGCCTGGACTCCTCCAAAGGACAACGGCAACGCACCCATAACAGGCTACACAATTCAAAAAGCAGATAAGAAAACAATGGTTAGATATCACAACAATTTTAAGTATATTAATCTGCCATGCAATACATAACTGGTGTGTTAATGGTTTGATCTTTTGATTCGCAGGAATGGTACACGTGTATCGAGCACTACCATCGCAACTGCATCACTATCACAGAGCTAGTGGTTGGAAACGAGTACTTCTTCAGGATTTTTGCAGAGAACATGTGTGGCCTGAGTGAAAGTGTCACCCAAACCAAAAAGAGTGCCCTCATTATGAAAGAAGGTAAAAACCAGGGAACTGGTGAAAATGAAGACGGCATATTATAGTAGTTACTGATTTCTTATTGGAAAGACTTGGAACCACATGCCACCGATGTCACATACGTCAAATTTTAATTAAGTTGTTGACCAACTTATACCTCCACAGCTGTGCTCTGAAAGGTACTGTCAGTGATGTTCTCCTCTCTAAAGTAAGCCTGACGCCACAGACTTGCTTTCAAGACAGAGGGGTCGAACGATGACTGACATGCCTTTGAATGATGGTGTTTCATGCTCAGCTGATTATGAACACGATGCGTTGTCTGTCCCTCACCACACAGGGAATTCCCCACATGATACCGCTCAGCACCAGTATCATGCACAACCCCATTCCTTTACCCTTACCCCTACAGGCTTGCAGGTGAAAACGCACGAATTCGAAGATCACGACTTCAAGGAGGCGCCAAAGTTCACGCAGCCGCTGATCAACACTTTTGCCATCGCCGGCTACAACACCACCCTCAACTGCAGCGTCCGTGCCAATCCAAGGGTAGGGGTCAGAACCACTGGTATCAAAACTGAGGGACTATGTAAGGATATTTTGGCTGGATTGACATTGTGAGCTCTTGCCCTCTTGCTTCAGCCCAAGGTGATCTGGATGAAGAATAAGATAGCCATTAGTGATGACCCACGCTACCGCATGTTCAGCAACCAGGGAGTGTGTACCCTGGAGATCAGGAAGCCCAGCCCTTATGATGGTGGCATGTACACCTGCAAGGCATTCAACGACCTGGGGGAGGCTCAAGTGGACTGCAAGCTGGAGGTCAAAGGTCAGTCTGGACCTGGAGGCCAGCCCCAAAAACCCCTAGGGCCACGGTTGTGATCTGAACTTGGTTTCCCAAAGACTTGGTTATTTTAATCTTTATGGCAATAATTTTGCCGCTTCCTGCTTGTTTCTTCACTTATTCAAACCAAATGTTTGGTTTTTTTTGGACTGTGGGGAACCAATTCAAGTTTGCTACCCTAGTATTTGAACTATTTACTACAGTCCATCAAAGGGATGAGCTATGAGGCAGTGGACAGGTAAGTACCTGACTGAGTTGCACCAGGTATTTATAAACCAATAATCTCAGAACTGAAAGCAATTTTGAAGCCTTCTATTTAATAAATTTATATAATTGAATATATCACATATAAAGTCTTTTTAAAAAATACCTTTTGATATGTCACACTTAAATGTGACTAACAGTTAAACTTTTTGTCAAAGACCAAAGATTTTGTTTATGAATGACTGGTGCCTATAATATGTTGTCAAATCATAAAATATATTGACAAGAAAGTCAAACAATAATCTGCCTCACGTAATTGTGTGCCGTGCACATAATACCGGGTGACACTTGCCATCACCTCCACGTGATGTAGCGGTTTACTCCCTGTGTGCTCACACAACTCTATTCAGCCCCGTCCATTCAGTCATCCTGTCCATCATCACACCACACCACCACCCCAGTACACAGTCTGTCACCAGTCACACTTCAGTCCGCATAACATATAGAAACATGATGTTTATTTATTCACAGTTAACTCATCATATAAAAGAACTCAGTAATAACTCAACAGTATTCCCTGGTGGGCACATATAACCCCATGTAAACATTGTTTTAACCCCTCTTCTCTTCTCTCTCCCCCAGTCCAAACTCAAGAATTGTGAATGTATGTTCTCATATAAAGGTAAGCTTTCATATGGTTATGACATATGAAGCTTATGTCATTCATTATGCATCTTCCAGCCAGCCTGTAACCATGCTTTGCCTCAGTGTGGAAGCCTTTTGCGCCCTTGCAAAAGCAATATTGAGGGAGAGAACTTGTTAAAATGTCAGTTTAAAGTTCCCCTGCACTGGCTTACCTTAACGACATTGTTTTGAACATTTCTTTATTAATTGGGAAATGAGTTGATTTGGATTTCAAAGACCTTTCATGTACTTTGTTCAGGAAAAAAGGTAAGTCAAGGTTTTGTTTTTTGCTACCCACTGCAGAAGAAATGTGCAGACTGTGACTCTGCATTGTATTGTTACAGCATGATGTCCATGAACCTGCTCTGTGCTGTAAGAAAAATAAATGACACCAACATGCATACTAACACTATCGTGACAAAGGAGACAACAGACTTGCAGTAGAATATCTATGTTTTTTCCATGAGATTCTGTTCTATTTCTCAGTGGAAATCACACATACTGTATGTGCTTTGCTGCAGTAAGTTTGTACATCACATGCTAAATTTAATAAATTTACTGTTGACTATAGTGGAAAAGTAAAAATGTTCTCAAAATTTGAATATTTTAAAGATGCTCGACTGCTCAGTGTCATAGTGGAATCTGTTATGCTTCAGCAAGCCTGGGCAAATTTGGATCTACAAACTGTGAATTGCCAATATCAGCTGTTGCATTTTGTTTGTTCAGCCTCTTGCTTGTAGGCATGTCTCCTCTTTAAAAACTGGGCATATACCCAATGCTATAAGAGATTATTCTATTTTTTGTCCCTCAGGAGGATTCACCTTTTATGAACTCATGCAACGCGGAGTACCCCTACACCTGATCGACCAGTTCATGAATGAGACAAAGATTATGGAGCAAGAGAAGTAAAATTTGGAAGAGCACAATGAGACACTTTACATTTGCAGACATGTGCCGCCATCAGTGATCCTGTTCTCTAACTAACAGCGGGCAGGAGCATGGAAGCAGATAGAACAGGGAGAAGATAATGTAGAGATGGAGAAAGTTAAAAGGTGTGGGTTTGGGAAGAGTGTCGCACTGGTCTGTGGTGTGTTATGCTGTGTGAAGATTTGGAGCTAGTCATTATAGGGGGGAAGAGTTAATTCACTTCATGTCTTTGCCACCTTCTTGTTAAAACTGAGTCAGCTACAGTGCATGTCAACAGCGTTTGGGTTCACGTCTTGATAATTCATGTAGCATGAAATAAAATAAACAAGTTTAAAAAAAAACAACATAAATTTCCCAGTGACATATGTTTATTCTGTTTGTTTAAGCTGATAGTTTTAGCAGTTAATGCTTATGGTTCAGAGCTTCTAAATTATGTTGGACAAATAAATGTTTTCACCCCTCCTTGTGAATACTGTTGTGCATTTTATTTTCTTCTGTTGTGGTTATTTGTGCCTAAACAATAAAATTTCCACACACAGTCTGGCAAACCCTGCGTGATACGTTTTAATTTATGGGTAATATTGACTGGCTTCCAGAGCTCCAGCCTCACAGGAGCTCAGTGAAGAGCACACGCATACGCCTTTGTAATTATGATCCATGGATAACAATACAGTAATGTTTAAAATATCTTTTTGAGTTTTAATTTTTTTTGTAATCTCCCATCGTAAAAAAGCCAGAAGTTAATTTAAATAAATACATAAACAGATCAAGTGTTTATAATGTCTTTTGGGATGGAAGTTAATGCAACGAATAGAAAGAATAAAACCTTCTTGCTTTGTGTATGTGTGTTATGCAATTCTAAAGCATTGAAATGTTATCAATACATTTTAAAACTACTGCATTTAACTTCATAATCTTTATAAATTAACAATGAATCATTTGCGTTTAAAATAAATTGAATTGTCTGCAAACAATACGGCACTGAGTGTAATATAACTAAATGTATTTATTTTACTAATGCCACCGCCACTTATTAATGAATAACTCTATAAATGCCGCTTGACTTCATATTTATTATTTATTTATTTTAGATTAGGCTCCAGCAGACACCCGTGACCCTGAGCTCGGGAAGAAGCGGGTATGGAAAAAGAATGAATGAATGAATGAATGAATGAATGAATTTTAGATAAAGTTTGCGTTTAAGGATACTGGTAAAGACATTATTTACCTACCCTGAGTTATTTTAAACTTGCCGGTTCCGCAGCGTCATAGCCATTTCCGGTTCCTGTCCCAACGTAACCCGACCAGAAACGTACACACTATCGACGACTCATGGTTCCGCTCTGGAAATGGCCTCGTCAACACAGCTAGCCGCGAAGGCCAAATGAACAGCAATATTTTTGGAATCGGTCAAGAGGATACAGCCTGCGCTGTCTGAACCTCTATCGGGGACTACTGGAAAATTTGTCGCCTTGATCTCAGGAGTGACTTGGCTGAAAACAAAACAAAAACATGCCACATTTCCTGTGGCCGGAGCCGCTGTCACCCGCTCAACTCAAGCGGCTGGAGGACCACAAATACAGCGCCTCTGGCCGATCCCTGTTCGAGCCGCCGTGTCAGGTCTTCTGGAACTGGCTTATTGAGCAAACGCCAACATGGATCGCACCAAACACTCTGACCATAGTTGGACTGCTGGTCAATATTATCTCCACAGTTGTGCTCGTGTATTATTGTCCCACGGCAACAGAGGAGGTGAGTAATCAAGCGTCCTTGGCCGAAGTTTCTACCCGGAGAGTTTGCCCGAACTACGTACTGTGTTCTGGAATGGAAGGAACGCGAATCCCCAGTTCAGAAATTGCCCAAGTTAAAGTTAGGTGACCAACTGCGCAGACTTCACCCGGCTCACAGCACCAATGTCAGATATTTTCAGAATCGGGGGACTCCTAGTGTTAATTCGGCTTGCATCGGACTATCCCAGCTAGTTATATTTTTAATTGAGCTGCTCCCTAACTGACGGAAATTGCGTAAAGTGTTTTGTTTTGGTCTTGGGCTCTGTCAAAATGAAACCACGACCTCCCGGAGGTTGACGATTATTTTCTGAATTGGAATTCCGATTCTCAATATCGAAAATCTAGATTGATGTTGCTGTGTTTGTGTGCATATCTAAAATAAGATCATCACAGCGATGAAGAATTGTCGGAACAAGACGTCGCGAAGCGTCGTCAAAAACAGAAATTCTATGTAAAAAAAAAAAAAAAAATCTCTGCAGAAAGGGTGCGGTTCGCGCTGCGCTATCCTGTCAACACATCAATAAAGATGTTGCTTTGTTCGACAGATTGCAACAGAAGTGCCTCTTAAAATAATAGTTATCGAATGTGTCTAATGGCAAATGATCCCACTGAAACAACTGCTCGTCCTCGAATACAGCACGAGGTCCAATCTCAAACCTTTGACCTATGATCCACCTCATAGTCCGCAAGGGACTGTGGATCAGGTAGGAAACACAACGGTATGTGGTTATCAGGGTTTTCCCCCCCTCAAAAAACCTTGCAAGTCCACAGTCCATTATGCCTCTCCATTATTAACAAGGCTATCTAGTTGTCCCTGCTCATTATTTAGTACTTAGGAATTTGGCCTCTGTCCGATCTGCTCTGTGGACACCCCAGAGATACGAAAGTAGCATGGATGTGCACACACATACCATAAAAATCCATGCAAATCAATGGACACGGTGCAGAGTTCTCCTCAGAATGAACTCTTTCAAGATAAAGCCACAATGAGCAGCCCCCATCCCCGGCAGGCTCCGCAGTGTTTGAGAGAAAACAGCAGGGTCTCTGAATATTTAGGACAGCATGGGACTCTTGATCTTTCAGGAGTCACAAGGCCAACTTTGTCTGCCTTGCTCGCACGCACTCGCAAACATACGTGACCAACGCTGACATGACGCAAAGGCAGATTCTTGCGTTGAACACACACGGCCCAGATGGCTGGGTGACTTCTAACCCAGATAGAAGACCCGAGTGACTCCAGTCTGCTGAAGTCCTCACCGCGCCAAACTCTTAACCAATTGCTGCTGTGCAAAGGCAAAATGCACAAGTGATCCACTTGCCTTTGTTTTAGTGCTGAAAATAAATGGCCGATGTCACAGAGGAAGCGCTGGCATGAAACGCAATGATAAACACGTATGCATCTTGATAGCTAAAGATTTAAGTTAAAAGATCATTTTCATTTTCTTACCAAAGTCCTTTTGACTACTAAGTAACTCCACTCCAGGTGGGTTTTTTTTTTTTTTTCAATTTCGATTTCGATTTTTTTTTTTCTTTTTTTTTCTTTTTTTTTTTGTAAAACTACAAGACAATTGATTGAATTATTTCAAATATTTATCTTTTATCTAAAAATAGCAAAACAATTTCCCTATTGGGAATGAAGTGCAACTGAAAGATACTGTAAATCCTCCGTGGGCGTAGTAAAGTGACATTTACAGTCATTTTACATTTACAGTCTTCTTGACCAAACAAAGACAAATCCATTGGGTTTAATGAATTGAGAACCTCACTTTCACCAAACTTCACATGAAAATGAACAGGTTCTTCGCAAACAATGGTCAAGTTCCCTTGTTTGGGAATGAAGTGAAAATGAATGAATGAAATGAATCCCCCTGTGGATAAAGTGACAACCTTAACTGTCTTTCACCAAACATCACTTTAAAAATAAAAGGTTTTTCTGTCGTCTTGAACAACGATGAATGGATAAAGTGCTAAACTTTCACACTTTTTGTAAAATAGACACATAGAGGACGGACGCCTGCGAGAGAAATATCGATTTTAAGATTTTCCTTTTCCGAACATCGTCCTTCCTGACTAATAAGTCCGATTTCAATTTCAAGTCAATTAATCACACAGCCCTACCCCTAAATAACATTTCTCCCTCTGCTCAGGCTCCATGTTGGGCTTTCATCATGAGTGCTGTGGGCCTGTTCATCTACCAGTCTCTGGACGCCATTGACGGGAAGCAGGCCAGGAGGACAAACAGCAGCTCGCCTCTGGGAGAGCTCTTCGACCACGGCTGCGACGCCGTCTCCACAGGTGGAGCCCGGATCGGTGCATGAGAGAAGAGCTTGTTGTCTTTTTTTATACAAGTATGCACGTGGTACTTACTTTTGTCTGTTTGTTTGCTTTTTTACCTGCAGTCTTTGTTGCCGTGGGAACATGCATCTCATGTGGAATTGGATTATACCCCAACTGGATATTCTTCTGCGGTTTCATCGGGATGTTCATGTTCTTCTGCGCCCACTGGCAGACCTATGTGTCCGGGACCCTCCACTTTGGCCTGTAAGTCATTCCAATCAATTTTAGCAGCTGCAGGTGGCTGTTTTAATGATCAAGCATCTGCTCCTCTCCCCCGGCCTACACATTTCCACCATGTAACTTCGCTTTGCAGGGTCGACGTGACGGAAGTGCAGATTGCCATCACCATCATGTATTTGATGTCAGCATTTGGGGGAGTGAGCCTTTGGCAAGCTGCGGTAATGGATTGCTACATTTTTAACACAGCCAAATATGGACACACACACACACAAGCACAAACAAATGCAGTCACGAGCATACAGACAGCAACACTTTCATGCACCCGGAGTGTTGAGTCCACGCTGAACTTATCATTCTCCTAGCTTTTAGTTGTCCTTCTAGTCTTTGAAATAGAATTTGTGTTTTGACTTTCACTCTGTGCTACCTTTGGAGGCTTGACTTAACATCACATGAGGGAGGTGAGAAGGTAAATATGGGTAGCTGGCGCCATGGCAACAGGTCATCAATTAGACATGATCTGGCTTCAGAAGCTGATGATGTCACCTGCATTGTGTTTTGTTTTATTTCTCTCTTCTTTTGTTATTCGAATTTTTTTTTCCCCCCTTGCTTTGCCCTTCCATCACGCTCGGCATGCCTGCAGCTTCCAAATAAGCCCCGTTTCTCCTTGCTGTGAGGACGATGCTTAATGCATGCACGCTAATTCGATGTTTCCGTGTGCCCACAGTTGCCCGTCATTGGAATCAAGATGTACGTCTTCCCCATCATCGGCATCGTCGGAGGGGCCCTCTACTCCTGCCACAACTACTTTTATGTCATCCTCAACGGAGGTGTTGGCAAAAACGGCTCCACTGTGGCTGTAAGTTAAAAAAAAAAAAAAAAAAAAAAAGAATTAAAACGGGCTATTACCCATCAGCACAGTATAAAAAAAGGTGTTTTAAGACCGATTTCCCTCTGCGTAGGACACCAGTGTGCTGAGTCCGGGCCTGCATGTCGGACTCGTCCTCACTCTGGCCTTCATCATTTTCAAGAAGTCGTCCAGCCACCTCTTTGAGAACCACCCCTGTCTGTACCTGCTCACCTTCGGCATGGTCCTCTCCAAGATCTCCAACAAGCTGGTGGTACGTTCAGCGCCTCGTTGTGAACCAGCTCCTGTATATGTGCACTAGCAGTCAAACGTTTGGACACACCTGTTCCTACTTTCTACACTGTAGATACACACTGAAGACATCAAGTATATGACCAAGATATGTAGACCAATGTGGCAAAAGAAAAAAATGTTAAATACTTGTTATGTTCTATATGTTTTATATGATGGGTGGCTATTCTTGGATCATCTAAAATATAAAAGTTGTTTGAGTTATTTCATACTTTTTTGTTTAATACATATTCCATGTGTTCATTCATAGTTTTGATGCCTTGAGTGACAATCTACAATGTAAATAGTCATGAAATTGAAAAAAAAAAAACTATTAAATCAGAAGTATGTGTCCAAACTTTTGACTGGTAGTGTATATAGTTTATCATGTGTTTTCATTTTCGTTTCGTTGAAATTCAGTGCATGTTCTTGATGGGTCAGCGTTCTCTGTTGTGTCTTCAGGTGGCCCACATGACCAAGAGTGAGCTGCAGCTGGCCGACACAGCCTTCATCGGCCCCGGTCTCCTCTTCCTCAACCAGTACTTCAACAGTTTTATTGACGAGCACATAGTCCTCTGGATCGCCTTGGTAAGACGCAGCCGCACAAAGAGCTCCAGAGTTCTACAAAATGTCAGGCTTACTTTCGTTTCATGGAAATGCTCCCTAATAATAAATGCGTCGACGTGTGGATTACTGCTGCTCCCGCGACGCGCCCGGCCCCCGCACAAACTTGTTATCTGGCCCGGCGTGGTGGGAAACGGGAAAAACCTGCAGGGCCTGCGCTCCGAGAAACGTCTTGACGCTGAAATCGCAGAGGCTTGCAACTTTCCCTTCTGTGCTCCCTTATCGGTGACTCCCTGCAACCGCTGCACAAAGTTCACTCGACAGATCGGTCGCTCGGTGTAAAGCCCCAGTGACTTTGTTTCATCCCAGTTCAGCGATTTAAAGAGAAGAAGTGTATCTATAAAATGAATGCTACACAATCACCTTCCTGTGCAAGTGTTGCAGTTTCATAGGTTTATTCCACCGTTCTGTTGAAATGAGACGCAGGCTGCCATCTGCTATGAGAGGCCGTGGTTCCAAAGCCAGAAGAACACAGATTAATGACACCTGTTGTGAGCCACAGAAGTTGTCACCCCTGTGTCGCACACCTCTCATTCTGGTTTGGCTTTACCCTTTCCGCAGGTGCTCTCCACTCTGGATCTGTGCCGCTACTGCACAGGCGTGTGCCTCCAGATCGCCTCCCACCTGCGCATCCGCGTCTTCAGCATCACGCCGCCGGCCAACACCCACCGCAAATGACAGCTTGCCCGGCGGGAGGAGGCGGGGGGAGACGCAGACCTCTCCCCGCTCTTGAAAGCAGACGAGCACCACGACGAGGAGACGCCCTCTACTGCCAGCCACTGCAGTCTCGACACAGTAACCACTTCTGAATAAAGACGGGATAAGAAAACAAAAAACTGCCTCCAGGAAAATACAACCGACTCGGTACGTTTAACCAGAAGTAAAAAAAAAATAAAAAAAATAAAAATAAAAAAATGTTTAAAAAGCCTGGATCTAAAACTAAAGATAAGTAAATACTTTAAAGCGCAGTGCAGAAAATAAAGGCTCTCCTTAAAAAAAAAAAAAGGTACTTCTTGCTTGTTGCAAATACCAAAATAATTTATGGGGTATTACAAAGCCTTTTTATCTAAATTAAATTTTGTGTCACAAATCTTTGCGGTTGTGACTTATCAAAGATGACAATTGTAACTCTAAGTTGTGGCGAATCCCATGAATGACCTGTTTTTAAATGCTAAACATTTGTTTTTACTTATAATTCTGCAACTTAATTTGGCACAATTTGGGGCAAAAGGAAAAAAAATAATGAAGTTTTTCAAATTTCGTAATTCCCAATGAATTTCTCAATGTGGATCGGCAGCTCGTCACCTGGTGACGTGGAGGGGTAACGACGGTCCGTGTTTAGAGCTGAAAGAGAATGACGACGGGTGTTCCACAAGGCTGCATCACCTTCCCGTTTTGTATATTTTTTTAAACTGCCTGTAACTCATCTCACCATTCAGACCTGTAATGTGAAAGACGGACCAAAAAAAAAAAAAAAAGAACTAACTAAAACGTCTCACCTCAGCCTTTGGAGCGCCGTCGACTGATGAAGCTTTAACATGAAACTCGTTCTCTGCTTTCTCTCTTCTTCTCCCTAAAGGGCTAAGAGTTGATTCTTTGTGATTGTACAGCATCCAGCTGAAGATGCCTTAAATGTTCCTCATGTAATTACGTTTATCGTGACTATTTAAAAAGAAAAAAAGAAGTTTGTACGTTTCTTTTGATTTCCACTGAAGTGTCATGCCCGATTGAGCAATAGAGATACGACGACGTGACTGGAAGGCGTTTTGTTTTTCACCTCATCTCCATTAGTTTGCTTTTCACATCCAGATGTATCTCGTGTACAGGCAAGTGATTGAGTTGGGTCTTGATTGTCAGTAATCTCTGTAATTATTGATTAGCACTGAATGTTTCCAACTCCTTCTAGTTTTGGGATTTAAAGGGATATTTCTGTCAACAATTAAGGGGTAATAGGGAAAAAAAAGTGTGTTTTCCTGATTTTAATTTCGAACGATAAAAAAAAAAGTGGAGGGTATGTTCAAAATAAGAAAAGAGATCATTTTACTTGGACCCGGGAGCTATGCATTGAAACTTAGATCTTGATTTCAACCCCATGTTGCACTCTTCAATAACTTAGCAATCACACATTTCTACTAACAGATGTGGGTGGAAAGGATTGTAATAAAGAAAATATTTTTCATGCACATTGCAGTATTGTCATCCTTTATGACTTCGGATGATTCCAAAATTCTGAAGTAAACTTTTGCATGAAAGGCAAGTTTTCCAGTTTATATAAAAAAATAAAAAAAAGCAAAAATCAACACAATGACCCATTCAAATAAAACTCAGACAGCAAGATGACTGAACCAAATCACATTTAATTTCAGTCAGAGGAGCCGACGCAAGCTGTGGAGTTCCATTGTCATACGGCGAGTCGTCGTCTTGCATCGCATGACAACACATGAATTACGTGGCCACAAACAAAACAAAACAAACAAAAAAAAACGCCGCCAGCCATCCAGTAGTCACTTTCAGTTTTTTCCACCGTAATTTTAAAAGAACTCTGTCAAGTTTTCACTCAGGGGAGCAAGTTGGAGGAGTTTGGTGAGTTTGTCTCAAGGTTGTGTTTCCATTTGCCAGATGAATCTGACGCAAGCAGCCGCCACAATTGAAATAAGTTACAGAACGTGCTGGAGGGGGCGAGTGGGGGAGGGGGTCTGAATTTCAGACAGAGGCAAGCCGGCTGAGTCCCACAGGGACACGCATACAAGTGGCTTTGACACCTGCAGCGCCAAGGTGTCACCCCGATAATTAACCACCGCGTTAGCAACACCAATCATGTTCTGTAGCCCATTCATTCGCAATGTAAACTTCATTAGGAGGAAAAGTGAAAAGACATTAACAAGCAAACTTTTAGAAAAAAAATAAACTATTACACTGGGGAAAAAAATGAGGAAATGGACAGCAAAGGCACTTCAAGTTTTCTGAACAAACAACACCTCTCAGAATCACATGATTCATCCCCTTTCTATTTAAATAAAACCGCAGCCATAAGAGCCATTACAAAAGCAGGGCTGCAAGTACCTTTCTTTTCCGCTTAATTATTATTTTGTCCATTTAAACAAAGCAAGGAAAAAAATGCACAAGTTCCAAAAATGTTAAACTTATTGTGACATAAAACAGGTAAGCAGGTCAAACTCACATTTAAACGTCCAAGTGTGTAAGATTTACAGTTGACTGTGACAAAGTGGAATATGATAAATGACGCTCTATGATAAATGTACTGTGTACCTTCACATGGGTTTGTTTGCTTAACATAAGCCATTTATCTGTCAGACAGCAGCATTGCCTCTCATGGGGGCTGCCATGTGTCTATGGAAGCCCCAAAGGGACAAAACAGCAGTACGCCCTAAGAGCATGTCAAGCAAATTGGACGAAAATAAAAAATAAAATAATAATAATCAAACGGTGTCCATTTTCTTATTCTTTTGCAGTATAAATTTAAACTCCTAAATCCCAAATCTTGTTTTACTTCAAATCTAAAAACAAAACATTTGTAAATATAGCAAACAGGTATTGTTTCTCTGCCAGCCACGCTACACTCCCCTACCTTGAAGGGGAAGTGGGGCTGAAGACTGCTGGAGAATACACTAAATCTTACACACTGGAACTTTAAGAGGCTTGTAGTAGCAGAAGTTTGGCACTTTTCCCTCGAAACCTCAACCCAAACTGGTAGGAAGACCAAAAGACCTGCTGACCATTCTGTATTAAAAGACTGTGGAGTGGGCAATCTGCAAATCATCTGAATGCAAAGTTTGTCATCAAACTCACACGTATGCGCCTGCCAAGAGGCTGAAATCAAGAGCTTCACACATTAACAGCTCATCAATCAGTTGGCTGTGTGTTTCAGGCCAGAAGTGAAGCGGAGGAGGAGGAAGAGAGGGAGGAGGAGGAGGAGTAGGTGGCACTGACCTGAGGGGAGTGTTCAGCGTGAAATGTGTGTTGTGCAAAAGTCTCAAACGCCCCCTGTGGAGTGAAGAATGAACAACAGGCTTCTACTCACTGGTCGGTGCTCCTTTCGGACTGGCGAGCTCCGTCCATTCGCATGACAACTACCTTATCTCAAATGTCTGCATGTTAAGACCGGCCAAACCTGATGCAACGCAAGCACAGAGGACTTGAGAGTCCAGTTCCAGTTCCAGTTCCAGGTCCAGGTCTCGCTGTCACCCACTCAAATGAGCAGCAGACCGAAAAGGGACAGGGTGAAGTATTCCTGTCACACTATCTCAGTGTTGCTGTCCCTGTTGACTCGGCGTCTGGGGCAAAGCTTTCTCTTCAGCAGGATCAGCTGCAGTTACACAGAGAGAGAGAGGGCGTCATTTGCAATTGCACGCAACTGAGCACAATGAAGAGGAAGAGCTTCTTTTCACCCCCAGACTGCAATGGAGGATGCAACTGGTACAATTAATGATGAAAAAAAAAAAAAAAAAAAACTTGAACACTTTTGATGACAGCAAATGGAATTTTATTCTATTCTAACATGCAGGGGATTTAGCATCGAGATAAATCTGATGCGCAGCATCCACGTTCATGTCTATATTAACTCAGCCACAAAGTGCACTTCTCAACATGGCCACATGCAATCAACACTGGTCACTTAAATACACTGAAAGGGATCTTGCTGAAGAACTGAGAGACAATCCTGGAAGTGGACAGCAGGCAGCATGAATCCATGTCCCTCTCAATGTCTCAGATGTGAAGTGTGCAAAGCTGCGGTCGGGCTCTCCTGCGTGCGATTACGCACTGGACACCGGACACAGTCTGAACTGGGAAGTCTGGTCCCACTGGGTGGACGAGGACGAGGGGAGGGACATTCTCCCCGGGTCACCCCCGCCCCTCCCAACTGTTAACCTTTCTTTGGGTCACGGCTGAGGAGAAACTGGAGCTCTGTGGATTAGAGCAGAGCCTCGGAACAATCTCAATGTCAGAGCTGCGTTTGTTCAACAATCCCGCTGCTTCTTTTCATCCGCAGCCAGCATCAACCTGGCCGAATTTGGCAGATTTTTTGGCCTACGTCTCAGTTTTTTTTTTTACGTTGACAAAGGAGGTCAGAGTGGATTCTACTGCGTGATTTCAACAAAGACGGCAGCCGGCTGCTGTTCCAGGGGACTACAGGCCGTCTTTTAAGTGCGGGGGGGGGTCAGACTGGTGCACAAAGAGCGACACATGACACAAAGGACACAACTCCAGGGAGATATTGGCTCATGCAAGCCCTGAATCATAGCTGGGGAATGAATCACGTTGTCCAGGGGTGCGACTTTTCCGGAATGCCCGAAGAGACGCTGCGAAAGCCCTCCGGTGGAAACACTGACCTGCTCGGCGAAGAAGGACATGACGGTGAAGATGACCAGCGTCACGAGGACGCAGTGCGTCCAAAACTTCAGCTTGTCTCGGTACACCCGCCTGAAGACGGAGAGGAGAAGAAGACGTACGTCAGCCAGCTGTGAATAACACGTCTGTCATCGGCCCCGGCCGGCATTAGCAGGTACCAACACAGAGATAAAATATCCCGATTAGGTGACAGCAGAGTCAGAGGTGGCACGTGCCACCGTAACTGCTCCGCTCTGATGTAACCAGAAGTAAAGCGGCAGTATGCAGAGGGCAGCGGGGCAACAGGGCGACAAGGTGACATCACGCGGCGCCATGTGGCCGTTACTTTACTGGGACGCGGCGAGGAGCAGGATCAGCCGTGTGAGGTCCTGCTGGGAGTCCTGCAGCTACCGACTCGGGATAATTTTAACGGCTCGATTCCCCCGAGTAAAGGGACCTCCACCTCAAACCTCCGACCTCCGGGGGATTACCGCCGCTCCGACCTGGGAACCCTGACCCACCCGCACAGAACCAGCTTAGGGTTTCATCGTCACCATCACTCAGGATAATCTAAGGACTTTTTTGGATGCAGGCTTAGTTGAAAGCAGCGTTTCTCAACTGGTGGGTCATGACCCAGAAGTGGGTCGCAGATCTGTTTTGACTGGGTCGCGGCTCCGAGGGCAATCTCCCTTTTGTTTTTGTTTTTTTTTTGTTTTTTAAATTTAAAAATAAATAAAAATATACACTACCAGTCAAAAGTTTGGACACACCATCTCATGCATCTTTACAACTTTCTACACTGCAGATAGATACCGAAGACATCAAATGTATGAGCAAGATATATGAAATTATGCAGCAAAGAAAAACATGTTAAGAATTTCAATGTAAAACCTCTTTGAGTTATTTGACACTTTTATTGTTTCCTGCATAATTCCATGTGCGTTCATACGTAGTTTTCATGCCTTCAGTGAGAAACTACAATGTCAATAGTCCTGAGAATGAAAGAAAAGACATTGAGTTCAGAGTGTGTGTCCAAACCTTTGACTGGTGGTGTAATCTGATAGGGAAAATGTTGGGCAGTTATTTTGCAGGGCACACAATTCAATGTGATAATTAACTAATTCTTTACAAGGCATGTCAGAAAGTGGGCTGGCATTTTTATTTTTCTGGAATAAATTTGGTAATGGAAAAAAAAAGTGGGTCCTGAGACCACCAGTTGAGAAGCAGTTGTAAAAAGGGTCTCGTATAATGCAAAATTTAAATTCGGCAAAAAGCATACTCCACAATGCCCTCTGACTTGACTCATTTGAGCTCCCACCGCTTCACATCCTACCATTCCTGAAGCTCGTCCATGTGCAGGAAGCGGTTGCGGTACTCCCTGGGCAGCTCGAACTGCGACGGCAGCGGGAACATGGACTCGTAGAAGTCCCGGAGCACAGCTTTCACCGTGGCCGCGTCCTTGTGACCGTGGTCGATGTTGTCGTTCAGGCAGACAAACTTCCTGTCGGGAGCAGACGCAGTAAACACAGCAGGATTCAGAACCCTTACGATGAACTACACAGACGCAGAACCTATATTTTTTTTTTTTTTCCATTCTTCATTCCTACTTGGGATTCTTCCTTATGTCGTCCAGCTGCCCGACCACATGGGACACGTTGGTCCGCACCATCTTGAAAGCAATCTCCTCTTCTCCCATGATTTCAAACCTGTTCCCCGCAAGAAGATGTGTCAGCATCAGCAACAGCCGAGCAGCGCGGACGTCTCGATTTGCTGAAGCGGAAATGCTGTCAGGGACTCACTTGTACTTGTTTTGATCTCTGAAGGCTTTGTGGATGCGCTCTGTGATGGGTTTGCAGTTGAGGATGAGGCCCTTGGTGACCGGAGGCTGCAGATTGACGACGGTTGAGATCAGATGAGAAATGTTTAATCTGCACTGACAGTCCCTGTCGGACGTCTTTCTCTGGCTCACCATGCTGGGGTCATAGTAGGCCTCCTGGGTTGGGTTCACCGTGTGGAGCTGGGTCAGGTTGGTGGGGAGTGTTTTGGAGCAGTTTATCAGCATCTGCTCCAGGCCTGTCAGGTCCTGCAACGAGCCACAGAGAAATGTCAAGCACAACAATAGAGAACTCTTTGATAGAATAGAACACAATGCCTTTATTTATCCCACATTGGGAAAATTTACATAATTACATTCAGTGCAAAAAAAAAAATATACAGAAAGAAATAAGATAAAAAAAAAAACAATCGAGTTACATTTTAAGATTTTTTCAAATAAGTGAAAATAGACGGACCTGGAGGCTCAGCGGCAGCTCGTGGATCCTGGTGGCCAGGGTTCGAATCTCCCGGTCCGACAGGACGCCCGAGTGATCCGTGTCAATTTCGTCAAACACGTCCGTGACGTTGAGCTGCTGCTGGGCGCTCATCAGGAAGTAGAAGTAGGAGAAGGCGAACTGCATGTCCTCCGGGTGGCGAACGCGGTGGGCCGACGTCTTGTCGAACTCCTCGGGGAACCTGAAGGTGGGAACCAGCAGAGGTCATTTAGCCGACTCTCACCTCTGCCCAACATAAATAAATCCCTTTTCCAATCGCTGTCACCTCGTGTCAAACATAATAATGAACGCTGAGTCTAAATGTAAAAAAAGAAAATAAATTAAATAAATAAATAATTTAAAACACAATAAAATGCCAACACTAAATCAAAGCTTTCCTACACCACCTCTTGGTGAACCGTCAACACACATCGGGGAAGCAAGACTCACATGTCCTGCAGCTCCTGCATGACGAGGCGGTCGATCATGTGGGGCATGTGCGCCGGCACCTTGCGGGAGGTGAATCCAAACTGGCTGTTGAGCAGCTTGTTGACGTGGCGCAGCGAGTCAGCGAAGGTGTCCTGCAGCCGCCGGCCAGTGGCGGCGCCGTCTGCGTTGTAAGACAGCTCTCTCAGCAGGCGCTCCTCTCTCTGCAAGACGGTTCAGATTTCAGAACATACAAATCTTTCCTGAGATAAGAGAAATAAATGAACAAACTCCCAGGCGGCTCTTCTGACCTCCAGGACTTCCTGGAAGTACTTTCTCCTCTCCCAAGGCAGGAAGCCTCTGTCCGAGGTGATGAAGTGCTGGAGTTTCCTCCCCACTGGAGCTCCTCCAGCCTGCTGCATGCTCTTGGGTTGGGAAATGCTGCTGAGCAATTTGGAGGGCTGCTTCGAAGTTACAACCTCTCTTTTATCCTCATCAATGTGAACTGGAAGGAGCGGCTTGGTGTCGTCGTGTCTGGACATTTCTTCCTTCGTTTTCCCCTTAAAAATGATTTCTTCAGCTTTCCCGTCTTTGTGTGGCTCTGCCTGCACTGCCTCTCCCTCCAAGTCTTTATAGGGGCTCTTCTGATCCTTGGGGCCGCTCTCACGTGCCTGCTCCGAATGGACGACGGGCTTCCTTACAGCCAAGGTCACGTAAGGTTTCAGCAGCTCGGTCTTTGACACGTTGTAACCCTTGAGGGTGATGTCGCCAATGAGAAGTTTCTCCTCCAGCTCGTGCAGCTCGCTCTGCACGGCCGCCGGCAGGTGGGAGATATTCACCGCGGGAACGTCGACGGCGAGCTGAAGCTGATCGGCCGGCTTCTTCCGGATCTTTGGACCGCGTCTGTACTCGGGGACCTCCGAGAACGGAAACGCCGCATCGGGAGTGGGCGTCGGCTTCGGCTCCCCGCCGTCTTTGCTCAGGGGCTGAGACGCGTTGGTCTGAGGAACCTCCCGCGTGTCCACGGCGACAGTGAAGCTAAAGGCGAACTCGGCGTCGCCCTCGCCCTCGCCCTGGAACGTCAGGTTGTACCGGATCTGGGTGGCGTTGTGGCCCGAGTGGAGCAGCAGGTGGATGGTCTTCCACTTGTTGGCGACGGAGGTGTGGCGCACCACCGCGCCGTCGCTGACGTGGGCCTCCGAGACTCGGCGAGCCAGCCCCTCGAAGCTGAAGTAAGGCTTGGTTTCGCCCACGGGGAGGGTGTACAGGGTCTGGTGCCTCTGCAGAGTCACACGGTGCAGCTCGCCAAAGCGATCTAGGGCAGAAATGAAAACGTGTCAAAGGACAGGATTCCATCAGTTTGGCTCTCTAAGGCTCCCAAGGTGATTCAGGAGATGACAAATAGACATTTTCTACCAGTTATGGAAACGTGAACCATATAATAATATATAGATACTTTCCGCTACTACTTTTCTTTTTCTTTTCAATTTACTAAATTGATTCCTGTATGGTTACTATGTATGTTTTAGCTGACCCCCTGGTTCTTATTTGCTTGTTCACTGTTCTTGTGAACTGTTTGACTCACTCATAATTGAAGTTCTATCAAAGTTCTCTACAACTGAGTATCAAATAAATCTAACTGGCCCGTCCATACTTAAGGAGGAGGAAGTTTGCCCTTTTCCTAGAAGTGCAGGATACCAGGAGTTCAACAAAAAAAAAAAACTGTTATCTCTATTACCTTTACCTTGCTCTCCTGTGTAATTTGCCTGTCTGTTCCAAATAAAGGATACAATTATAATTCGATTCGATTCCGGGTCTGGGGTCTTTCTGTGTGGAGTTTGCATGTTCTCCCTGTGTCTGGGCTGGGTTCTCTCCGGGTTCTCCGGGTTCTCCGGCTTCCTCCCACACTCCAAAAACATGCATGTGAGGTGAATTGGAAACTCTAAATGGACCCTAGGTGTGAGTGCGAGTGTGAATGGTTGTTTGTGTCTGTGTAGCCGTGGCCACTTGTCCAGGGTGTCACCCTGCCTTCACCCTATTACAGCTGAGTGCAGAACAAAGCAGGTACAGAAGATGGATGGATGGATAAAAGATAAAGCAGTCGTGCTCTGACTGCGCTCACCTTGGCCACAGTCTCCTACGTCGAAGCCGCAGGAGAGCACGTTGCAGGCCTGGTCGCAGAACTTGTCTGCCAGCCAGGAGTTGGCACAGCCCGGATTGCAGTAGGACGTCCCGGTGAGACCAGCACCAAACTGCCAGACCTGAGCGCCCGCGCCTCCACCAGCCCCCGCCACGTAGCGACTGCTTCCAGCTCCACCTGGTGGACAGAGGAGGAAGTCACACTCTCAGAGATGCGAGAGGGCTCTCAACGGTAAGAATGAAGGACAAATTCAAACATTCTGGAAAGAAATATTACAGATAATTTCCCAAATAATTTCCAGACCTAGTCCTATCTCCCCTGAACTCTGTATCTTAGGCCTCTACCCGGAAAACCTTTCCATGAAATTAAATTGATAAACCTTTGCCTTGCCAATTCATTTTCTTTTTTCTTTATTTCTTTTTTTTATTATTTTCTTCTATTATTCCTCTTTTTTTTTTCCTTTGAACTGTTACTGCATTGAGTGTTTAATCTTATATCTCCGTATTTCCTTAACTCTTGCATACTGTCGATCTATTTATTATATACCTTCCTGTCTTTTTATTTCTTTCTGTAGAACTGTTGGATGGGGGTGGGGGCGTTGTTCAAGTTTGTGTTTATATGTTAGTGTTTACTCTGTATACCAATTCAAAATGTCAATAAACATATGTTTAAGAAAAAAAAAAGAAAGAAAGAAAAAGAATGAAGGACAAGATGTTGCTGCTCCTTTTTACCGAGGCAGTCTCCCCCGTCCCAGTCGCAGGCTGAGTTGTTGCAGGCTTTGTCACAGTAGCCGTCTTTGATCCAAGACCCAGGGCAGCCCTCGGCACAGTTGGGGACAGGCCAGGTCAGGTACACCTGCAGAGGAAGAGAGAGATTAACAGCCAGGAAAACGATCCGTATGAGCCAACCGGAAAATTCTACACTAAATCTGTACTATAGTCGCACCTTCTGTCCTTTGGAGTGGGTGTAGAAGTCGTCCGGCCAGACGTCTCTGCCAAACATCACGTCATCATTGAGGTAAATGAACTTTTGCGAGAGGCCTGGGATGCGGTGGATGTGGGTCTCGATGGCAGGGGAGCTGAAAGTGGGGAGGTGGCTGCCATTTTGGAAGATGTCCTGGAAGAAAAATAAAGAAAAAATAAAGAATCAGTTTCAATCTATTGTTGTGCATTCTGTGACGTCAGGAGCGAGTGAAGCTCTTGATACCTGATGCGAGACGACTGTAACTCTGGGGTTATCCAGGTTGAGCCAGGAGGGGATCTGCCCATTGGTGACGATGAAAATGTGCCGCACCCAGGGGGCGTGTCTCTCCACGGAGCGCAGCGAGTAGCGGAGCTCCTCGTTGTCCTCGAATCGGCTCGCCGACACGTCCTCGTCCTGCTTGGACTGGACGGCCACGCAAACGGGAAAAAGAAAAAAAAATACTTGAGCGACACCCTCCGAAGGCTATTTCTGAACGTGCTTCACGAGGCAGCACCTGGGAGATGGCTGTGAGGTCCCAGAACAGGTAGCCGGGACTGACGGTTAACTCTTTGCCGTCCACGGTCAGGTTCTTCTTGGCCTGCTGGGCCAGGTCGGTGAAGTCCTTAGGGGTTTTGAGGTGGAGCAGGGCAATGCTCGCCTCAGAGTACAGCTCCAGCTACGGAACACACAAAAAAAAAATACATGAAAGGGACGGGAAGGAGGAGGTTCGTCGCTGTGTTTTTTGTTCGAGTGCCTTGAGTGAGCGCGAAAACTTCCCTCATGGCAAACAGGAAGGTTTGCTCAAGACTTGTTGACTTCCCTTATGCAACCATGGTGGCTTTCATCCTTTAGTCAAGGATGACATACCTCCAAAATAAAGGCTGAAGAAAGGGCTGGGTGATTTTGGACAAAAATAAAATCCAGATTTTTTTTTCTCTGAAAACTCGATTTTGATTTTTTTTTTGGTCAAACTACAAAAAAATATTTCATCTTTATTTTTAAAGAAAAATAGCAAACAAATTGCCCTATTGGGAATGAAGTGCAACTGAAAGATACTGTAAATCCTCCATGGGTTTAGTAAAGTGACAACATTTGGTCTTCTTGACCAAACAAAGATGAATCCATTGGGATGAATGAAGTGAGAACCTCACTGTCACCAAACTTCATTTGTAAATGAACAAGTTCCTCCTGTGGATAAAGTGACAACCTGAACTTTGTCTTTCACCAAACATCACTAGAAAAATAAAAGGCTATCCTATCATCTTAAACAACGATGAATGAATAAAGTGCAAAAATTTCACATTTTGTAAAATAAGAGGCGCACAGTCCAGAAGCATGCGAGAGGAAAATCGATTTTAAGATTTTCCTTTTATTTTAACATCGTCTTGACTAATAAATTTGATTTAAAATCGATGAATCGCACAGCCCTAGCTAAAGACAGAGAAAAGTTGTGCCCTGAGGATTGTGACGGCACTGATGACCAATCAAATATCATTAAAAAGCGTTTTCAGCTGCTCCGAGAAGACAGACAAACTGCGACAAACAGATCTTGACCTGCCAAAACATAAGAGACCCACTGGCCTCGGCTGCACCGTCCGTGAAGCAACGCCATTAAAACACGACACGCCAAAGTAGGAGGCTGAAGGTTAGAACGCAGATGTTTATCTCAAAGCAGCTCAGCGTGTGTTGAGAGGTTTGGAAAACCTTTGGTGATGACATCTCCTCTCCAGGGGGAGTGGGGAGGGTCATCGCTGGATTGTGAGAGCATCTGTTTGTGTGTGTTGCCTATGCGGGAGATCCCCAACTCTCCCACCATCCATCCCTCTTCCTCTCCTGTCCCGGGAAACGTCTCCATGGCCAGACGCTGCACCCAAAACATGTCACTGCAACTCTTGTCCCGCCCGCTGTTTTTAGTGTTGGTGGGGAGTGAGTGCTAATGGTGGGGGGGGGGGGGGGTAGGAGATTAGCCGCGTGCCCCCAAACGCAGCAGGGGAGCAGTCAGGAGCCCCTGCGGGATCACATTGCCATCTTTATTGTTGCTATCTTTGTAGTTCTGATAATGCTGCCACACAAACACAAGGTGCGCGGCGGCCTCTCAAAGGCTGCCCCGCAAGTGTAAAAACCATTTAATGCGCACGTGTCACACATAAGCCTGGTTATAAATAAATGGGAGGTGAGCTCAGTGTTTTCACTTGGCCCATTGTTTTTGCGGTGTCTTATGTTTCATTGCCGCAAAAATAATTTTCCACGCAAGAAGTGGATGACACTCCACAGAGCGGAGATTCCTTCTTGAAAACAGCCTGCAGACTGTCTCACAGGAGACTCAGTACCACTAAATAAATCTTCTCCACTTCAGAGGAGACCCGACATTATTATGAACACGCCGCTTGGCTCTCACGCACAAACATTTGGCAGGGCGGGAATCGGGATTGGAAAAAGGCACCGACACGGGCAAGCTGGTCGGGGGGCTGGAGAGCAGCTTTCATCACCGGGGCGGTGGGTCCAACAGCGGCTATTAATACCTGCAGCCTCCATCCCTCTGCACTATGCACATCATCCCCCTTTCACGGAAGCGGCTCGCCGACACCAGGAAACACCCTGAAATCCAAACTGACCATTGTGTGGTACTACCTGGAATCTACACACACACGCACAGGCACGCACATGCACGCACGCACACGCTTTCCATCCTCTTTCCTGGGCTCCTCTTCCAATGTGTTATAACTAAGATAAAAAAATAATACAAATAATAATGAAAGGGGAATCCAAGCAATAATCATGTGGAGGGTGTATAAGTATCCAGTTCTGATAATGAATGTATTATCTGGATACCGGACTGACAATATGGCGGCGAGCCGATTTTCCCAGTGGCCACTCGAGGTACTGCAGCAAAAAAATCCCACGGGCCCAAAAAGTTTCCTCATAGACCGCAATACAAATAATTAAGGCCTTTAAACGGTTGACAGGACGACTGTGACCTGAAACGCGATTCATAGCAAATATTTTTATTGTAGATTTCTCTACAAAAAAAATCAGCAGAAGAGAGTTTATTCCCAGCGTGACGTCACGACGTCATGCGTGCTGCTGTGTCTCACCTCATTCTGATTGGCTGCGTCCTGACGTGTCTGTAAGTGACGTTCATGACAGGGCAGGTCAGCGAGCCCGCCGCAAGTTCAACGCGCGACGTGCCGCCTGGCGCTGTGCCACTCCGAGCAGTTGCTATGCGGAGAAACCTCCCTCGCCGCCGGCTGAGGTCACGGCAAGAATGCCACCAATTATTATCACATGACCTGCCAGGTTACACCGCAGCGAAGCCTTGGAGAGAGAGCCTCGGGAGCAATGCAGGGAATGACGAGACAACCGGGTCCGACCATGAGACAGGTTAACAGCGTTTAACCTGCATATCATCACCTGCCGTCTGATGCAAGCTGTGAGCAGATGATGCTTCTTTTTACCTGTCCACCATTATTATTATTATTATTATTATCATTATTATCATCATCATCATCATCATCATCATCATTATCATTATTATCATCATCATCATCATCATTATTATCATTATCATTATCATTATGAAGTAACATTATTTGTCTGTGTTTTCAGTTAACAGCTTGATAAATGAAAAAAAAAGTGTTTATCCAAGAATGTCAGAGAAAACACTTGGCTTTAAAAACACCTTATTGTCTGTTGTCCAATAGTGGCTGAGTACACTCAGTATGCAGTGCAGCTATGGAAAGATGTTATCTAATCTGTCACCCAATCATTCTAATCAGCCATGTGAGTTTATTATCGGAAGACGGGGCAAACAGTTGACTCATGGTCCGTCTGCCTCATTTTGTTTTCTTTGATTATTTCAGAGTAATCCCCGCTCATTAGTGGCATTCCCCACGCTCGGGATATAAAGCAGAACTCTGACGGGGGGGAAATTATTAGACACACAAGCCGCCGTCCAACAGGCTAAACAGAGGCCCTTCATCCGCATCGCAACATAACTGTTTAAAATAGAAAAAGCCCTCGTTTAGCCTGCTGCCGGAGGGGATTTGGCTTTTGTGTTCTGTTCTACCTCAGTGTACTTTTCTAAGATGTATAATAAGTTCCTAATATGCACACTCCCACATTAGATGGCTGGAAGGGCTGTGGACCCGGCTGCAGTGCAGTGAGGGTGACACCTGGTGGCAGTGGCTGTTTTGACAAGAGTCGCCTTCAAAATCATCCTCTAAAACCTTTGCCGATGCACTGTTGCTGCTGTGCGTCCAAAAACCCAGCAGACTCCTGCACTGTGAGGTTGCGCATCAGGTCGAATTCACTCTTCCGATGTTATCTGACGTTAATCAGCAAAAGACTAAGAAGGTGATCAAAAGGTGATCGCACAAGTGCAAGGGGTGGTGGGTTAAAAGGATATTTCTACACAGAGCCTGATGAAACAGCTGGTTCTTCACTACACGCTCTCTGTTAACTGCTCTGTTTTCAGCCTCGTCTAAGCCCGAGTTGCGTTAGGACGGAACCACCTGCACTGCACCGTTAAACTTTACATGTTTTAGTGAACCATTAAAAAGTGGGAGCAGAGTGAAAATAGTTGCTCCTCCTTGTGTAAAAAAAAAACAGGTTTTACCTGTTTCACTTTGTTCAGGATGACAGAAGGAAGTTTGACTCTCAGCTGCTCCGTTTCCTTCAGGGAGGCGGGGAAGCCAATCAGGTAGGCCAGGGACTGCATGCGGATCAGGCCCGGAGCCTCTTTATCCGCCGTCTGCCAAAACGCACACAAAAATAGCAAGTGTGTGTTTGTTGTCACAAGTGCCGACGGTTAAAAATCACCCTGGGATGTTTGACAATGTTGTGGCGGAGTGTCTCATTTAAATACAGTCAAATGGAAAGAGGACGTGTGGAAATGTAAAGCGTTCCTGAAAAGAAAGGCTGCGTGTAAACTCACCAGGTAGCACCTTGACACGGAGAATTTGTGCTCCTCCTTTGACACGTCCGTGTAGGCTTTGTCAGCTGCAGGAGCAACAAAGGTAAAGTGTTAAAGCGAGCAGCGCTGATCCAAATCCCTCGTTTCATTTCTCCATCATTTTCAGATCACAGGCCTGTTCCATTTTACAATGTGAACCAAATATAGAGCGTGAGCTATTTTTAGGAGGACTGGTGCACTTTGGATTTATTCCCCTCTACAGTCACAGGCACAAACTGTCATATATATATATATATTTTTTTTTTTTGTGTGTGTTTGATTTTTTTTGCTTTTAATTTAAACATAGGATTTTATAGGAGGAAATATCCCACTTTGGGACACTGTTTTAAACAGCTTGACCTGCAAAATGTTCCTATGCCTCATCCTCTCAGCGCAAAAATGCAAACTAAAAAAAGAACTATGATGCACCACCAGGCGGGGTGAAGAGGTCTTCAACGTGAGTTAAGTGTCTTAATGACGTTGCACCGTGGAAGAGCTGCTGAGCGCTGCAGAGGTGAAGCCACTGAAACTTTCACACGTTGCCAGAGGGCGAGCCAAGGCTGGAAACACTTAAACAAACAGAAACGGCCGCGTTGCTCTTTAATTCTTAGTCAGAAGCAGCGGGTATGACGTAGATCTGAAGGTCACACGTTTTGCCTCTTGGCGTGCATGTTGTACTTGACCAAGAATGCTTTAGCCACTGCAGAGGCAACACGTGCAAACATGGCGCTGCTCAACCCGCGGTCATGCACACACATTTTAAACCACACCGCCCTGCAAAAGAAGCGTGAATGTACGCGTAGCCCTCCCTAGCACATCCCAGTTTAATATATGTCAAAGCTCATTATTTATTTAGTGGCTGACAGAGAGCCTTGCACAAAGACGATCAAGCAAAGATCAGTTTCTAGGAATCCAACCAGCTCGCAGTCAACGTCACACCTTCTGTGTGACTTGAACTTGTGCACAGCAGGTGTTTTGTCGAATCATTAAGAGGATTTCTGGGGCTTTAAACTGATATTATTCATTCACGTGACTTACATATGAACACATTTTCAACATTATCTTCTACAGAGCGCATAACATTTTTTATTACATCATAAGCCTGTTCCCTATTTCTTGGAATCACTGCAAGAGATTCACTTCCAGGAAGTTTCCCTCCTCCACCTCTTTGAGAAGAAATTGTCAGTTCTCATTATCCAGCTAGTGTTCTCTTCTTTTCCTTTCTTTGCGTGCGTGTGTGTATTTACCGTCGGCCTGCGAATGAAAGACAACAACAGAGGCAGTGGTGGACGGCTGGGAGGGTTTGCTCATCAGCAGCAGCTCCTTGGCGGCGACGAGGGAGGGAGCGAGCGTCGGCAGCTCCTTGAGTGAGACGTTGGCTGGCAGGGCCGGGTCCAGCGCCAGCATGGGGGCGATGATGCAGTGGGACAGCAGGCATTCCAGCTTCACGCTAAAACGCAGCACAGATACAACAACAGTTGTGCTCAGGTGGCCGTCAGTGAGTTTGAGTTTGCATATTCAGCCGTTTTCAGTATCTCTATGCAAAACAAAACAGGGTGGGTTTTGACATCTGGACAGGAAGAAGGAAGACGGCCAGAGCTGTGGGGTGGGTGAGTGAGTGGGCGGTGGGGGGCTGTCAAAGTAACACTTTGGTGGTTAACATAGGAAATAGCTGCAAGAGAGCAAGCATGCAAAGCAAGACTAATGATGTGTGAGCTGCACAAATCAAGCCACCACTGAAGTCACATGTTTCTTTTAATAACCAGCATTGCCCGGCGTGTTTCCTGAACAGAGGAGCCAACAACCTCCCACATCTTCAGACTTACCTGTCTTTCGGAACTTCAGTTGTCTCACTTGCGTTTTTGCCCAGTAGTTCCCTGAATGCAACAAAGAGCAAAAGTTATTCTATCCTGAACACCTTGCTGCACGGCTGAGACAAAGCAAACGTTAAGGATTAACCACTGAAACACTCTCCTCCTCTGACCTTTGGTCTCATTCTGAATGTGTCAATCACTGTAAATGATAGTGCCAGAGTTTGGGCTTGTATGCTAATACTGATGAACTCAGGTGTAAATCCCCAAAGGTACTTGTTTAAACCTCTGTGACAATACAGAAAAGGACATCCGATACACTGAAAGCCAAAGGAGATACCTCCGAGCTTTCTGTTCCTCTTTCATTTGCTCCTTGACTGCCTTCAGTTCCTTCAGGAGTGCCATGTCAGTGCCATTCACCCATGTGTACACCACATCAATTGGCATGGGCAAGCAGAGCCTGCAAAAAGCACATCACAATCAGAGAGTCCTAAGGTCTGCAGCCATGTTTGGCTCTCTGCAAGCTTAAGTCCCTCCAGCCAGCGTGACTCATTATTTGATTGTGCGTCACGTCTCTTCATGTTAATCAGAGGACACTTGAAGAACAGGAAAAAATAAGTTTCTAGCTGCAAAACAAAATGATGTGAGCCCTTTATCACACTGAAATTAGAAAATGTTTGAAGAACACCACCCCTCAATCCAACACCTCACCTGCTTTGGAAGGATTTCCCCCCAACATTGTCCCTGTACGAGTCAAACATGACATGGTACTGGTCACGGCTCCACTCGACCACCACCTGTGTTGGAAATGAGGGACATTAGAAACCGAGAGGGGGGAACTTTCGCATGTGTTGCAGTCTCCCAAATTTCCCACACAACCAAGGACAACACCAACCCGGGCCAGACACAAGGTGGCCCACTTGAACGTTACAATCCATGCGCAAATACAAATACCACAACAATTAAACTGTTGAATTTTTGGTTCATATGTAAAGGTTAATAAAAAATAAATGCGCAAACATGGCATGAACTTGTGAAGTTGTCAACAAATCCAGGGAGTTCATTCAATGAAGTACTTGTTTCTAAACGACTGCCATGTGAGCACACTTTTCATCAAGGGAATGTCCCGTATGCAATACAGACTCGTTACAGTACTAAATGAATAACCTAGATGACGTATATTTGTGTTTACGAGCCAATTCGCGCTTAAGTGCCAAATGATCCTGCGAGGCGACGAGCTTCAAAAGAGGACACACGGACACGGCGACGGAAGCAAATTCAACGCAACCGGGCAACGAATACTCGACTCCTGAAGGAAACAAAGACGGACATCACCTCTCCGAACTGGAAGGCGGACACTATCATGAGGACGAGACCGCCGAAGCAGAGGTAGAGCCCGTATCTGTGGGACAGACAGGTGTACGTCTGCCGCTGCAGCAGCTTCAGCACCGAGTTGACGACTACCATGGTTCTCCTGGGCGACGCATAGCGCTGCATTCATTCAAAAAGAAGACACAAAAACACACGCACGTCGGTGCACCGGACGGACAAAGTAAACATCACAAGCGGGCGGGATCAGTCAGCTGACCGCCGTCGGCCGAGCCACACTACCGTGACACATGACGACCATACGTTTCCATTTGGTACTTCGTCGACGGTGCCGCCGCAGCGCCGCCTCAAGGCCTTTGTCGCCCTCTGGTGGAGTGGAGGAGGAAGGTGTGGTGCATCTGAGGACAAAGCGCCAATACAAATTTTGACCATGGAAGTGTTGTCGTCCTCGAGATTTTGGTCTTGGTCTCGAGACCACTTTTTAAGGGTCTCGGTCTCATCTCGGACTCGGAGGCATTTTCACTCTGTCTTGATTCGGTCTCAGACTAGGCGGACTCGGGATTTTTGACCAGTCAAGACTCAGCCAACACTGCAATGACACGAAAATAACTGGAAAGAATCCAGCTGCTGCATTTTACGCTCTGTTTGTGACACCCAGAGTGACAAAAACATTGACACAACCCCTTATTCCGAGTTCATTTATTTTTAACTTTAACTAAGCAACAATGTTTTTTTTTTGTTTTGTTTTGTTTTTTGAAAATGGTTCAAATTAGTTGGCAAAGCAGCAAAATGTTAAAGAAAATTATTAAAAGATACCTTGCTGAAAAGAGATGTTGCTGTTCGATTTAGAAGCAAACTTGAATTTAAAAAAAGATACTGGTCTTTTTTCTGTTTTGTCGTTATTTTTCTTTGATATATAAAGTCTTGGTCTTGACTCTCGAACTCCTAACGTAGACTGCCTCCTAACGTAGACTTGCTTTTTGTAAAAAAAAATAAAAAAAATAAAAAAATAAATAAAAATAAATGTTTTTGTCAGTGAATGAAAAATACACCATTGAGTCTTTTAGTGGCTGTGCGTGCTACCTAAATCATATTTTTATGACAACAATTTATGACAACATAATGTGTTGTTATATCCAAGTGACTTTTCACAACAAAGTGCTGAACTTTGTTTCAAAATAACCACCCAGAAATGCTCCCCTGGGCCACTGCAGGGCATTCCTTTCATTTTGTTTCGACTGGGAGCCTCCGAGTATGTTTTTTTTTTTTTTTTTTTTTGCTTTGCTCCTTCAGGAAAACATTGTTTTCCGCCGCGCAAAGCCAGTTGCTGCTCACATTTCACTGCGCCGTAATAATCTCTCTCACTCACGGCAAAGGAATTCGAACAGATGAACCACAAGCCTTTTCATTCGTGGAGAAGGGAAGAGAAGATCGAGAGATTTGGAGAACTTGAATGAATGTTGATGAATGTTTCTTGGCAGGCCCGCCCTCCGCGGCACTCGTTTTGGGGAAGAGGATACTTGTAGCCTATTCGGTCGTTCACTTCACACCATGTGACTCCTGCAGGTCGACTATGACCCCCTGACTTCTTAACAGCGATCACATGCGGACGTGCAGATGTGAGGTGGCGCGGCGCTTCTCCACCGACTCTCCATACCATCATCACCACCATCATCATCATCATCATCATCATCCGCGATGTGGTGGTTCAGGCAGGGTCTGTGCGCCCTGCCTGCCTTCCTGGTCGTGTGGTCCTCCTGCACTTTCATCGTGTCCTACCTGATCGCGATTTTCCGGGGTGATGTGGACATAGTATTTCCGTACATCAGGTAAGATTCTCTCTCGTCGATGCCACAAGGGTGAGGTGCGAACCTGTGAATGAGACTTTAAATTTAAAACGCATGTGCGGTTTAAACGCGCAACGTCTTACTCGGCGCGACCTGGGCTTGAACTTCAGTTTCGTTTTCCACGATTCAATCGGGAACTCCAGCTGCGCGTCCCCATCTGCTCATCTGTTGTTGACTGTGATTGTATCACAGCCCAGCTTTGAAAAAAGAAAGAAAAAAAAGAAAGTCTGTATGCAGACCTTAATTAAACAAGAAGTTAAATCGCTTGCTTTGTTTTGTTTTGTTTTGTTTTTTGTTTTTTAAGTGACACAGGTGCGACCCCACCTGAGAGCTGCGTGTTTGGCCTGATGACATTTATCACTTCATTCGCAGGTACAGTGACACCATCCCTGTCATGTGAGAGTGTGTGTATGACTCTGTTAGGTAATCTTGGCTTTTCCCATAAAAAGAACCAAGCTCTTTCTAGAAAGTCGGCCCATTTCCCTTTTTTAAAAAAGTGAATGAAGAATCTCTGGTTTTTATCAATGGAGTAAAAAAAAAAAAATGCTCGGTGACTGCAGTTACAAGAGCTATTTTTTTATCGTTTTATAATGCAATGTAATTTTTTACATTTTGATCAGTCTTATAGGCAGCAGTGATAGTCACTGTCGCCTCACAGCAGGTAGATTGCAGGTTTGCCCACAGGTGTGAGTGTGAGTGTGGACGCTTGTTCGTGTCTCCGTGTCGTGATCAAGTGGTGACTGTTTTGCAGCGTCTGCGACCATTTACACCAGGTACAAGTTTGTGCAGAGGCTGGCCGAGCTGATGCGGTCGGTGAGCCCTCGACTCAACGAAGCTGCTTTAGTTATCGGGATACTCTCCTGTTTCGGAATGTGTGTCGTTGCAACCTTCCAGGTGAGTGTTAGCACCTGCTGGCATAAGAATACCCCATCTTTGGAAAATACTTCAAATGCGTTTGCTTTTCTTTTCACTTATTATTATTATTATTTTTGTCTATTTCAGGAAACAACAGTGGCAAATGCTCATCGAGCTGGAGCCCTGCTGTTCTTTGTGTCTGGTGTTGTTTATATGATCCTCCAGTGTATTATATCGTACCGTACCTCTCCACATGGATCATCCGTCACTCTGTGCAGAGTGCGCGTGAGCATCACAATAATAGCCGGGTTGGCGTTTCTACTGAGTATCCTTTTATTTTACCCCCGACACCAGAGAGGAAAAAATAATCGTCTTTCTGTAGTTGCTTGAATGTCATCTTTTTCTTTTTACCCTCCTTAATTGATAACTCAGCCTTCATCTTTTTCTTCTTTGTGGGACAGCCTTCGTTGCACCACGACCATGAAGAAAAGGTGGGTCTGTCGCCACACATCACCATCACAGCCGAAACCGCACATGGGTTTCAAACGGCTTTGATATGCAGGCGACTCCAGTTTAATTGTGATGGACTGATTGGTTATCATCAGCTCGCCTGTCACAAAGGCAGAATGGCATAGTTACACTGGGACGCTCGTGCAGCTGTGCAGTGGTTTTAACTCCGCCCTCTTTTTCAGAACTACATCTTCCACCTGATCAGCGCCATATGCGAGTGGATCACGGCCTTCAGCTTCATCTTCTTCTTCTTCACATACATAGACGAGTTCAAAGTGGGTGTCTGACCGTCAAAAGCCTCGCTTCCCTCCACAAAGTGTCTCTGACCGCTCTGCACGTCTTTTCCCCACAGCTGTTCACCATACGAGTGCTGACAGTGGATGCGGAGTAGACGGGATCCTCTATCAAGTGACCACAGATTTTCTCTTAACTGCAGTATTTCAACAGGTTGAAAATGTGCATTCCACTAACAAATATTTATTTTTGTTAGTGTTTTTGGATTCCACAAACATTTATTTTTTTTTTTAGCCTGCATTTGCATTTTTATACTGAAAGTTTTTTCTTAGAAATGTTTTATATCAGTTTTTTGTTTGCACAGCAGATGCCTTTTTACATTGTTGTTGTTGTTTTTTAGAACTGCTGCTGTGAGGGAAATGCCAACAGTGACTTGTGCCATATAAATTGGGATTTTTCCAAATTTATGGTTTTGGTGTCTGACTGTCAGATGTCCCTTTGCACTTTGCACTTGAATGTTGCCACACCAGTGCGACACGTCCTGTGACTGCCAGTAAGAGAAGTTCATCATGAGAGCGTGTGCGGTTATTAACAAAAAAAAAAAAAAACACTCAAAACAATGTGTGCATAAGACAGCTTTAAAGAAAAACAGGTATCCCAAATGTTGGTGTACATTGATTGCAGGGAATCTGATACAAGTACTGTTTATTTTTGTGAATTGCTGACATTTGACTGATATTTAAAAAAATGTGTGCCATCTTCCACACTGGTGACAATTGCCATAACACTTGTCACCGCTGCAATGAAGAAGTGAGCGCAGATAAACTAGGAGATTTTTTTTACTACTGTATTGAATTACATTTGCTTCCTTTTTGCAGATATGTTCTGTGTACAAATAATGCTGGTATAAAATAAAGAGTCATCTGTTTATTACACATCCAGTGTTTTCCAGACTTTCACCAATTAGTTTTTTTATTCACAGTCATAATCGCCATCATTTAAAATGATCCCATGAGTGCAAAAGATTTCACTTGTGCTAGCATATTATCCACGCTTTGCCATTTTACTTATGAGGCCTCCGATTAAGATAAAACAAAAAAGCACATTTGCAAATTATGATTAACATCTTTTCATCTTTTCGTACATTGTCCTTGTTCCGGCAGAGGGAAATGTGCAACACATGGTTAGAGCATTAAATCTAAAGTAAAACTAGACCTAAATACATTGAAATTTAAAAACGTTATAAGTAATTCCTGAAACAAGGCTACCTGTAGCCATGCTTCATAGCTATATATGTATCTGTACTATACATGTCTGTAGTGGTTACTGACATAAGACTGTAGTAAGTATGGTAATTAATGCTGCTTATTTAACATCTCATCAAAATCACAGTTTGATGGCGATCAAAAATACTTAATCTATGAAGCATATTTTTTTTTAGCAAGAAAACAAATCTGGAACTGGAAATGGATACAAAAAAAATACAAACTGAAAGCTGATTTTTAGGAAGATGAATCACATGATGAGGTGAATGATTAGTCACAAGTTACTTCCCATCTCATTACGAAATTTTTTCACCACAACTGTGTGTAGTTTTTATTTTAACTGGTCACAAATGACAGAAGAACTTTGACGGGTCTCTTCAAGAGAAAATGGTAGCCCAATTCTGCCACGGACAGAACAAGAAGAGCATTTTTTTACTCAGAATAATACGACAGTTATAATACCACGTTAGTGTTTTGGATACAAAGTCAATATTTGTGGATTTTGAAAAGAAATGAGAAATTTAATGTGAAACTGGATCGTATGGTTGTATGAAGAAAAAAAGAACTGCACACATCTCATTTCTGTATAAAACACTTTTGCTACTGCCTTTGGTTTGACAAACGCTGACAATCAACACAGAAATTTCCTCTTTTATCTTTAGGAAAGGCCAATGTTTATCAAAACTGCAAAGGTCACCAACCAACTGTAAAAAACAAAAAAAATCAGCTTTCAGCTTAATGACACTGAAGTTACAATCACTCCGATTGGGTTCTCCTGCTTCAGGCACATGTATTTGCATCTCTTCGGTGAGGGACTGCTGCCTACGTCTCTCTCAGTACCCGCTACACAAGCTCTGAATAACAATGGGTTTCCTTTACAGGAAGCCTTGTGGTGAGACAGAGGTGATGGATGTCAATCACTGAAAGAGGACTCGCTGTCTGAGCTGTTAGTGGGAACATCTTGATCTTTCGCACTCTTCGTTCCCCCGTCAGGCACTGCGGCATCCGGTGTGCTGCACGTAGACGTGAGAGAAACATTAATAATGTTAATAATGTAACGAAAAACATTACAATGTTAATACACAAAAATATGATAATTTTTTTTACAAACAGCAACGAGGACAAACAAATCCAGATATTGTGGGGGGGGGGGGGGGGAGACACTCATCCTCACTCGAGCAAGTTGGGGTCCAAACCCTCCATGACCATTTTATTCCTTATAGCCATAACAGGAACACCCTGAGACAAAGAACATGCATTGATATGGTCAACAGTATCTTAGTTAAAACAAAAACAAAAACAAAAACAAAAAAAATAGGGGAAGAAATCCTTGATAAGATCAGAGCTGTGACTCACCACTTGGACCATTTTCAAGTATCGGGCATAGCGGGGATCTTTGGCCACAGACATAACATTCTCTGCAGGGACTTCTGGTTTTGGCGGCTCTGCTGTGGACGGAGCAGGCTGCAACAAGACAAAGTATGAAGCTACAAGTTTGACAGTTTAGTGAGCAATACGAATATCAGCTGTTTGAGTCTTGTATTAGAATGTATTATTTGAGAAACTGGTCCCTTGGCAGTTACATGATGACGGCTGTTAAAGCCTTTTTTAAGGATAAAAAGAGAGAAATCCGAACTACTGATGCAAAAACTGTACTACACCTCCAAAGCATTTAAAAGACAGCCTCAGCATTGTGGGAACAATCAGTGTCACTTTACTCGAGACGGAACAAAAAACACCACTGCTGCAAGCAGCACTTGAAAAAAAACACAGAAGAAGAAGCAACAAGTAGTTAACACACCAAGTAAAACCACCAGAGCAAGCAAACGCATGAGAATGAAAATGTTCTAAATCTTATTGGCCCATATATACACTACCAATCAAGACTTTGGACACATCTTCTCATGCATTTTTAGATTTCAGATAGATACTGAAGACATCAAATATATGAGCAAGATATATGTCATTATGCAGCAAAGAAAAACATGTTAAATAACTCCAAATATGCTTTTTATGAAAGGTGACTACTTTGAAGAATTTAAATATAAAACTTCTTTGAGTTATTTTACACTTTTATTGTTTCCTACACGTAATTTTGATGCCTTCAGTAAAGAAAAAACTGCAACGTCAACAGTCATGAGAATGAAAGAAAAGACATTAAATTCATAGGGTGTGTCCAAACTTTTGACTGGTAGTGTCTACAGACAGAAGGTTGGCCCAACCACCTTCCAAGATGACTTCCATGCACCTCTTCACAAATTACTTCCATTAAATACAAATGTACGGTGCAGTGTGGCCGAGTAATACTTACAGCGTTGACTACTTGAGTTGGCTCTGCAGGCGGGCCGTCTGTCTGGCTCTGATTGGCCACAGAAGGTCCGTTTGCCTGTGCAGACGGCCGCGGACCAAGTCCGTCTACTGTAACATCCTCCAGTCCAGGGATAGAGGATAACTATATAAAAGTATTACAAAATTAAAATCATGCTTAGTGCATAAACATGACATTCATGGGTGTATTATACCCTGATAAAGGCAAAGAAGAACGCACCTTGGCTTCCAATATACACAGTGTTGTTTCAATCTGCTGAATGCGTAGAGATATATTTGCAAGTTTCTGTAAAATAAATAACAAACAAAATGAACTGGATGATTCAGGGTTAAAGATCAGAAAATTTGTATAGCATGGGATTTTGCAGAAGTGCACAAACCTCTTCACAAACTATCGAAAAACGATTTAGGAACCGAACTGTGTGGACGACAAACTGATTGAGATAGGCGACGATTCTTCTCTGCTGGATAGCAGGCACCTTTAGAGGAAGGAAGGAAAAAAACAGAAGAAGAAAGAAACAGCAATTACGGAGCTGCAGACAAGGACACCACAGTATTCATCACAAGTCACTGAAAATTATGCTAAGTCTATTTCTGGTCGAACTGTGCACATCAGACAACTGGCCAATAACCAACAGGTGACTTTGGTGCAACACATGACGACATGACACAACCGGACGTTGTGTAATTATAGAAAGCACGGTGGGAAATCTAGCATATGTTGATGTGAAACTGGTTCAAACGTCAATTACTGTCATTTGATACTGTTCGGTGAACGGTAACCCTCAAAAAGTTCGTCCAGCAGACAATTTCAAAGTTTTAGCGCCTTTTAGGCAACTCCTGATTTTGTTAGCGGTGAGCTACACAGGATGACACCTTTGCTGAAGCACTGTTAAGAGTCTTAATTCCTCATTTTGTAGAGCTGTTCGTCGGTTAGCTTCTGTTAGCTCGACACTAACCTTTGTAAGATCAACCCCTGATCCCACGATCGGCAGGCCGTCTTCGTCCATGCTCGAAACAAAACAAGAAAAAAAAAAATCTTCGAATAGCTGTGTTGTTTAGGTTCGACTACTTATGTTTTTTTAATGTAAAATATAGGACCTGTTTGAATGTATTCGCTGTGAAATTCTTCATGTGACTCCAGACTGCGTGATCGCACCGTGACGTCAGGGTGGTATTTCCGCTATAGTCAGCCAATCGGAATCTCGTGCTTTTGTTTTGCAGCGTCCGTTTTAACGTTAAATGGCGAGGGTTGTGAATGACTGCAATTTGTATGAAAAAAAAAAACAAACTTTTTTTTTTTTAAATGTGTAACTAGATATACCATTTTGAAATACTGCGACAAATTGGGTTGATTTATAGAAACCGACGTAAAATTGCAATACTTTTATTTTGAAAACAGGAAACTATTGAAGGCGAGTTCAGGAAACGGGTGCTTGCGTGCTAAGATCGCATGCTAGCCAGAAAAATTAAATAACTGTGTGTCATATTTAATCGCGTGTAGCACCAGGATAAACAGTGAGCTGATGGATGTTTTGGGATCTAAAGAAAAAATAAATGGTATGTTGATTAATAATCTAAGTCGTCTGTGTTCGAAAATCGCCTGTGTTTACCTCAGATGGACGACTAGCGGGACTGGTCTATTTCACGAAGTTGCCCTAACCTGAATGAAACAGTGCGAGTTTTTACCTTAAAATTACATTATTGTTGTATATTATGACTTAAGAAGGCTCCAATTAATATATCTTGATTTTCACCTCAAGACCATATATTCACTGTGTTTGTCCAGTAATTACACTACTTCAAGGGTTTGACAGGACCTCAAGGAACCGCAGTGACGAGGTTTAGATAAAGTTACTGTAGTAACCTACGGGGCGAATGAAGTGAAGTAAACTGAATTGATTATGTGATATAACGTCACACATGTATTTTGCTGATAGTGTATTGCTTCTTCTTGCACTTCATGGTTACCAAATAATATCCATAATGTCGAGTTAACGAATATTACCATTTTTATTTCGTGCCCGTAACACATTGCACTTGTTTGCTTTTTCAGACCCAAATCTGCCTGTCTCGGCTCTTCGCCTCCTTGTCACTCCGTTGCAGTTTCTGTCTGCTGCTATGTGGCAGCTGGTCAAACAAAAAGATGTGATGAACTATGAAAAGCTCCAGGAGTTTGTCCTCATGGTGACAGAGGCAGTCCCTGGACTTATTAACCAGACACAGAGAGCCCAACTTATTCTGGGGCTTCGGGCAAGGGTGAGTTGAGGTTGGGTAACGAGTCGTCATGTCCAAAAATATTCATCCCAGTTATCTTGCAGCTGAACTTTTCTATTGTTTTTATTTTTCTATTTTTTTTTATTTTCAGTTGATTCTGGAGCTATGCAAAGGCTCAGGTCGGGGTTCTCAGAATTCTCAAGTGATCCAGAGCTACTTGGAAAAACTACCACTAAGTACTGCCAGCGCAGATGTAAGTGCATCAGGGGCAGACAGGAAAACTTTTTTTTTTTTTTTTTTTTTTTTAAATAAACCTTGAACGACTTTCTTTTTTCTGTGGCAGTTTCGAGATGCAGAGCTGAAAACGACAGAGTCCACTTTCATTGCCCTTGTGCAGAGTCTTCTGAAGGATCCACTGGAGAGAGAATATTTCTTCCAGGTTAGAAATAGCTCTCATAATCTTACGATTTCAGAATCCCAAATTGAGCTTTAAGAAATAGATTTTTATTAACCTCCAACAGGAAGTGTTCCCAGTGGAATATGGGCCACAGTATGACACCGCCTTGCACGTGTTACTGTGGGAGCTGCTCTCAAAACTGGAAAAGATGCTGCCAGTACCTGACTTAAAACAGGTATTCATTTTAGTTCAATCAGATAGTTTTACTTAAAAATTTCACATCATGACTTTTACTCCATTTACTTCATTTTCAGACCGCAGCCTGGGTCGGCTCAATTCCCTCTGCTTTGGATGATTGTGTTCAACCATCACCTGAGGAGCTGAGCTCAATCTTCCAGCTCTACAGAAGTTCAGGCCTAATGAAAATACCGTGTAAGTAGCAATTAATCATAATCGGGGGGGGGGGGTCATATTCTAAATTTTACATTCCTTCAGCAAACCTTTCCGCGTCTGCTTTTACAGATGGCCCCTCCTCCACCATTGGCAACTGCATCATGTCTGCATTGTCTATTCCTCCCTCGCAAAAGGCAAACAACTCCATCGGACTAGAGTCCATCCACAACTATGCCAATGTTGTAAATCCCATCACTTTTGTTAACACAGACCAGTACAGTGTTGTGGCCATCTATACTGAAACTGATGCATCTGAGGCAGACCAGGAATTGAGGGAGTGTGCCGAAATGCAAATCCAAACGGACTTCTACGAGGAGGAGATTGTAACTGTCAGTGTCGCAGGTGCAGCGGCCAGCGGCTTGAGGCCAGAGGAAACCTGTGAACCTGTGGACGTTGCCAAAGCTCTGGACACTCTGACAAAAGCTTTTGCATTAACGAAGGAGAATATTAGTCAGGAGGGACTGAGGGAAAAGAGTAAAGAGGAGCTCGGGTCAGGAAGTGCACCAGGCGAAGAACAGACACATGACATACATGGAGTAAGTGACCAGACAGAGAACATGACTGAAGAAGAGATAGTGGACCCTCAACCTGAAGACGTGGAGATGAACTCTTGTGCCAGATTAAAGGACAACCTCGACTCTTTGTCTGTACATGAGGAGATGGCAGTTTACACTCATGGAGATCCTGTTTTTGAGACACAACAAACACTGTGTTCAGACAGCTCGCAGCCACCATCACCAACGCAGTCCAGTGCCTCACTCAGTCTGCAGAAGCCAGGCAAAGTCAGCGAGTCGTCCGGTGAACTACCAGTAATGTACGAAAACAAATGTGGAAAAATGTCTAGGACTTCTCAACTTAGATATTTTTTGAAAAATAAGTGTTTTCTTCTTGAGTACGATCTGAGAATATATAGTTAATTTACAATCTGAGTTTATAGTGACAACAGATCGGTTTATCGTCCTGCTGCGTAAATTCTGAGCAATGAAAGATTGAAATTCAAACACTTGTCTTCCTGCAGGAGCAGCACTGATGCCCGTCTGCCTCACTCACTCGTAGCCATCAAAGAAGTTGACAAAGGTAACAATCTGACACGAGCGACGAAACATCTTCAGACTTTTGGCATCAAGTCCACACATTCACCACTGTTTTCATTGCAGGTGATTCAGACAAGATGACGTCGATCATCTTCACCTGCTCACAGTGTCCCTTCCACACCTCAGATAAAAACAGCCCCCCTCACTTCCACATGCGGACTGTGAGCACGGATGTGTACAGGACCCTCTCGGGAGCCAAACTGACGCTGTCGCCATCCAGCACGGACGAAATCTTCACGTCCATTAAACTTTTCTCCCAAGGCAGCACGGGGCCGAGCGGCGCAGAACAGCCTGATGGCCAGCAGGACGCCGCCTCGCCTCGGCCTCAGGGCCGACAGAAGGCCCACACATGTGAAACGTGTGGCAAGACCTTCACCCGCACATCAGACGTCAAAAGACACCAGCTCACCCACACGGGCGAGAGGCCGTTCCACTGCTCGCACTGCAAGCGGACCTTCCAGTACTCCTGGGACCTGGCCAAGCACCAGAGTAAGCACCGCGACGAGGCCGTCTCCTTCACCTGCCAGCTGTGCAGGAGCTCCTTCGCCCACCTGCGGGCACTGACCGCCCACCACAAGACGGCTCACTCACAGGAGAGCCAGCTGCCCCACATCTGCTCCATCTGCGGCCAGAGGTTCCCCGCTCCCGCCGACCTCATCGACCACAGGAAGTCCCACGTCTCCAGCAAGCGCTACATCTGCAATCAGTGCGGCGAGGCCTTCGACTCGCTACTGGCGCGCTCGCAGCACCGGCAGGCGCACCAGACCAAGCGGCAATTCAAGTGCGCGCACTGCGACAAGACCTTCACGCGCAGGTACGACGTCAAGCGGCACCTGTCCACGCACACCGGGGAAAGGCCGTACAAGTGCGACCAGTGCAGCAAGCGCTTCTCGCTGCGCTTCATGCTCCTGAAGCACCAGCACCTCCACACGGGGGAGCGGCCCTTCCAGTGCTCCCAGTGCCCCAAGAGGTTCACGCTGGCGTCCGTGCTGGCCAGGCACGAGAGGATGCACACGGGGGAGAAGCCATTCCTCTGCTCCCAGTGCGGGAAGAGCTTCCTGTCCCAGGGGGAGCTCTCAAAGCATCACCGCTCGCACACAGACGAGAAGCCCTTCTCCTGCACGCAGTGCAACAAACGCTTCAAGACCAAGAAGACCCTCCAGGAGCACATCGTCTCCCACAAGGGGGCGCGTCCGTACCCCTGCAGCTACTGCGGGAAGGGCTTCACCAAGCCGTACGCCCTGACCAGGCATAACCTCATACACACGGGAGAGCGGCCCTTCCCCTGCGGACACTGCGAGAAGTCGTTCCTCACCCTCAGCGAGGCCCAGCTGCACCGGCGGACTCACACGGGCGAGAGGCCGTACCCCTGCGACGCCTGCGAGCTCAGGTTCAAGAGCTCGTCGGAGCTGGCGCGACACAAGCGCAGCCACTCGGGGTTGAAGCGGCCGAAGCTGCAGTGCGAACGCTGCATGATGAGATTCGCATCCCAAACCAAACTGAAGAAACACATGGAGACTCACAGGGAAGAGGGAGAAGAAGCAGCACCACCTGTGGACTCAATATAGAACTGACACGTCAACAAATGAAATGGGAAGTCTTGATATTATTTGTTAAAAATTGTAATAAAGAATTTTCCGCCTGAATGCTTGAATCTGTTTTTATATTTATTGTGTTTTTGGAAGATTAATATTGTTGGGTGTGACACCAAGACTAATTTAACGCCTACACATTGTTCCTTATAGCTTCACAACGTGACAAAGGTACCCACAGCCATGAAAAAACAGAGTGGCTTCCACACACTCCACTTCTCAGCGGTTGTACTTCCTGGAAGCAATGGTAGTCCATGAAATGTCATCCTGCATGCATCACATGATGGCTTTCTGTCCAGGTTGCACATAAAACTCGATGAGCCGATGGTCGTAAAGGAAACATTCATTCCAAACACCATAAAGAAAGCCTCGTTTTCCCCACAGTCCCTCCAGCCATTAAAGATAATGTCCTCCTTGCATACCTCTGAGGTCCATAAGAGTAGAAAGCTGTTGAAAGTCCGTCATTATAAAGTACTACTAAATACAAACGTCAATAAAACTTAAAGGGACATCTCCCCAATGCCAAGAGAGCATGTGCATGGGCCGACATTAAGCCCCACCTCCTTCGAGCGCATTCAGCCTGTGCTGGAGTAGGGGGGGCGCCGGCGTAGTAGCAGATAAACGGAGAAGCTGGTGGTCACGCAAGTGGAAAGGAGCCCTTAGAATAAACAAATGCAGCTAAAAAGACGGTGGCTGCGGACGAAGATAACGGCGGCTAAGCGACACCCATCAGTGTAATTTACTGTCCTGTTGGCGCCGGCCAGCGGAATAACAAGCTGTCATAAAGAAAATTGGAAGGGGTTGTGTGTTGCTGGGGCGAACGTGGAAAGGTGCTGATCGAGGGAGGTGGGAGAGAGCAGGAAGGCGTGAAGAAGATAAAAACCGTTGCGGGAATCATGAGCTTCCCACTTGAGAAGGGCTCGCAGTCGGCTAGACCCAGTCCGAGCAGGCAAGCGCTGGAGTGGGAACACGAGAGGTTAGCACTGAGGCGCTACTCCTCCCCACGGGCTCTGGAGCGGCTCACTCTGACACCTCCTCTTCATCTTCGCCGACCCTCTGCCCTCCCCAGCTACTTCCTGTCGCCCTACCGGGAGCAGGAGGACGCGCTCCGTCACCACGAGCAGCAGCAGCAGCGATTGTCCCTGGCGACCTCCTCAAACGCCTCGCTGGCGCCCCCTGCACCTCCACCTGCGGGCGCGACCCCGCCCTGCTGCCGCGCTGTTGGGGTCATGCACCTCCTGCGCGTGGCCCTGGTAGCCTTCAGCTGCCTCTTCTGGGCGGCAGGCTTGGCCATCTTCACCCTGGGCGTGTGGGCGCAGATTTCGCTGGCCGACTTCATGCTGCTGTCGACCAAACGCTACCCCAACGCCCCACTCATCCTCCTCGCCACAGGTGCCGTCATCACCGCCTGGGGCTTCCTGGGTTGCCTTGGGGTGGCTGCGAAGCTGCCCGGCGTGCTCCGGGCGTACGGGTTCTTTCAACTGGCTGCGCTGGTGGCCGCCTTGGCCGCTGGTCTCTCAGGACTCTTCTATCGCGAGGACATCGCAGGGGGATTTCGCAGTGGCCTACAGCGAGCGGTGGCCGGCTACACAGAGGACGAAGGCCGCGCCGATGCCCTGGACAGCCTCCAGAGGGCCCTGCAATGTTGCGGGGCCGAGGGATGGCGGGACTGGCTTAGTTCGGACTGGGCCCTGCAGTACGTGACATCGCAGCCGTTGGATAACAGCAGCTCTGTGGCTCTGCCGGACAGCTGCTGCACGAGGCGCAAGGGCTGCAAGAACCGGCCGCTTCTGCTGGACGACGGCGGAGGAGTCCAGGCAGCCGGAATCCATGCACACGGCTGCTTCCGCAAAGTCTTCAGTTTGGTCAACGACAACGTCTTCCACATTGCAGCCACTGTGCTGGGACTGGCCTTCACCCAGATTGGGGGCATTGCCCTGGCTTGTCTGTTGGCCAAGAAGCTGGAACCCAGGCAACATCGACGTGTGGTGGCACATTAATGGCCAACTTTAGAAATGAAGCTGCCTAAACAAAGGCTTAAGCAATTTGTAGATAATGAGGACTGGAAATGAACTCAACCCTTCCACTTATGCCTCCGTTGCAAAGGGAAAATGGGTGTTTGTGTGACTAAATTCAGTTTAGATCTAGTTTCACGGCTAAAAGCATGCGTTGCATGTATCCTTAAGTAAACAATGTGTCTCACCGAAGTCTGTAGAAGGGGAGGCTCTGCATTTTAAAGCGAATTTTAAATCTTAAATGCTTAGTTAGATGTGTGATATCCATCCTCTATTTGTTATTGTGTAATTGTCTGACAGTGTAAAGTAGCATGCCAAATACTGTGAACAATAACCACCGATGGAACATAGCATTGATCATGCAGTGAATACAAATGTCAAAAGACTGTGACCTGTATTAACATGTATTAAAGATACACAAAGACCTTTTGTAATGAACTCTGAAGTAATCATCAATGTACAGAACCAAAATAAGTGTAATTGAAGCACGTCTTTAATATAATAAACATCCTATAATCTGTGAATTTGTCTAAATATTTGCTCTGGACTTTTTCTAATCTAGTTTGGTATATTATGCACATTTTCAGATTTTATTTTCCAGCCTTTCGCTATCAATTACTAAAAGAAACAATTTAGTCCCATAAAATAACGCGGGCTCAGAGGGCGGCGCAACACAACGGATACAACACAACAACCCAGTACTGTGCAGACAAAATACATGTTGCTCAAATGATAATATACATGTGCCTATATAATTAGGATTCTGGGAATAGGATCCTCATACACCTGCAAAGAATCAATGTTTAACAATAGAGATGCTTTGGGCTATGGCCTCCAAACAATGACAACCAAACGCATGACCTTATTATTTTATTGATTAGCCTACATTATGCTCCAATAAGGGCTGCCGATGCTTTATGTCTGATTCCACTGTCCTCATCTAACCTGTTTTTGTCTGAGGTTGCCGCAGCTGTGTAAGCTCACACACATGGAGAGATGTTTTCGCAACACCTTAAGTCAAGGGCAACCGCAAGGAACATTTTAGAAACTATACCTGTTTCTGTGGTATTTTGGGCGGAGCTATTTGACCCATACTTTATGACTCTTAAGGAACAGAGATGGCTGCAGAGTGGTACAATTTACATTTGCCATCAGAGCCTCAAAACACTCCTTACATTTATGAAGCTGGGCCGAAAAGTGCTTAATTCTCTTGCAAATATTAAGGAAAATAGCTTTAATGATGTCAAAACACCATCCTCATTCTTTATATCGAGTGTTTCTTCGGTCTAGAAAACTTCTGATGGTTTGATTTTCATCTGGTTGTAAATTTTCAATCCCAGTAGACCACACTGTGGCGTTAATTACCAGAATAGGCCTACTTTGGCGATGTGGTTTGCTTTCCGTAGATGTTAAAGCCGTGTGAAAACTGTAGCTCGAGGCTCTGTGCAACAGTGGGTGTGTCCTGCCTTCTGAATGTGCGCGCACGAAACCATCTTCTTTGGGCTTTTGGCATCGCACGGAGACGCCAGGAACACAAATCCACCCTGCAAATATCTGGACCATTAGACCTTGGGAATTAAAACACCGGTCCGCTTGAAGGGGGAACTATATAGGAACACGCTGGACTGTTTTTGTTTTGTTTTGTTTTTGTTTGTTCCCCCCCCCCCCCGTAGAATCTCCGACGCGCCTGGGCACTAAAAGCAAACCATTAACTCTGACCACCTCTTCATGGTCCTTCACAATTTCTACAGCAGCCTCTGCACTCTACCCCACATTTTATTTCGGCGTTGTTGTTTTTTTTTTACCTCCCCCTCCTCTGTGTAAAAAAAAAAACCGCCGCCACTGCGCAGCGCTCCGCCGCGTCATGTAGGCTGTGTCGAGGCTGAGCGCACCACAGCTCTCCGACATGGACTTAAGATCCGAGCTACTCAAGTCCATCTGGTACGCATTCACGTCGCTGGACGTCGAGAAATGCGGCAAAGTGTCCAAGTCTCAGCTGAAGGTGAGTTGGAGGTGAAGTTTGACTCGTCGGCGTTAAGTGAAAGCACGGAAACCTTTTCTTTTTTCTTTCTTCTTCTTCTTTTTTTTTTTTTTTTTTTACTTAAAAAAGCGCAGCCCGAGTTGCTATAGTTAAATTCAAATCAGAGCGATTGCCTTTATCCCATAGCAAGTTGTGAGAGAATACACTTGAGTGGGTCAATGCGTTAATATTTGTAACTGGGGTTTAAAACTGCTGTGCCAGCAGACAAAGTCTTTAAATACGTGTTTAAATAGCTGAAAGGCCGCTTTTCAGATCCAAGCTCAAAGTCCAGCCTGCTTTGACACATAAAGGGTGGCAGGCACAGCCTCTACGGGTTTCCAACTAAAAAAAACAACGAGCTAAAAAGCGGAAAAAAGGTCCAGATTTCTATCGAGTGTTTTCTTCTCAGGGTTTCTGTCCCTACCCAGTTGTTACATACCCAGCTTAGGCCTCACAGGAGACAAGAATCCAGTGAAATAGCAGAAAGCTGTTCTGACATGCTGGTGAAGTGTGTTTGCAAGTGTGTGCCTGTGTGTGCCTGTGTGTGCGTGTGTGTGTGTGTGTGTGTGTGCATGCATGCATGCATGCATGCGTGCACTGCACTGTCTTTAAATCCCACTCTGACTTGAAACGTGACATTATTTTCGTGTCATTTTTTTCAGGTCCTTTCCCACAACCTGTACACGGTGCTGAACATTCCACATGACCCCGTGGCCCTGGAGGAGCACTTCCAGGACGATGACGATGGGCCAGTATCCAATCATGGCTACATGCCGTACCTCAACAAATACATCTTGGATAAGGTACGATAGAAATATAAAAACCCATAGTCTTGTTATTTGCGCGCACTACTTTGAATCTGCAGGGAATTCAAATGTATTCCCCCATCACGTTGAAAATGGCCTAGGAATGATTTGTGATATTTCCAGGTTGAGGAAGGAATGTTTGACAAGGAGAAGTTTGACGACCTGTGCTGGATGATGACCAGCAAGAAGAACTTCAAGGAGACACTGAGAGGGAACCTGCTGCAAGAGAGGGACTGTTTCAAGCTCTTCTGTCTGTTTAATCTCTTGTCGGAGGATCGCTACCCTCTTGTGATGATAACAGAGGAGGTAATAGCTTCTGACTGTTTTAGATGTTTCACTGTGCAATAATAGAGATTTAGAGAAGAAAATGAGGGAGAAAATTATTTTAATCCCCAAAAGAAAGCTCGTATTATTCATGCATTATATGAGAGAAGTGCTTCAATACCTTGAGAAACAACAAAAATAAACACATTTCTTGTGGAAACAGAAAAAAAGAGTAAATAATGTGTATGAGTAAGTGACTGTGAGGGTCTTCCATTGGCGTTAAGAGCAAGAAAATAACATCGGGAACTGAAGCAACAGCATTTAAGTCAGAGGAATAAGAATATTTCTTGGTATTCAAATGACCGAATAATACCAAAAATACGCATTTTTGGTTCATATTAAAGAGGTGTGGTTCCCAAGATTTAAAAATTACCTCGTTAACTTGATGAAAAAAGTGAGTGGAAAGTAAGTCACTTAATGGTTTTCTTCCGGTTTTCTTCCTTCCTGCCTCTGCTTCATAATGGTTTGGGTTTCCTGTTACCGGAGATAAAAATAAACAGCTGCAGTACTATCAGCACAGTGGCTTCCCCTCCAAAGATATTGCAGCAGGAAACACACTGATCAGCATATGCAAGACAGTTTTATTGCTTTTTGTTTTTTGCGGAATGCTCTTGCAGGTGGAGTATCTCCTGAAGAAAATCTCCACAGCGATGAGCCAGGAGTGGGACGGGAAGCTGCTGGAGGACCTGATGCTGCAGGACGCCACGGTGCGGGAAGAGGGCATGTCTGTGTGGAGCTTCCTGGAGCACATGGGCGCAGGCCGACTGCTGAGGGTCACCAGCGCCGAGGCCTTCACTCTGGCCCTGGATGAGGTCTTTCTGGAGATGTACCACAACGTCCTCAAGAGGGTGAGACATTCTTTCACGTCTCCCGTTTGTTGAGTGGTGTCCTGCCCAGTTCTCTGACTCCCCTCGGCCCCTTGCTTTCAGGGATACATGTGGAAAAAGGGGCACGTGCGCCGGAACTGGACCGAGCGCTGGTTCGTTTTGAAGCCCTCCACCATGGCTTACTACGTGAGCGAGTCTTTAAAAGACCAGCGAGGAGAACTCCAGCTGGATAAGAACTGTGTCGTGGAGGTGGGCGATGGCCAATGTGAATAAAATATTTCACCAAGAATCATGTTCTTTTTCTAGTCCGTCCAATGTAGCTGACATAACTTGCGCGAAATGCACTGTGACACCAGCGCCGAAGCCTTCACTCTGGCCCTGGATGAAGTCTTTCTGGAGATGTACCACAACGTCCTGAAGAGTGTGACTTCCTTTTCTTTTCTGTTCTTTTACAGCCAATCTCAGACAGAGAGGGAAAACGCTGCATGTTCTGTGTCAAAACCAGCAACAAAACCTTTGAGATGAGTGCATCTGATCAGAAACAGAAGGTGGAGTGGATCCAAGGTTTGTCACTGTGTATGACTTTTACCTTTGGTGGTGCGTGTTACAGAATAACAAATGTTGGTACTTGAAATACTTGGGTTTGCTTTTTGTGTCAAATATGAATGTATTCAGCAAATTCTTTAGATCTGTGAAATTTTTTGGCATTTGCAAAATATTGACAATATAAATATCAAACAAAAACATGTCACACACGCATTCAGTTTGTCTAAACGTGTGTATTGGATGTTTTACAAAGCTATTCAGACAGCGCTCCGTCTCCAGAGCGAGGGCAAGTGCTCCTTTCACCACGAACTAAAGCAGAAGAGACGCGTCCAGCGGGAACACAGTCAGCGGGAACACAGCCGCAGCTCCCGCAGTAGCTGCAGCAGTCGCAGCAGCCAATCGGACGACTCCAACATCCAAGATATGGAGAGGCTGGAGAGGGGGAAGGACAAGGATTTGGAGATAGAGAGCATTATAAAGGTGAGAGATAACTAAAAGGGGGGTGGAGGAGAGCGAATGAGTGGAAAACATTCTGGGTGAGCCTTGTTTTGTTCACGTTTTTTGCAGCATGCACGGGAATTAGAAACCAGACGAAGGGAGGCAGAAGAAAGAGAGAAGAGAAAACAGAGGGAGGTACAGATGGAGCTGGAGAGGCAGCTGAAGGAAGCGGAGGCGGTAAGAGAAAGTTTTATAAATAATGACCACATGCGAGTTAAAGTGCATCCCATTGACTTCCATGTTGAAAAAGAGCACAAAATCATTGGCATTATAAAATTTCAGCGATGTTTACCAGCTCAGAAACAGTGATGCAATTCCAAGTAGGAGTCTTTCAGGAAGGTCAGGCCTTTCCAAGAAATGACAGTGTGTGTGTGTGTGTGTGTGTGTGTGTGTGTGTGTGTGTGTGTGTGTTCTCTCAGTTGAGGAACAGCATGCAGGCAGAGATGCAGGAGAAGACGAGGGAGGCCGAAAAACAGAGAAAGAGGATCATGGAGCTGGAGCTGACGCAGCAGAAACTGGAGGCAGCGCTCAACATGGAGATCCAGGCCCGGCTGGAGGAGGAGAGGGCAGGGCAGGAGGTGGAGAGGTGAGCAAGGGAAAAGCCTAAAAATCTTCTGCCTGTTTTTTATTTTGGGGAGATATGTTGGCAACGTTATGTAATCGTAATTATTACAATTACTTTTGAGTCAGTTGTTTCCCCTCATGTGTGCTGCTCCAGGTTGTTGCAGGCCGAAGAGGAGCAGAAGAAGCTCTTCAAGCTCCTCCAGGAGCAGCAGAAGGCCCTGAAGAGGCTCAGCCTCACGCAGGAGGCACTTGACTGCAGCACGGATGAGGATGCGCCCTCTGCTCTCCACTCGGCCTCTCGAGAGCTCCAGGACCTGAAGGCTTCTCGTCAGAGGAGCCACCAGCACCTTGAGGTGAGGAGGAGGCAGTGGGCTTGGAATGACCCAGTATGTGTGAGAAGTTCTTTAATGAATAAATAAATAAACAAATCAATAAAAAACATCAATTTTCTTATCACAGGAGGTACAAGAGAAGCTGAGGAACGCTACTAAACATGTACGTCACTGGAACGTTCAGCTGAACCGTTTGATGACACCCATCACTCCCGGAGGTGCAGAAGGCTCCTAAACTGGCTCGTTTGTTCCAAATTATACAAAAAAACCGACACATTTTTAAAACAGAACTCGGATAAATGCGAGCTTCTTCCAAAGAACACATAAAATGAGTAACAATAAACTTTTTTTTTTACATTTCTTTGTAGAACGTTTGGAGCAGCAGCTGTCCTCAAAGCGGTTGTGTCCCAAGAAGGAAGGAGCGTTGGCCAGTAACGAGTTCATCACTAAATTCAAGTCGAAAGCCGAACACAATAGTCAGACACCAGAGGATGACGGAAGACTTGAGGTGGAGCTGGAAGAAGCAAACCTGTCTGACAACTCAGACGATAAGTCAGATGGAAAACCAAACGGAGAAATGTGAATTTGGAAATCCAATTTTAAAGTTTAAAAGTTCTTTTCTTCATGACAAGACTGCAAAACTGAGGAAGATAAATACTGTGCAACACAGCCGAAAAATTGTATATGTATATATAAATTTGAAGGTGACAAGTGCAGTCTGATACGAGTACTAATAAGAACACATTTGTCTGATGTCAACAGAGATTTACAGTTTTGTACAATAAAGTTTACTTGTGTGAATATATAATTTCAGGACATTTATAAGTCATTCAGTCTATAAAACCTAACAAAAACCAGTAAAACTATGGAATATTTTTAGAAATTAGAAATGGCAAACTCACTTTTAATGAAATATTTCACAGTATGTACTGATACTGACGGCTCTTTTTACTGCTTTTATGTGTAAAGACATTCGTTTGAGAGCTCTCTCTGCGTCCTAAAAAAAAAAAAAAAAAAAAAAAACACCTCATAAAGTAGTAGTTTTATTATATTTAATTGTATTCTATTTTTGTTGAAAGATATCATTTAGTTCGAATTGTTTACTACAATACCTCTCTATAACCAAAGGGTGGCGCATCAGAGCACTGGAACTTGACCCGGAAGAAAAATATATCAACACTGTCGCTTTAAAAAAAAAAAACATGGCGGCCCTCAGAGGTGTTTCATGCGGACCTTAGAAACCCAGCCTGTTCGACTTGCAATTGAGTTTTCTTTTTATTTATGTTTTCACGCATATGTTATTATGGCCCTGACTTAAGCATTGGACACATTCGGTGGTGTTGCGATGTTGTCAGCCATGTTTGCCGGGTTGACGGCAGCCTCCAGAGGGAAGGTCAGGTCTCTGCTCCCCCTGAGCAGGAGGCTCTCCGGCGACATGCCGGGCTCCCCTTCGTCCGAAACCCCTGATCTTGGTCCGGACATCGAGAAGCAAAGGAGACCGAAAAAAGACCCCGGCGACTGTTCGGTCCTGCTCTTCCCTGGCCAGGGTAGTCAGTTTGTGGGCATGGGTCGTGGACTTCTGAAGTATCCTAACGTTAAAGAGATGTTTACGGTGGCCCGGAAGATTCTCGGATACGACCTGCTGTCTCTGTGCATGGAAGGACCCGAGGCGGAGCTGATGAAGACGGTCCACTGTCAGCCCGCAGTGTTCATTACCTCGCTGGCTGCCGTGGAGAGGCTCAACCAAGAAAACCCCAAGGTAGGTGTTTTTTTGTTTTTGTTTTTTTATCATGACTAAAAGGGTTTTTACTTACCTACACTGTGGCATTTCAAAGGTAAAATATGCCTCTTTTTCATTTTACCATATGAAAATAAAACAATTCTAAATTATGTCTGAACATATTAATTGTAGCCAAAGGATAGCTGCTTTGGAAAACTTGCACTTCATTGCAATCACCATCAAAAGACACGTGGTGAATTATACATTGCCACCCTTTCTTAATTTATCTGTCCAGGATCACATGACCTCACTTAATTTTCCTCCCACAGGCCATTGAGACGTGTGTTGCTGCTGCAGGTTTCAGCGTTGGAGAATTTGCTGCCCTCGTTTTTGCTGGTTCCATGAACTTTGCAGAAGGTAAACGCAAAGTGACAAGGTTTGCTGCTTCCATACGATGATCACAATAAATCAGAGGTTCACCGTTTGTTTATTTGTGTTGTGTGTAGCCCTTTACGCTGTGAAGGTGCGTGCTGAGGCCATGCAGAGAGCCTCTGAACTGGTTGCCAGTGGGATGCTCTCAGTCATCGGTCGACCCCAGGCCCAGTATAAATATGCCTGCATGCTGGCGAAAGAGCACTGCAAGAGTCAGGGGATGAAGGAGCCAGTCTGCTCTGTGGCCAACTATCTGTTTCCTGATGGCCGAGTTATTGCAGGGCATCAGAAAGTACGGAAGCATCGTGAGCGCCATCCAAAATGTTCATAAAAACTATCTTTAAAGTTACATTAATGAAAGTTTTTCCATTCAGGCGCTGGATTTCCTCCAGCAAAACTCAAGGAATCTCCAGTTCGTAAGGACCAAGACTCTGCCGGTCAGTGGAGCTTTTCACACAGAGCTGATGCAGTCAGCAGCTGAACCGCTGCAAGATGTGCTCAGGCAGGTGGAGGTCAGTCAGACTCACTGCACACTCCATAAGTTCATGATTTTCTCAAGATTTTGCTCTCTGAAGCATTGCACCTCTATTTCCTTATACAGGTCCGCCGGCCCGAGATTAATGTGTACTCCAACGTGGACGGAAAGCGGTACATGAACGAGAGCCACGTTCGGCGGCAGCTGGTGAAGCAGCTGACGTCGCCTGTGAAATGGGAGCAGACGTTGCACGAGCTGTATGAGAGGACACAGGGCAAGAGGTTCCCTCACACGTATGAGGTCGGACCTGGAAAGCAGCTTGGCGCCACGCTCCAGAAGTGTAACAGGAAGGCCTATGCGAACTATGTGCACGTGGAGGTCACCACTTATGAGGACTGATTAGGCAAACTTGTGGGACCCTGATGTGACGTATAGAGAGTTTATGGAGCTTCTGTAAGAAGGGGAACAAGAGGCTTCCTATTGGTGTGAGGGACAAAAACCAAGAAGCTGCCTGTTTGATGATTGCCTGCAAGATGGATTAGCCAGATTTTATTGAATCTATAAACTCCAAATTATGTTCCATATGATTGCATGTCATTTCTATTGTTTTACATGAATTATACTTTTTTTTATTGATTAGACCTCAGAATTTGTGATTTTTTTTAAGGTTTATTGGCAACATGAAAAAGTACTTTAAAATCTGACACAGAAAGTCCAGCTCCCTTTTTTTTTTTTAATATTAGGCCAATCTAAATATAATTTGTAAAAATACAAAACAAAACAAGCGAAACAACAATTGTATTAATTGTATTAACCACGCCAGAAAAGTAATCTGGATACAAAAGACTGCATGCCAGCAACAGTCCAGCCATGGCATCAGCAACAGGTCTCTGACATTAATACGATGGGGGGGAAAAAAAAAAAAAAAACACATCAGTGCCACACAGGTCAACAATGTCAAACCAAATTTAAACATTTCCCCCACATGCCCTGACAAACAGTGCAGCATGTGCATTGTGTCAAATTCAATACCTCTCATGGAATGAATATAAAAGGGACAAAAAGGAAAAGTAAACAGTGGAATCAAATTAATTTGGAGATGGTTGTGATTAATTTGCAAATAAAATTCTATGTATAATTTTAGTAGGAATTAGCCGGTGAGACCTGCTTACGGCCCTCTAAGTGTCACACTCCACCCACGGTGCAGGGAGAAAGTCACAGCAGCAGCCAGTGCTGCAGTCACCAGCACACCTTTGGTCCAGCCAGGGCAAGTTGAAGGTTTGCAACGGGACACCTGTGGGGGGGAAATAAATTACACTTTGTATTCTGTTGTTGCCAATTTGTAAGAGGTAAGCTCACAATCAGAGAAGTGTTGTCCTTAATCTTTACAGCAGAAAAATGAGATGGGTTAATCAGTGTTACCATGGCTGCCCAGGAGTCAGCCCTGATGGTCCCCTTCCCGTGAGCGGCGCTTGCTATCCAGGCCTTTGCTGCTGCGGACAGACCCTGAATGTTCCATAACTGCCTGTGAATATCCCTGAGAGTAAAGAAACACAATGGTTAAAAAATAACAATCACTGAGCAGCTGTGGAAATAAGCTGCTTTTCTTTCTTCTTACTGATAAACGATCCTGGTCAGTTCGTGCGCAGGTCTCAGCAAGTGGAGAGGTGCCGGTGGCCATTGTGGCTCTCGCCCAGCCCACTCCCTCTCCAGCTCGTCACCGATCACAGCCAGCTGGCGCCCAACAGCTCGGGCTGCCTGGTCACTGATCCTGTGATGCAAATATGTTTTCTATTTCAATCAATTCTACATATGTACAGTAACAAAAAAACACAAATATATAAGATATCGTGCATCACATTAAACCAGTCAGTTAATATATTTGGACTTGGCTTTATAGCTTTATTTTTCTTTGCTTTTTTTCCCTGTAAATATGTTTGTGGGATACCTGAGGTTCAGGCCAAACAGGATGCTGGTGTCTACTTCACCAGGTCCAGCCTGGAGGGAGACAACCTGAATCCGCTGTCTCGTCTGTTCCACCATCTTCTTTTCTACAAAGGAACCAGGGCGATGCAAAAGTGATTCTTGTTGGTAAAATAGACATAAAGTGTTGAAAAACTCCCATCACGGTAGCCTCATAAAAGCCTTGTGAAAGGGGATTGAAGGTCTTTCTTTCCGAGTTTCTCAACGTTCATAAACAAGCTGTGTAAATACAAGGTCATGTGAGCAGGATGGGTGGTGGTTGTCTTACCGGGTTAGAAAAAAAAAAAAAAAAAACCCTCTAGGTTGACAACAAACAAAACGGGCTCTCCCAGGTTTTAAGAGATGATGTCATCTCTTTTGAATAAACTCCAGAAGTCCACTTCAGCTAAAAAACAGCTGAAGTGGAATTGATTCTGTTTTTATCCAATTTCATTGAGGAAGCCAAACGTCTGATCCACCTTTACAGCCGAATTTATGACTTTCTGTTTTGCTCGGACAAACAGGTTTTTCCTCTTCACCTCCATGCACCTGCCCCCGGACAGTTCCTGGTGTCACGTGCTTTGATGCAAATGATCAATTTTCATAATTTAAATCAACCAAACTGCCTCAATGTCCTCACCAACATGAGATTAAAACGTCATTTTCAACAAATTATTGACTTTAATATCTAATTAAATATGAAAAAATATATAAATAAAGCGTTTGAATGATAGATAATTATTTTTTGTTGTATTTAATAACTTGGACACTGTTTATGTTAACCTACCATTAAATAAAATAAACTGTATCAATAAGTTATAAACGCTATCCATAATATAAACCTTAAGTAATGGTGAGATTAGCAGTGTGTCATGGCCATATTGTCAAAACAAAGAGATGAGGTCATCCATTTCAACGCTAAGGTCGTCGTGAAGATCATCACAAGTATTTTGTTAAAACAGTCTCGTTCCAATTAAATTTAGAGACACACCCTCGAGTAAACACGTAAATTAAACGTTAGATAATTTAAGGAAAACCAACGCAGAAATAATTCCCCCTCCGACAGCGAATACAAGTAAACGTTTGCACGGACCAGAAAAAAAAGTTAAAAAAATAAAAATAAAAAAAAGGTTCTTACTTTGGGTGCAGATTAAAACGGACGCCGCCCTGAAATACATATAAAGACATCATTATTGCGTCATTTGAGCGTTAGAAACACCAAAATAGAGAAATGTTAACGAGGTCTTTTCCTCTACTTACAGCAGCGTCCTTTAATCTTGTTTCTCTCAGGTAACTGCCGCAAACATGATTGGCCGCGCCTTTTACCTACTGCTACCATCGTTCACCATGAAGGGGCGACATTTCACCAAGAATACACATTTTGACAGTGGCGGGGAGCACTGGCGGTAATGTAGTGGGGTGAACTGCACTGTAGAGAGATTTCACAGCTCTTTTCGCCCTTCGATAGCTCAGTTGGTAGAGCGGAGGACTGTAGAGCTGCTAACAGGAATCCTTAGGTCGCTGGTTCAAATCCGGTTCGAAGGACTGAGTTTTTGTTTGGTTTCTGTCCTCACCAAAATAATGAAACTTGCTGGACGTTCACTATTGCTTTCTCAGCCTTCAATAGCTCCGTTGGTAGAGCAGAGGACAGTAGAGTTGCAAACAGGAATCCTTAGGTCGCTGGTTCAAATCCGGCTCGAAGGACTGAGTTTCCGATTGGTTTCTGTCCTCACCAAATAATGAATGTTGCTGGACGTTCACAAGTGACTTCTCGCCCTTCGATAGCTCAGTTGATAGAGCGGAGGACTGTAGAGGCGCTAACAGGAATCCTTAGGTCGCTGGTTCAAATCCGGCTCGAAGGACTGAGTTTTTTGATTGGTTCCTGTCCTCACCAAATAATGAATGTTTGCTGGACGTTCACAAGTCACTTCTCGCCCTTCGATAGCTCAGTTGGTAGAGCGGAGGACTGTAGAGGCGCTAACAGGAATCCTTAGGTCGCTCGTTCAAATCCGGCTCGAAGGGCTGAGTTTTTTGATTGGTTCCTGTCCTCACCAAATAATGAATGTTTGCTGGACGTTCACAAGTCACTTCTCGCCCTTCGATAGCTCAGTTGGTAGAGCGGAGGACTGTAGAGGCGCTAACAGGAATCCTTAGGTCACTGGTTCAAATCCGGCTCGAAGGACTGCGTTTTTGATTGGTTCCTGTCCTCACCAAATAATGAATGTTGCTGGACGTTCACAAGTGACTTCTCGCCCTTCGATAGCTCAGTTGGTAGAGCGGAGGACTGTAGAGTTGCTAACAGGAATCCTTAGGTCGCTGGTTCAAATCCGGCTTGAAGCACTGCGTATTTGATTGGTTCCTGTCCTCACCAAATAATAAATGTTGCTGGACGTTCACAAGTGACTTCTCGCCCTTCGATAGCTCAGTTGGTAGAGCGGAGGACTGTAGAGTTGCTAACAGGAATCCTTAGGTCGCTGGTTCAAATCCGGCTCGAAGGACTGAATTTTTGATTGGTTCCTGTCCTCACCAAATAATAAATGTTGCTGGACGTTCACAAGTGACTTCTCGCCCTTCGATAGCTCAGTTGGTAGAGCGGAGGACTGTAGAGTTGCTAACAGGAATCCTTAGGTCGCTGGTTCAAATCCGGCTCGAAGGACTGAGTTTTAGATTTGTTCCTGATCTCAGTAATGAAACTTGCTGGACGTTCACAAGTGACTTCTCGCCCTTCGATAGCTCAGTTGGTAGAGCGGAGGACTGTAGAGGCGCTAACAGGAATCCTTAGGTCGCTGGTTCAAATCCGGCTCGAAGGACTGCTTTTTTGATTGGTTCCTGTCCTCACCAAATAATGAATGTTGCTGGACGTTCACAAGTGACTTCTCGCCCTTTGATAGCTCAGTTGGTAGAGCGGAGGACTGTAGAGTTGCTAACAGGAATCCTTAGGTCGCTGGTTCAAATCCGGCTCGAATGACTGTGTTTTTGATTGGTTCCTGATCTCAGTAATGAAACTTGCTGGACGTTCACCAGTTATGGCTCGCCCTTCGATAGCTCAGTTGGTAGAGCGGAGGACTGTAGAGAAGCTAACAGCAATCCTTAGGTCGCTGGCTCGAAGGACTGAGTTTTTTATTTGTTCCTGATCTCAGTGATGAAACTTGCTGGACGTTCACAAGTGACTACTCGCCCTTCGATAGCTCAGTTGGTAGAGCGGAGGACTGTAGAGGTGGTAACAGGAATCCTTAGGTCGCTGGTTCAAATCCGGCTCGAAGGACTGAGTTTTTTGATTGGTTCCTGTCCTCACCAAATAATGAATGTTGCTGGACGTTCACAAGTCACTTGTCGCCCTTCGATAGCTCAGTTGGTAGAGCGGAGGACTGTAGAGTTGCTAACAGGAATCCTTAGGTCGCTGGTTCAAATCCGGCTCGAAGGACTGCGTTTTTGATTGGTTCCTGTCCTCACCAAATAATAAATGTTGCTGGACGTTCACAAGTGACTTCTCGCCCTTCGATAGCTCAGTTGGTAGAGCGGAGGACTGTAGAGTTGCTAACAGGAATCCTTAGGTCGCTGGTTCAAATCCGGCTCGAAGGACTGAATTTTTGATTGGTTCCTGTCCTCACCAAATAATGAATGTTGCTGGACGTTCACAAGTGACTTCTCGCCCTTCGATCGCTCAGTTGGTAGAGCGGTGGACTGTAGAGTTGCTAACAGGAATCCTTAGGTAACTGGTTCAAATCCGGCTCGAAGGACTGCGTTTTTTGATTGGTTCCTGTCCTCACCAAATAATAAATGTTGCTGGACGTTCACAAGTGACTTCTCACCCTTCGATAGCTCAGTTGGTAGAGCGGAGGACTGTAGAGAAGCTAACAGGAATCCTTTGGTCGCTCGTTCAAATCCGGCTCGAAGTACTGAATTTTTGATTGGTTCCTGTCCTCACCAAATAATAAATGTTGCTGGACGTTCACAAGTGACTTGTCGCCCTTCGATAGCTCAGTTGGTAGAGCGGAGGACTGTAGAGTTGCTAACAGGAATCCTTAGGTCGCTGGTTCAAATCTGGCTCGAAGGACTGAGTTTTTGATTTGTTCCTGATCTCAGTGATGAAACTTGCTGGACGTTCACAAGCGACTTCTCGCCCTTCGATAGCTCAGTTGGTAGAGCGGAGCACTGTAGAGAAGCTAACAGGAATCCTTAGGTCGCTGGTTCAAATCTGGCTCGAAGGACTGAGTTTTTGATTGGTTCCTGTCCTAACCAAATAATGAATGTTGCTGGACGTTCACAAGTGACTTCTCGCCCTTCGATCGCTCAGTTGGTAGAGCGGTGGACTGTAGAGTTGCTAACAGGAATCCTTAGGTAACTGGTTCAAATCCGGCTCGAAGGACTGCGTTTTTTGATTGGTTCCTGTCCTCACCGAATAATAAATGTTGCTGGACGTTCACAAGTGACTTCTCGCCCTTCGATAGCTCAGTTGGTAGAGCGGAGGACTGTAGAGTTGCTAACAGGAATCCTTAGGTCGCTGGTTCAAATCCGGCTCAAAGGACTGAGTTTTAGATTTGTTCCTGATCTCAGTAATGAAACTTGCTGGACGTTCACCAGTTATGGCTCGCCCTTCGATAGCTCAGTTGGTAGAGCGGAGCACTGCAGAGAAGCTAACAGGAATCCTTAGGTCGCTGGCTCGAAGGACTGAGTTTTTGATTTGTTCCTGATCTCAGTGATGAAACTTGCTGGACGTTCACAAATGACTTCTCGCCCTTCGATAGCTCAGTTGGTAGAGCGGAGGACTGTAGAGTTGCTAACAGGAATCCTTAGGTCGCTGGTTCAAATCCGGCTCGAAGGACTGCGTTTTTGATTGGTTCCTGTCCTCACCAAATAATAAATGTTGCTGGACGTTCACAAGTGACTTCTCGCCCTTCGATAGCTCAGTTGGTAGAGCGGAGGACTGTAGAGTTGCTAACAGGAATCCTTAGGTCGCTGGTTCAAATCCGGCTCGAAGGACTGAATTTTTGATTGGTTCCTGTCCTCACCAAATAATGAATGTTGCTGGACGTTCACAAGTGACTTCTCGCCCTTCGATCGCTCAGTTGGTAGAGCGGTGGACTGTAGAGTTGCTAACAGGAATCCTTAGGTAACTGGTTCAAATCCGGCTCGAAGGACTGTGTTTTTTGATTGGTTCCTGTCCTCACCAAATAATAAATGTTGCTGGACGTTCACAAGTGACTTCTCACCCTTCGATAGCTCAGTTGGTAGAGCGGAGGACTGTAGAGAAGCTAACAGGAATCCTTTGGTCGCTGGTTCAAATCCGGCTCGAAGTACTGAATTTTTGATTGGTTCCTGTCCTCACCAAATAATAAATGTTGCTGGACGTTCACAAGTGACTTGTCGCCCTTCGATAGCTCAGTTGGTAGAGCGGAGGACTGTAGAGTTGCTAACAGGAATCCTTAGGTCGCTGGTTCAAATCCGGCTCGAAGGACTGAGTTTTTGATTTGTTCCTGATCTCAGTGATGAAACTTGCTGGACGTTCACAAGCGACTTCTCGCCCTTCGATAGCTCAGTTGGTAGAGCGGTGGACTGTAGAGTTGCTAACAGGAATCCTTAGGTAACTGGTTCAAATCCGGCTCGAAGGACTGCGTTTTTTGATTGGTTCCTGTCCTCACCAAATAATAAATGTTGCTGGACGTTCACAAGTGACTTCTCGCCCTTCGATAGCTCAGTTGGTAGAGCGGAGGACTGTAGAGTTGCTAACAGGAATCCTTAGGTCGCTGGTTCAAATCCGGCTCAAAGGACTGAGTTTTAGATTTGTTCCTGATCTCAGTAATGAAACTTGCTGGACGTTCACCAGTTATGGCTCGCCCTTCGATAGCTCAGTTGGTAGAGCGGAGGACTGCAGAGAAGCTAACAGGAATCCTTAGGTCGCTGGCTCGAAGGACTGAGTTTTTGATTTGTTCCTGATCTCAGCGATGAAACTTGCTGGACGTTCACAAGCGACTTCTCGCCCTTCGATAGCTCAGTTGGTAGAGCGGAGGACTGTAGAGGCGCTAACAGGAATCCTTAGGTCGCTGGTTCAAATCCGGCTCGAAGGACTGAGTTCTTTGATTGGTTCCTGTCCTCACCAAATAATGACTGTTTGCTGGACGTTCACAAGTCACTTCTCGCCCTTCGATAGCTCCGTTGGTAGAGCGGAGGACTGTAGAGGCGCTAACAGGAATCCTTAGGTCGCTGGTTCAAATCCGGCTCGAAGGACTGCGTTTTTGATTGGTTCCTGTCCTCACCAAATAATGAATGTTGCTGGACGTTCACAAGTGACTTCTCGCCCTTTGATCGCTCAGTTGGTAGAGCGGAGGACTGTAGAGTTGCTAACAGGAATCCTTAGGTCGCTGGTTCAAATCCGGCTCGAAGGACTGAGTTTTTTGATTGGTTCCTGTCCTCACCAAATAATAAATGTTGCTGGACGTTCACAAGTGACTTCTCGCCCTTCGATAGCTCAGTTGGTAGAGCGGAGGACTGTAGAGTTGCTAACAGGAATCCTTAGGTCGCTGGTTCAAATCCGGCTCGAAGGACTGAATTTTTGATTGGTTCCTGTCCTCACCAAATAATGAATGTTGCTGGACGTTCACAAGTGACTTCTCGCCCTTTGATAGCTCAGTTGGTAGAGCGGAGGACTGTAGAGAAGCTAACAGGAATCCTTAGGTCGCTGGCTCGAAGGACTGAGTTTTTTATTTGTTCCTGATCTCAGTGATGAAACTTGCTGGACGTTCACAAGTGACTTCTCGCCCTTCGATAGCTCAGTTGGTAGAGCGGAGGACTGTAGAGGTGCTAACAGGAATCCTTAGGTCGCTGGTTCAAATCCGGCTCGAAGGACTGAGTTTTTTGATTGGTTCCTGTCCTCACCAAATAATGAATGTTGCTGGACGTTCACAAGTCACTTGTCGCCCTTCGATAGCTCAGTTGGTAGAGCGGAGGACTGTAGAGTTGCTAACAGGAATCCTTAGGTCGCTGGTTCAAATCCGGCTCGAAGGACTGCGTTTTTGATTGGTTCCTGTCCTCACCAAATAATAAATGTTGCTGGACGTTCACAAGTGACTTCTCGCCCTTCGATAGCTCAGTTGGTAGAGCGGAGGACTGTAGAGTTGCTAACAGGAATCCTTAGGTCGCTGGTTCAAATCCGGCTCGAAGGACTGAATTTTTGATTGGTTCCTGTCCTCACCAGATAATGAATGTTGCTGGACATTCACAAGTGACTTCTCACCCTTCGATAGCTCAGTTGGTAGAGCGGAGGACTGTAGAGTTGCTAACAGGAATCCTTAGGTCGCTGGTTCAAATCCGGCTCGAAGGACTGCGTTTTTGATCGGTTCCTGTCCTCACCAAATAATAAATGTTGCTGGACGTTCACAAGTGACTTCTCGCCCTTCGATAGCTCAGTTGGTAGAGCGGAGGACTGTAGAGTTGTTAACAGGAATCCTTAGGTCGCTGGTTCAAATCCGGCTCGAAGGACTGAATTTTTGATTTGTTCCTGATCTCAGTGATGAAACTTGCTGGACGTTCACAAGTGCCCTCTCGCCCTTCGATAGCTCAGTTGGTAGAGCGGAGGACTGTAGAGGCGCTAACAGGAATCCTTAGGTCGCTGGTTCAAATCCGGCTCGAAGGACCGAGTTTTTTGATTGGTTCCTGTCCTCACCAAATAATGAATGTTGCTGGACGTTCACAAGTCACTTGTCGCCCTTCGATAGCTCAGTTGGTTGAGCGGAGGACTGTAGAGAAGCTAACAGGAATCCTTACGTCGCTGGTTCAAATCTGGCGCGAAGGACTGAGTTTTTGATTGGTTCCTGTCCTCACCAAATAATGAATGTTACTGGACATTCACCAGTTATGGCTCGCCCTTCGATAGCTCAGTTGGTAGAGCGGAGGACTGTAGAGTTGCTAACAGCAATCCTTAGGTCGCTGGTTCAAATCCGGCTCGAAGAACTGAGTTTTAGATTTGTTCCTGATCTCAGTAATGAAACTTGCTGGACGTTCGCCAGTTATGGCTCGCCCATCGATAGCTCAGTTGGTAGAGCGGAGGACTGTGGAGAAGCTAACAGGAATCCTTACGTCGCTGGTTTAAATCTGGCGCGAAGGACTGAGTTTTTGATTGGTTCCTGTCCTCACCAAATAATGAATGTTACTGGACATTCACCAGTTATGGCTCGCCCTTCGATAGCTCAGTTGGTAGAGCGGAGGACTGTAGAGACGCTAACAGGAATCCTTAGGTCGCTGGTTCAAATCCGGCTCGAAGGACTGAGTTTTTGATTGGTTCCTGTCTTCACCAAATAATGAATGTTGCTGGACGTTCACAAGTGACTTCTCGCCCTTCGATAGCTCAGTTGGTAGAGCGGAGGACTGTAGAGTTGCTAACAGGAATCCTTAGGTCGCTGGTTCAAATCCGGCTCGAAGGACTGCGCTTTTGATTGGTTCCTGTCCTCACCAAATAATAAATGTTGCTGGACGTTCACAAGTGACTTCTCGCCCTTCGATAGCTCAGTTGGTTGAGCGGAGGACTGTAGAGTTGCTAACAGGAATCCTTAGGTCGCTGGTTCAAATCCGGCTCGAAGAACTGAGTTTTAGATTTGTTCCTGATCTCAGTAATGAAACTTGCTGGACGTTCACCAGTTATGGCTCGCCCTTCGATAGCTCAGTTGGTAGAGCGGAGGACTGTGGAGAAGCTAACAGGAATCCTTAGGTCGCTGGCTCGAAGGACTGAGTTTTTGATTTGTTCCTGATCTCAGTGATGAAACTTGCTGGACGTTCACAAGTGACTTCTCGCCCTTCGATAGCTCAGTTGGTAGAGCGGAGGACTGTAGAGGCGTTAACAGGTATCCTTAGGTCGCTGGTTCAAATCCGGCTCGAAGGACTGAGTTTTATTTTTTATTAAATACTTTATTTAATCATTTACACAATTTTCCGAACATAAAGATGCATAACAACCCGAACAGTTACCCCCTTCTCCTCCCCCTCCTCCCCCAAAGCAGGTTGGGACATAAAAAAAAAAAATTGGAAAAAAAAAGGTAAAGTGGAAGCTGTACACTGCAACGTCAATGAGTTTCTGTGGTCATCTATTACTGTTATAACGTTACACTAAGAAGAAATTAAAGACAAATAAGCATCAAAGGAAGATTGTAGTGTTGAGATTTGTGAGATGTCAAGAGGTCAACTGTTTGATATGATCAAGAAATGGTTGCCATATCTGATGGAATCTATCTGATTTTTCAGACAACTCGAACCACATTTTTTCTATATGCAAGGTGTGTGAAAGTCCAATGAGCCATATGTCAAACGTTGGAGCTATATCCTTGTTCCAGAGTTTCAAAATGCTTTTCTTCGCAATAACCATCCCAAATTGTACTGCTTGTCCCTTCCAGTGGCTCAGTGTCTCGAGCTGGTGAGACCAGCCAAGAATGCCTTTTTCTGGATCTGGGGGAAAATCATGTCCATAAACCTCAGAATAAAAATTTAATACCTCCCACCAGAATCTACTAAGTTTACTGCAAAACCAGAACATATTGGCCAATGTGCCATCGGCCTGTTTACATTTTACACATAGTGGTGAGGTGGATGGGAAAATGAATGTAGTTTGACACGTGAATAGTGAAGTCTGTGTACCTTATATTGAATTAACTGATGTCCTTGCCCGGACCTGGGACCTTTCTGTGTGGAGTTTGCATGTTCTGCCCGTGTCTGCGTGGGTTCTCTCCGGGTTCTCCGGCTTCCTCCCACACTCCAAAAACATGCATGTGAGGTCAATTGAACACTCTAAATTGTCCGTAGGTGTGCATGTGAGTGTGAATGGTTGTCTGTTTCTATGTGGCCCTGCGATGAACTGGCGACTTGTCCAGGGTGTCCCCTGCCTTCGCCCTAAGACAGCTGGGATAGGCTCCAGCAGACCCCCGTGACCCTGAGCTCGGGACTAAGCGGGTATGGAAAATGAATGAATGAATGAATGAATGATGTCCTAGGACTGAGTTTTTGATTGGTTCTTGTCCTCACCAAAGTAATGAAACTTGCTGGACATTCACAATTCCTTTCTTGCCCTTTGATAGCTCAGTTGGTAGAGCGGAGGACTGTAGAGGCGCTAACAGGAATCCTTAGGTCGCTGGTTCAAATCCGGCTCGAAGGACTGAGTTTTTGATTGGTTCCTGTCCTCACCAAAGTCATGAATGTTGCTGGATTTTGATTGGTTAACCTGAATATGCAACAAACATAGCTCAATATTATACAATTAGGTCACCCTCTAAAAATAATGGCTTAAGTCATTTTATACAAGTTTTTGGGAAAACTCAAAAAGAGATGTCTTGCATTATGATGATGATGAAGATGATTTAAGCCAAAAAAAAAAAATTTAAAAAAAAATTGTAAAAAAAAAAAAAAAAAAAAGACTTTGGCCATTCTTTTAATAGGGTGATGATAAATGACTTCATGTTACACGCATGCAAAATCGAATTACAAATAATAATAAAAAACCTCTATAAAGTAAATAAAAATCATGTGCCTCTTTTTTATTTGCCGCCTTCTGATTTCAATTTAAACAGCAACCTTTTTCCACGAGATAGTAATAAATTTAAAATCAATAAACCAACAAAGTATTAATGATAGTATCTTTCAATGAACATCCTGCCGTGATTGAACAGAGCATTCTGGGATTTGTAGTATCAGCGCTACATGTTTTGTATAATAGCGGCGGGCCAATTTTAATTATACTACGGGTCAAATTTGGCCCGCGGGCCACAGTTTGACACCAATACACCATCGAACACTGGCACCTGCTGGTGGATTTGGACAGTTACATCCTGCAATGACATCCCTGCGTCCTCCGTTGCTAGGTTATCATTCTTCAAGCCGACAACATCGCCGCTTGCCATCGTTATTAGGATCTTCCTCGTTCATTCGTTTGCTTTTAGTGAAAGTAGGCGCAGGTTTAAGTGTCACTGTCAACAACTCCTGTTGTGAAGAGCAGTTTACAAAAGGCGGTGGGCGTTGTCCACTTTGCTTCGCGACGCCTCAAATCGATACATGTCGCCCAAGTTAGCCTCGCTCGCTGCTAGCCAGAAAGCTAACTAAAGATGAGGGCGGTTTTCTGACGATGGTGACACACACATACAACGTTCCGGCGCTGTTTTGTCGCTATGAGCGTGAGTAACGAGTGTCTGGAGGGAGTGTATCACTGACCGGGCGATGTCCGCCCTGCCTCTGCAGCACTCCGGGGAGGGTCCAGCAGCTTGCTAACACCCCTGCCCGGCTAGCTGATGCCGATGACTGGCTCTTTCCTGGCGATTATCTGCAGGTAGGTGCACATGCCGTGGACAAACACCATCCCTTTGCATGCCACGATTATTTTTGCGTCACCTGCGTATTTATGATGTTTGATGATTCTTAAACGTGTGCAGCGGGAGGCACCATGGCCGGTAAGGTGAAGTGGGTGACAGACATTGAGAAATCAGTGCTCATCAACAACTTTGAGAAGAGGGAATGGATTCCAGTCACGGAAAACGAAGACTGGAATTTCTACTGGTAGGCTTCTCTGTCTTCATCAGACGTAATTTCTCTTTCTAATGTACTTTGCAGGCACTTTGGAGGAAGTAGTGGGGCAGAGGCAAAGTCTCAAGTGCATGTGATAAAATTAGAAATGACTGTAATAAGGAAGTCATAAGTACCTCCCACTGCTTCTTTACACGGACCTCAGAGGAGTCTAATAAGTTTCACACAGTCATAACCAGTAATGTAGTTGTTACTGCAAAAAAAACAACCACAACATTAAAAACAAACAAACAACCACACCATTTGTGACTATGTGCAGGATGAGCATCCAGACCATCAGAAACGTGTTCAGCGTGGACACTGGCTATCGTCTGTCAGACGACCAGATGGTCAACCACTTCCCCAACCACTACGAGCTGACCAGGAAAGATCTGATGATCAAGAACATTAAGCGCTACCGCAAGGAGCTGGAGAAGGAGAGTAGTCCGCTGGCTGAGAAGGATGAGAACGGGAAATATATTTACTTAGGTATCAATCAGGTGGCTGAAGAAAGTGGAGAAGGCGGCACACTTTTGAGTTTACCGTAATGGTTTGTGGCGTACATTTTGTGCAGATTTTGTTCCAGTGACGTTCATGCTTCCCGCCGACTACAACCTCTTCGTGGAGGAGTTCCGCAAGAACCCATCCAGCACGTGGATCATGAAGCCCTGTGGAAAGGCACAGGGCAAAGGCATCTTCCTCATCAACAAACTGTCCCAGATCAAGAAGTGGTCCAGGGACAGTCGTACCTCCACGTGAGTGACCGCCATATATATCATCAACTGATACGCAAATAATCACCTTCACTTACCTTTGGCATGGGGTTATGTGCCTTCAGGTTTGTAGCTGCAGCTAGTGGCAAAGAGGCGTATGTCATATCGCTGTACATCGACAACCCTCTGCTGATTGGTGGGAAGAAGTTTGACCTGCGTCTCTATGTCCTGGTGACCACATATCGGCCTCTCAAATGTTACATGTAAGCCCCCTTACTGGGCCCAGTCCACTGTTGATAATGTGTTTATAATCAAAAAACACTGCTTTATACAGCAAATCGCATTTTTATTTATTTTATATTTTTATTTCATTTTACTTTTTTTTTATTTTGGTTCTCAGGTACAAGCTCGGCTTTTGCAGGTTCTGCACAGTCAAGTACACCCCCAGCACCAGTGAACTGGACAACATGTTTGTTCACCTCACTAATGTGGCCATCCAGAAACATGGGGTGAGTCTGTGTTTTGCCCCTTTAACATTAAAGATAAGAAAGACAATATGAGAGCTGCAGGTATTTTCATACTTTCCGTACTTGTCACACTGATTTGGAACTTTGCTGCAATCTCAAAAGCTTGTGTTCCGTTTTTGAAATGCAGGACGACTACAACCATGTCCACGGAGGCAAGTGGACAGTCAGTAACCTTAGACTGTACCTGGAAAGCACCAGAGGGAAGGAGGTGACCAGCCGCCTGTTTGACCAGATCCATTGGATCGTGGTGCAGTCACTGAAGGCTGTCGCTGTGAGTATAGGCCGAGTGAGCACAGGCTGAGTGAGCACACACAAACAATTGGGGGGGGTCCTGTGTCCCTTCGATAGCTCAGTTGGTACAGCGGAGGACTGTAGAGGTGCTAACAGGAATCCTTAGGTCGCTGGTTCAAATCCGGCTCGAAGGAAGCCTTTTTTTTCTTTTTTTTTCGTCGTCCAAAAGCAATTTAACACTTGATTTTCTGTGAGTAAATATAAATTTATCTGACAAGAGTGACCTGTTCCAAACAAAGGACTGACTTTTCAAATTAGGCAGTTCTGCTGTAGTGTCAGCCATATCCGCAGGTTTTGTGATAACATTTTCCCCAACCAGAGCAGATAAAAATGAGACGACACAGCATGAATATTTTCACAGCATTATGCGACTGATTAACCTCAAGGACAACCAGTGGATTTCTCACTGTATTTGTAAGCCCATCTGTTTCCCCTCTGGATCTTGGTTTCTCTTTTTCAATCTGTGACATGAAGGTAAAATTTAGGAAACCCGAGCAACAATAATGTGCTGGGTGACTGTAGACATATGTTTGCATAATACATCTGTCTCCTTACTTCTATATAGCTACAGTTGTCTCCCCCTACCAAATAATTAAATAAATAAAAAACCCACAATCATTCACATCTGTTCACTCAACTTGATGCATGCTTCCTTTTTATTTTAAGTGGCTTACTCACTTTGTGTGTCGGGCTTCGACATCCAGGGCAGCTCAGCACATCCACACATTGGCACACAGTAGTTTTAAATCAGGGGCTTCATGAATTTGAAGTTCCCGTCATATCACAGCCGCCCACGGTGAACGGCTGCTTCCTCTTTCTGAGTCCGTCTCCTTTGTTTCTCTCCGCCAGCCTGTGATGAACAATGACAAGCATTGCTTCGAGTGTTACGGGTATGACATCATCATCGACGACAAGCTAAAGCCATGGCTTATTGAGGTGAGAGGCTCAATGGGTCAGATTATTACCCGAATGCACACTGTTTACACACCTGACATGCCCTGCCATGCTTTCCATGATTACAGGGTGATTGGTTTTGTTAAATGAGAGGCAACTTGAAATGTGCTTAAGGTTGAACCTTGCGTTGTGTACCTTTGGTCTTCATATGTGTGCTGCAGTTGCACTTAAGCACATAAAACAAAGCAACATAGCTGGATAACCACTCTTCCCCAGCTAGATTCAAAAGATAGCATCCAGTCATCACTTGGTGCTGAACTCATTTTGACAGGTGTTCTTCCAGTTGCTGGGTTTCCAGGCTAGGTCTGTGCTATTTCTGCTAGGAGACACCAATCTGATCTATTTTCGGGTGACATGAACGTGGTTTCAGGACATTAATGGTCCTCAGTGAGGAACAGAAAAGACATGTGCCACAAAGCTAGTCAGGGAATGTTTCCCTTGTTCATTATTTCTGCAGGTAAGTTGTCAAGCCCTGCTTTTGTCCGAAAATGTTGTCTTTTTCTCAAACGGCCCACCACTCCAGGTCAATGCCTCCCCCTCGCTGACGTCCAGCACAGCCAATGACCGTATCCTGAAGTACAACCTCATCAACGACACCCTCAACATCGTCACTCCCAACGGGGAGATCCCAGACTGCCGCTGGAATCGCAGCCCTCCCCGAGAGGCCCTAGGCAACTATCAAGTCCTGTAAGTTTTTCGAGATGAAAATTTCATTCAAACTCACCAAATAAAATGTTTTTTTATTCCTGCTGCCAGACCTTTACCAAACATGTGACACATTGTGACACTGGCCACGAGCACTGCAGGTAGTGTAGTGTAGTGTAGTGTAGTGTAGTGAGTGTACTGCACTGTACTGAGAGTTCACTAATTTTCTCACCCTTCGATAGCTCAGTTGGTAGAGCGGAGGACTGTAGAGGTGCTAACAGGTATCCTTAGGTCGCTGGTTCAAATCCGGCTCGAAGGATTGAGTTTTTGATTGGTTCCTGTTCTCCTCAAAGTAATTAATGTTGCTGGATGTTGACGTGTGGCTTCTCACCCTTCGATAGCTCAGTCGGTAGAGTGGAGGTGTTAACAGGAATCCTTAGGTTGCTGCTGGTTTAACTCTGGTTTAAAGGACTCCCTTTTTGGTTGGTTCCTGTCCTCACCAAAGTAATGAATGTTGCTGGACTTTCAGTTGCCGTTTCCTGTCCTTCGATAGCTCAGTTGGTAGAGCGGAGGACTGTAGAGATACCCCACCCGGTTATCCTTAGGTCGCTGGTTCAAATCCGGCTCGAAGGAAAATTTTTTAGCCATGAAACTCTCTGTGTGACCATTGCTGCATTATACTTTTCATCCTTCACTTTGTTTCTTGTTAGATAAAATTAATCTATGCCTTGGTGTGCCTGACATTCCCGTTTCGCCTCTAAAAAGATGGCAATATAATTCCTTCGAGCCGGATTTGAACCAGCGACCTAAGGATAACTGGGTGGGGTACCTCTACAGTCCTCCGCTCTACCAACTGAGCTATCGAAGGGACACATGTGGTCTGTGTCTGTGTGTGACTGGGCTCTGTGTCGCAGGCAGCAGCGTACTGTTTGCATAAAGCCGATTATTTACGCTCCAAAGTCCATGTAAAAAAGTGGAATAAAACCCACAATTTCGTCTCATTTTCTGTGTGTGTGTGTGTGTGTGTGTTTGTGTGTGTGCGCGCGCATTCGCGCATGTGTCACCAGGTACGATGAGGAGCAGGCACAGAGCGAAAATGCTGAGCGTGACCTGCGGAGCCGCTCAGGTCAGTCCCTGGGGTCAAAGGCCGGCAAGGGGGGTGCAGGAGTTCGCCCGGTTGCTGCCACCTGGAAATGAGCTGCTACTGCAAAGTTAAAGGGGCAATTCTGGGTAAAAGAAAAGAAAAAAGAAAAAAAGGATTTATTTTTTTTGTTTCATGACTCTCCACTTTGGACAGACTGAGGGCTCCGGGGACTGACTGCTCTCCAGAGATAATAAATTACAAAAATGTGGAAATGTTTCTGGCTGTTTGTATGAACGAATAAGGTAAAATAAGAGACACTATGGCTGCGAGACTAAGGGTCATATCCAGCCTCACATATCTCAACAGCAGCAGCAGTAGTTCCCATCCCGGCCCAAGCTCTATATTAAGAAGAGGAAGAGCTCTCCAAAGTAAAGGAAGTCATTGTTCGATAACATTTCAAAATAACATTTTTGGACGTCAAGGGTTATGGCAGAAGAAAGAAAAAACCCAAATGCATTCTGTCCATCACTGGATACTAAATGCAACACGAACGCTGAGGATGACAACCTGAACTATGCATGATAACTGAATCCAGTCATGTGATATAAGCAATGAAGAGAGAAGACTTGTAAAGAAATTAAAGGATTTCCCGTCTGGCAGTTCATAGGCTTAATTCAAAGTAAAATAATGTATTTATTTGAATCCTAAAATAGAATTTAATAATGTTTTATAAGTGCATTATCGTTGGGGGGGGGGGGTAATTATGCTAATTATGCTAAATTAGCATGCACTTTACTTTTTCATGCTCGCTTGAATATTTGCATTGATGTCATATGCTGTGCACATAGCTTTTATCTGTTCCTGTCTGTATGTGCTGCTTCACACTATCAAGTTATTTTAAAATGGTAAATGGACTGCATTTATATAGCGCTTTTCCACGGTACCCCATAGCGCTTTACAAAGGCCTCTCGCTCACCCATTCACACACAAATGGGTGGCTGCTGCCATGCAAGGCGAGCGGGATTTGAACCGCCAACCTTTCGGTCATTGGACAACCCGCTCTACCTCCTTATTATTGTCATTTCAAGGGTCACGAGGAATTGTTTGTTCTCTGTTTTCAGTTCGGGTTAATGTGTCTGATCAAGACTCTGTGCTCAAGAACCTGTTTATTTTCTCCAAAGCAGGAATCTTACTTTAACTATCATAAACCTGTTCTGGCTTGTGAAGATAAAATTTAGAGAAAAAAAATACTACTGATTGAAAGACAGGCATCTTGCATTCACTCTTTTCTTCTCCATATACTTCACATCTGGTATTGGTTTTTTTGTTTGTTGTTTTTTTGTCTTTTGAGTTTACATTCATCAGAAGTCAGTCCTTCAAAAGACAGCCAACTGTTTGTTCTATATGTATCAGACGTCTGCATGGCACTGGAACTTGGCTTTAAAAGATCTGATACGCCCTTGACCACCGCCGTCCTGGTGTTTCTACTTTAACTAGCGGATGGTTACTTTTTGTAGTCTCAGCTTGTCAACGTTTGTACACTACTAACAGGAAGTATTTGATTTGTGTAACACTCCAACCTTGTTCCGATACAGAGACAAAATTCACTGAAGGTCGTTGTGTATTAAAATGTAAAAGCAAAGTTAAGAAAGTTGAGTTTCTATAGGGCTTCTCTCTCTTTTTTAATTGTGCAGGGCTTTGTTGTCTTGCAAAAAAGTTTTTCTTCTTCATTTCAAAGTAAGGGTAAAAAGGAAACAAATGTTATGATAAGGGAGGAAGTGGTTATTAAACTTTTACAAAATCTGATTATGTTCTCAAAGTTTCACTGAAGAAAAATGTCTCAAGCAGAATGTGACTGATGTTTTAAGTTTTTGTTTTTGTTTTTTTTGCCTTTTCTTTGAATTTATCCTTCCAAACTGATCCTTTATGTAATCTATTTTTCAAAGGGGAAACACAATATCATGCATTTCTAATGTGAAACGTGTGCCTCTGTTCTTTTTGTTTCTATGTGACATAAATTAGTATGCCTCATATGAACTCTTATTGATGCCCTCTAATTATGGGTTTGAAGCAGACAAAGGGAAATTAGTTTACAACAGTGATTTTGATGGTGCTTTAAATCTAATTGAATATTTTATAATTGGTATTTAATCGCGGGAAGTCTTTGAAAACGATCGCATTTCTTCTCAATGAATTATTAACCTCCAGGGGCCTTCCACGGGGGCGCCAGCAGCCAACAATCCCAACGGTGCCTCGGGACAAGAGAAAACTTTTTTCAATGTGACGTCAAGACAGCCGCGCCTCTCCATGCTGTGCATAAAGTTTACCACTTTACGGCCTTGTGAAATCGGAAGTTGAAGGATTTCGACATAATATGTTGGTATCATTTCACAGTGTCGCAACATTGGCATTTGTATTGTTCCAAAAACACCCAGAAACGTCTCTGCTGCTCATTGGGAATGACGTGGTAGCTTTAAGAAACAATTGATACTGTTAACGCACAGTTCTGCTCGTTTATCCAAGGCTTAAAAAAAAACATACTGTCAAATAAAAAGCTTTTGTGAAACACATTTAACCCTGCAAAAACACAGTTCGCGCCTCGTTTGTCGTGCTCTTATTTTGAAGACCTCTAACCGGAAAACTAGAGCCGTGCTACGTGCGTCTGATGGCCGTACCAGTCAGTCAAACAGCGGTGAGGCTGCTGGGTAGAAGAAAGTGGACCTTAATAGATCCTAGAATCGGCTCCATCAACCGAATTATCTCCTCGAGTGGGCGTAAACCACGAGGAGGACCTAACTTCTTCCAGGTAGGTGTGAAATTCAGACTTTTGTCTTTGAAGTTTTTACTTTCCCCCCGCTACTCAGGCGGCTGTGGCTATCCCGCTAACGTGAGTGCCGCTGTGGGGGCTAACATTAAAGTGAAGTTTCTCTTCGATAAGTTTACGCAAGTGCGACGGCGTATGAGACAGGAAATGAGTACCTCGTTAACAAATAGTAGGATGTCGACAGTTTTTGAGTCGCCTGTTAAAGCGGTCCGAAAATAACACGTCTGCGTGTGGAACCCACAGACGACAAACTACAATGTCTTGGCTGTTTCGGTCTGTCAAGTGCAAGTATTCATGCTAAGAATGCTAAGCTACCCCTTTGGTCGTGTTTTAGAAAATGCTGACGACGTTAAGCCAGACTCTGGACTGTTTTTGTATCATTACACGGGACGTATAGCTGCCGTGTTCTTCACATTTTCTTCCCACAGCAGCTGTTGAGCCTTTCGCAGGCAGTGTCTCGGAATGATAAAGGGCGGGGCAGGTTTCGCAAGTCAAGATAAGCCCCCCCACCCCCAAGTCTCTGACTGTCATGTCATCGGACATTGAATGCTTCCATCATTGCTGTTAAGGCTGTGACGATACCATGCATTTCTTTCCATAGAAACGCTGTGCTTGTGCCATTGGGCCTCTTGGCTGTCTGGTCGGTTTCGTTTTAGGGGTTGCTCGATTGCTTTTCCTCAGTTTGCGCAGTGGCTGCCGGATGCCAAGTTCAGCCCTCCGTCATGCTATACGTCTAACGTCCAAACCATATGTTTTGGAAGACATTTTCAGTCACATCCAAGTCAACACGAGGTGATACATCACGTGAAACCAATAAGTATCTGGCGCGCGATTAACACAATTCTACCCATCATGAATCACTGGAATGTATCAGTCATACATTAGTGTTGGTGGCTGATGTAGTGACTGTTTGTATCCGTGGTGTGTTGTCAGGCTAGATCACTTGTGAAAGGCTCTTGCTTCCCCTTTTCGACTTGGGGATGAGATTATTCTCACACTTGTCAGCCGGTTGATTTTTTTTAGAGGATTTGTTTTTAGTTCACAAATCGCGTCTTTTGGAGGCGACACAGTTTATTATTTAAAGTGTCCCATTGTTGTGTTTGATACTAGAACGCCTGTTAAATACGTACAGGACAATGAGTTCCAGCAGAGCTAAATGCGTGTGCCTTCTGACTCGACACGATCCAAGACAGCTTAAAACTATAAGTAGATTATGTGAGAAATTGTAAAGCACGTTTTAAACGGTTAATGGGTTCATATATGTCACCATGACACATTGGTTGCATTTAGTTTAGGTCAAGATTTCTCAAGGTTCAGCTGTTTGAGAACCTAAATAAAATATGTTCTGATGTTCTGATCTACCGCAGCAACAGTTTGATTGTCGCTTATTGAGCTGTTTTAAAAAAGAAAACAACTATATGAATAATTTGTAGTTGCCACCGCTACGTCCAATGTAACCTCCAATGATCGACTTTTTGTCAGAAAATCCAATGTACCTTAACCAGACACCGCGGTCAGAGAATGTGATCAGCTGATGAACCAAAACAGAGACTTGCTGTGAATTTCTGTTGCTGTTCTGTTTATGGGCTGTGCGGTTCAGAGCAGCTGAATGGCGAAATTTCAAACGCCTGCGTAAACTTTCACATTCCTCTGAGATGGATTCTTGTCGCCGTGAGAGAGTTTTCCAGTAGGGCAGTAGGCAGTAGGCATTGTTTGCATAGCAGAATGCGTTCATGCCACTTTCCTGAAAAGTCTGCCTTTTTAAATACATCACATGAGACACGGCTCGGTGTGCGGGACCCGGGGCTTCCACAGGAAAAAGGGCCTGCCGGACGGTTACGTCAGGGTCTCCCTTTCCCTGACATTTCATCACGAATTTCCCTCCATTATTGTTCCCTCACTGTGCCGATGGCATGTCCAGTGGAAAATACCTGAACATGTGGAACAAATGCCATTGTTTCTCCTTCAGCGCAGCGGACGGGTTACGTTCAGTGCGCCCGGCGTTAACCCGCTGTTGCTGGAGCGATGGTTTCAGCGATCATTGTTTTGGAGCCTTTTTGTCCACGGTGTTAACGTCCGCCGCGGTGCCGTCTGAAGCTGGAGAGGTGGGTGGAAGTACTGGGCAAAGTCGTTCTTTGAGGCGACCACATTTCTGTGAGGTCGGCAGTTCCGCGCAGCTGTGGAGCTCACACGAGGAACGAGGGCAGAGGGGACCGACTGACAGCGAGAGAAAATCAAGGTTACGACCCGCCATCGCCATGGAAACTCGTGACCTTCGACTCAAGATTGGGCCGTAGTTGTTATTTCTTTTCCCCCTGCTTCTTCTTACCCAGCTTGGATTTAGCAACGTCCCGCTGTGAAAACGCAATATTGGAGGGATGGATCAGCTCAGCTGCGGCCTGTGGCTCTCAAGTATTGCAGGAGTTTTAGGCAACAAAGGAAGGAAATGGAAAAAGACCCTCCAAAAATACATCCTGTCGAATAAGCAATTTTCGTACGCTTAAGACATCAAGGCGCTGCATTGTACGCCAACACAGAGGTCGTTACGTAATTATGCTTTCCTTAAAACACAATGATGATGATTATGAGTCACAGTCACAGTTTATACGAGCAGTAGTGAACATTCTAACATTCAATTCCCTTTGGGATTTTCCTTTCTTTAAACAATAAATTGGTCTTGCTCATATCACAGGACACTTTGAAGCATGCTGCCATATTCTTAAGGTTAAACCTTTGCAGTCATTTGCTGCTGCATTTAACAATATATTAACTGTGTGGGAAGGAAAGACACCCTTGTTGCTTAAGCAAAGTAGGATTAAATTACCCCCCCCAAAAAAAAGCAATAGTAAGAAACAACTTGGATCAGTTTATCTTCCGTACACATGACAGTAATCTGAAGATGTCCTTCTCTGCTGATAAGCTCCACTCTGCTTGGCTTCAGCCTCAGGACAGGTATGCAGGTGCCTGTCAGCTGTCTGTGCACTCATCCCTCCAGTTTGTGTTGTCGCCTGTTCCTCTGATCCGTCTATGACGCAACGTCTCTGTGATGACAGCCGGAGCACTTTGAGGAGCATAAACATGAGGACAGGCACTTTGCCGGTGGCTTGTGGGAAAGACTGCTTGGTGCTTGTGTTTTTCATGTTGAGTAAACTCCATCGTCTCCTCTGATCTATTTATGTTCTTAATCTCTGACTTGTTTTCGCCTCCCCGCGCTGACGTTTAAATGTCGTCTCGTGTGTTTGTCGCTTAAACACAACTCGGGTGCTTTTTTTGTGATACCGCAAGCTTTTAATAAAACATGCTTTTATGAACCGTCATCTAGTGAGTGGCCAATACTAAGATGTGGACCACAGATGTGTCATGTCAAGATCTTCAGCAACCCTGACCCGACCGGGCATAAAAAAAAAGTGCAATTTTGTGTATCTGCATTTGCAGGAACTCGCCAGTTTTTGTCTGAGCATTCATTGCATCGTTAGATTGCCAAATGTTCTCCAGCAGGGGGGAGAGATTGCGTCGACTTCAGACCTTGACTGAGTCAACAGCATTGTGTGCAGTCGGGGGTCAGACCAGGTTCAATTGTTCGGTGTGGTTGCCCTCGTCCTATAGAGTGAAGGGTGAGCAGACAGTGGTTCCTGTTGGCTGAGATTACATCACGTCCACGGAGAACATGTTTGTGATGAAAGAATTCTGTGATCCTAGTCGTGAAACCGCCCTGTGGAAATCTCTCTCTGTCTCTCTCTCTGTCTGTCTGTCTGTCTGTCTGTCTCTGTCTCTCTCTCTCTGTCTCTCTCTCTCTGTCTCTCTGTCTGTCTGTCTGTCTCTCTCTCTCTGTTTTTTTAATCTCACCAAAGCTGCTCCAAGACGAAGAGCGTATTTTATCCCGCTGGATGGGCCGCCGTGCTCAGCAGAACCTGATGTCGTGTTGCCATGTTTAGAGGAGATATTTGTGGCTCGTTTGTCCCCTGTGCGTCCCTCAGCAGGCTGCAGCGCCTAATGATGAGTGTGGACAGCTGGGAGGGAAATGCAGAAAGGGCAACGGGACAGTGTCAGGCTTGATAACATTATGCTTTTAATCTATTGTGTTTTTTGGGTGTGAATCTCACTGTTAATCACATCAATTCTAATCCCTACGAGGGTTCACAGAGAAGACGAGTGGGATGATTGAAAATGACTGTTTTGAATCTCAGCACTGATAAGTGCATTAATAACGTGAAGCTGTTTTAGTGAAATATTTAGTCACGATTATTGTCGTGATTGGAACTCTTACAGCAGGTTACAAATGTTTCGTTTAGGTTACGCAGGTTACGAAGCTGTTTGAGGAAGTTGAGTAAAACGTGACATGTGGTTGTCGCTAGAAGTGATTGCAGAAGCCGTGTGTGTGTGTGTGTGTGTGTGTGTGTGTGTGTGTGTGTGTGTGTGTGTGTGTGTGTGTGTGTGTGTGTGTGTGTGTGTGTGTGTGTGTGTGTGTGTGTGTGTGTGTTGGACTGACCTGATTGTAAATTACAAACGCAGCCAAAGGGCAGATTGTTCCCCCAGCGAGCCGTGGCCACAATACAGCTCTCTGTCCCTGTCCTGGCCGGAGGGCACGGGCCACTGACCATTGCATTGAGCAATACACACACACGCTAAAACCCTCATGCCGTCTCATTCAGCTGAATGAGACCTTGTGTGTTCACACACACTTGGCACTCAAGTGCATCCTGTGTGATTCTGCAACAAGTGGGCGCTTTAAACTGCAGACTAGAAGGGCATTGCATTGATATTTCTGATGTCCGGATCAGTGAAACTGACTGGGACTGATTTGTGTGTAAGAAATATAAATGTAGGTTACACACAAGATTATATTTTTGTTGTTTAACCTGATTAAGCCACTTATTTAATACAATTTTATGACGCAACACTGAGCCTGAACAATCTCAAATAGCATTCGCCACTGTGTGTGTGTGTGTGTGTGTGTGTCATGTAAAGTTAAATGTAATCTTCAGCAGACTCTTGATTCGGCATTTTGGGAATAATTTCATCCAAACTGTGCGAGCCGCGCTTGCACCCAGAGAGCAGATTGCCGGCCGACTGATGGAGAAAAGGAAGTCGGGGCCAAAGGCGCGGAACAGAGGAAGGGAGCTGGCGCGAGGGATAAAGAGAGAGACTGTCTGCAGGGGCTGCCGAGTTTGAAATGATGGACGCGAGGGGGAGACGCGGGTGGTGGCCGCCAACACAGGAGGCGCTGTGGCATCCGTCGGAAGCAGAGGAAGCTGCGCGCTGCGCGCTTTTTGACAGCGAGTCAAACCGACTGGGCGTCCCGCCGGGAGGCCACTGTGGTTTCATTGTCATGTGTTTAGGTTAAAGACATGGGGAGCACGTACACACACAGAGACCACACACGCACCTGCTGGCTGAATTATGGAACCAGATCACACGCGTTCTCACCACCTCTTCCACGCCTCTCTTGATCACTTCTCAGATCTGGATATTTTCTGACTGGCTGACACCTGTGGCCTGTGAATAGACAGTGAGTGCTCGGAGGATGGTTTTAGACTCGGTCGTCACATCACGTGCCCGTTGAATCGCACAGTTAAAGAGAACAACGATGGGAAATGTGGATTTAGAAACCAGTTTTTCGTGTTGAGACTCTACATTCTCCATTCAAAGAAAGTAATATTGGCCAAATGTGCTCGGTTAACACAACTTTGAAACTTCTCTCCTTCATCAAACTAATAACTCCTCATGCTACAGCACACAGAGTGGAACTCAGGGCAGCAGCAGCACCATGTCGGGCTCCTGCGACGGCTCCATGGTCGACATCTCCAGCGACAGCTTCTGGGAGGTCAGAGATCCTCGAGCATCCAGGGCTCCCAAAAATATCCCTCAGTGAGCGTCTTAAACATTTTAATCTTTCGCTCTCTCTCTCTCTGTTTTCTGGTTGCCAGGTCGGGAACTACAAGCGGGCGGTGAAGCGGGTTGACGACGGCAACCGGCTGTGTAACGACCTCATGAACTGCATCCACGAGCGGGCGCGCATCGAAAAGTCCTACGCGCAGCAGCTGACGGAATGGGGGAAGCGCTGGCGGCAGCTCGTTGAGAAAGGTGCTGTATCTAACACCCAATCCATTCCATCCCAGTAGCCATGGAAGCCAGGCCTCCTCAGGGTCTGACCAGTCCCCCGCTCCTCTCTCCCCAGGCCCTCAGTATGGCACGCTGGAGCACGCCTGGCTGGCCCTGTCCACCGAGGCGGAGAAGGTGAGCGAGCTCCACATGGAGGTGAAGGCGGCGCTGATGGGGGAGGACTACGAGAAGCTGAAGAACTGGCAGAGGGAGGCCTACCACAAGCAGATGATCGGCGGCTTCAAAGAGACCAAAGAGGCCGACGACGGCTTCCGCAAGGCCCAGAAGCCCTGGGCCAAAAAACTCAAAGAGGTTGGTTCAGCGGGCTTTGTTTCAAGCCTGTTGCTTTCTATCTGTGACAAACCAGCAGCTACAAAACAAGCCAGCTCACGATTAATGACTCCGCGTTGGCACTCAATGATATAATACACTCCATTCTTTGTGCAGCAGTGTGCATGTGAGAGCATCAGAGGGAGCATTTGCATGCCCTGGGCCTGCTTCCCCGTGGTTGTGTCTGAGGGTGGCGTCACCAGGAGGTGGTGACACCCACACCCCGGTCGCTCAGCAGAGACCGAGCCGCTCTGCTTTCCATGATTTATTGAACCAGCAGAGGGCAGGAAGGAAATGAGGCTAATTAACTGGGCGAGAAAACAGGTTAGTGACATAGCTGACGTGGGCAGTAAGTCAATAATAGACATGTGCTCGCCAAATCTGGAGCCGCGTTTGACTCGTAGTCTCGAGTCTCGAGCGCTGCTCTCTACACTTATAGACACGGGGACACTTTGAGTGCTGGTCATCTAAAATGACTGTGACAGGTGTTAGGTTTTTACTTTTCCCCGCAGAGGGGATGGGGGGACTTTGTGTTTTATTCTTGTACGTCTTCTTATGATCTAGTTCCTCGTGTGATTCATTTTCTGGAGAAATGAGTCATATTAAGTGGAAGAGTTTGCTTCCTCAAAGCCTGTAGGAGTTGAAATGTCACAAGAGGAGTGGTTCGTTCGGGTTGTCATCATTCAAACGTGGCTATTTCTGTGCTGCCCCCTTGTATGCGACTCGCTCGTGATTCATTCGTCCCCGGCTTTTGTTTGTCTGGAGCCTCACTGGGACTTTTCCCCAAGAATGGCAAACGGGTTACATTTCTTCCTCCCGCCTTGCACAGTTGTCAAACATGTGGAGTTGCAAAAACACCAAGAGTCTCCGAGACTTCTCCTCCTCCCTGATTGCCTCCCACACACCGTCCTACCAAACCCAGTCACCGCTGCCTGTGTTTGATGTCTTTTAAATTGATTGCATTCACAGATGGAGGGAATGAAGAAGTCTTACCACTCCGCCTGCAAGGAGGAGAAGCTGGCGGCCAGCCGGGAGACCAACAGCAAACTGGAGAGCAGCAACCCAGAAGCCCAGAAGAAGCTCCAGGAGAAGCTGGAGAAGTGTCAGCAGGAGGTGCAGAAGGTAGGACTTTTTCCATAGTGGGAGAGGGGAAAAGATACTAATAGGTGGAAATATGATAGGTCATCCTGTTCTCCTAGTGGGTTTGTTAATATGCATTTATGTGTGTAACTGTACCACTGTTTTCCCCCAGACTAAAGAGCGCTACGAGAAGTCTTTGGAAGAGCTGGACAAGTTGACCCCTCAGTACATGGAGAACATGGAGCAGGTGTTTGAGCAGTGGCAGCAGTTTGAAGACAAGCGAATCTGCTTCTTTAAAGAGCTGCTGCTGGAGGTCAAACAGCACCTGGACCTCTCGACCAATCACAAGTCAGTTTGCAGGACGACTTTAAACGAATAACCATCCATCGCGGGCATTGTCAATATTGCAGCCACTTTATTTATGGGCCACGTTGCCTTGTCAGATTTCAGACCATCTACCACACGCTCGAAGACACAGTTTCTGCTGCCGATGCTGAAGAAGATCTGAAATTGTTCCGGTCAACTCAAGGCCCTGGCATGGCAATGAACTGGCCACAGTTTGAGGTAAATGGAGATTTGAGAATGAGGATTTGTTGAACTGAAGGGGAGCAATAGGAATTAACCATTCATAGTGCCATTTATTTCATTTGATACATTTCACAACAGGAATTAGACTAAAAATGTTCAATTTGTGACTCTTGTTTTCTTTTGTTCAGACAAATAAGTGTCAGTTCTATACTTATTTGTCTGAACAAAAGAAAGTAAGAGTAATTTCACAACAGGCTTTAATTGCCCACTAAAACAAGCACAGAAGTGAAGCGATGCTGAACTGAATGCTTCTCCAATCCCAACATGGAGAGCAGATTTTGCTGCATTACAGAAAAAAACTGCCAAAGCTTTTTGCAACGCTGCACGCAGCTCGTGCACAGCCTGTAACTCAGGGTGTTTTATGTCGGCGAGCCGTGCAGTTCTGCAGCCGAGGTGAAAGTAAATCTGTCCCCAGCGATGAGAGCGATGGACCTCATGCCGTCTTCTTTGCGCACGGCTCGTAGACGCCGGGGCAGGACGGCGAGGAGATTCTGCATGGGCCTGCACTTCTGTAATTTATCGAGTGTTTCCCCTGCAGCCCCGCAGAAAGAGCTGCATTAACTCGCAATTAACTTCCATGAGCTAACATTGCCTTAGTCTCTAGCTGCGTTTCCATTATAGTTTTTCCGCAAAAATGAAAGCGATATTTCCTAAATTTCGACAAAGTCCAACTGCGTTTTGCAGGCGTTACCATTGAATGGCGTGAAGCGCGTAAGATGTAATTCTCGTCAAATTCCAGGAGTTTGCTGTTCAGAATGGTTGTTATATTTTTCTCTTTGATTACTTGTAAAAAAAATATTCCTTCTCCTCCTCCTCCATACAAACATAACGCGGCATTTTCACTTGAAGTGATCTGGTCACGTGACCCCGTACGTCACGTCTGCTGACGTGTAAATGCGGGGGGAAAAAAGTGTTTCCATGACACTTTTGCAATATAGCTCTATATCAATTTGTCTGGAAAACCACCTCATGAGAGCGTTCAAACCTTTTAGTGATATTTGAGAGGTTTTTCCAAGTTTAGTTGTTTCCATTACCAGTTGTTTTTTTTAAACTGCAATATTGAGGATTTTTTTGCACAATTCTAAGGGTAATGGAAACGCAGCTGGTGTCCACTGCGGCTTTAGAGGTCGTGTGTGCCATCCACATTAATCCTGCTCTACACCTGCTCCTCCTTCACCATCCCCTCCACCCCCCTCCATGTCTGACAGAATTTGGACTGGTCCCATCCTCGCTCCTTTAAGAGAAGGTCCATTAGAGTGAGTGAGTGTGTGGAAAGCGGTTGATCCTCTCTCGAACCCTCAACAGTGCTCTCCCTGCTTTCGTTTTTTGCGTGTGTGTGTGGGTTTGACGTGTGTTTCTGCGACTCGTCCGCGAAAGAAAATACACACTGTGCAGTGCAGACAGCAGGACTGCCTCTGCGCTGCTAGATCATATCAGATTACAACGACTAATATGACTCGACGCACCACTATAAAAACAGCTGACTCATCCCTTCAGCCTCGACCTCCGCCGACCTTCTGCGTCACCGTGGCGTGTGCGAGCCAATCGCCGCGTGTCACATGACCGTGGCTCGGCAACAAGTCTCGCAGGTCAAGAGGGCAAAGCTGGAGAACGTTTGGTCTTTAGATGTTTGAGAGGCCTTACAAATCAAGTCAATGGGGTGCAGTGCGCTCTCTTCCTAAGCCTGGAGGTCACGCTGAGTGTGTCATTTATATCGCAGAGGAACAGCACAGCCGCTGCCTGAATTCAAAACTATTTGCTGAATTAGAATTAGAATTAGAAAGGCAATCTAGCATTTAAAAAAAAAAGTGCCTGTGTGGTTCATCAGCGTCGACGTGCTGTCTGGTATCGGGCCATCTCTCTGTCAACACTCTGCTTTGGGTAGCTTTCTGGTGACTAGGACACCGTGTTTCTCCCCTTCAGGTGACGGATGCTGTACATGTGCATCACGTGCACTAGCAGTCAAAAGTCTGGACACAGCCGATGAATTTAATGTCTTTTCTTTCATTCTCGTGACTATTGACATTGCACTTTCTCACTGAGGGCATCAAAACTACGTATGAACACACATGGAATTATGTAGGAAACAATAAAAGTGTAAAATAACTCAAACACGTTTTATATTTCAATTCTTCAAAATAGTCACCCTTCATGAAAAGCATATTTAGAGTTATTTAAGGTGTCTTTCTTTGCTGCTTAATTACAGATATCTTGCTCATTTATTCAATGTCTTCAGTATCTATCTGCAGTGTGGAAAGTTGTAAAGATAAAAAAAAAAAGAGAAGGTGTGTCCAGGCGTTTGACTGGGAGTGTACATGTACATCTCATTGAAGCAGGCCTCTTGTGTTCTGTGCAAACACACACTCCTCACAGCCACAGCAGCAAAAATCTCTATCACAGCCTGAGAAATGTTTGACACTTACGTTTTTCTCCTGTTGTTTTTCGGACTGTGCTGAAGTGAGTGTTTACTGCCATGCACATGCCTGCGACATTCTCTTCCTCTGCTGTGTGTGAAGGCATGTTTTCAACCAGACAAAACCACCCAGGTGGCTTCACGTCCAAGGTTTCACTCTCTCCTGTGTGTGTGTGTGTGTGTGTGTGTGTGTGTGTGTGTGTGTGTGTGTGTGTGTGTGTGTGTGTGTGTGTGTGTGTGTGTGTGTGTGTGTGTGTGTGTGTGTGTGTGTGTGTGTGTGTGTGTGTGTGTCAGGACTGGTCCATAGACTTGAACCGAACCCTCAGCCGGCGAGAGAAGAAAAGGCCGTCGGACGGCGTCACTCTGATGGGCATCAGTCAAACGGGCTCGGACCAGCCAGTGCAGCCCAGCCAGAGCACCAGCAGGTACTTCCAGACGTCCACCGACGAGACAAACAAACACTTCACACCAGCACCACATCGGCTCCCTCGCAAAATTCCGCTCCGTCCCTCAGAGCGGTGGTGAGACTGCCTCTGAAGGAACGCCTGTAAAACGTTACATAATAGACGTTCTGGGAGTGACGCGTCGCCCGTACGGCCGTTTCCATGGACAAAGTAAACATCTCGTCACAGTTGGTTGGGAAAGAATGTGTGCCTGCGAAACCAGAGTCAGCTGGTACAAAGTTGACTGCTGGCCAAATAAAGTAATGTGGAAACATTACTCAGAGTCACACAGAGACATTCATAGCACTGGTCTTTGCACTGGAAAGCGCCCAACAGCCAGGATTAGATTAGTGGTTAGTCAAACACCTGTGCCGGGACCCAGTCAGCAGCTGCGTTTCCATGACAGCTTGTCGCAAAATAAAAGCCATATTTCTTAAATTTAGACAAAGTACAACTGCGATTTGCAGGTGTTACCACTGAATGGTGTGAAGCGCGTAAGCCGTAATTCTCGTAAAGGCTCGTCCCGCGAGACCCCACTTTGAGGAGGATGTATAAATATGCTTTTCCATGTTTCCTGCCAAGAATGGTTGTTATATTTTTCGCTGTATGGTATTGCGAGCAGAAGACCTAAAAGGATACACTTTTTTATTTCCCCAGAGTTCCCCAACAGACAAGAGACAAATGCTGTCTGTAATGCTTGTTGGCAAACTGAATGTTGTATGACAGGGAACCTTTTTTCTTTTTTTCTTTTTTTCTTTTAAAGCCATGATAAGATAAGAGTCCCAGCAGAGAAAATGTTACTTGGGTGTTGTAGCAACAGCACCAGGGGGACGTGGGAGCTGCTTATGGAAACAACAACAAACAGCTGATTAGGATTTGAGGCTTCATTCACGCATCGCCGTGCATCAGCAAGCCCACACGGCTGAAGTTGTACATTTTGCGCAAAGTAGGTGTACGGAAAAAGGAATGAGTGCATGTAGAGGAGTTGGTAGTGGAATGTCAGGAACGGAAAGCATTTGACCTCTGAACTCTAGAAGTTTGTGTGTGCCTCCCCCCCGCCACACACACGCACCACCGCCGCTGCCGCTGCCATCACCACCAGCAATGAACTGCTTATTGTTTCTTGTTGTTTCCAAATCTGTGAGTGGAGGATTTTTTTTCTAAAATTGATTATGACAGACAATGTAGTTAACAGGTCATTAACTACATTGTGAGGCAGGATATATACACATGTATATGCAGAGGATATAGACATTTATAAAAAAAAAAAAAAAGAAGGGCAGTGTCAAGAAGAAAAAGAAGATGAAGACATTTGATTGGAGGATTTCTGCACACACTCTTGACCAGGGTCTGGATAGTGTCCATCAGGAAATGCGTGGTGGCGAGAAGGTGGCATATCTCTTCAAAACGCTTCGGGTTCACAGATCAAGGTGTGGCTCAGTTTGTTGACTGAAGGCATCCAACGTTACATTGTGCCAGACTCCTCATCCAACAGTGTTTGCTGTCATAACTCCGCTAAGGGCGGCGAGTGGCGTGACTGCGCAAACAGAGGCGTTCACGTCTCCGAGCCTCAGCTTCGGATCCTGGCGGCACGCAGCTGTTCTTGGCGGTGCAACCTTTTCTGACAACGGGGGAATGGAAACCGAGCATTTCCTCCGATACAGGTGGTGGAAGCCAGTCGCAGGTTCTGCTCCCTCCGTGCAACAAACAATTCCAGGAAGCAAACTGCTCTCCTTTGACTCGATGGTAACGGCCTTTCGCCGTGCAGCGTATGAAGTGTCGCGTCCTTTTCAAGCTTTTCTGTGAACTATTGTACACAAAGCCTCTTGGTTTTGGTAGAAGCGCTCGAGGAGGTGGAACTAATGTATATTTATGTGCTCTGTGTTGTGTAGAATACAACTTTGTTCACTGTTCTTACTGCCTTGTTTGTGGTGATGGGACGTTTCAAAACAGTAATTACTGGTTCCACGGTGTTTTTGAGGCGAAGCCACAATTGAGTATTCCAAAAAGAAACCCTCCAACAGGATCCCAAATGTTTTCTCTGAGAGCCGTGTCAAATGTCTTTAACCAAAAAATTTTTTTTTTTTGCCGAGGCTGCTGAAGTTTGACATGGAGGACGTTCAACTTCCCGCAGGATCTTGCTGCCAAACCTGTCGACTGGCCTGTCACTTGCTCCCTCTTGCACGGCAAATGAAATGAAATGCTGAGCTTCAGCGCTTTGCCCTTTGCTAAAGCTGCGTGCTGAGCTGCGATAGGACGCTCTGAAAAAAACCATCGTAAAGTGATGGTTTTTTTCAGATGTTTTTTCTTGCGTCTTAATGGCGAAAGAACGCAGATGTTTGTCAATGAATTAACAACAAGCGACGAATACACAGCTCCTGGAGTTCCATCGCCGTTGGAATGTGTGGATTGTGAAACATTTTTTCCCCCCCTGCAGGTGTTTCAGTGTGTATCTGTGTATGTAGTGTGTGCATGTAAACAACCCATTTCTCACTGTGCCCCTCCCCCCCCCCCCATGTTGTCAGCTTCACTGTGCCCAATAAAACAGCGCCAGCGGGTTCAAATCCCTTTGACGACGACAACAACGACGACGAGGACGAGGAGGAGGAGGAGGAGGAGGGGGTAGAGGAGCCGGCGGCAGAGCAGAGGACCACAGTCAACCACATCAGTGTGAAAAAAGAGGAAATGAAAACGTTGGTGAAAAGGAGTAAAACACTCCGCCCACCCGCAGCCTCCCCAACATCTGATTTTTCTCCTTCTCCCCTGGTTTCAGTGAAGCATTTCTTCTTTCTCTTCATTTACCTCCTCCTTCCTTTCCTAACCTCCTTCGTCCCTCAGGTGGCAGGTGGATGTTGTCGTTGTCGTTGCTGTTGCTGTTGCTGTTATTGTTTGGCTGTGCATGGTCAGCGGAACAGCATCGCACACAAAGCCGGTTCGTGTGTGTCTGTCTGTGTGTGTCCTGCTGCACTGCTAACTGCCGTGTCTCGCAGAACCTTTGAGTCATGCGCGCCGAGGTGCATGAGTTCGCTGTGGGAAACCCAGTGTGTGCGGCTGTCTTACAGTCAGATCTAAATACACCACCAGTCAAAAGTTTGGACACAGCCTATGAATTCAATGTCTTTCATTCTCATGACTATTGACATTGCACTCTGTCACTGAAGGCATCGCAACTACGTATTTACACACATGGAATTATGAGGGCAAACAATGAACATGTAAAATAACTCAAACACGTTTTATATTTAAATTCTTCAAAATAGCCACCTTTCATAATAAGCATACATAGAGTCATTGAACGTGTTTTTCTTTGCTGCATACTTACAGATATCTTGCTCATGCATTTGATGTCTTCAGTATCCATCTGCGGTGTGGAAAGTTGTAAAGTTAAAAAAAAAAAAAAACATTGCATGAGAAGGTGTGTCCAAGCTTTTGACTGTTAGTGTATGCTAAAAAAAATATGATATTGATATCCTGTCATTGAATGGCGAGCTGTATGCTGATAAAATCTTTATGTGAATTGTGGTACAGATTTTTTTTGTCGACGGAATTACTTTTGATGTCTATTCGAATTTCATTAATATTGCTGGAGTTGAGCAGTTGATCTGACAGTAAACCATTTATCATCTGCGTGTGTGGCCTCGGTGTCTTTTAACTTCTTTCACTGGGAGCTCAGTTCTCTCTGTCTAGTGTGCAGCTCCCTCTGGTGGCCGTCCTGGTTAAATGTCCAATCACGCGTTCATGATGATGATTCCGCCCCCGACCTTTTTTTCTTTCTTTTGTCTTGCTAAGCATCTTGTGGCTGAATTTTGCTTTTTGGATATGCGGCCATGTTGTTTTGCTGCATTTAATCACCTGTCACGTCGTTGCCTGAAACGGAATGCTTGCTGTGTTGCACTGATGCTATAAGTTGGCATGTGTTTTTTTTTTTTGTTTGTTTTTTTCACATATTCAGATCTGAAAAGGAGAACGCTTCCAGGACCAATCATGACTTTTCCTCTGTTTTACCATTCATGACTTGTTTCCCCACTTCCCTCAGCTGCTCTTGTCATGCCATCAAGGCTAGAGGAGACATTTCAAAAGTGTTTTGTCTGCTCCAACAGTGCTGGCAGCATGGAGAAGACCCCAGACTGGTCAGATGAAGACACGAGCGGCAACCCTTTCGCCACCAACGGGGAAGGAAATCCATTTGAAGACGAGCCGGCGTCGCCGGCCATATCCGTGCCAGTCAGAGCTCTGTACGACTATGATGGACAAGAGCAGGATGAGCTGACCTTCAAAGCAGGTGCTGCAGACAGTAGTGATTCAAAATGAAACAGGAGCTAAACCTAAAATTTATTCAGTGCAGTTCCTCAAGCCTAATGGGACGGATGACATTTCATTTCTTTTTCAAGCTAAAAAATGTCTTCCAAAAAAGGAAATGTTGATACAGGGCCCTTTTATTTTAGTTTTTTAAAGCTAAGATTTGTGCGTGGTAAATGTATGAAAGAGGATTACAGCCACCAGAGGAGAAAAAAAATTGCAGTTTTCATTTTGAGTTTTAAGCTGAAATTTTGTGAATAAAGTCAAAAATACCGTGAAAAAAATTCAGCGTAAAGAAGTCAAAATTTTGTGAATAAATTAGACATAAAAAAGAAATTTCATGAATAAAGTTGAACTTTTGTAAATAAAGTTCACGCAAGTAAAGTGGAAATTTCGAGATTAATGAAATGGATGGTGGATTAACCCAGTTACCCACAGTTAAAAGTAAACTGCTGAAAACTGGTGTATGCCACAAGGTAATTGGAAACTGGCGAAAACGCAAGACTTGCGCGCAGAGCCTCTTGACCTTTTGACTTACTTCACATTGACATTAATTGCAAAATGTTGGTTTTACTAACAAAATTTTGTCTTTATTACGTCAACTTTATTCTCGAATTTTATTTTTTTTTTCTTTTCTTGTGGCCCTAATCCTCTTCCGTATAAATGAGTAAGAGCAATCAACCGCAATAATCTTTTTCCCCCCCTCCGCAGGAGATGAATTCATAAAAATTGCCGAGGAGGATGAGCAAGGTTGGTGCAAAGGGCGGCTCAAGGATGGACAAGTCGGCCTCTATCCAGCCAATTATGTGGAAGACATCATCCAGTAAAGAATCGTCACTGCCGCAAATTAATTAATGTGAAGAAAGAATAAATTTCTGGCATTTTCTGAAAGGAGGATGCAGCCAAAAATGAGCGGGCTCTGCTTTCATTTTCATGCCTCTTTCTCCCTGTTGCGAGAGACTGGACTGTTGTGGGAGATGGACAGACAAAAGATTTTTTTTTAAGGACGTCTTATGATATTGATGCTCACCACTGATTGACCCTCTTTAGAAACTAAGAAGATGGAAATTACAACTCCAGATAATTTCATTAAAGGAAAAAAAAGTTTAAGATATGTTACTTGGAAGACCATTTATACTGTTACACAAATAAATAGCTTTTAAAGTATGTATGAGAGAAAAATCACCTTTTTTTTTTTTATTTGTGGATTTCTGTATTATTGATACAAAACACTGGGATGAAACATCTGATGAGTCATATTGCAATGTTAAATGCAGCCTTACTAAGGAAGCCACTGTGGATTCATGAAGGGAGGGTGTCCATGCAAGCGTAACCATGAGAAACTCGTCTCTGCATGTTAAGTGTATTTTTAGGGCACGCTGCGCCTTTGTGTAGAGATGTGATTTTTTGCGTTGTTATTGCTTTCCATTGTTCTGTCATTCCCTTCAGGGTCTATATGAACTTATTCACTGTTTATTTCATAAGGAATGATAAAGGTCAATAGAGCACCGTTGGGATGTAGCCCTCTTGTCTCGTAGCTCACGGTGGCCAGCTTCCTCTAGTCACTGCAACTGAATGTATATTCACTGATGGTATTTCCTCACCCATGTTGTTTACTTTTGCTTATTTCTACAAGCACTGAAACCCCATGCCCCCCACTAACCTCGGGAGAAAAAGATATATACATCCTTGCCTTTTGTTGACCGTTGACTGTAATTCTCTATTTGCCATTGCTCATGCAACACTGAAAGACATTTATCTCACGTGGAAAATATTTTTTTAACTCTCTCACTCAAGTCAAATTTAAGGGAGCAGAATTACATTTTTTTGTGAACATCTATAGCAATAAACCCACTCTGGCATAGCATACGTGATTGTAAATAGCCTGAATAAAACAAATTAGAACAAATCACGCATCCAGATCAGATGACATGTAGCTGGAGGCTTATGATTGTTAATTTATGAGACGCCGCAAGTGCTTTTTGTTGTACCATTATTAGAATGCTGTGACTCCGAATCACTTTGTATAGTAATTGAATATTTTATGGCAATTATACCCAAATCTGTTTTGTGTTAGATTTGTAAATATGATTTTTCTCCACGTCATGTCACATTGGGCCGTACTCAAGTTATGTAATCAACCCTTTTTTTTTTTTTGAAGAATTGTTCTCTTTGGAGCAGTGACATATATGGATTTATGTATGTTGCTGAGACAAACACATGTCGTCGTCATATTTCCTTTGGTTGTGTTTTTTTTTTTTTTCAGAAAGCTGACCTGCAGTCTCTTCTCATGAAGCTACAGCGTTGCTTATTGTTAAGATATCGCTGAAATTTGTGATAGCTATGTCATGCGTTCCACTGTGCTGCCAGAATAAAGAATCATTTTTGTTTTTCTTTCTGGTAATTGTTTTTTTGCCATGTTTTCAGGGCATGTTGCTGTCCATAAAAAAAACAGCAGCAGACGACTTGCACAACAAATATTTGTCAATATTGTCCTTCAAGAAAATAAATTAATGGTAAAACAAACATTCTCGCATGTGTTTTCTTACCACTAACGTTAAATAAAATAAAATGAAAAACGGTAATGTTAAACATCTTCGGTTATTTAATAAAGGAAGGTAACTTTACTAAATTATTGATTATAACTATTTAAATTTTACCCCTCAACAAATAACGGCCCACGAGAGAGTAAAATCTCTTGGCTTGTGTGAGTCGAAGTTCACACTCCCAAAAACGTCATTACCCATAAGTCATTGATACAACAACATAACCACGAGCGATCTTCAGCCAATCAAAGGCGGAGCTCAGTGTTCACCGACTGACGTGTCGCATTCACTTATTCGTGGAAAAACAGGACTGTTTGCCTGTTATTTCTTTCACCAACCGGTTTGACCGACATTAGAACCATGTCAGAGCCGACTAAGCAGGACATTTCGGCTATCTTTAAGCGCCTCCGTTCTATTCCCACAAATAAGGTGAGCGTTTTCTCCTAACGGTCGTACCTTCGGTGTTTTTGTCCAGGAAGTGTGCCAAAGTAAAAGCTCTGACACGTCGCACCCTGTTGGAAATCCGGGTCTGGCCTTTCACTTGAATGTCCCAAAGTCATTATTTCGTGTCAGTTTGAAAGTTGCTTAATTTTGGAGAATTCAAAGCAACCTGTTGTGTGTTGTCGGTGTTTTTAAGGTAATAGTCTGTCGTGTTGAAATCCACGGCTTCCGTCGGCCAAGTCACTGGCAGCTGTGGCTAACTAGCTGAGCAGCTCTGTGACAGCTGCCACTGCCCGTGTTGCTTGAGGTGTACCTTTCGTTCGCTTTAAGCATCACTGAGGTCACCACGGATCGAGACAGCTCGGCATACAGCCTGTGTGATTGATGTGTCTTTTGTGACATGGTCAGTGTATGCCCATTCTGCTGTGGAACTTGGCCTTTAAAAAAAAAAAAAAAAACACAAAAAAAACCCTGATGTTTGTTTTGGTTGAACTTTGAGTCATCACGGTGTCTGACATATGCAAACACGTGATAAGTAATCCATTTTGTAACATTTATTTTTATTATTATTATTATTATTTTTTTTTATATCTAAGGAAGTACTCACCGTACAGTACCAGTCAAAAGTTTGGGAATCTTTGTTTGGTTGCTTTTTTTCTTTATTACTTTCTACATTGTAGAGATACTGAAGACATCAAATATTTGTATATGTGTGGAACTATGTAGCAAAGAAAACAGTTGTAAAAGACTAAATGTGTTTTAAGGAGGGTGGGTATTTTTTGATGACTTGATGCCTTCAGTGAGAATCTACAGTGTAAATAGTCATTATAATGAAAGAAAAACCATAAAAATGAGAGGGTGTGTCCAAACTTTTGACTGGTAACATACTGTATGTATTTGGAATTTTTTTCTTGGTCAGATCTGGAGCAATAACACTTGCTCCGCTGTTTGCTGCTTCCATGTCTTTCTAATTGTTCTAAAACTTAAGACAGTGATCAGTACATACATTATTTTCTTCTGTTTTGACACATAATGTTGATCTTATGTGCTTTGTCTGTATTTTCTTTTTCTTTTCAGGTTTGCTTTGACTGCTCAGCAAAAAATCCAAGCTGGGCCAGCATCACCTATGGCGTCTTTGTATGTATAGACTGCTCTGGGACACACAGGTCTCTTGGGGTGCACCTGTCCTTTATCAGGTAATAAATAAACCATATCTATGGAACATAGTTTTGACCTACACATGCATATTTACTGTCATACGAAATTTCAAGCTCTGTTAAAATGACGATTGTGTGCGATACAGATCCACTGAACTGGATTTTACCTGGTCCTGGTTCCAGCTGCGATGTATGCAAGTAGGAGGGAATGCCAGCGCAGTGAGTCCTTGAAGGCAGCACATGAGCCCACATCTCAGTATTTTACAGCAGTTCCACTGACGACTCACCTGTGTTGTTTTTTCTTTTTTTCAAATCATCGCAGATGGCTTTCTTCAGCCAACATGGGTGCACAACCAACGCCGCCAATGCCAAGTACAACAGCCGAGCTGCCAAGCTGTACCGGGAGAAGATAAAGACTCTGGCCACACAAGCTACCAGACGCCAAGGCACTGAGGTACTGCAGACAAGTTGTTCAAAATGCCCACATTTTATGAAGGGTCCATTTTATACTAATTTACTTTTTTGTCCTAGGCAAAAACAAGCCACATTGCATAATTTGGGACCATTGGGAATCTTATTTTCCTCTGTAGTTTCACCTATGTGCACATAGGGCTGAGCTCCAACTCACTGCTCTACTTATTCACAGTTGTGGCTTGACAGCCAGGGTCCACTCACTCCAACGTCGCCAGAAGACAAGCAGGTGGATTTCTTCAGCTTGCATTCACAGGTACAGCAGTGTGTTTTATTGTGCAATCAGTCCTGTTACTTATAAGCAATAGTACAGTGATAGTGCCGGACAACATTGATTTAATTTTTGCTGTGTGTGTCTGTGTGATTATCCAAGGAGGCTGTTCCTGAAAATCTGAACCTGGCCAAAATGTGTCTCAGCACTTCCACATCAGACAAGTCTGTTACAGCGGGACAAGAAGAAGATGACAACGGTAGACCGTGCTACTCCCCAGTAACAATCAAATATTGCAAGATATGCTAAGTTCATGTATGTGGCTTGTCATGAAAATTAACAGGTAATCTAGACGAGGGGCCGAGTGTGGAAATGCTGAGCGTTTCTCCAAAGGCAAACCCAGGTTTGTGTGATTCATTCGTGCCGCGTGTGTTTTAATTTCAAAGTTTTTGATCTCGAAGAAGTGTCGTAATTGTCCTTTTTTTTCCTCTCCAGAGGTTTCCTCTCTCCTGAAGAAGAAGCCGCCTGCTGCCAAGAAAACAGTATGAACTTATCATCCTAAATGCTAAGAATATGTTGGAAGAGAGAGAAGGCGTGCACGCATTCAGACATTGTGTTCACTGGTTGTGTTGCTGCAGTTGGCCTCTAAGAAAGGTGGTCTGGGTGCTCAGAAGGTGAGCAGCAAGAGCTTCTCAGAGCTGGAGAAGAAGGCTCAGGCTGTCGATAAGCTGAGGGAGCAGGAGAAGGCCTCTGCTGCCACCAAGAAGAATAGTAAGCCTGAGGAGTCCATGTGAGCATTTATTCCTCTTTCTCCAATACTTTTTATAGCTCTCATACCTTTTTTTGTTGTCAGAATATTTATTTCCTGCTTTGGATTTTCCTGTCTGCGTCTCCTTCACCTAGTGCCCCATCCTTGCGGCTGGCCTACAAAGATCTGGAGCAGCACAGGAAAATAGAGGAGCAGAAGTTAAAAGGACTGGATGGGAAGAAGAAGGAGCAAGCCGAGAGACTCGGCATGGGTCTGGGCATCAGGAGGTATGAGGACATACAAGACGTCCTGTGGCAGGATTGAACAGTTTTCTCTCTCACACTCTCTCTGTTTTTGATTCTGCAGTGGAGTGTCTCACTCTGTGACGTCAGACATGCAAATCATCCAGCAGGAGAGGCCACAAGGAGCCAAGACCTCCAAGTTAAGAGGGTTTGTTGAGGAGGAAGAGGAGGAGGAGGAGGATGATGCTGATGGAAGCCGCTTTTTCGCCAAGTAAGATCAACATACACTACCAGTCAAAAGTTTGAAAACACCCTATGAATTTCATGTTTTTTTTTTTTTTCATTCTCATGACTATTGACATTGCACTTTCTCACTGAAGGCATCAAAACACACATGGACTTATGTCAGAAACAATAAATGAATGAATGAATAAAATAATAAATGATGAAATGAAATAAATCATAAAAAGCATATTTAGTAGCATATAGAGTTATTTAACATGTTTTTCTTTGCTGCACAATTACATTTATCTTGCAGTGTAGAAAGTTGTAAAGATAAAAAAAAAAACGCATGAGAAAGTGTGTCCAACATACCCTTTGCCTTACCTCATATACCCTTTGTCAGAGTCCTTGCTTTGCTCTCCATTTTTTTATTCTTTCATAAGTTTTTCCCGGCCTGACAAACCGCCAAGTAAATTCCTCTCACGGTGGGATGAAGAAGGCGAGGAGAAAGGCTGGATGAAGGAGAGCAGGAAGCCAGAGCAAGACTTCTTCTTGACCTCCACAATCACATCAGTGGATGAGAAGTAGGATTTATTGCATCCATAGAAATAAAAATATTTCACCAAATAAAGGAAAGGAAATAAATAAATAAAATAATTCAGCGAATGCGTCTGTGTCTTCACATGCCAGAAAAATATGACGTGCGATAAAGATGAATGAGGGAATTTAAAAAAACAAAACAAAAACAACTCTATTCTTTGTTTTATCATGATCATCATCAACTCTTTTGCTTGTAGACCTTCAGCCAGAAGAAAACCATTTCCGGTTGTTGATACGGGAGAAGCTCAGATGAAGTTTGGAGACACGAAAGCCATCTCTTCCGACATGTACTTTGGGAAACCAGACAACTCTGAGGTACCAAAGCAACACCTGCTTCACGTGCACTCCATATTTAGATTTTTTTAGAAGTTTAATTGATAACGTTTTAAGTCTTTTTTGCAAATGTTCTTTAGTACGAGGCCAGAACCAAACTGGACAGATTTGCTGGAAGCAGCTCCATAAGTTCAAACGACCTTTTTGATGACCCCAAAAAACAAGCTGGTATGACCCCTTTCTCTCTTTAGTTCTGAAAATCAGGTTATGATCGCTTGTCATCTTCTTATTTAAAAAAAAAAATGAATGCATTTTCCGTCCGTCTGCGTGAATCTTTCTTCGTCTTGTGCACACAGGAAGCTCATACCGTCTCACCAACATGCTGCCCAATGCACCGGACATGTCCCAGCTCAAACTGGGAGTGCGCTCGGTCGCTGGGAAACTCTCTGTCATGGCCAGCGGCGTCGTCAACACAATTCAGGTGGGAGAACAACGGCAGCACCTCCTGCAAAGATCGTTTGAAATGTCGGGTCTGGGTCTAATGACTTGTGTGTGTGTGTTTTTTTTTCCTTTCCAGGATCACTATGGATCCTGAGTCACAGTGTGTCTCTTCTGCCACTGGTTGCTCCTAGAGTTAGAGTTTATCTGTGCAGCGGTGACTGAAAATAGGCAATCCGTGCTGTGGACAAATCAACTGTGCACCCGGGAAACCCAAAAAATCATGGATATCTGTTGTTGTTTTTTTAAATTGGGTTATGTATAGAAAACTGTTGGTGTCAATATAACTGAGGCACAATACCTTGCCAGTGAAGGTAGCTTCCTGTTGGGACAAATGTATGTGTCTAATTCAGTTATGAAGGATTCTTTAGTTGGCTGTTTATTACGTATTGCTTTGAAGTTTGAAAGGGGTTGAATACTTGGGAATTCCTTATGTAGCACCTTGAGAAGATTTATAGAATCGAGGGGTCATGCTTTATCATTCCTGTTGGTGACGAGATATAAAAAAAAAAAAAAAAAAAAAAAACCCGCAAGACAGAAGTTGTGAAAAAAAATATTTTTAATTAGTTTTCATGGTTTTCTTTGCTCCTACGCATAAAGTGCCCTTTTCATGTAAAAAGTGCACTTATGTTTGCCCTTACGCACAGGACCAAATCACTATAATGTGGCCTTCTGGTGACAACTGTCCTTCTGTGAATTGGAATTAGCCTCTTTTGCATATAAGCTTTATTATTGTCTTGCACGGTGGTTGCTGTTTTTTTTTTCCTTCATTCTCAAGACTATCAGTAGCAGAAAAAGTACTACTCAGTATGAAACCTAAGCAACTGTCAGAAATACATTTAGAAGAGAGTTTTGTTTAGTTTACAAGTGTGCACGTTTGCTGTAGCAGTTTTTTTTTTTTTTTTTTTTTTGAAGACGCCCATTAATTGTTCACCCTTTGTTTTCCAGTCCTTTCATTGAACTTGCTGTGCCGGCTATAGTGTCACATTGATATCCAGAGAGAGACCTAGAGGGTCTTTGTTTAAAATGGTAGATTTCTAAATAAACATTAACCTGCTAAAAAAAAAAAAAAAAAAAAAAGGCAAGATGCAATATGCTTTATTTTTTTGTCAAAGTATATTTTTTTGGAGATGAAGAAAGATGGTATTTTTTTTTTTTTTTTTTTTAATTGTGGTTAACAATGCGATATTTTTCTGGGGTTCTGATTATGGTTTGAGTTATGGTTGAAATGTTTTGCTGTTAAATTCAACGGAATATGATTTGTAGTTTTTGGGCACGTGGGGTTGAGCCTATGTAGCTTTCAGGGCCCTCTGCATGGCAAAACATGTCCACCAAATCTATATACAAATATTGATGATGCATCTATAAACAAAAGCATTCTCTCGTTGCTTGGACATAGTGCTGATGTTACAGAGCTGAAAACTGGTCCAAAGAAGCACTGCTGAACATGGCTGTGCTTGATTTCAAAGCAATACAAAATTTGTGTGTACAGCAATCAGAGAATTTGTACAGTTATGTGACCAGTTTGAAAAGCCCTGAAGGAAAGCAGGATGATTTTGTTAAAATATTGCAAGTGGGGATTGGTTGGTTTCTCAGTGTCGTTGCACACAATGAGGAGGTAAAATCAAAGATATACAGACTTAATGACCAAATATGTGTCGAACACTCTTTCCCTCAGTCCAAAGAGCTTGGAATAACATGCCTTTGCGATGCTGTATTCTGCAGCCCACTGTTTCCTACAATGTTTCTTTTGCACATACGTTACATGCGGCAGCTTCGGCTTGAATGTCCTTTATTGTATTTGAATTGTTGCTTTTATTTTGATGATGCCTTCCCCATTTGACTTTAGTTTTGCGTGGTGTGAAGATCGTTTGTATCTTCTGTTGTTACATAAAGCTGTAGCTGGAATTCAATTGACCTGTTCATTGAATTAATTAAAAGAGTTGTTCATTAAAAAAAAAAAAAATGTATATTTGAGAAAAATAAAACACAACTGCTTCATGTGATGTTGCACACGGCTTTGAATTAGCATTGTACAGACAGGCTCATTTTCAAGTTTTGACAGACAGTATTTTGGCACTCACACTGTTTGCAAATTTTTTCAAAACATACCAAATAAATAGTTTGAGCTTAAATTATTTTGTGTCTGCTCTTTATCGAAAATGGCCTGCCTTAAAAATTTAATTAGCAATGGATTTGTCTTATATTAACACACGAGAAACCATTTCATCAAAAGAAACACAACAAAAAGGGGGACTGGATGTTGTAAAATCAAGCAGATTAATAAAACAATAAGGCAAAAAATAGTGCAAGTGAACGTTTTGAATAAAGTGGCATCTATACGAAATGACACCGGTCTTAATTATCAGATAATAACAAATGTAATTGAGTCAGACTCTGTTCTGAACTTTCTATGGCTGGCACAGCCTACGTGGCTAGCTGAGACGTTTAAAGTACCTTCCGTTGTCGGAAATAAACATTTTTATTTAAGAGTAGCGTATACAAGAGGAGCAGAAGTTGCCGTAAAAAGTTCCGTTTTTTAGTTACTTAAAATTAAATGAGTTTTTTTTTTAAATATATATATAGAATTTATATTTTAGACATAGATGTAGAGACTAATTGAACCGCTTCTACCGTCGCAATTGATCTCGTTTTTACGAGGGACCATAAATGCAACATTATTTTGGAGAAGGCGAAAGAACCATAAGCTAGCCCCCTTCGCTTAACTATCTGCGGCTCGTCAGACCTTTTGTCGCATTTCGTTCACCCGAATGATGACAGTTTATTTAATAAACAGTGTTTGTGTAAGTTCGTGATCCTACGAATAGCTCGACTAAACTTTTTTTTTTTGTGTAGAGTTTTCTTGGTTAAACGTCTTCCCGGGTCACTACAATGCCCACAGAGGTGAAGCAGAGGAAAAAACCGCAGAAACAAGGTGATGAAGCGTCCGAAACGTCGTCAAATGGCAAAGACGAGGCACTAAAAGCGAAGACGGCTGTGGGAAAGAGCAACGCAGGACCAAATAAATGTTGTTGGGACATGAGGAGCATTTTGTGTTTTCTGACGCTCGCCGTTTGCGGAGCTCTCAGCTGGTAAGTGAACAAAAAAAATGCCAATACTACTACTATGTCATCCTTCGGTCACGTTTGCCATGCTACTGAGATGTTTATTTTATGGCTTTTGGTATTTTCAGGGTGGTGCTCCAACAGAATGCGAGGTTCTCTGAAATGGAGGAGAAGTACAAGTTTCTACACGGAAAGACGTCCAGTCTGTTTGACATGGAGGAAAAAGTCATGAAAGTGTCTCAAAAGGTGAGTCTGCACTGTTGTGTATATGAATTGAACTTCTGAACGGGGTTGATTCATCATTCGTCTCAGCATCTCCCTCTAGTGGTGTGTGTGTGTGTGTGTGTGTGTGTGTGTGTGTGTGTGTGTGTGTGTGTGTGTGTGTGTGTGTGTGTGTGTGTGTGTGTGTGTGTGTGTGTGTGTGGTAGTATTCCTTCCATATTTCTGTAACCCGAGTTATGTTGAGTTTTTGATAAATGATTCCTTTTAAAACATTACAACACAATAAAAAATAAAAAAAATGTTACAACTAAAATTTACAATTGTTTTGCACTGAATCAATTATTGTGAAAATGTTATCATCAGAGGATGTATCAATATGATTAAAATATGTAAATATAATTGATATTTCTCTGTGTGTTGTTGTTGTTTGGTTAAAAAATTAAACTCAAAAGGACATTTGCTCTTTATTAGCTTTAGAGGATAAGAGAACACATTTTGTGTGTAAAATGTTGGTGGGTAACCAAACCATTTTATTTTTACAAGGAGTTTCTTCGTGTTTTCTTTTATTCTCTTTTTCTTTCATGAAAAATAAGTTTGAGGCAAAAGACGGTTTCTCAATTTTTTGCACCTTTGGATGAGCTTCAAAATTTGTCCATCCTTCATGAATTTGTGCACAAGAAATTTTGTGGATTATAATTTTTATCAGAACGTATCCATGTTTATGTGACCTCAACATTCCCCTCCGCAGCTGCATGCACCTTGCATTGTACGTTGTCTTTTATTTATTAATGAATAGCGAGCCCCTAAAGTTCCCACAGAAACAGCCCTCCTGTTTTGTGTTGCGGCTGCAGCTCGCTATGTCTGAAGATGACCTCCAGGAGGCGCAATCCACCTTCGCCCTGGCCAAAAGGCTGCAGCAGGACATCTCCACCCTCCATGCTGCTATCACGGCAATGCAGGGCGATGACAGTTCATCCTCGCACAATCTGCAGACTGTCAACGCCCACTTCCTCAACGTGACGGACACCTGGCAGAAGCGTCTGGCCTCCATCACCTCGGACCTGGCGGCCCTCAAGGCAGAGTCCAGGGAGGCCCACGCCGGGGCAACGGGCCGGGTGAACGAGGCTGAGCAGAGGGCGCGGTCTTTGGCTGAAAAGCTGGAGGAGCTGGAGGACAGCACAAGGCGGAATGCCCGAGCCATGGAGCGCACGGAGGAGGACGACGCCAAGCGAGTGCAAGGTCAGCTCGACTGGAACACCAAGCAGATCCAGCACCTGGAGGAGCAGACCCGCAGCCTGACCAAGAGGGAAGGCGAGCTCAGCACGCAGCTACGGGAGCACATTCCCCGTGCCCAGCAGTGCGTGGAGCAGCTGCCGCAGGTGGAGGAGGCGGTCCGCTCCATCGTGAAGCTCGGCGCCGATCTGAGCGCGGCAGAGAAACGGCTGGAGGAGGTGACGCTGCAGGTGTTCGGCACCGAGGACAGCATGCTGAAGGCCCTCACGGAAATCCTGGATCTTAGGCAGGAAGTGGACGCTCTGCACGCTCGGAACAGCGTCCTCAAGATGAAGGATGAGCTCTCCGTGATGAAAAAAGCGGTCCGCGAACTCACCATGGTCCTGAGGGAGGGCAGGGCGGACAGCCAACAGGACTCTGCGCCACCGGATGAAGAAGTCTGGAGAGACTATGAAGCAGAGGTGGAGGAGGAGTGGGAGGCGCTGTCTGATGACGGGGAAGAGACAGTCGAGTCGTTGTCTGATGACATCACCGAATAGTGTCATTGTTTTGAGTCAGCAGCGTTAAAGGGAGTAGCCTTTTCTTAAATGGTTCCTCCCAAAGGCTGTCAGTATTTATGTTTATTTAAGTGTGTAATTCAGTTTCCACAATGAGAATTAGTATTCATGCACTGTGTTATCCCAGTATGACCAAGACTGTATTTTACTTTGTGAAAAAATGACATATTCAAGTTTTGTAGAAACTGTGGAAAATCAACCCCTTTGCCTTTAATTCAGCTGTGAATGCTAATATAGAATGTTGTCTGCTCAGTTCTAGTGTATATAAAGTGTCACAGTCAAATAGACTTGCCTATTTTAAAAGGAAGTTGCAAAAGGGATGTGACAGTCTACATGTATGTTTTCAGTGTTCTGCATTCCTCCATGTTTTGTAGACTGTTTAACAGGAATTTTTTCAGTGAGATTTCATTTTGTCTAAGTTCACAGGAGAGTGTTTTACCTGTTGCAAGCACACCTGACCATGTCTTCACTGGCCTTGTGGATTAAAACAAATTTGGGTCAAAATTGTTGTTTTCCTGCTCAATGTTCTTTTACTTGTGAAAAATAACCCTGAAGAAAAACCTTTCGCTCAAAGTCGCCCCCGACCAAAATCAAGTTTACTGATGTCCTGCATGTCTGTTTTTTTTTCAGTGTGAGAGTGTGCAGCCGATGCTGGAGAGTCTCGAGGACCAGCGTGGATCACTGCGCCCTCAGCTGGAGAGCTTTGAGCAGGAGGTCGGTCGGCTTAAGGAGTGGGCGTCCGGGTTGACGGAAAAACGGTCTCAGCTTCAGAGCAGTCTGGCGGAGCTGGGGGGCGCCGTGGGACAGATTGAAGAACGCACCTCAGCCATCACTAAAGACCTTACCAACAAGGTTTATCACTTCTGTTATTATTGCTATTTGTATTTATAAAACAAACAGACTTTTTCCAGTTCAAATACGTATTTAAAAGTAAATTAGTCAGAGCACTACTAAGTATGTTTAATTCAAAATAATCCAGGTTCCTTTTTTTCTGTTCAAATAAACTTAATCCAGAGAAACTTTTGATTCTCATGGAGAAATACCCTTTGCTTTTTCTCTGTCCTGTAGGTGGCTTCAGTGAGGACAGACGTGCGCAGGATGGACGGCCTGCAGTCGGAGCTGGAGTCCCTGCTGTCCAAGGTGGGGGAGCTGGAGGACAAGGCCGCTCAGGTGGAGCGCAATATGATCAAGCGCATCAGCGACGTGCTGGCCGGCAGCATCGACCGGGTGTCCAACGTGCGCTCGGCGTCTGAACGCAACACCCAAGCCATCGAGCAGCTGCGCAAACGCGTATCTGAGCTGTCCGCCGCCGACAAACAGATCTTTGAGCGCATAATGGAGCTGGAGAGCGGCAGGGCTCGCCTGATACGGACCATCACCTTCGCCGGTGACCTCAAACCCAAGGTGGCCTCCATCCGGAGGGACTTTGGGGCCTTTGAGCCGCAGCTGTCGGACCTGACGCTGCGCATCGGGAGACTGGCGGAGGACCTAACCAAAAGAGAGCGAGAGATCGCAGAGCTCAGGCAGACTCTGGCCAACCTGACCACGGTGGAGAGAGATTTGAACGTTACGAGCAAGCAGGTCAGTGAGATAGCTGACGTATCAGACATCAGGGAGAAGAACACGTGAGCGGCCGCGGGTGAGTCCAGAGGGATTCAGTGTTGTCACATCTGAGTGACTGTCGTACTACTGTGCCAAAAATAAACCTTTCCCAACAAATTGAAACGTATTTGATTGTGTTAAAGATCTCGCGTGTAATAGTTGGCTTGATTTGATTTTTATATTGGTAAAAGCTTAATATACTGCCCATAAATACATGAATAAAAGGGTATAATTACAGTACAATAAAAGTAATCTGGTTTTCCTATCCATAGAATAGTTCTTATTTATATCCAAGAATATACATAGATCAAGGGTCTTGTTCCTAGTTAGCTCCCATCTTACACTGCTATTTTAAGGAATTATTCTAAGGAAGCCTGGTGTGGCCAATCCAGCCTGCCTTAGTGCGCGTTTCAATTATGGGGTGACTGCTCACATGTTAATATTAACCAAAGAAGAAGGTAGACAAGGTATCCAGGTTTTGGGTGTGCAGGCCACCGTAGTTTACTGACAACCTCAAGAGGAGAGAGTGAAAGTCGCTGTAATCTGAAATGTAACCACTTGATGTCGCTGTTTCTTCATTAAAATCTCTAAAATATTATACACTTAGGCCAAGTGTGCAGGATTTAGTGGCGCGTGAAGGTGAGAAAGCAGACTGCAAACAATACAAATGTTGCTGGGTGATTATCCAGGTGTATTTGAAATGCAGTCAACCCCCTGAGGACATGACTGCTGTGAACTGTTGGCACAGATGGAGGAAGGCAGGAGATTTTCAGTGTAAACTTTTATTCTGCTGGTGTTGCTCTAAACTGGTTCGTCCGACAACAAAGGAAGGTTCACAAACAGTTTCACTTCAAACATCACAATGCCTTATTTAAATGCCTAACAGCTCTACAACGATGAATCATTACCAAAGGCGCATCACTTTGGAATGTTCAAACACCTTTTCTGCCGGTAAGTAAAGAACAAAAAAAACAACAACGTAGATTTAAATACTTAATCTTCCAAAATGTGGGCATTTATTAAACTAACAAAATTCCACAACTAAAATTACTACAGGATAATGAGCCCAAACTGCTTTCCGTTTTTTTGTTCTTAAAAGAACCTGGCACAAGTGAGCTGACTGTGCCCTGGAAGTAAAGAGGCAGGATGGAGAGGTAGTGACAGCAATTTTTTCCCCCCCCCACATTATATTAAAGTATTAACTGGATGGACTGGATGCTACCAATAGAGTAATTGCTTCAAGCTTTTACAACTCACTTGATGATCAGCCAGCATCATTAGTCATGCTGCAAATTTCTGTTTTTGATGTGTAATTCTACACAGAAATCATTTTAGTATGAAGACTGGGAAGGGAAAAACAGTGCACAAAGAATGTATCACAGTTCACAGATTGGTCAGTAGTCCAGCCCCACCCCTCACTCCTGAACCAGCTTTGCTTGCATAGGCTACTTCTCTTGCAAAAGTGTGCAAACTTGAGGACATATGCATAACGCATTGTGTGAAAACAGAAAAGTGGGTTGGGTTGGATGTTGTCCATGCTTTGGTATACTGATGTCGCGTTTCAAAAACAGGACCCTACTTTTTCTTCTTGTTCTTGACCTGGGATATCGTTGCCAGAGTCTCTGTGGTCTTCTGCAGTGCTTGCTGTAGAGTGGCAATGGCCTCGTCATGTCCTTCCAACTTGGCTACTTTGGCTTTGAGGCTGTCCGCCATGTTCCTCAGTCCCTGCAGCTGCTCAGGCTGCACGCTGCCCCTGGCCTCCAGGGCGGTGAGCCTCTCCCCCAAGTCCTTCACCAGCACCTCCATCGCAGAGTCCCTGGAGGTTAACTCGGTCTGGCCGTCCCCAAGCGTGTCTAAACTTGCCTGGACCTCGTCGACGCTGCCTTTGAGAGCGTCCATCTTCTGCTCCAGGCCAATTTGGACTTGCTCCACGGTCCGCCCCTGTGCTGCAAGAGCGCTCTCTGTGGTGTCATACTTGGAAAGAAGGGACTCTAGTTTGCTGGCGAGGTCTGACACGGATGCCGTCAGTGAATCTGCACCCTCCTCTGACGCTTTAACTCTGACTTCCAGTTCATCTGCTCGCCTCCTGGCCTGAGTTGCGGCTTCGTTGCTCAGACTCTCCACATGGCGGAGGGCTTCGCTGGTCTGCTCCACGCTGCCCTCCAGTGCCGTGCTTTGGTCCTTCAGAGCCTGGACGCTGGCCTCTGCCGTGGACAAGGTTTGCTTCAGATTCCCCACAGATGTCTGCACCACTGACCTCACCGTTTCCACTTCCTGAGACAGCGAAGCTACCTCCTGGTTGCGGGTCTGCAGCTCTGCCCTCACGGTGCCAATCTGTTCCCTCAGAGTGTCCACCGAGGTGTCTGAAGCCTCTTTAACTTTTTTGATCTCGGCCACAGTGTCTACGATGGCGGAGAGCTCCTGCTTGAGAAGCGCAGGGTCCTCCATGCCACCCAGTTGGGTCTTCAGGTTGGCGAGCTGGCTCTGAGCTTCGCCCTGGGCCTCAGTGAACTCCTGCAAGCTGGCGCGGATGGACTGGCTCACCTCGGCCAGACGCTCTTCTACGGTCTTCTCCAAGGAGGCGAAATCCTTCCCCCTGGCCTCCTTCACCTCGTTGATGCCCTCCGACAGCTCCCTGAGCAGATCGTTCTGGAGCTTTTGAAGGGCCTCCTCCACCTTCCTGGTCTCCTGCTCGTTCTTCTTCATCCGGCTGACGGCCCCCTCCAACTCCACCCGTGTGACGCCCAGGGACGACTCCAGGCCGTCCACAACGCTCCTCAGACCATCAAACTAAGCACAAACAAGAAAAAACAAACAGATTCTTCATGCACATTTGTTTGCTTATATTCATCTCAAAGCAAAAAAACAACAAAAACTTTGAATGCACTGCTGTACAGTGAACGTAAATTAACAGTGAAGCATGTGGACCTTCTGCTTTTTAGCCAACAAAATGGCAGGGGGTGTGGCGACAAACTGGGAGAGATCTCAGTGAGGTAGCCAAGGGCTGAAATTCAATGCTATTCGTTTTGGAATACACTTTTAGAAGAGTGGGGCAAAGGAAAGGATTGAGGGTTTTTTTTTTCCACTTGTGGGGAATTTCTACCGGAATGAGACACGTAGTACTGTCTGGGGTCATTTGTCAATGACTTTGTGATTAATTTGGGACCATTTTGCATGGACCGTCAGACCTAACCCCCCCCCCCTCATGTACACAGCAACTTGTGTGAACGGTTATGTAATTGTACCCAAAGTCGTCGCTCACAATTGTGACTTTTCTCGAGGGACACCAAACAAAAACTGGTGGCACCCCGTGTTTGCACCATCCACACCAGGCGTTTCCCCTTACACTTTATACACTTACCTGTTGAACGACGGTGACCATCTTCGTGGCAATGTCCGAGTAGTGCCGTGCGCTCTCCTCCTGCTTGGCGTTGCTCTCCCGCATTTCCTCCACGACGTGCTGCACGTGAAAAGCGGCGAAGCCGGCGGCGCCCATCAACGCCGCGTAGAACACGGTGGTAGCGAGCAGACCCAGGCAGCTCCCGGAGCGGCTGCTGCTGCTGCTGCTGCTGCTGCTGCCGTGATGGGCCGCCGCGGACACGCTGGCGCTCGGCTGATTCTTCTTTGGCGCATCATCTTGTTGGCTGGATGCAGCGCCCTTCTCGCTGTTCTTCTGCCGGTTCTTGGCCGTCATTCTTTGCCTTTGAAGTTCGGCGGAGAGTGCGGGTCGGCTTGAAAGTTTCTTGGTGCGCTGCTTGTGTTGCAGTCCGGTTGGTAGTGGAGGAGGAGGAGGAGGTGGTGGAGGAGCCTTTCCAGCTCACCACTTTACCGGAGCAGCAGCGTATCAGCGAGCGCGTCGTGTCGCTCAAACGGGTAATTCGCGTTGAGGTATGCGGATGGGGGCTGTCCCTCGTTAAATGGCTGGATCTCTGTTGGTCTTTTATTGACACTGCTGGAAAGGAGCATTTGGAGCTAATAAATTAAAAAAAAAAAAAAAAAAAAAAAAAAAAAAAAGTTTCGTACATCACGTGCAAACTTCACTGGCAACTTTTCAGCTTTGATGAAGCACCCAAATTGTGGACTTTGTGCAGACGTTTCTTTGGTCAATAAAGTTCGATTATTTTTTGTTCATTAAATACAACTCGCAAGTGGCTAAGTGAATGTCAATGACGTCACCATTACGCGTTATTTCAATTGTCAAACGGACGAAATAAAGAATGGTCAACCTTCAGAACTCGGAACAAAACTGATGGTAATATAAAGCTGACGTCCATTAAATTCAAATGGTCTGCCTTCCAAATGCAGTGCCATCAGCTAAAGCAACGAACTCTTTCGTTTACAAACATTTTGGGAGGAATCATCACTTCCTCACACTTCGCCCCTCCCTTTACTTCACTTCATACGTGGCATGTTGGGGCTGCTGTTACTGCATCCCTCCTCTTCTCAGACGAGAACTTCCAGTCCTTCCTGCAGTAAAACTGTCAATTAGTCTGACACGCTTTAAGTGAGAACTCATGCAGCGACATGAATGGTATATCCGAGTTGTTTTGAGGCATGTCGTCCAACTTAAAGTCAACCAGTATTTTCTTAGATATCAGCAAGAAAGGTTGGAATTCAGTTAAAATAAATCTGATTTGCAGTGTCGATATTAAGACTTGTCTTCCAAGTAACATCCCCCACGTACTAAACCGCCTTGTTTGGAATTATGATGCAAAGAAACTTGAGTTGTTGAAGCCTTTGGATATAATATTTTTACACCTTCATTTTGAACACTAGATGGCAGTAAAAGAGCAAACTATGGTTGGAGCGAGACAGATTGGCGATCGCATTTATGCGAGAACAAAGGTTGGATTGAACGTATGATTATAGTTAAATGCCCAATGTTTGACTTTAGCTAAGTTATATTAGCCAAAATGTGTTACACATAAGCTTTGCATAAGTGTAGCCTTCGAAAAGTTATTCGTTTATTGGTGTTATGCTGAAGAACAAAGTTTGATTTAGACTGAGACTTTCTTTGTTGTCATTGCACAAAAAAGCAGCAGTGATTTCTTCTACACCACAATGTGGTTGCTCGTCTTCCGCTGTACAGCAATCTTTTGCAATGCTGTATAATTTAAAATAGAAATACAAAAATATTAAATATCTGGAGGTAGAATGGTGGTAGAATAAAATAGAATAGACAGATATAATGAAAAATTATTATTATTATTATTGTTGTTATTATTATTATTGTTATTATAATAATAATAATAATAATAATAATAATAATAACAACAACAACAACAACAACAACAACAACAACAACAACAACAATAATAATAATAATAATAATAATAATAATAAATAGAATACAAATATAGTTGTCAAAATATAGTTGTCAAAATATAGTTGTCAAGTCTTTGTCACCACAAAAGGGTTGAAATTATAAAAGGTACTATCATTTTTACAGTTTTTCTTTTTTCTTTTTTTACTGTGTGCAAGTAAACGTCTCACAAACTTGATGAAGGGAGGTTTTCCGATAGAGCCTAAACGCAACGTGCAGCCCCGCCCAGAAGCCGTGACAACAGACGCCGTCCTCTGACGCGCTGGCCTGGCCAGGTGTTGGCTCAACGTTACCGCGGCGCTGACGGAGACACGGACGGAGCGTCCAGGAACTTCATTAGTACGTCTGCATGAGACATGACATGACGTGAAATGATACGGGTTCGGCCGGCTGCTACTCGCTTGTCTCCGCAATGCCATCATCCAGTCCCAGCCGACCCCGACCATGTCATGGAACGACGCGGGAAAAGTGTTAAGATGAAGCCCGAAACGGAGATGAGAATTTGAGCTGTGTTTCAGGAGAGAGCTAGCGGCTAGGCTAGCCGTAGAGACAGACAGGTCAGACACCCCTTCAGCAGCGGCGCCGTTATCGGCTTTGTGCGGCGGCGGCGGCCATGGCGGGGCTCATCAAGAAGCAAATCCTCAAGCATCTCTCCAGGTCAGTCAGTGCCAAGCGGAGGGCGGTGGAGAAAATAAAAGACGACGGAACGGGAAGGTTTCAGCTGTCAGCCGCACAGCCAGCTGAGCTAAGTCATAAACAATCTGTCATTTTCAAAGACCCCCTCCACAACTCTTGTTCGTATTTTATACCATTGAGGGTGGGTAAAGATGCCCGTTTTTTGTGGTGTCAGTTATAAGTCAGCTCGCTGGGTAGTGTCTGGCAGCTTTTGGAGGGGTTGACGTAACCCCGCTGACCTGAGACGTGGCTAGTGAAGCTAACGCTAGTTAGCTCACCAATGCTAATCGCATCAGCTATCCATTCAGCAGGTTCAACCAGTCGAGTAGTTCACTCAGATTGTTTAAACAACACAATCTCAGCCGTCCTCTACAGGCGAATCCAAGTACATTCACTAGTCGTGACTAAACAAATACGAAGTCACGCCTTTACATGGGGACATTCTAAAGCGCTTAACGTAAAAAGCTTAACGTAGTTCATGACCGATAACAGCGATAAATCATCGACTAATTTCGTGTGGATATCTCTAGTCATGCCCACTTCCACCTCTCCAATAACCAATACGATAACCCCCATCTTATGTATACTGTCCACGCCAAGCCTGTATTCTTAATTTCTGTCCTCACGAACTGTCCACCGAGATGTCCACAAGAAATTTGGAGACGGTTGATTGGTGATTTCGCACATTAACCGAACGTACGTTAAGCCGTTTCCTTACAATGAGCGCCTGTAGAGAGGAAAAGGCTTGACGCGAACAGTAGCCATAAAACAAGGTTTATCGTTTTGGTTTTTGAAGAGGTGAAAGTGGGCATGACTAGAGATCCCCCCCAGAGAATTTGACGTGAGTCGTGATGGTATAAATATATATATATATATATATATATATATATATATATATATATATATATATATATATATATATATATATATATATATATATATATATATTGACAGGGTTGCTTCTTTTTGTCACAGTACTTTTAATGATCTCTAACTGGTTGACGGACACCATGTACACGGTTAGTCTTTTAGAACTCATTCTGTCAGTATATGTTTTCTTAAATATTTTCGTGACACCTGTCAGATCCTTTGCATCAACCCACAAGACCTTTTTCTTTCCCGCCATCCAAGGAACTCGTTTCTTTGCTTAAAGGCTCAACGAGTTCAACATTTCAAATGGGTTGTATTGGCGTGAGATGGAGCAGGACAAATTTATACATATATAAATTAATATGGGTTTGCTCTGTATATTGAAAAACAGGAATTAAAAGCAACATGCTTTCTTTCCTATAGATGCTACTAAACCTGTGAAACTGGGCTTTACATCCAACATTTGGGGCTATACGCTGTCTCCCCATGGACCATGGATGCTGGATGCTGGATGGCAGCCACTTAATAACCAGTCAGCACAGACACAATTCCTGGCTGGATAGCTGTTGTATTAATATAATGCAGTCGGCGTGATATATGGTCACAGCTGTACACAGTTATCATTTTTAAAAGGAAGAGTTTATGTTGATATATGGTCACAGCTGTACACAGTTATCATTTTTTAACAGGAAGAGTTTATGTTGATATATGGTCACAGCTGTACACAGTTATCATTTTTTAAAAGGAAGAGTTTATGTTGCACGGTCGTAAGATCTGTTTTTCTCTCCAAGCTGTGGTTATGGTGACATTGACAAGGATGCTTGGGATTGTCCTGCTCTTTTCGAAACAGCACAGTCACAGCCACAGCCCGGCATTGTCTTCAGCACGCTGTGAGCGCACCATGCCTCCCATTGTCCTTGTGCACCAACTTGCGCGTTGCGTCGAGCTGCCTCTGCAGGGCGCCGAGGTTGCCCTCAGCAGCATTAGCGTCAACACTGACAGGAAGTGACTTGAGGAGCGCATGATGTCATCCTGTGTTTTCTCTCCCCGTCATCTGATAGTTGCCTTATTGGCTGTTTGGTCGGGCACTAAGTGCCCCGCCGGGTGCAATGATGTCATGGACGCAACACCAAACCGGCAGTGAGGCTTCAACAGAATGCAGTTAATTGCTACTTGGGAGGTTTTTTTTTTCGCTCCGGGGATGGAGCCAGACCTTTTCTGCCGCTTCGCCACTATTTCAACTCACATCGACCAGGAATAGTTTTCAACACAAGCTTTATTATTCATCCTCGCCGTAGGTGTGCTTGCTTACCCAGCTACAGGTTGTGTTGTGGGTGTCAACACAATCGGCTCAGCCTCTGTGCTCAGCAGTGAAAGAGGAGGAGCGAACGTTTGGGTCTGTGACCAGCTTGAGCCTGTGAAGGCCAAGCGGCCGTGTGTCTTTACGCTCCACTGAGCCAAGAGCCTGCTGCGGCTGTTGGTCCTGTGGCCGGGGTGGACGTGCATCGAGGCATGTCTGCAAGATTTTCATGCATTCCACTGTAGGAAGGATCTATCTTTCTGACTTTTAGGTATAAATAAGAAGTTTTCCTTGTGTAGTGACATCACATTTGGCAGATTTTCACAGTTCCATTACCCTTGGAACTGCACAAAGCCTAAATATCACAATAAAACACTGGCAATGGAAACGCCTGCAAATGGGAATTGTGCTTTGTTGAAAGTTTAGAAATGTTGCTTTTATTTTGCGAAAAATTTTCACAGAAACACAGCTACTGTCATTTTCTTTTTCTTTAAAATGACCCGGGTGAATGCATTCCATACCATGGTGACCTCGGAGTTAATGCCCTCTCATTGTTGTCACAGGACCCAAGCCACAACCATTCTGCAGGCTGTTGACAGCGTAATTCATGTCCATCAGCCACAGGGGAGAATGCATGGGCAGCAGAGGGAAAATTAGCTTCATGCTCACCACCGGGCTCAGCAGCTGACCGACAAACATGCTGTGAAGGGCCCCAAAGCATTAAAGGATTATCAGTGGAGCTCCTGACTGAGGAGATCAATGGCCACCATGATGCAAAAGAAGTCAAGCGTGTACTTTTGTCACAAAAGTTCTACCGGAGGGCCCAGACCATCGTTAGAAAACATGGCCAGAGTGAATTTTACATATGATTTTCAACATCATCCGCCGCGTACATTCCATGGGTCGCCAGGTGATTCCACCACTGTTTTTATCTCCCTCCATTGAGAGATGACTCAGTTTTCCGCTAAGGCTCTTCAGAGCCACTTCCCTGCAATCCTGCTGTAGCTGCAGTGACACTGATGAGCTGTGCTCTGCCCGGCGTTCTCATCCCAGCTAGTGGGAAGGCTATTATGGCATGAGTCATGACTGAGTGCTCGGCTGTGGGTGTTTTGTCAGTGTGAAGCTGACGAAATAGGTGTGTGTGTGTGTGTGTGTGTGTGTGTGTGTGTGTGTGTGTGTGTGTGTGTGTGTGTGTGTGTGTGTGTGTGTGTGTGTGTGTGTGTGTGTGTGTGTGTGTGTGTGTGTGTGTGTGTGTGTTGAGAGGGCAACATTTATCCACGAGTCCTCTGCTGAAGTGTTTACCGGGTTTGTTTTCTCTCTGGCTCTTATCCTTTCTCCATCACATTTCCCTTCGTGTTGTCCAGTTGTTTCTGCACATCTTTGCTTTCCTCTCTAAATTAGCATTTTTTTTTGTTACTTGCGCGTTAGTTTCGGGGGTACAATCTTCACGTCGCTTCCAGTTGTGTCACATCTAAAAGTCAGTCGGCTTCCTGCGAGCATCCTCCTGCAGGGTTCATTCAGAAAGCAGATGAGTCGACGGGACTTTTGCTGCACAACAGCACCGACTTGATTGACACATCCTCTGTTTTTGCGGTCGAGCTGAATGCAGCCGCTCTGTCAAACAAGCCATCACGGTGGGGAGAGCAAAATTCCAGTTTGTGTTACGGAAACTGCCACTCAGAGGAGCAACCTGAGGATCCGTTCTCTCGGTATCTGTTTAGGTCAGGGGTCACCAACGTGGTGCCCGCGGCCAACAGGAGCACATGAGTAGATCACACGCCTGTTCGAAAAATAGCAGAACTTGTTGGTCTGCGTCGAAAGGGGGGCGACTGTAGCTCAGGAGGGAGAGCAGGTTGTCCACTCAACGAAAGGTTGGCGGTTCAAATCCCGCTCTGTCATTGTGTGGAAGACACTGAACCCTAAATTGCTCCCAATGGGGCTTTCAGCAGCCACCCATTGGTGTATGAGTGTGTGAGTGAATGGGTGAATGAGAGGCCATTGTAAAGCACTTTGGGGAAACCACTATATAAGTGCAGTCCATTTAGCATTAATAATAATATGTAACAGAGAACGTTTGTTAGTTCAGTTCAGTTGGTTGCTCTTCATATGACTCTGGACCCATGAAGTTGCTCTCGGCTTCAGAAAGGTTGGTGACTCCTGGCTTTGGTCCTCCTGTCTTTATGTTGCCTCAGTATTGGTTTGAACTGGTGAGTCACTCTGACCGTCTTCCTCCCTTTTCCTTACTGACATCAGTGCCAACAGACTTTGCCTCAAATGCACCCTAAGAGCCGGGAAAAAAACTGGGAGGCTCCCGGGTTCCATTTTCAAGGAAACTGCTGTTTTACTACTGTGCGTGTTACCACTCATTTGGCACCAGCAGGCTATGTTTGACTGCACTGATCAGGTATCGGTGATCATTTGTGACATTTTGCAGTCGAGGAGAGAGGAAGACGTTTGAATGAAGTCAGCCCGCTGGCTGCTTGACACTTGATCAGCAGCAGGAATGAATATTTCACCGGTCGCACAGCTCACCCAGCGAGCCGTAGCGTCCGTCTCTGAGGGTTCCTCACCGGTCGCACATGCTCATGAAATTGTCGTGTGCAGCTGCATTTGTTTTTGTCTTGGTTCCTGTTTCCCTGGCGCTTGAGTCTCTGCTTCTTTTTTCCTTTCCTTTTTTTTTTATCTGCTGCCGCCACTGAATAATTTACGTGGATGTTCAGTTGGAGAGGCCAGGAAAAGGTGTCAGGATGTTTGGCAGCAAATGAGAAAAAAAAGAGGTGAAAGTTAATTTTGTAAAGCAGAGATGGAATCTGTGTGCATCCCTATCTTCTTTTTTTTTTGTGGGTTGATTTCAGTTTTAGCGCTGTGTAGAATTCAGTCACAGAAGGCCTACAGTCTTACAAAAACGGTTTATATTGATGTAAAAAAAAAAATAATATATGGACTTTTTTTTTAAGCCTTATTACACATGATTACACATGCATCTGGTGTCAAACATTCAGTGATTTGAGATACTTTGACAAGTATATCATCTTTTTCTTTCCCGCAAGCAAAGTAGAAAGTTAATCAACATTCAATGGAGGTACTGCAGTTTGAATTTTGGTCGCTTACTATTTAACGTTTCCCTCTTTTGTGATTGCTATTGATCTTCCAGTCAGACTCGTTGCCACAGTGACTTTATGAGCTGACACATTCCTCGCTGAAGGGCTGTAAAATATAAAAGTCTATGCTCCTTTATCTTGAAGTCTTGCCAGTGACATCCAGCGCCCCCCCCCCCCCCCCAGTCTGTGTGCCAGTTGTTACCCTGTGAGCTTTGAGCTTTGGTCCCTATTTCCTGATAATGATTATTTATTAGGGTAGTATAGTGATATTAAGAAGACTCGCCCTTAAAAAAAATGGTTTTACAAAAACAGTTGTTTAGTCCTTGATAGATGGACGGGTAGAGAGTGTAAACTCAGCCCTAAGTCCCTTGTGCATGGTCTGCACAAACGCAAGGGTCAATAAACATGTACGTATCCCTGCCCACGGCTAACTATTAACCAATAATGGCACTTAGGCCACGGACACTGGGCGTGTGTTTGTGTGTCAAGCCTGTTTACTCGAGCCGAAGAGCAAATAGGTTAAACATACGGAATCAGTGCGGTGCAAAGACTGCACATGTGCATGTCAAGTCAGCGTGTTAGGTGGCAAATATTGACTCATAACTTTATAAGTGAAGGTGACTGTCGGTATCTTATCCTGAGGTTTAAATGAATGTGCACACATTCCATCCAGCTGAGCATGCACTCAAGAAGACACAAGCTTTCTAAATGTCTTTTATTCTGAAAATAATTTCAGAAAAATTGCTCTTGGAGTACTTTAATGCTGATTTTTAATGTTGTTGTTTTTTTAGCCCATTTATCAGTGGCAAGTACAATTTTTTTTTTTTTTTACTTCCCATCTTCGCCATGATGTAACTTCATTCCAAATAAATGTTGCCCTGGCTCAAACCTCCGATTCTCCTCTTGTCTCTCGCAGATTTGCCAAGAACCTGTCCCCAGACAAGATCAACCTGAGCACACTGAAGGGCGAGGGCCAGCTGACCAACCTGGAGCTGGACGAGGAGGTCCTCCAGAGCCTGCTGGACCTGCCCACATGGCTGGCCATCAACCGTGTGTGCTGCAACAAGGCCGCCATCCGGGTGAGTGAGGGACGCTGGCTGTTGTGAGCTGAGAAGTGTTTTGCAGTGGTGGGTGAAGCAACCTGCAAAGACGAGCCGTCTGGCCCCTATTTTTAGACAGCTTCTTGCACTCTGCAGGGCTTTGATATATTAACCGTACCCAGGCATGAATGAGTGCAGACGCTGACACACCCTGGAAATGCTGAATGAAGCTGCAGTCTAATGTCTATCTTCATCTTTTTCCACCCCCAAATTATATATATATTTTTAAACCTTTCTTAACTCTCTTACAGTCGGTTGGTCTGTGGACTGTCACGCTTCGTCGACTCGCTTGTATTTGCTCAACACTGCACATTGCAGCATGACAGTGTTTGAGCATTTTGCGTGTCACATTTCCTCACTTGACAGCGTTTTTACAGCCGTTTACCGTCAAAGCAGGGATGTCTATCTCACTTCCAAGTTCCTCACTCATCGGACTCTACCCCTCATTGTTCCTGTTAACTTACTGCCACACATGAGCTAATGACGTTAGCGATGACTTATTGATTAATCATGAGCACATAAGCTGATTGGAATGTGCATATAAATGCGGCCGGGCTCGTAAAATGTGAGCTCTGTTTAATGAGAGGCATTAATCCTGCGTCTCTCGCGTCCTCTTCCCAGAGCAACTGGGTCCGTCGAGGGAGGAGGATGTAATGCATTCATCACGCATTTCTGTCGAAATAATTTATTTTCTGCTTCAAACAGTCGGTTAAATTGATTTCATTCCGTGTGATTGGCCACTTTTACATGGACATTTTGTGCACCATCAGTGAGATTGCTGCGAGGTTCCAAAGCTTAACCACTGCCTCTCTTTCCGATCGTAGATACCCTGGACTAAGTTAAAGACCCACCCGATCTCTTTGGTAAGTGTTCCTGCTGCATCGTGAGCGAAAAGCAGCTGCTCTCGCAGGTGTTTTCTTCTCCAGCCCGGCCGAGCCGTAGCTCCAAGTTTCTTCATCGTAGCTGCCACCTCACTGAGCAGGGCCACAGGTGTCATGTTAACACTGAGTCAAGTTGGTTCCAGTTCCCAAATGGTGGTCAGTCCCCATATGCAGCTTGTCTGAAACTAACAACAAGAGGAAGATTGTACTCTCCATTTTATAATCAGAAAAAATGAGTTGTTGCCCCTTCAAAGATCCAGTGTGTAAAATTTGGCCTGATGTATTATTTTTATTTTGGTAAAAGCGTCACATACTGGCTGTAAATATATTAATAAAAGACTTTGCTCACAGTACAATAAAAGTAATTTGGTTTTCCTACCCATACAAGAGTTCTTATTTAGATATAAGAATATACATAGATCAAGGGTCTTGCTCCCAGTGAGCTGCCATCTTGCACCATCATATTTCTAAGGAATCTTGGTGTGGACGGTCCAACCGCACTGATAGCGCGATTCGTATTTTGGGGTGAGTACTTGCGAAATAAACTAACGAAGACGAAGGTGGATGAGTTATCCTCGTTTGTGTGCGCACTGTAGTTCACTGGCAAGCTTGGGAGAGGGAGGGTGAGTGAATAAGCTTCTGGAGCTGCATTCTAAAAACCGACCACTAGATGGCAGAATTTCACAGCGTGTGGCTGAATTTTACACACTGCACCTTTAATTTGTGTTATTTGTAAAATGAGATTTCACCCCATGAGGACAACAACTACAACAACTACAGCAATGACACTACCAGTCAAAACCTTGGACACATACTTCTGATTTAATGGTTTTTCTTTCATTTTCATGACTATTTTTTGTAGATCGTCACTCGAGACATCACAACAGTGAATGAACACATATGGAATATGTATTCAACAAAAAAGTGTGACCCATAACTCAAACTAGTTTAATATTTTAGATGATCTAAGAAGAAGAAACAGGTGTGTCCAAACTTTTGACTGGACTTGAATGTGTAGTTACTAAATTTCTGCACAATCTGTGATCACGCTAACACGATGAGCGATGAAAAAACCTTGACAGTCTGTCCTTCATTACCTGCATGCAGAGCCTGGATAAGGTGGAGATGGAGATGAGTACCTGTGATGAGCCCCGCCCTCCCAATGGCCCCTCCCCTATAGCAACGGCATCAGGACAGAGGTGAGTGCCGCCACTCTCAACTGGAATGTGCTCAGTTTGTTTCACACAAGGCTGAGTCAGGTAAATGACTGACTGATGATTTTTTTTCTCGTCGTTCTCCCGCCTCTCTTCAGCGAGTACGGTTTTGCCGAGAAGGTGGTGGAGGGCATGTCGCTGTCCATCAACTCCATCGTCATTCGGATCAGCGCCAAAGCCTTCAATGCGTCCTTTGAGCTCTCGCAGCTGCAGGTTTACAGCGTCAACACCAGCTGGAGCATCAGCGACCTGCGATTCACCCGCATCCAGGACCCTCAGCGAGGAGAGGTTGCTGTTGCCCGTTATCGCGTACATAAGGGAACACGATGCTGTCGAGAGAACATCATTTCATTGTTCATCCCTTGCCTGCTCTGGTCCAGATCCTGACGTTTAAAGAGATCAGCTGGCAGATGATCCGGATCGAGGCCGACGCCATCCAGAGCGCCGAGCACGAGATGCTGAGCGCCCCCATCAGACTCATCACCAACCAGTCCAAGATCAGGGTCACCCTCAAGCGGCGGGTCAGTTATGCACGCACACACACACACACACACACACACACACACACACACACACACACACACGCACACACGCATAGAATTGCATTTGGTTTTGAACAAATTCAGCCTTTAATTCAGGATGTGCACGCGTTGAAATCCAGTCAAAGGCAATCATCCTTCTGTGTGGCCTAACACGCTGTCAGGACTTGAGCAGCATTGAAATGCTGTTTTGGAAAAGTGTATTTAAACCTTATTTTTTTGTTTGAGGTTTTAATGCAGCCTTTCCAAAACACTTGCATAATAGATTTTCCCTGAAAACTGCAAGCTCCTGTGCTTCTTTTCTTGTTGAAAACGAGAATCCCGGCAACTTTGCGTAACGTGGAGTCATATGAACACCTTTTGAAAATAAAAGAATCTCCGTCTGCGTGTCAGGTTGCATTAATTCGAGCTGCCGGGCTGCTACCACCTGCATAATGCATGCCTCTTCCAAAACACGCCGCGCTCTTTTTGCAGATTAAGGACTGCAACGTGGTTGCCTCCAAGCTGATTCTGGTCCTGGACGACCTGCTGTGGGTGCTGACGGACTCGCAGCTCAAGGCCATGGTGCAGTACGCCAAGTCCCTCAGCGAGGCCATGGAGAAGTCGGCGCAGCAGAGGAAGAGCTTGGCCACGGAAGAGCAGGTGCGCGTTTCGAGTGCAATTCATTCATGTGCACAAACATTGCAGCAACTTTTAGATGTTTACGCAACTTCTTCACACCTTCGTCCTTTTCTAATTTTTATTTATCACATCCGTCCCTAGCTCAGCCCTTGATTCACCCTTTATGAATAAAACTCCACTCCACTCTGATAGTTTGTCTCAGACCCCTCTGTGCCAGTAATTAATGCAAGCAAGTAATGTTTTTCATCCCAGAGTCAAGTTGTGCAGCTTGGCATCATTGATTATCCAAATGAAGCTATTTAAATTTTAACAAGCCTCTGGCAAAAATTCAATTCCTTCCACATATTTGCAATGTAAAAAAAGGACTTCCTGCTCATTCAAATTACACATCTGTCAGTATGTACCATGCAGCGACACTCCATCTACTGGAATATTCTGGTATTGCATTATTCAGTTGTAACCTGACTGTATCCATGCTGTGAGGTGTCGTCGGCACGAGGCAACAAAACGCCTCAACGACAACAACACATCCGCACTCCAGAGACTCGCCACCAATCCAACCCTCCGCCCCAGCAGGTGTTGCCGGCGCCCCCTTCAGCGCAGCAAGTGCGAAGCCAGCAGGCCTCCCCGGCGGCAGACCAGAGCGCGACGATGGCCAAGCTGTTCAGCGCCTACGACGTGTGCGAGACGTCCCACCACCTGCAGATCACCCACCTGGACCTGCACATCTGCGACGACATCCACGCCAAGGACAAAGGCATGCGACGTGTCTCGCACAACGCATATCACTCATCTTCACCGCAGGCAGCAGCTTTAGATATTATACTAAGATTCTACATGTTGTCTCTCCTAACAGTGACCAATAAGAGGATAACCGGCGGAGCCATGCAACTTTCCTTCAGCTCCATCACTCTGGACTACTATCCATTCCACAGAGCAGGTCTGGTTTGAAATATTTTGATCTGTTGTGAAATCAGCAAAATTATTCTTATGCACCCTTCTCATTTGTCTCCACCATTTTTCTCTGTGAAGACACTGATTGCGTTAATTTCTCACATTAATGATCAAAAATTGACCGAACAATGTTGGGTACAGACAATATCAATAATCAACGCTTGATTTCCTTAATCAGAATTCAGTGAGTTCACCTAAACATCAACGTCATGTATAATAAAATATTTTTAATCATTATATTTGTAATATATTTTCATTTTCAAATCTATAAACCCTACCAGTCAAAAGTTTGGACACATAACTTGTGATTTAATGCTTTCTTTTTTTCTTTTTTTTTCATTTTTATGACTACTTACACTGTAGATTGTCACTCAAGGTATCAAAACTATGAATGAACACATATACGCAATATGTATTAGAGTTGTTGCTGTTGTTGTCGTTGTTGTGTTACAGCTGATGTTACAAAGTCTAAGTATTATTACTACTATTATTTATTTATTTATTTTTAAACCGCCTAACACTTCCACAATTCTTCAGGTGACAGTTGTGCCCGCTGGATGCACTACAGCGAGGCCACCAAGGCCAGGGAGGGCTGGGCTCGCAATCTGCTTGACGAATTCAAGTCCAACGTGGAGATGCTCAAGTGTGCCGCCCGGGACCAGCAGGGCCCCGCGCCTGCACAAGGCTCCCCCCAACATGGTACACATACATACACACACACACACACACACACACACACACACACACACACACATACATACATACATACATACATACATACATACATACATACACACACAGAGAAGTGGACTCACACTAGCTGCACTTCCATTCCATTTTTTTTTTGCAAAATTAAAGCAATATTTCTACATTTTCGACAAACTACAGTTGCAATTTGCAGGTGTTTCCATTGAATGATGTGAAGTGCGAAAGCCATAATTCTCGTAAAACTTTTGTGATATACCTCTATATTGATACATCTGAAAATCCACCTCATGAGAGCGTCAAAACCAGCCATATTTGAGAGGTTCTTCCAAGTTTAGGTGTTTTCGTTACCGTTTTTTATTGCGATATGTAAGTTTTGTCCAATTCTAGGGGTAATGGAAATGCAGCTACTGACTGGTTGGGTATCTCTTGTGCTATTTTGTTGTATCTTGGTGTTTGTCTGTTTTTTTCGTCCTCCAGTGTACGTTAGGGACGATGTTTATGGGCCTCTAGGGAGTCAGGACAGATCAGGAGGAGGAGGAGGAGGAGAAGTAGGGCTTAGGGAGGCAGATGAAGGATTCCTAGAGTGGAGCTCACTCACACACCCACCTGCCCAGTGCTGCTGGTGCCTAGAGCCAGGTACCACGGTGTGTGCTTGCGCACGGTTTGGTGCGGTGATACACACCTTGAGTGAGGCATTATAGAATCTCATTGGAGAGGCAAATGGTCTGTTTTTGTTTTTCCTCTCCTCCCTTCTCTCCTCTTACGTGCCCTATATTATTTTTTGCTCCTTTTGCAGGAAGGATTAACACGGCCTCCAGCTCCGCTTTCAGCCCTCCTCCCCCACAAAGCCCCAAGACCCAGCTCATGTCCAGCTCCGTCGTCCTCAGGATGGCCGACTTCAGCATCTACCAGGTAACACAGAAGAAGACGTCTTATTCTTCATTTTCAGTGCCTTGCTTATCATGATGATGTGTTCTTCCAGGTGTCAACAGCAGACCAGCGCCGCTCGAGCCCCAAAACGATGATCTCCTGCAATAAGAAGTCCTTGTACCTCCCCCCAGAGATGCCAGCCATTCATGTGGAGTTCACAGAGTATTACTTCCCCGATGGAAAAGACTATCCAAGTAGGAAAAAATAACCCAACACAATTCTTAAACTTGAGGCAGAGAGATGTTTACATTTTCTTCTTCCTTCCTGTCGCACAGTCCCGTGTCCGAACTTGTACGCCCAGCTGAACGCTCTGCAGCTGGTGTTGGATCCCCGCAGCCTGGTTTGGCTCAACCTTTTTGCTCTGGACCTCAGGCAGAGTCTGGAGCAGTTCATGGAAATCTACAAGCTCAGCGACTCGCAGAAGCCGGATGAGCACGTGGACATAAAAGTCGACGGCCTCATGCTGAAGGTAAACCCGGTGTAACGGAAGGCAGACTCGTCATCTTTGAACGCGCGTCCAGGACGAGTGTTCCATATTCAGGTCAAAGCCAAAGGTTCACTGTTCTCTCTCGGCCAGCTGGTGATCCCCACGGACCGTGACGCCTCGTGCCCGGCCGACCTGCCTCGCTCCGTCTCGGTGCAGACCTCGGAGATGGTGGCCACCAACACGCGGCACCCGGCCAACTGCACCCGCGCGCACCTGGAGGCCCTGCTGCACGCCTTCGAGGAGGAGCCCTTCTTCTCCCCGGCCTTCTCCTCCTTCCCTCGCACCGCCTCCTCCCTGCCGCTCCTCCACCCCGTCTTCCAGCGCCACGCCCACGAGCAAGACACCAAGCTGCACGACGTCTACCGACGTCTGGTGGCGCCGACGCTGGGCGCCGACGCGCTCAAGACGCCCGCCGCCGCAGACTTCTGGGCGTTGCACTTTGCCCAGTTCTGGGTGGACTACGAAGGCACCCGCGGCGGCAAAGGGCGACCCCAGCCCTTCGTGGACTCCTTCCCGCTGACGGTGTGGGCGTGTCAGCCCGCAAAGATCGTCCAGCACCAGAAGCGACTCAGAGGCGCCGCCGACGCCGACGCCGACACCGCAGGGCCATGTTTGTCCAGGAGCACATCTGGCGAGGCCGTGGCACGTCTGCAGAGGAAACGACTGCTGAAGGAGTACTACAGCACCGAGGGCGCACCGGCGTCGCCTCACTGTGGCGAGGCAGCTGCGGCGCCCAGTAATGGACTTCACAAACGCCTCTCGCTGGACACTCTGCCCTCCTCCACTTCGTCCCCGGCGTCATCGGATAAAGACGCCGCGATGCATGTGTTGGTACATGTGCAAAAGCCTTTAAGCGCACAGGTATGTGGGAGTTTGGTCTTGAATGGGTGTTCGTCTGATTGGCTCATTGCCTTAAAGAGGTTTTGGTCTGACTTTATGATTCCGGATTTTCCATAACCGCTTCCAGCATTGCCTGGCCTAACCGCCGTCGATGACGCGTGTGTTTCCAGGTGAGCCACCGGCAGTACGTGTTCCTGATGATCCTCCAGCGCAGCCTCAAGTCCTTGCAGCAGACCCTGCAGCAGGACCTGGAGGAGATGGGCTCCAAGAGGGACCGCAAGGGTCCTTCCAAGCAGCAGGCCGCCGACCACCAGCCCTTCACTGTCTGCCTGGGCCTCCTGCTGAAGAGCGCCGAGGTCTCCCTGCTCCTGAAGCCCGTGCCGCAGCCCGAATGTTCAACAGGCTCCCCCCTGGGGTCCGAGCTCTCCCCGTCGGAGAGCCACGGCACCCTGGAGCCCGGAGTGGAGGGAGCGGAGAAGGGGAGCGAAGGAGGCGCTTCTGGCTCCGGGGGAGTCGCGGCCAAAGGGCTGAGCAGCGTGGACCAGCTGCTGTGTGGCGAGGGTTCTGACGGCGGCGCTAAAATTCCAACTCCTCTCGTCCCCCTTAATGCATCTCCACGCCCCGAGTTCAATCACAGAGGCTCGCTGGAGGAAAGGACTCCAGCTAAGAACTCTTCAAGGTGGAATTCGGAGGAAGGAGGCGAGGCTGCGGCCGACGCTGCAGCTGGAGGTGAAGGTGCGGGATCAGACGCTCATAAAGCCCAGAGTGAGTCTCTGTCTGAGCCGCTGAGGAGCAAAAACTGCAACGACAAGGACTCAAGTGCAGCTGCCAAGATGCCTCAGTCCATATCCAGGTATCCAGTCTGTCTCTGTTTGTCTGTGTTTGGAGGAAAGTAGCAAGCACATGAACAATTTAGGCATTCATTTTATTTGGAGCAGATTTTAGAAGATGGAAGCAAATTACTTTGTAAGAAATTTCCTGTCTCTTCTAATCCAATTTATTCTTTTAGAATTACGACTCTGGGCGTCATTTTTTTTACAAAACAAGAAAGGCCTTTTATTAAATATTTTGCAATTTGCAAAAAAGTAGGATCATGACTCCTCTCCAATCTAACTGTTTCATTTATAATGATTTTTGGCATTTTATGTCGACATGAATAATAGTTTACGACAAACCGGGGAAAAGATAACTAGATGTTACCATTAATATCTTCCGTTCAAATACATCATTTTTAACTGTTCTTACATCACAGCTTTTTTTTTGTTTCTGAACACAAGAGCAGTGTGTTCCGGTCCCTCATGAGTCGTTTCACACCCGTCTGACCTGAGTGCACCTCCCCCTCAGTCTGTCACAACTTCCTGTGTCCTCGCCCACCGTCTGTCTGCTCATCGTCACCTTGTCGTTTCTCAACTTCACTTCCTTTTATGCCTCTTCAACTTCGCTCTGACCCATGGGAAGTGTGTGTGTCTGTGTGCTTGTGTGTGTGCGCGCGTGCGTGTGTGTGTGTGTGCTCTCTCTCAAGGAAAGGAAGTTTGTCTGTGGTTTCTGATCTTCTCAGCTCCTCACACTCCAGCAGATCCACCTCCCTTTATTCCATGTCAAACATGTAAGGCACTGGATCTGCGGCTTGCTCTTTCTGTATTTTGCGTGCGTGTGCAGGTGTGTCCTGTGTTTGTAACACAGTTAATATGAGTTGATGCAGTCGTACTCGAGCGTGTCTTCCTTTTTCTTTTCTTTTTTTGTTGCATGCATCTGCATGAATGCATGCCATGCTGGTCCTTCCCTGTGTGCGTGGGTGAGATACTAGTTGTTCCTTTCGCTGTTTGCTGTCAACCTGTTGACCTGGTGATGATTGTGAGGATTTAAACTCCTCGTCTGTGCCTCTTATGTTACAGCCTTGTGTTCTCAGCCTTTTTCGGGAAGACACTTGAACTTTATGCTTTGTAAACCTGCCTCTGACGTGACTCTAACCAGAGACTCACAATGGAACAAAACAATATTTAATTCATGACTCGTCTAGAGCGCAGCGGTTTGCAGCGCAGTGCCAAATTGGATTATACAATTGAAAAGCAACAGTCCTGCTTTTCCCTCCTCGGTTCTCTTCCGCTCCTTTTAAATCGGTCCAGAATCAGTGGCATGGTGCGGTCGAAACGCTCCGTCTGTTTCTACTCATTGATTCTTGTGTCTTGTGTGTCCCAGTGGTCGCCTGATGCGAGACCGCTCCCAGTCCAGCTTCTCTGTGTCCTACAAAAACATGAAGAAGAGCCCATCGCTGCAGTCACTGGACAACATCTCCATAGACAGCTACCTGATGGAGGACGGGGACACCTACAGCCTGCTGGAGAGAGGTGGGACAACCACATACAGCCTTTATTCATATGAGCGAAGGATCGTTGGTCTTTTATTGTGTGTACCTTCTGGCTACACACATTAGAAACAGACACACCGTATCTAACTTTTTCTTTTTAGTCCTGTTATTTATTATTTTTTGAATACGTTGAAAATAAACTAAAGTTAAAAACTGAACTAAGCCCATGCTGCCACCAAAATACCAATGTGTGGACACATTTGAAATGACGCTGCAATTCGAGAGGTTGCCAAAATGAAAGTATTCACCAGCAGGTGGCAGCATTGTAGCATATCAGTTGCTGCAGGGCAGGGCAGGGCTGTCAAACTCAAATACACTTCAAAGAAGGACCCGTCCTGATTGATGTACCAAAATACCAGCAGAGCATTCTGGGATTTGTAGTATTACTGGTACATGTATTGTATATAATAGGGCCTCATGGGCTAAATATAATGACACCAGAGTTTGACAACGATGCTGCAGTTGCAGTACTGCCGGCAAAGTGAACTTGTCTTTGCCCGGTGTGTCTTTCCATGGGACAGACGACGTGTCCATCTCAGGCTTCAAGGACGCCATCAGCGAGCAGAGCGTCGCCGAGAGCGCCAGCGAGATCGCCATTGGACAGGAGCAGGAGGGAGGCGTGTCCCCCGACACTGTCAGCGCCACGTCCCAGAGCACCGACGACCCCACCAGAGACACGGTGGGAGATCACCACTCGCAGCTGGACGGTCAGTCAAAACCAATCCGAACGGGCCGGACCTGACGTCATCGTCCGCGTGCTCCCGTGCTTGTAGGTGTCGGTGCTGGTGTTGAAGGTGCAGTCGGTGTGCGTGGGCATGGAGGCGGTGGGCGAGAGCGCCGCCGTGGCTCTGGAGGTCGGACAAGTCACGCCCAGCCAGCTGGGCAACGTCTGCCTGCGACAGTACCTCAGCAACCGCAGCCTGGGTAAGAATCCTGCTCCAGAATGCGTGTGAATGTCTCCCTATCTGTCTTCTATCAGCGAGTGCTGCGTTACAGTGAAACAATGCTGCGTTCTGGTTCTGTGTCATTATTGTGTAATAGTAGGCCAAGCCCTTCACTGCCAGGCTGAGGCAAACTTTCCCATTTTTGCATTAAAAACTGCGCTGTAAGGCATTTGCCAAGATGGAGGCGTTTATTGCATGTTTATTGCATTCGGTGAAACTTCACTTCACTTCAGTTTGCAAGATTTCTGCAGCAACTGCAAGAAGGAAAGCTTTTCTTTTTGCAAGTATCAAATGAATATGTTTTGGTATGTTTATGTTTACGGTGAAAAAGCTTCTTAATTGAGAACAACGACAGCGATTGAACAATAATTCAATATTGATTACATGAACCAAAGTTGGCTCCAGCCTTTCACTCAGGTTCAGTTTGAGGCGCAAGATGAAATTGGAGCATCCAACAAAAGATCAGCAGAGGAAAACACTTCTGTGTGTGTCTTTGTGTGTGTCTTTGTGTGTGTTCAGGCAAAATCCATGTTACTCTCTACGTGGATGAGCTCTCCTTGTATGTTGCCCGGTTTTGAGTTTGAGTTGAGGGAAAGTCTTGGGGAGGGGACATGAGTTTGCTGTTCTTTCCGGGGTGCACCGTACCACTCTAACTCTAACACGTGCACACACACACGTGCACACACACACGTGCACACACACACGTGCACACACACACACACACACACACACACACACACACACACACACACACACACACACACACTAACACAGGCGCCACCTCCGTTTGTTTACCCTGCCATGAATCCCCCACAGGTTTGGTGTGTTCAGTACCAATACCTGCACAAAGCAGCCAAGGTAACTGCTGTGTGTGAACTCACCCTGTGTACCTCGACGTGCATGCTCTGCCTCCAGCCTCCCCGCCCGTCTGTGTCTGCGTGCGCGCGTTTGTGTGCGTGTACGTACGTACGTGCGTGTTTGTGTGTGCGCACGTTTGTCCCATTTTCAGACGCAGGACTTTTTTTTTTTGCTGGACGGCATGCGCGGCAGACGCAAATAATGGCATGAAGAGTGTGAGTGAGTGAGTGAGTGCGCGCACGCGCGTGCTTAACAACTGTCTTTGGGAGTGACATTGAGATCTATTTCCCTCACTGTGTGTGCGTCTGCGTGTGTGTGCGTGCGGTTAAATGTGACAGTAATGGAGTGAGTGCCACCATTATTTGCCACATTAGGTCCTGACACTTAAGTGTGTGCACGTACGTGCGCGTCCATCTCCCATTAAAATTAACTGCAACTATTTGCGCAGAACACCTATGCCTCCGCCCCCCCCCCACCACTACCTCCCCCACCCCCTTCATAATTTGCACCCCACCACCACCTCCCCCCTCCACTGCAGCAGACTTTGCAGTCTCACTCCAGCGATTCGGGCAATGAGAGAAACGCCGGCTTTACTCCCCTCCCCTCCTCGCTGCCTCTCTTCCTCCTCCTCTTCCTCATCACACACAAGCGATCCCTGCCCCCCCCTTCCCTCTTCCATGTTCCTCCTCCTCCCTTCCTCGCTCACCTCCACACACTCCCTCGACCCCCTGCTCCATCTTTCCTGCTAATCCTGTGTCATTTACCCACTCTTCCTCTTCCATCTCCCTCTCTCGGCCGCCTTTTCTCCCACTTACCCTTCCCCCCCTGTTCCTCCCTCCCTCGTCTTATCACTGTCTCTCAGTCCTCTGCTGCTGGCTGCCTCTTCCTTTCTCCTCACCCTCCTCCCATCTCCACCTCCCTCCTGTCCCTCCATTTGCCGTGACCTCTGCAACACCAGAATTGAGGGGGAATGTGTCATTTTCGTCAGCGAGAGGCTGGCGGCTCGATGTTTCATCAGTGGGGGTGGGAAAAAAATCTATTCGTAGATTAATTACGATTATGACATTGCCAATAATAATAACAATAATAATAACAAAACATTGTATTTATTGGGCGCTTTTCAAAGTCTTCAGACACTTTACAAAAAAGAAAAGGTTAAAAATTTTAAATATACCAACTGTGTGTGTGTGTGTGTGTGTGTGTGTGTGTGTGTGTGTGTGTGTGTGTGTGTGTGTGTGTGTATATATATGTATATATGTATGTATGTATGTGTACATATATATATATACATATATATATGTATGTGTGTATATATATATGTCTATATATATGTGTGTGTGTATATTATTCGCGATTCATTTAATCGAAGCCCTCTGAATCGGAATGGAATGTGAAGTACATAAGCCGTAATTCTTGTAAAACACGGTCCCGCGAGACCCCACTTTGAGGAGGATGGAGGTCCAAAATTTCTCGTATAAATCTGCATTTCAAGAATGGTTGTTATATTTTTCTCTTTGATGTCTTGCAAAAAACATATTCCGTCTCCTCTTCCGTCCAAACATAACGTGCCATTTTCACTTGAAGTGAACTGGTCACATGACCCCGTACATCACGTCCGCTGTCGTGAGTTTCCATGACCAGTTTTTTTTCTTGCAATATTTTGGTTTTGCGCAATTCTACGGGCAATGAAAATTGAAAACGCTATTGTCAATGCTCCACAGAGAATAATGGGAGAGGATGGCAGTCTTGATGAGGGGTTGCACACTCGACTTTAGTCTCTACTCAAATCAGAAAAAAGACCCAGTTTGGAAAATAAAACCAGAATGTGGTGCTTACATGGAATGCTATCATATCTATACGATGTCCCTAGAAAGATGCCATTTTCACACACTGAATGTTTGGTGTTTTGTTTTTTTACTCTTGCCATGTGCATTGTCGTGTGTGTGCTTGCCAGCCAACCTTTGTGCCAGAGGAGGCTCCTAATTGCCTCCAGCTGTGTTTCTAACACCCGCAAATGACCGACTCGTCACTTTGTGACTTTACTTCCACTTCTACTTTGTCTCTTACCTCTCTCTTACCTCCTTTACCTTCCGCCTCTACCAACTGGAACTCTGAGCGTTACTTTGAAATGCTGAAAGTCAAACTTAGGTTATTTAGGGGTGAAACACTCAGTCGTAGTAGTACAGGATCAAGTCTTAAGCTCACCTCAGAGCCTCTTATTCCCCCCCCAAAAGTGAAAAGAAACACTTAAATACTCTAAGTCTTCACTCTGAATACGTCCTACTGAGGTGGGTGTTTCCTGCAAATCCTTTAATCCCTCGTCCTCGGAAATAATTAAACATCACTGCAGCGAGGAGCCTGTCGGGTTCTTTAAAACGTCATCTTGTCGTCCTCTTTTTTCCTCAGCCCATCTTTTTTTCCTTATCCGCTCCAGCGTCTCCTCTTTCAGCTTGCTACCCCGATATCTTCTACTTCTACTTCATTCAGCCTCTTACCTCTCAACCTGTCTTCCAACCTGGTTTTAAAATGCACCCATGGTTTCAAAAAGTGAGCAAATGTTTCAAAAGCAAGTATGTCATTAAACCTTGAATTCACCTGAGGACTATTTTTATGTCAAAGCCTCACGCAGCAGACTTCGTCTTTGGATTCTGCTCGATTCTGCTGTGTGACATTTGTAAAGTTGAAGCCAGTGATTACATTTTATAAAGCCTGCTCAAGTCAGTGGGATCAAACTGGGTTATAGCTGATGAATAACGTGACGCTACACCACCAGTCAAAAGTTTAGACACACCTTCTCATGCAATTTTTTTTATCTTTACAACTTTCTACACTGCAGCTAGATACCGAAGACATCAAATATATGAGCAAGATCTATATAATGATGCAGCAGAGAAAAACATGTTAACTAACTCTAAATATGCTTTTTATGAAAGGTGGCTATTTTAAAGAATTTTAATATAAAACGTCTTTCAGTTATTTTACATTTTTATTGTTTTCTTCATAATTCCATGTGTGCTCAAACGTAGTGTTGATGCCTTCAGTGAGAAACTGCAATGTCAATAGTCATGAAAATGAAAAAAAGACATTAAATTCATTATAATAAAAATAATAATACATTATATTTTTATAGCGCTTTTCAGAAAACTTGGACACTTTACTGGGCATGAAAATATATTTGAAGGTGGGTAGGTCAGTACAGTACAGTCACAAACATATATAGGGTGTGTCCAAACTTTTGACTGGTAGTGCATATTACAGTTTCTTGGATGCATATTACACAAGAATAAGGAGCCAACTCCGCCTCACACTGGGTGTATTTCAAAGTCAGCGTGTGTTTCAACCAAGTCACTTGTACATGAACTTCTTTGCAGAGGCTCCACAGAGCTAAAGCTAATGCTAACCCCCTACCTCTCTGTCCTCCCAGCCAATGAGAACAGCGGCGCTTCCGCTCGGGGACCCCACGGCCCCGCGGTGGCGGCCCGCCTGGAGAGCGGACCCCGCGCCGCTGCTCACTCCCCGCTGGCCGAGCGCAACGGCTTCCTGCAGCTGCGCCTGCACGGCTACCAAGCTAGCTTCCTCATGTCCACGCTGCGCAACCTGGCCCATTTTCTGGAGGACGACTCCACGCCGCAGGTGCTGCCCATGGAGATCAGCATCAGGGACACGCACGTCAACCTGAAGGTGACAATCCTTGATGTTTTTCACAGACGGCGTCCTCCCACAAACCCAGGCTCCTGCAGTTTTGTCACAGCCTGAAGTTATTTTTGCATAAACCCTCTACCTGCAACATAGCAGGGATGTGGTGGTGGGGGGGGCTGCACTTGTCCTAGTTTCTCTAATCGTGTCGCAGTAATAGATGCCATAACTCACCGCCGCACAGTTCAGCGGCTTCTATAACCACCTTAAACATTTTGAACTGCGGTCTAATTGGAATTTGGGTTTGAGCTGAATGTTAAATGACACTGAAAGGCCCTTTTCGCCTTCTCTCTGGGGGGGCCTTCACGAGTGAGTAGCTTTCACAGTGGAACTGATGTGGAAACCTGGCCGTGGGTAATTTTTGCACACGCGTGCGCATGCACGCACTCACACGCACGTGGCGTAACTGAGCGCACGCCACCTCTCGCCGCAGGACGACGGTCCCCGGGACAACCCCTCCGAGGCTGAGCCGTCCCCCATCACCATGCACGTGGACAGCCTCCTCATTCACAGAAAAGATGACGGCTCCTTTTCGATTGGAGGTGACAAACACGCACACGCACACGCGCACACACACACACACACACACACACACACACACACACACACACACCATACTCAGTCACCCTTGTTTTTAACATCCACCCACAACCCCAGACACCAAGATGGTGGCCCACTCATGTCAAGGAAATTTGGTCAATCAGAACGATTCTGGAGAAGGTCACTTACAGACACGTCAGGATGTAGCCAATCAGAACGAGCTGAGACACAGCAGCACGTGCTGTGACGTCACGCTGGGAATAAACTCTTTTCTGCTGATTTTCTGGCCTTTTATCATTTTTTTTAAACAACTAAAAGACCATAAGTGAAAAATCTACAATATAAAGATTTGATTTGAATTGCGTTTCAGGTCACAGGCGTCCTCTCAGCCGTTTTAAAGGCATTTGTTTTTGTATTTGGGTCTATGGGAAAAATGCTTTTTGCGCCCATGGGATTTTTTTGCTGCAGTACCTCAAGTGGCCACTGGAGGAAAAAAGAAATCGTCCGGCCGGCATATTGATAGTCCGGTATCCAGTTCTTATAATACATCCATGCGTCCACCTCATCGTTGAGTAACTGCAATTACACCACCAATCAAACCATTTCCACTTTGTGCATCCAGCACGTCTAAACTCCCACCTCGGCTGTCTTCCGTGTGCTCTCGCAGTGGACACGGTGGCGGAGACACAAGCCAGGAAGGAGGGCTCGTCGATGGACAGCTCTCTCAGTCCGGTGCCCGAGGTGGTGAGATCTGTCTGCTATGCTTCTCAGGCTTCACAAACACAAAGCCAGCCCGTCAGCACTCGGCCTTCCACCAGAGAGAAGGTGAGAATCGCACGTGCCGTACGTAGGAGAGAAAAATGTACGCGCGCACTCTGTGTCCTCCTACAAATATGACTAATGTCAATGTTTTCCCACTCCTCGTCATCTAGGATGTAAATTAAATGCCAAAGTCTATTTTTTAAGCTTCCTGTTTGGCTTCTGTTCCTTCGTACTGTGGGAGTGATGTTTGTCAGTTTATGCAAAACGCACGCCTTATGTCTGTCCACTGATGGAACATTACAAGTAAATAGTTGTGTAACACTGTTTTAGGGCAACGTGCCTTCTGATTTATAGCATAACACATTAGTCAGGGTTTATTACGATCAGTTGAAATGGATTTTGTCGTGAATGCAATTTTTTTTTTTTTGGTGGCTGTCAAAGTTCAGAGTCCAATTTGACTGGGCTGTAATTTTTCCAGAAAAGACTTTACAGCTATTTATCCCACATTGGGAAACGACACTGTTGCAGCACTTAAAAACCAGTACAACAAATAAACTATACAGTAGTTAGAAAAACACTCATATCAATCTATGGACAACAAACAACCAAAGCAGCTGTGCAAAAAGTCAAATTGTGCAGAGGCGGGGATAAGCAAGGCTCCCTGGGGATGGATAGAACAGTGGTAGAAGATAAGTGGATGAATGAATGGATGGATGGTTTAAAAACTCATCCTCTCCTCAGTTGTATGTTTTTAGATTTTTTTCTTTCTATTGTTATAGATATGAGGCCGCCTGCTCTTTAATCCACTCCAGACTGTGCACAAAGCGAGTTTTGCCTTTACTGTTTTCCACTCGGCACAATTGGCCGTTTTAACCCGTCAACGAATCGCAAATCGAAACTCACTGGCTCCTCCCTGTGGCCGCTCCTCCTCCACTTTGTCGTTTGTAGCTGCTGGAGGAGGAGAACGAATGCTTGAAAGTGGAGCTGTCCCGAGCCAAGATGGCGCTGGCCGAGGCCCAGATGGAGAAGGACTCGCTGCTGCACCAGATGAAAAACCTGAGAGTCAACACCAGCTAGAGGCACCTCTTCTCTTCTCTCCCCTCCTTACACCTGGCCCACTGAGCCAGCTCAGGCTCCACCCACCTGCATCCTTCAGGGCCGGAGGTCGAGACTTGGCCGTCCAATGGAAGGAAGGCAAAACTGAGACCCCCTCTCCCTCACCCCCCCTCACATATACATTTGTCGAATGAGCCACCATGTGACTGTGAAATTCGAAATAATTCCATGAAGCAATGCAGAGACTGCCTAAAATCACATTTTGAATGCCTGCCCTCTGTTTTGTGTTCTCCTCTTGTGGAGATTTAATACTTTTGGAGCGTTGGAAGCAGGAAGAAGGAAGAACATTCAGTGGGAAGAATGTGTGTGTTTTTGTGAGCGCGTGTGAGTGAAAGACAATGAGGATCTATGTCCATGGTTGTGCCTACACAGAAACCTTCCCACACTAATCCTGTTGTATAAGTTAATACAAGGAAAGAAGAAAAAAAAAAGAGTGAAGAATCACAGTCGGTCTGATGAAATCCTGAATGTCATATCTCCAGACGAATGTCACGCAACTTATTTTGCACTGCACTTAAGGAGAAAAAAAAACAAACATTTTTTTTTTCTTTCAATTTTCAACTTCCTTTGTGCTTTCCTGCAGAGGAAGAGGACGACGACTCGCCCGTGTACAGTGTACATTGTATAAGAATGTGAACACACAGCTATTTTCTTCGGATTTTTAGGAACAGTTGTGCGGTGTTTTTGCGTTGAATGTGTGTGTCGTCGGTCGCTGCCGGAACAAGCATTTCATCACAAGTAGAGCGCAAATTTATATCCGGAATACGGCTCCACACGGTCTTTCTGAATCTCCCACCCTCTCCCTATTTTTCTACTTGTAAATATGGACATGTTAGGCACTTTGGACACTGTAAATATGAGTTAGAGAAGAGGGATATTGAGCTCTTTTTTTTTTTTGACACAGATACAACAGATTAGGAAGAATAGGGATGAAGATGCTGGGCCACACTCTTTATTGTGTCCGTAGATTCTTTAATTGCTCATGTTTAACTTTTAGATTATTTACATATCTGCTGCTGTTTGGTGCTTAATTCCTGTTTAGATGTTTAATGAAAAAAAAAAAAGTGATTAAAACAATTGACCTTTGTAAAAGCACACGCTTCGGGCCAACATAAATGGACACGTGGGTTGTCGTCAGGATTTGAAATGTTTTGATTCTTAGCCCACTTTCAGTGCAAACCTTTCTTCTTCTTTTTTTTGCTTCTGATTCATCGCAGCCCTCTGCCTCCGCTTCTCTGATTCTGAAAACACAAGAGTAATAAGTTGTATTTTGTCTGTCAAAGCTGCTGAAATACTGATGACAATAAAAGGGTGTCCAGCCTCGAGTGACGGGAGGCTGTTTATTAGATTTCTCTCTTCTTTCAGTTCTTCCGTGATTCTGCGCCGCTTCTTTCTGTGAAGTCGGAACATTCCAACTCCCTGCTCCTCCGCATATGCTCATTGCGTACTATTCTCTCGACTAAATGTGCTTTCGCTCTTTCAGTTCTGTAACTACACAAGTTCCTTGAATTGAACATTTTTGCAGAGTCATGAAAAAACTGATCTGATTTGTTGCGTGATGGACAGAAACGACGAGGAAACTCTCAGCCGTGTCCTCCGGGCTTCTCGGAACTGCGCTGAACCGCTGCAGGAAAGGCTTTGGACTTTGTGCACATAAATGGTCATGACATTTTATGGCTGGAGTAGTGCAGTGAGTCATAGAGGGGCATTAAGAGTGTGTGTGTGTGTGTGTTGGGGAGGGTGGGAGTTGAGGGGTTCTGCTCCATTGCTGCTCAAATGAAAGCCTGTTTATATACCGAAGCTCAACGTGTCTGTGATGACGGCAACGTCATAGCGCAGGGCCCACTTATGTAAGCAAAGCATGCACACATGCGTTTAATGCGCTGGGGAGGGTTCCAGCACCGTGCACAGCTGGATTGTGGGAAATATGATAAAAAGGCGAGGCATCAGGTTGTGCGCTGGCACGGAGCAGCGGCCTGAGTCTGCGTCCAAATAGCCCGATGGGGGATGCAGCTGCCTGTTCACTACTTCTGCTGCTCTGTGTGTCCTCACTGCAGGCAGAGACCTGCGCCTCTGTGATTTCTTACTTAACTCTTTAAGTCATTGTATAGTTATCGAATTGGTAAGTCCTTATGCGGCCGTTATGTGTTATTCATGAAAAATTGTGAAGTTGAAATTGGGATCTACTAATACGCCAAACAAAATCAGCAATTTGTTCAATGAAAAGCAATTATATATAAGGATTTAGAAATGTTTTGCACAATAATCCTGAATTTAGGAAAATGCATTTGTGTTGTCTTGAGACACCGAGAAATCCAAGTCCGGAAAAGCAGACATGTGATGGCTTAATCAAGGTAAACAAATATGCTAAATGGATTAAACGGTAATTAAAAATTTTAATTGGATCCGCTGCAGGCCAAAACACAGCCCAATGGGAGTCTTTAGATGTAGGTGGAGCTCAAGAAAATAACACGTTTCTATAATACAACTAAAGTGGCTCCCTGGGTAAAAACCATCAGGCAGGTCCCAGCATGCACCAGTGGCAGTGAAAACGGGTGTTTGAGTGGGTGTGGTTTCCCAGGCTGTCAGTAAACACATCAGAGCAGAACAAAACATAAACGCAAAGACCCATCCTCTGCGTTCATTGAGCAATTCTCCAAGCAATTGATCTCAGGCACAAGAGAGAGGCTATTTTTGGTTCTCACCTGTTTCTGTAGGGGCCTCATCCGGAGGAAACTCACCGCCCCCTCCCATCCTCGGGCCCGCGGCACCGTCTGCGCATGCACATGTCCCTGGCAGGAGACATGAATGGCGTGGAAATGGCAACAGCTGGCGCAGCTGCCGGGCTTTTCTCTGGGACGTTTCTTCTGAAGAACTAACAAAGGCATTGCCTCCTGTTGGTTGCTGTGGCATTGTCATCCACACCCAGACTGTACAGTAGGTTTGTAAGTCAAGACAGACATAGTGTCAACGGTAATGCTGCGAAGGTCGTTTCAAAATAAAGGACGTGAGTCCGTTTTTACAGTAACCAGCTAGTGCATTGTGTAGATAGATTCTATATATAGTTGCTAGTGAAAAAAGGAAAAAAAAAAATGTTTATGGACTCTAATGTAAATACTACTGTATTCCATTCATCTATCTTTAGTGGCTGATCTGGAATTGGTTTGCAGGATGGGCAACAGTCTCAGCAGAGACACCCAGATTTCCCTGGCCCATAAGTTTTTTTTTTATTTTACTAATTTTTTGTGCCATTTTCAATATATTTTAGTTTGTTAATAACAAATTTAAACCACTGCGAGTTAATCCGGATTTGTTGAGTGTCCATCCTTACAATTTATTTTAACTAAAACAATATCCATAAATGGAGTTTCTGTGATGTATTCCTTGATGTCCATCCATCCTTTCCCCCTAAATCAAACGTAGTTTCTTCTTCTTTTCTTCAAAAATGGGGATTTAAATCTACATTTTGCAGGGCACACAATTCAATCCAATAATTTATTTCGTAGACATGGTAGGAAGTGGGCTAACATTTTAATTTTTGTGGAATAACTTTCAGTGCTGTGAAACAAATTTGGGTCGAGACTTCATGACAAGGAAAAACATGATGTGGGTCCTGACTGAGACTCCGGCAGTTGAGAACCGCTGGTCTGTCGGTGGTTTTATTTTGAAATGTGTAACAGGATGTTGAGTGTTTCACCACAAAGTCACTTCACTCGGGTGTCTCCAACGACACCACTAATGAGCAGCAGCAGCACCGGGGAGCCAGTGCAGGCAGTCGGTTCGGGGGAGACCAACCGGGGAAGGAGAGCCTTCGCTGGGTGGAAGGGGGCGGTTTATTTTAGCTTTCGCCTCTTCTCCGCTGGAGCTTCCTTTTGGGTCAGAACCCCCGTGGGTCACTCCTACATTCTCATTCCCTTCTTTTCTTTTCTTTTTTGTCTTAACCGCGCTTTACTCCTTACTTTTGTCTCGCTTTTCCGTTCCTTTTTGCCTGCCGCTTTCACCTCTCTCTCTCTCTTCCCACTGAGGTGACACCTGGGAAGCCACGCGCACGCACGCACACGCGCAAAAGAGCAGGAATAACGGAGCTCGCGCGCCGCTGCGCTTGTGAATGAACTGAGGTTTGTTTGTACGAGGCACCAGACACAGCCCAGCCGAGCCGTGCCGTGCCGTGCCGTGCGCGTCAAACCTGCTCCGCAGCATCCACGACACTTCCGCCGTCAGCGCCACTCGGCGGCATGCAGTGACGGGGAAGCCGCTCAGGTGCGGCGGTGAGGAGCTGCGGGTCGACTGGAGGTTGGGGGGTGGATTTATGGGACATCTCTCGGATTATCATCCGCTGCTGGACCGCCGTCACCCCGCCGCTGCAAACTTGTGGTGTCCGGGATGGGGAAGGAGCAGGAGCTGCTGGAAGCCGCCCGCACCGGCAATGTCGCTCTGGTGGAGAAATTGTTGAGCGGGAAGAAAGGAATACTGGGCTCGGGCTCCGGCTCCATCCCGCTACACAGTCTGCTGAGGTAAGAACCCGCTGCTGCTGTGATGACCGCTGCGATGTCCTGGGGAGTCCCCCCCCCCCCAACCACCCACCACCCCGGGGTGCAGGAGGTGGGCTGGGGTGGGCTGGGGATTCCTGCGGTGGTACCCGTGCTGCAAAAATGAGGCATCATTTGGCCTCGGCATAGGTCACTGAGCAAGAAAGCAGAAATTAGCCCGGGAGCTGCCAGTGTTCCACAGTCCATCTGCATCATGTATGGAGCGCACTATCACCATGCACTGGCCCTGTTTGATTGTTCTACGTGTTGTTGTGTGCAAAAGAAAATCAAATAGAAAGCAACCCAGAGACTTTTTTTGTGTGTGTGTGTGTGTGTGTGTGTGTGTGTGTGTGTGTGTGTGTGTGTGGTAGGTTGTGACATGATGCATTTCACAGGGGGGAAATTAGTCAAGGAAGTCCATTATGCAAAGTCAAGAGTGCGGTGTGAGGCAAAGTGCACTCAAAGGCACCATGGCATTGCTGCATGCTGCTGTATTTCTCTCTCTCTCTCTCTCTCTCTCTCGCTCTCTCGGTACTCAGTGCTGGGCCCAGACCAAAAAGAAGAACACTCAGTGCCGTCACATTCACCTGTAATAGTTGATGTTTTTGCATCATGGGCAATATTACAATGGCTCTACTCTAGTGATGATGTGTGTCTTTGCCCTCTCCTCCTCCATAGTGTCTTCTTCCTCTTCTTTCCTTGTTTTTTTTTTTGTGTATAGTCATTGTCGGGACATGTGCTATGTTCACATGATGCGAAGGAGGACACGCTGGCATCCCGGATGCTTGGGCGATCCTCCGAACGCAGCCTCTGTGTTTGTGATTGTGTCTGGAGTGGCGCGCAGACGCTGCACGTTCCCCTTGACTCGTGTGTTGGTTTGTTATTTATTTGTTCACCAACGCCGTCAAGTCGCTGTTGACCGTGGCAGGGTAACAGGTGATTGAATATTTGTTCGTGCTCGCACCTCTCACTTTCAGATGTGAGCAATCTTTTGGTACAGCGAGCGAGCTCAAACTCACATCCCTCATCACCAGAACAGCTGCCTGGTGAGGAGTTAAAAACGTGCCTTGTGTGGGCAAATCTGTGTGTTTTCCAGCATATGCCATTGCATATTCTTGCTGCTGGTCCCAAATGCTTTTGGTGACTCCGTTGTCATATTTGTGTGTAATCTAGAATTTATAATATATGAAAGGAGCAAGCAAAAAAGTGAACCTTGCATAATTTTTGGCCTGTACCACTGCAGTTACTTTCAGTCTTACTGTGGTTTTAAACAGATTATGAGGGGGTTTCTTTATTTGAGTATGTATGTGAAACTGCACACATCTATTTAGGGGCTTATTTTTTGTGCACACACTTGAGCGCAAAATGTGTTTACTGTTTACTGCTCTGTTGTTAACCCGTGTGGTAACATTCCTTACCGTTGAAACGTCAGCCTGTCTTCTAATCCCGATCCAGCTCAGAGGTGGAAGGTTGATTGCATTTATTCTGTGGTTTTTCTGCTTCATGGTTCATGCGACAGATTTCATCTGATTTTACCTGATAAACGCTAAATTTAACGCATATGTGCGTCACATTGTTGTTGTTTTTTTTTTACTGTTGCCTTACTCGTCTTGCGGCCAAGCATTCGGACATTGATTGCATTAGCTGCAACCTGTTTAACTTTCCGGGTGTAGAATTTGCAGAATGAGTGAGTCTCGCTTGTTTAATCAGTTTCAGTTACGTCTGTGCCCTATGAATCACAAGCGAACCTGAAACTCATGTCGGCGCTATTGTGAAACATCTCGAATGGTTGCTTCCCAAAGCCAGTTCTGACCGGATGCAAACCACAAAGGCCTCCCATCTGGCCGCGAGAACAAATGCTGAGGTTATTACATGTCCCCCTCCTCCCGCCCCTGCAGCCTCACCCTAGCTGTACTGAGGCGAGGCCCGAGCCAGGTGATTAGGAGTTCAAAGGCTGGGGGCGTTCGGGAGGAGCGCTGACTCTCGCCCCCGAGCACTCGGAGTCTGGCGGCTGAGGATGAGATTTTCACATCAGCGCGGAGGATGCCAGCCGGAGCCAAGGCTCTGTACAGTGACATTCTGCCGGCTGCAGAAAGGCTCAAGCGCTATGTGTTGGGTTGGGCCTTGACTCCGTGAACTCTGAACATAATTTGATAAAAAAAAAACAAAAAAAAAACAGCACCACACCACAGCCTGCAACAAGTGTTTGTGTTTCGCCACATCTGTGGTTCACTGCACTGAAAATGCTGTCTGCATTAAAGCTGCGTCCCAGCCCTGCACTGTGAACTAATGGCGCAGTGCTTGATAGTCAAACTTGGCAGCTTTTTTGTGAGTCACTGTAGTTGGAAGACCTACATTTTGTTTTAACAGAATTTGCAGTCGATGTCAGTGTAAATCCCAATTTTGACTGATTAGGATTTACAATTTAAATGCGTGGACTGCTTTGTAATCAATCAGCTGTAATCCCTTTGTCTTGTAGTCTTGTATAAACGAGTTAGTAGTTAGTTAATAGTTAGCTAAAAGGGCTAACAGAAAGAGAAGATGGCTCAACATGACTGTTATGCATGGCACAGTATATTTGATTGCAGTCTAGTGAGTGTGGACCACGTTATGGCACTGCGTTAACTAAATTAGCAGTGTGGTTAATGGTACGTTAACTTTGCAAATTCATGTGGGGTTGTTTTTACCGTGAGCAGTGGTAAATAAAGGTGAGGGGGATGGAGAAACAGACTTGAGGTTGTTGCCCCAGTCATAAACAGCAACACTTGGGCTGATGTGTCTTGGACAAGTTGATCTAACATGCTCTCAGGGGACTGGTTTGCAAAATAGCGTGCTACGATTAAGGTCATTTCCTGGTGGGGAAATGTCATGCGAATGAAAAAACAGGAATGTCAAAGGAGTTTTAGAAAACATCTTTTTTAAATGCTTTTTTAATTGAATAGTCATTACATTGGATTGGCCAGTGGCGTTAGTGGCTACAGGTTATTTTGGTGGATGAATGCACTGGGACAGAGAGGTCAGAGCGCAGGAGGGAGTGCAGGCCAACGTTATGGGAACGATCCTCTGGAATCAATGCATACTTTCCCATCTTAAGGCCTCTGAGCCGTTTGTAGCATTCCAGAGTCATGAGGTTCCTCTTTTCGCTGAGAGAGTTGCACTAAACAGCCAAGTGGGACACGGACATGGATACACACGCATGTGTCTGCACAGGATGTAGGAGAAACGACGAGCCTCCGGCTGTAACAGACGGCCTGAAATTGCAGCGCGCACACACGCAAACACGTGTTTACAGTGCGAAATCAATTGTGGATGATCTCATTGTCTTTTCAGAGGTTCATATTTTTAGCATGATGACCTGTTTGCTGGCGGTGCCCGTGTGCTTGTTGGCCTCCGTGTTGAAGCCTAAAATACTCTGCACGCTCATCATCTCTTCATGGGTTGTTGGGGCATAATTTGCACCTTTGTGGCCTATAATAAAAGTAATGATAATAATAATTGTCATTATTATTATTATTATAATATTATTATTAGTTGGAATGATTTCAGGCTAACGTGAAAAACATTTCATCTAACATGCGACATTGTTGAAGAAAAACAACGCCAAGGCACATGGAAATACGGTAGGATTGTCAGCATATTATTTTGGCCTTTCTAACTTGATGAAGACACATCACATCACTTTTGCTCCTTATTATGCAACTTCTCAGCACTTGTTTACTTAAAAGCATTTTGTTATAGTTCATATATGGTTGCCCAAAACTGTCAGGAAGTTGAATTAAAAATTTAAGACGAGACAAAAAAAAAAAACCTGAGCCTCTGAGCTTCCACTTCTTTATATCAAACATTTCCTGCCTTTACATCATGTGGGAACTCTGGAATGTATTGATAAATAAAGGATTCAAATAGAATTTTTCCTTCATGCTATTTCACGCTGAAGATGCATTCGTGATTGTGCCTGATTTCTCAGCCTCACGATGCTGTTGTTGTGAGAAGATGAGGATGGTTGCCTGTGTTTGACGTGTTGCGATGAAGTGATTTAACGCTGAGACGGGTGAAGGACTAATGATGTGGCTCGCAAACATTCAGGGAAAAGCCTGTGTGTGTGTGTGTGCGCGCACAACCCGGTGTGTTTACCTGCTGCCCCCAGTGGACACAAACAACCTTTTAAGCAAAGCAAAGTGACTCCCGGAAGAGACGCCGACTACATTTTAATTGGCATCCCTTCCCCTCGACGTTTGCGATCTGATGCCTTCGTCTCTGCCTGAAATGTGTCATCCAGGCGTTGTGCTTGTAGCCCATAGACTGTGTGCGCGTTTCTTGTGTCACCCAGTGAGAGTGAGAAGCAAAGAGCAACCTTTTGTTTGGCTGTTCTCATGCTGTTTCCTCACGGCTTTGGATCACATCTTCTGGAAGCTGGAAATCTGCCGGCGAGTTTTTCCCTCTGACACAATAGATTGTGTCCACAATTGTGTGCGTGTGTGTGTGTGTCTGTCTGTGTAAATTAACTCATTATCATCACATCCTGAAAACGTGTTTTCAAGGTCCAGTGTGTAAAATTTGGCTTGATTTTTTTTTGAGTTTTATACTGGTAAAAGCTTTATATAGTGCCCATATATACGTACATTAACAAACGTGTATGATCACAGAACAATAAAAGTAATTTGGTTTTCCTAGCAGAACGGTTCTCATATATACACTACACTACCCACATCAAATATATGAGCAAGGATTATGCTTTTTATGAAAGGTGGCGATTTTGAAGAATGAAGTGTTTGAGTTATTTTACACTTTGATTGTTGCCTACATAATTCCATGTGTGTTCATACGTAGTTTTGATGCCTTCAGTGAGAAACTGCAAAGCCAAAAGTCATGAGAATGAAAGAAAAGACATTAAATTCATAGGGTGTGTGCAAACTTTTGACTGGTAGTGTAAATATAAGTGGGTTTTCCTCGGGGGAAATTTATCAGTAAGAGTTAAAGGTGTGTTGTCTTTTAAGATGGAAGTTCATTCGGTTCATTCATTCATTTGGTTCTTTTGGCTGAATAAGTGAGCGCTCAGCTGAATTCAAGTCCAAACATTTTCTGACCCTCATCCAGTGGCTGGCTCCGCCCTCTTTTTTCTTTGGTCGCCTTCCAAGCAAGGCAGTTCAAACAAGGCACCAGTCCCAGCAAGGAGCTCAAACCGAGCAGGAGACGACACTCTGCATAGAAGGCTGCATATTCTGTTTTTTTTTTTTAAATATATGTAAATAAACCAGGACTCCACCACCTCTGAGTTGTGGCAGATGAAACCCAGATGAATCCATTGACTCGACAGCAACACCAAAACAACCGCGCGTTGCGGCATTGTGTATTTTCACCTTGGTGTTTTTTTCCCCTACAGATAACGCAAACAATGGGACACTGCTGAATTGTGAAGTTTGTCTTTGTGTGCACGTGTGTGTGTGTGTCTACGTGTGTGTTTGAGATCAAACTCAGAGGTTTGTTACATCTACATTAGCATCCTGGCCAAACTCTGTGGCTGCATCCTGCCAAGATTCCAAACCTCCGTGCTTGCCCACACACACACACACACACACACACACACACACACACGCACACACACACACACACACACACACACACACACTGGTTTGATGTGTTTCTCCTTCACTCTTAAGCCTCTGCCAATCTTTGTTCCACCCTCATTTTAAATCTTAGTTTTTTTGTGCAGGGTGTGTGTGTGTGTGTGTGTGTGTGTGTGTGTCTCAAATCTCCGTCCCTCTCCCTCCATCTGGCGTCCTGGATTCTCTGTCAGTCTCTCTCTCTGTCGCTGTCTTCCTCCTCCATCACTCCCTCTGCTCCTCTTCCTCCTCCTAACCCCCAACCCCCCCACTCCACCCCAACTCGTTGTTCCTCTCTCAGCACCGCATCCGTTACCGCCAGGCCGGGAACATCTTTTACCCATCATGCCTATGGCTGCCGCCAACGGTGGCAAATGGGGAATTCGGGGAATCCGCGTCCCCTTCTGAGAAGAGCCTCCTCTCCCTTTCACTTCTAACCACCTGGAGATTTATTGGCAGTGACCAGGTCACGTCGGGGAAGACGCATGGCTGCGGTGACCTCTGGGTGAATGGGAAGTGTAGAAACACGTGTGTTGGGACAGAAGCAGGGATATCATTGATTTTGGCGACTTGGTAGTAGCTTGTTGCAGGCCAGCGTTCACGTCGGCATGTCCTCGCTTCACCCACCCGTTCAGTCTTGGACCAAATACAAAATTCCAAAAATGGGGATAATGTGGGTTAAGGCTGTGTGATTAATCAAATTGAAATTGAAATTGGATTTATTAGCCAAAAGATGATGTTTAAAAAAGGAAAATCTTAAAATCGATTTTCCTCTTGCATGCTTCCGGGACTGATTTTAAGGGAAGTTTGTTGAAAGTGAGGTTTGCACTTCATTAATCCCAACGGATTCATCTTTGTTTGGTCAAGAAGACTGTAAATGTTGTCTGGTCACTTGTTAAACCCATGGAGGATTTACACTATCTTTCGGTTGCACTTCATTCCCAATAAGGAAATGTGTTTGCTATTTTTCTTTAAAAGTAAAGATAACATTTTTAAAAGTAATTTATTCCATTGTCTTTTGTAGTTTTACCAAAAAAGTTGAAATAAAAAAAAAAAATCAAGTTTCAGAGAAAAGCCCTAATATGAGTTTTTAATTCCGCCCACTAGAATCGTAAATGTGCCAGACTTAGGCAGTTTGTAAGTCTGTTTTGCTGCCTGGATTACCACTTGGGTTCTATTTTTCCCCCAGTAATGCTCACACAAGGAGCTTTAACCTTTACTGCTTTTGGTTTAAGTCCACAGCAGTGGCCTTTGTCATGAGGCCTGGACCACAAAGTACACACTTCCCTTTTAGGTTCATACACAGATTAGACAATAAAATGAGGTAAGTTTCTCACATGGATTGGATTAGTGTGATGGGACGAGTCTAGCTCCAGCTATAAAGGGACATTAGCAGTATTTAGAAACCACGGAGTATGTTGTTTTGTTTATACAGAAACTAGTTTAGTAGTGTGACTTATTTATTTTTTTTTTTTGCAAAATTTTGTGTCCTTGTGAATCTTAGCTTTCTCATGAAAGATGTAAATCATAAGTTAACTTGAAGATTTTCATTTCTGTTCATTCAGTTCCCACGATCCCATGATTTCAAGCCCCTCACATTTGCATGAGTTGACTGCTCGCACTTCTTCTCCTGGTCATGTTGTGGTTTGGCCCTTGCGAAGGGAAAACATGTTGATGCTGAACAGAGGAGACAAAGGGGGCGTCACGCAGAGCGGGAGAGGTGTGACGTCCAGTCTGTCACACTAATCTACAAGCCTGTGACCCCACATAACATGGCACTGATACGCACACACACACACACACCCACACCCACACACACACACGCGCATTCCAGCTGGCTCTCTGATAGATGGCTCTGGTTAATGAAGCACCGCTTTTGAAGTAGATAAGACGTGGAGAGAAGAGGGCTAGAAATGCTAATGTCGCTACATGGTCAGGGTGCTGCTGAAAAGCATTGGAGGGCCACTAAGTGAGTGCCATGCGCGTTTGGTGAGCGTTTTGAAGTTACTTGAGTGGAAAGTAGAAATGCTTGTGTCGAAATCCTGCTGCTGGACAAACGCACAGGCTGTGAAATGTGTGCCGCCACGCTCTCTTCCATGCTATGGAATCAGCTCGCAGACGTTGCTTCGTTTTTTAGCAGGTGAAGGGAAGCTGATCTGCAGTGGAGCCCGATTGAACATTTTGCTTCTATTGGAGGTCGATGAGATGAACGGTCAAGAGAATTGTCGTTCATTGAAATCAGCTTGTGTTTTTTTCCCCATGGATGTATTATAAGAACTAGATACCACACTGGCACAATGCCAGTGCGTCAATTCTTTTCCAGTGGCTACTCAAAGTACTGCAGCCGAAACCCCATCTGGCCTTGCAACTTGGAGAAAAAACTCTCAAATATGGCCAAAAGGTTTTGACGCTCTCATGAGGTGGTTTTTCAGACGTATACACAAAAGTGTCACGGAGACACACATTTTTGTTCCGCATTTACACGTCACGGACATGACGGACGGGGTCATGTGACCACAATTCGTCTGTGAATCCCCTCCCAGATGCCCTTTATTGGTGTCCGCTCCCATACGTACGGGCTTTGCCTTTGAACTATCACCCGCTGCCTTCGTCTCCTGATGATGATAGCAACAACAGCAGTAGTGACAACTGAAAGAGTTGCTCCAAAATGCAAAATGTTTTGTACCTCCAGCCTCCTCAAAGTGGGGTCTCGTGGGACGAGATTTTAGGAGAATTACGGCTCACGTGCTTCGCACCATTTAATGGAATCACCTGCAAATCGCAATAGTGCTTTGTCGAAATTGTAGAAATATCGCTTTTATTTTGCAAAAACCTGTCATGGAAACCCGAGCGACTTCATCATCTTCCTGCTGCCCCCACCAACAACTGGCTTCGTATCTTCAGTGAACCCCAGCCAGCTCCGTGACAAGCAAGCGCTCAACCCCCGAACACACCGCAGCCCAGGCACGCTGGCAGCACAGGCGAGCGCATGAAATATGGATGTGGATAGGACACGCAGACGGAGACTGAGCCGCCACGGACGCACTCGACTCCAGTGCTTCCACCTTCACCCCTGGCGCTGATGCTTTTGACTGGTGTTTGTGCGGCAACTTCTTTACAAGCTCAGGCTCGTGCTCGTGTCTCGCGGGGGTGTAAGGTCCTCTTACCTGCGAGTCGTGGCCCTTTAAGTTCCTACCCCGCGATCGATTTCCCACGCTCGGCGGCGCTGACGCCAGGGGAGAGCGCGCTCGGAGCAACCAGGAAGTAAATTACCTCGAGCTGAAAGCCGCCTCCCGCGCCACGCACAGCTCCCAGCAGGCTCCTTGTCGATGCCGATAGATTGCCTCTCGTTGTCTCTCCCGATCTCTCTGGGCTTGTTCTCCTGACGGCAGACTGCGTCGACAGCCAGCGATGATGATATTGTGCGGTGCAGCTTTACAATGTGGTCGTTGTAAATGTATTCACGCGTGTGTGTGACGCATCTACCCAAGCGGAGGCAAACACGGCTTGCATATTTATGATTCGGTGAGTTTGCTACTAGGGATGCACCGATACCAGTATCAGCTATCAATGGCTACCACGACACCGATCTCAGTTGTAGATGTATGTATATGAGGATTTTGTTAAATTTGTATTTGTACTGCAGTCACCCAGTGTTCTAGAAAAAACATGTTGAGGAATGTTGCTCACATAACAGAACAAAGTAATTCTCTATTGTGCAATGGTCTTATTCAGTACTCAGTATCGGTACTCATACTCTACTCGTTTTGTAAAAAAGTGGTACGGGTTCATTCCCATCTGCTACAGTTGGACTTTATTGATTTTTGTTTTGTTTTCAGGTTGGGGTTGGAAGTATTTTCTGTATCTAGCTATTTTTAAAGGGCTCATATTATCTCTGTTAACGTTTAACCCTTAATGAGAAAAATGCTTGTTTAATTAGGCCTGAGTGGAATTGCTGTATTTCCAATTTACATCCAAACAGCAACTGAAAACCCATTTTTTTAGTTTTGATTTCTCATAGGACCGTTAACGTCGTTAACATTGACTGTGTCCATGATAAAGTTTGTAGTTTAACTCTTAAACTCTTATTTCTGAGTTCACTGACAGGCAAGAGACAAGAGACAAGAGACATTTAGAACAGTTCTTCATCATCCAGGACCTTAGAAATGGTTTCCCCCCCTATCTCACTCCTCTTCTGCGCTCTAATTGTTAATCCATCATTGGCGTGCTCCATCTTCTCGCTAATGAGCCTCAATAACTGGACACTTTGCAGCAGTCTGTTTCCACATCACCTCATCCCTTCTCCGCTCTGGCCTCAAGAACAATGTGATGAATGAGTCTTCTCTAAAAAGGCCATCAAATATTCATCTGCCCCCAAACTGCTGAATGAAAAATTGAGAATATATCATTCACAGAGCGCTCGTTTTCATGTCGGCCACTTCCAAATTCAGCATCCACTTATCTCAGACAGAGGGAGAGGGTCGCTGTTATTCTGCCGCTTCTTTTATGCATTGGGGCGAAGTGTGCAATCCCATTGTGTGGAAGAAAGGCAACTCTGCGTCGAGAAAAGCTCTCCGAGGCACGAGATCATGCATTTTGCTGCGTTGCATTACTGTGTATGGAACTGTCGCTTCCTGCTTTCCTCACAACTGAAAGTATGCCGCCTTGTTATAGAATCCACTGGAAAAGACAGATTGGGGGAAAAAAAAGATGGAAGCATTAAGAGTTGTAATTTGAGAGACCCCACTGCCGTGTGTCTTTGGCCTGGGGCTGCATACGCTGCGTGCTCGCACACCTGGCAAGTCCTGAGGCGTAGGCCACAGCATTAGAAATGTAACCTTTGCACAACCTTTCTCACCTGTGCACTTTGTCTGACAGGTTTGTTTATTAGATTTTTTTTATTTCACTCCCACCAAAACACTCTCCTCTGTCTGTCCATCTGTCCGTCCCTGTGTGGACAAGGAGATATTAAACGATTCACAAGACTTAGAGATGCATCAGAAATGCATAGAATTCATTTTTCATTTTGAGTAAAAAGCTGCGTTTCCATTACCCCTAGAATTGTGCAAAACCTAAATATCGCAATAAAAAAAATGGTAATGGAAACACCTGAACTTGGAAAAACTTCTCAAATATCACTAAAAAGTTTTCATTCTCTCATGAGGTGGTTTTCCAGACGTATCGATATAGAGGTATATCATAGTGTCATGGAAACACTTTTTTTCTCATTTACACTTCAGTGGACGTGACGTATGGAGTCACGTGACCAGTTCACTTCAAGTGAAAATGGCGCCTTATGTTTGGACGGAGGAGGAGGCGGAATATTTTTTCCAAGTAATCAAAGAGAAAAATAGAGCAACCATTCTTGACCGCAAACAACATTGAAATGTAGATTTATCGCAAAATGTTTTGTTCTTCCGTTCTCCTCACAGTGGGGCCTTGTGGGACAAGATTTTACAAGAATTACAGCTGATGCACTTCACACCATTCAATGGAAACACCTGCATATCGCATTTGTACTTTGTCGGAATTTTTCAAATATCGCTTTTATTTTGCGAAAATCTGTCAAGGAAACTCAGCTACTGAAAAGCACTTGCTTGCCTTGACACACAAAGTTGTTATGGTGATACTTGGGCGTTGTTATTTTCACACTATTATCCCTGAAGGCTTTTGAGATGTTGCAAAGTTTTTTTTCATAGGATATCGAAGACACTTGACCTGGCAACTCAACGGGTGATGAAACTTTCTACTCACATCCAGACAGATGCAACTTGTGTTTCGCATTCAGAGCTTTTTGGGGGCCGAAATACTGCCGACACTGAGCAACAGTCTCACGATGGAGGTCAGTTGTCTGGATGATTTTTTTTTTCTTCATGCTCTCAGTTGTTGATGTTCTGCAAAAGGCGTTTCTACACAGCCTTCTCCGAGAAGGCATTCATCGCCAACGCTGTAGTCGACCCTGGCGAGGACTTTCCTTCTTTCCTTTTCTCTTTAGCCGTTTAGTTCCATCTGCGATTCCTCCGAGGTAATGGGGGAAAAAAACTGGAGCGAGCCGTAGCTGAGTAAGCAGCGCCGAATGTTGAACCGCAGCAGCAGCAGCAGCAGCAGCAGCAGCAGCAGCAGCAGCAGAACCCCCCCTGCAGATTTCGGCCTACGCACCAACTCTTTGTGTTACACCAAGATATGTGTGCGTGTGCGTGTCTGTGTGTGTGGCAGCCTGGTCGTGTCTTTCTTTCATCCTCGTCTCCTATTCTCTCCTCTCATTGGCTGTTAGCTCTCTTGCTCTTCTCTATTGTCGCTTCACTCTACCTCCTCGCCTCTTTGTCTGCGTCTGCCAGCTTGTGCTCGCGTGCGTGTGCGCGCACGTGCGTGCGTGTTTTCGGTCTTTCTGGCATCCACACACACCTAAAATGATTTTTTTTATAGCTTCTCCCCTGTGTGTGTCTCAGCACGCCCTCCCTCCCTCCCACCCACCCACCCAACACACACACACACACACACACACACACACACTCCCCTCCACTTCCCCGTTTTTCTGCCTCTTTTCTTTCTGGAGAGGATGAGTAAATGGATCCCCTTTGTCTGGCGCTGCAGTGTAACCCCACTAATCAGGCCATTCACTGATTACATGCTCCACGCTAATCACGTCTGCGGAAGTCTCTCAGTGCGCGCACGTGCGACGCCTCTTTGTGCGACGCCGTGCACAAATACATGCTTGCATTCTCTTCTGTCCTTTGTTTTCGCCCTGTTCACCAGAGTTTTCCCTTTCGCTCTTTGTTCGCCCAAGTTCCGGGTGGCGGCAGTGGGAGGGGACGTCCTCGTCATAACACGACGAAGATGATGCGTTTTACAGCAAGTCTGCCTTTTTTTTTTTTTTATTTGTACCTTGCACGGCTTTGTTGGAGGGGAGTGTCGGTGTGCAGAGAGATGGAGGAGGTGGAGGCGAGAGATACGGGTGGGTGAGGTAAGGATGGAGGGGGGGGAGAAAACCAATTATTATCGTGATAACAGCCGCGCTATGGATTTTCTAGCAGGCCTGCTCCTCCCTTCCACCCCCCCCCCCCCCCCCTTACATTTTTACCCACCCCCACTAGATTTTTAAAGAAGCCAAACTATGCGGAGCTTCGTTGGCCCTGACGGAAAGCCCCGCCGCGCTCGCTGTGTTTCCAAGCTTTGCAAGCAGTTCTGCTCCCAGTAGACCCAACAACAACAAGTGAATCCTACATGTGCAATAACTGCAATGCTTTGTCATTATATGTATTATATTTTAATCATATATATATATTTTTTTTACAATTTTTACTCAGGTTAATGTCCACTATGTGCGCTGTATGAGTATGTATGAGTATGTGCAGACAGCTGCTGCCAACACTGTAAATTTTCCCCGTAAGGGACTAATAAAGGAAATATCTTGTCTTATCGTATCAAACAGTAGAGACTCCCTGCATGAATGTTTTTGGCTGGGGACACGCTGTGGACGTGCGCGCGCATCATGCATGCTCTGGTGAACTACAGCTTGCTGAAAAATTGTGTTGACAACAACAGCGTGTGACATTTTGTCAATATAACTCCCCCGTCTGTGTCTCACCCAGGCGGTCACATGATCTAATCTGCATTGTCATGTTGCCACTCTGCATCCAGGGACTCCTCCCCCCCCCCACCACTCTCATCTCTCGTCCTTGACAGTTTTGAGTCAAAGCCTTTCCAGCAGCTGGTTTGAGATTTGACAAAAAAATGGGTTTGCTCTGTTTTTTTTTTTCTTCCCTCGCTGTTTACACAAAACCAACCAGAATGGCTGCGTTTACAAGGACTTTTTGATAATTGAGATATTGTGTTCACATGCAAACAGGCCAAAGCCGGATTTTCATTTCCCTGAATAAATATTAGTATCGTGGTCCCTTGATGAGTGCATCTTGTTTGTGCAGCCGTCTGTGGTGGTTGCTTTTCACAGCGCAAACCACCAATTTTAAAATCAGAAAAAAATGAGACAGAAAGCTTATTGTGGGCCTCAGCGCTATGAAATGAATGCAGAACTCACTTACAAAAAGACAACAACCCACATTAACCCTACTGCCAGCTCACGGTTTGAATTATGACACCAACAACATTTCACGTGAACGTCCTACTGCAATGTCGGCATCAAGTTTGTGCGGCGGTGCAGCTGTTGTGCGACTCCGTTTACTTCCCAAACCGGTGACAAAGTGATGCTGATCATTTTTTTCTCGAGCGGATCAGTTGCAAAACGCGCATGCATGTATTTGACTCAGCTGTTTGCAGCTACAGCTCCGCCTCCCAATGTGAGCCGGAATAATGTAGATTTACGACAAGCTGTCGAGTGACTCAACCTCCTTGCTGCTGTTTCATTTAATCTCCCTGCTTCCTGACTTCCTTCTCGTTCCTCCCTTCCTCCCCTTCGTCTCCTCTGTCCTTCCACTTCAGCAGCTGAATCTCCTCTCGCTGTCCGTCCGCTTCACTCTTTTTTTCAGCCGTTTGAGAAACTCTTTAAAAGGCTCCGTCTCGCATGCGCACTTGACCTGGCTGCTCCCTGCTATGGACACACACACACACACACACACACACACACACACACACACACACACATATCCAACCTGTGAGCACACTCAGTTTTCTCTCTATACTGTATACAGACCTAATTTTCAAACAGCCAGTAAAGTGCCAGGCACTGTTTTTGAAAGGCTCAAGGAGACTGTCTGCCGCATTTCTGCCTATCAAACATCTGAAAGGGAGCAAACTGTCTGAGCTCTTATCTTTTTAGAAATGTTATCACGCGGCTCCTTGTCCCTGCAGCGGGCTGTATGTCTTCATTCCGACTGGTGATAATATGAAAAAGAAAAAGAAAAAAAAGAAATCATGTGGCAGTTTGAATTTTCGGTACTTGCAAAAAAAACCCCACACAAACGTTTTTTTTTAATTGCAACTTGCTGAGAAGAACATTGAAGATTAAACACTGTTTGCAGAATTAAAAAAAAAATTTGTTTGTGTGTGCAAGTTCATGTACAGAAAGATTACGGGAAAAGTGATCTTTCATGCTTTCAAAGATTATTGATGTGATTAATCATATTACCCTGATTGCGGTGTTTTTGATAATGCACGCAGTTTTAAATGGTAGCCAGCCGTTTTTAAATGCAAAAGTCCCACTATCTGGATGTTCAGTTTAATTTTAGATAGAGATACTGCAATAAAATGTGTCAGGTACACTACCAGTCAAGTTCAGTTTGGACACATTCTTTCATTTTCATGACTATTTACATTGTAGATTGTCGCTCAAGGCACCAAAACTATGAATGGACACATATGGAATATGTATTATAGGCTTTACACGATCACGATTTTTGTGCCGATCACCGATCAGTGATTTTAAATAAACCGATAACCGATCCGATCACGTGAGGAGCAATATTTAAATTACTTGTTTATGTACTTATATACTTATGTGCTGTTCCCTGAGTATATATGCCATGCCCCAATCTGACTGAGATGTTTGCTTTAGCATCCGTTTCGGAGTTTGCTTTTCTTTCTCTTTCTCCGCGCTGCGTTTCTTAATCTCGACATGCTCCTCCGTGTGTATCTTTTCCAAATGCCTGATCAAATTTGTCGTGTTGAAAATTTGTAGCGTTGCATATATTGCAGATAGCTCGTGCTATGTCTGTTTCTCTCACTTTGAAAAACTTCCACACCTGCGACATGTTTGTTTTTGTCGCCCATGGATGTTGCTGTCGTGAAGCTTGAAAGAAACTTTATTGTCCGTCACATAGCAACAGTACTCAAAACAGGAAGAGGCACGAAGACGAAAATTAAGTTTTTTTGAATCATGAATCATTAGCTCTCGGATACAAACAAATAAACATGTCGATGCTGTGAAACTACTTTGGAGTAAATGAGACAGATTAAAAAAAGTTTCAACACGACCATGACGTCATTGATCGGATCGGTGATTTATGACATGACGCCCGATCACGAACATTTCAAAAAATGCCAAACATCGGCCGATCCGATATAGCCAATATGATCGGTGTAAAGCCTAGTATTAAACAAAAAGTGTGAAATAACTCAAAACAAGTGTTATATTTTAGATGATCTAGAATAGCCACCCTTCATATAAAATATATAGAACATAACATATTTAGGTATTTAACATTTTTTCTTTTGCCACATTAATCCACATATAGGTAGTGTAGATCTGGCACAATGATAATATAAAAAGCATCTTTTCTTGATAAAAAAATAAAATAAAATCATACTGAACAGGCTGCGAAACTGTTCTGGTGACAGTGCAACAAGTTACTGCTGCTCACAGACATTCACTCTGACACTTCGTAGGCATTGCTGTGCTGCGGTACGGTTGCCAGTGGCTATGGGAAGCGGAACAGTGTCCAGTGTCGCTCTGTGACTGACAGCTGTCTGCACTGATACATTCAGCGAGACTCTGCCGCCACGAGAATGACGACACCACTGAAGAAAATGGTGTCAATAAGCAGCCGGAAGATGTGTGGGTCAGTGTATGTGTGTGTTTGTGTGACTCATGCGCCTCAAAAGGAAGAATTATGAAGCGCTGTCGTTGTGTTATATTCTTATTTGCTCTCTGAATATTTGTGCTTTTTATGGAATCATGCACATTGTCCCTCAGCCTCTCGTCTTTAATCACGACACAAATTACAAGGTTGATTAAATTTGTTCATTTTACATCATTTGAGTCAGATTTAAAATAAAATGAAGGCTGTAATCAGTGCAATGCATGACTGGATTTTTTTTTTCATAAACATGATGATATATTCTTCCTTCAGCGCGATTGCGTTTCTTTCTGATGCCAGAGGGGGAGCTGTTTTCGAACAGCGTACATACATACAGCTGGAGGTCGTGTTTCTACTCTGTGTGTGAACTCCAGACGGTCCCCAGTGTCTGACTGGGCTGTAAATAGCCTTGGGAAAGCCAGTGAGTGCGCACACACACACACACACACACACACACACACACACACACACACACACACTGGCTCATTCACACTCTTTTTTTTGGACGTTTCCCTTTCAGCATCCACAGATTGGGCCTGTGTGTGAAGCTTTCTATCTCGCCGTCTTTTTATTTTTCTCCCACACCAGTTTGTGGCTTTTTCTTCTCCTCACAAAAACACACACAGCGCTTCAGTTTTGCTGATTTTAACGTGTCCTTGTTTGTAGAAAACACATCAAACCCCTAAACACACGCCTGCCTCTGTGTTTTGCCTCAGCAGCGAGCAACAACACCCATTTGGAGCTGCTGCATTCATTCACCCCAATCCTTCGGGTTGGGGTGACAGAAAACTGTCAGTGTGTTGCCATTTTTTTTTTTATAATTAAAAGGACTTCTATTATAAATAAAAGCTTAAAGATTTTCTCATGTCCTCTCTCAGGGAGGTTATGAATAAAACGGATGAGTTTTTCCAATGAACTGCCTCTTGCACCAGGATGTTGCGTGACCAGAGAGAGGGCCTGGATGTCTTTGACTAAAGTACAAAAGACACCTGAGAGCATTATCATTTTTGATGCTCTGGAAAACACGAGATCTCTTGTTTAAGAAAATAAAGGACTAGCAGTCTAGCATTCTAGCTCGCTGCCTTCATCTGTCTGGTGAACCTGGCAGACCCCACGCTGGTTTTCTTGCGAGAGGAGTGTGCAGTGACAGAAGCTAACCCTAACCCTGTTTACATTACCCCTAGAATTGCGCAAAACCTAAATATCGCAAAAAAAATTGGTGATGGAAACACCCGAACTTGGAAAAAAACTCTCAAATATCGCCAAAAGGTTTTGATGCTCTCGTGAGGTGTTTTTTTAAGACCTATCGATATAGAGGTATTTTGCAAAAGTGTCATGGAAACACTTTTGTCGCATTTACACGTCAGTGGACGTGACGTACGGGGTCACGTGACCAGTTCACTTCAAGTGAAAATGGCGCGTTATGTTTGGATGGAGGAGGAGACGGACTACTTTTCACAAGTCATCAAAGAGAAAAATATAACATCAGCCAGCGTAATTCTCGTAAAATCTCGTCCTGCAAAAATTTTGGCTTACGCTCTTCACACCACTCATTGGAAACACCTGCAAATCGCAATTGTACTTTGTCAAAATTTTAGAAATATCGCTTTAATTTTGCGAAAAACTGTAATGGAAACGCAGCTAGAGACTGATGTGTTGTTGCTCCTCGCTCCCTTACCTTTTTTTCCCTGAAACCCTGATTGTTGCTCAGACATCTCAGACCTGCCGCTGCCTAACGCCGCCTGACATCCACGCCCTTCACACAAATGAATAGAGCTCTCGCCGGTGATCAATCCCTCCTTTCTGTCTCTTTCAGTGTGACGTCTCATCTCGGCACCAGTCTCAGAAACATACCCTCTCTCGCACGCACACACACACACACACACACAATATTTGGAAACACACACTGTCAAGCGCACACGCCCCAACTGTCATCTGCCACCTCGTCTCTGCGGCAGCAGCCATCCCGCCTCTCCGTGCTTGTCAGACTTGTCAGACGCCTGTTGATGCCGTGAACTGGAGAATGACGAGGGGCCCTGCTGTAAACACAGGGCTAAGCACCTCCGAGGACCATCCTGTGGAAAACAAAGATGAGAATACTGGGAAAACTCTGAGGTTGTTTAACCAGACGCCCGATGATTCACTGGAATGCTCTTGCTGATATTTGTGACAGTTTGTGTGGTAGTGTTTTAGGTAGAGCACTGGCCCCAACTGATCAATGCTCCTCTCCGTGGACGCCCTCGCCCTGTCCCAGCAGAATGTAATGGCCACCCAGAGGTTGCAACCTCTTTAATGGGCCGCCAGTTTGTAGCTGCAGTTCCTTTGACCGTAATGTCACAACCACACACGGGCCGAGGCTGTGACTTGGTCCTTTTCCGTGCGTGTGTGTGTGTGTGTGTGTGTGTGTGTGTGTGTGTGACCTGAGGTTGTTTTTGCCAATGTGTTTACAGCATGGTGTGTGTGTGTTAGGACAGCGTTTCTCAACTGGTGGTTTGCAGAGATGTTGTGATTGGGTCGCCGCTTTGGGGGCAGTTTATGAATATGTATTCATAGGGTGTGTCCAAACTTTTGACTGGAGTGATTTACTTACTAGACATGATCGAAAGTAGGGCTAGCATTTTTTATTTTTGTGCAATCAATTTGGGTCGCAATTGGGTCAATTTGACTGCCTTGCACACCAGTGACATAGATCCTTGTTTGAAAAACTGTATATTTAAAGAAGTTTGTCAGTCGTGAATGGATGTGTCTACACTTCAAGCACGGCCCTTTTTGAACTAAGCCGCGGTTCATGCCTCTAAACCCTGCGGGATTGAGTTAATGCCAGCCGAGCTCCTACCTTAGTCAGACCTTTTTCCCCCCTGTTTGTTTTAGCTCTCTGGGAAGGTGGTGAGGGCCAGATCCGGCCGAGCTTTTCTGTCGCCTTTAAATTAAGCGTGAACACAAACTCTGGAGGGACTCTGTGTTTGCACCTGCAGCCAAAGCTCAGGCTGACATTTAAAAACAAATGGCCGCTAATTGACTCGGTCCGCACGGAATGGCGACCGCAGAGGGCAGAATTAAAGTTCGAAGAGGCTGAGAATTTGGTGTCGGGCGCAATTGGAAAATTTCGGTTTTATCCAAACTGGTTTCCTCAGCTCTGCAGATAATTAAAACCTACTTCATAACCAGAACTGGACGCTCACTACGTTTGGCATTCTCCCACAATCCAAAGGGGCTCCTTCTGCACTCGCCATCCTACGGCGTCGATGTGCCACGTGGGAGTTGGATCACAGCTCGGCTAGGGTTGTTTTATCGATCTGGGATGGAGGAGTCCTGGCTGGCAGCTTCCCCCCTGGTCAGCGATGAATCACTGGGGTAACTGCGGGGTGCAGCTGTCTTGCCTGCCATCGCCAGTGCATTAAATGGAATATAATGGAAGGTGTGTTGGCGGTGCATCACATCGCCTCAAGTTCTCTCTTTCTCTCACACACAAACTCGCGTGCACACTTTTTTTTCTAAGCCATTACTGTAATGATGAGGTTGAATAATGGCTTTGCCGGCTCGCATGCCTGCAACTCATTAATTTAACTCTTGAAAGTGGCGGTGATGACGGCCTGATCCGGAATCGATCGAGACTTTACTCCCGCAGAAGACCCTAAATGTGCAATTAAGGGGACAGGAGATGAAATGGATATGGATCATCTACTTGTAAATATTTAGTTTTAGTCTGACGTCAAGGCAAGCCCCTTCATTCCTGGCAATAAAAATGATGGAGACCTTTTTTTTTTCTCTTCCCGTGTCGTTCCTCAGGTCGTTTAGAGCCACACTTACTCATAACAAGAGGATTCATAGGAAGACCATTAGAGAAAGTAGTGTGTGTGTGTGTGTGTGTGTGTGTGTGTGTGTGTGTGTGTGTGTGTGTGTGTGTGTGTGTGTGTGTGTAAATTAGCTCATTATCATCATATTCTTTTATGATGTCAAACATGTTTTCATGGTCCAGTGTGAAAAATTTGGCTTGATTTTTTTGAGTTTTATATTGGTAAAAGCTTAATATATAAATTAATACATTAATAAATGTGTATAATCGCAGTACAACAAAATTAATTTGGTTTTCCTACCCTTAATATATGTATATATTATATCTTGCTCCCAGTTTGCTGCCATCTTGCACCGCCATATTTCTAAGGAAGGCTGGTGTGGACAATCCAGCCCGACTGACAGCATGTTTCAGATTTACGGTGACAGCTTGTGTCTTCCAAATAAACCAACGAAGAAGAAGGTGGATGAGGTATCAAGGTTTGGGTGGGCAGGCCAGTGTAGTTCACTGGCAAGCTCAAGAGGAGGATGGAGAGTGAAAGACAGTGCAATCTAAAATGTAACCACTTGATGGCGCTGGTTCTTCTTCAAAATCTCCAAATATTACACACGTAACCTTTTATCACTGAATGGACTTTACTTTACAGTTGTTATTGAGCTGAATGTTCTATCTGTTGCTGTATGTTCTTCTCTAATAACACCTCAGTGAAAAGGCATGAAATTGTGTTTTGTGTGGAACACTGTGACATAATGCAGCCATACTGCTATAAATTTGAGGTGTTGTCGCCCACCTCTACTAGCTCACTGAACTTGCGGGTCATGCTGAGTCATGTACTTCATGTCAGTGCCAGTGAATGTGCTTTTGAGCCTTAGTGGCTGGTCGTGGTAGCAGTGCGTCCTCTTTTTTTGTTTTGTGTTTGTTGTTCCTCTTTCTTTTTCGTAAGCAGTTCTTTGGCGCCGGCCGCCAGTACGCGCTGAGCCAAGCTCGCGGACAGGGCCGCACTGTCTGCTCTTTCTCTGCGGGACAGCCCCCTCGGTGTGAGACTGAAGGGTCAAATGGACTGCTTGCAGAAAGGGTTTTGTGCGCCCGAGAAAGAGTGTGTGTGCGTGCCGGCCCCAAAGATGTTTTGCTGCTGATTCAGAAGCCCAGTATAGCACTGAGTCCCCATTGGTTTCTCATCTTCTTACTTGCAACAGTGGTTTATTTCAGCTCAGCGATTTAATAGCAGGAAAGTTTGTGTGCTGTCTTATAAAATTTGGTGTGGATGTTCTTTGTCCCAGGGGAGATTGTGCTTCTTTCTGTGAAATCTAATTGAAATTCATCACAGGATGTCTTGAGACATGAAGACCTAGAGTTTGAGCTGTAGGAGAGCATCAGTATCAACGTCTTAAGATATTCCAGTGTCTGGGAATTTGCACAATGATTATATATCAGTATTTTTAAATTACGGCAAATATAGTCTTGGAAAAAGCGCTATTGATATTTATGAGAGGTTTGTTTGTTTTCCTTTTCCATCATTTGTTGACATTTAGAAGCCACGATCAGAACATTGTAACATAATAAGGGGCCCTTGGTTATTTTTCTTTATCTTGAAAAGAAAAGATGACAGGTGTATTTGTTTGGAACTATTTTTGGAACACTAATGACTATGTAACTAATGACAAGCTATTAAGGTATTAAATTGTAATTTAGGAACTACTAAAACACCAATATGACCCAATAATGTGGGAGTTTCTTTTTAATGGCTTTTGGACAAAGATGGATCTCCAGAGCACCGACAGAGGGGAAAAAAAGTTATGACTTTTACTTTGAAATTCAGCCCCAGTGTTTTTTTCCCCTCTTCTCATTACATTGTAAAAAAGCAGCAAAGTTCTGTCTCCATTTTCTCCCGACCAAATCCACTCTTTTTTCTTGCCCTTTAATGAGTTATCGAGCCTCGCGGGGCCGCGGGCATGTCTATATAAGGCTTGTCTTTCGAGCCACGCCGTGTTCAAAAAGCAAGAGGTGATAAAAGTTGTAAGAAGGAATACAAAGCGGAGCAAAACTGCCCAGTAAAATGAGCTGAAGGTGCAGAAAAGGCGTTTAACTGTGTGTGTGTGTGTGTGTGTGTCGAGCGCAACGAACCCTTTGAACTGATTAAGACACAACTCCTGCGTGACTCCAGACGTCGGGTTACAACAAACGCCGGCTCGTTTTTGGGACGTTGACGCAACAGGTTGTGCTATTTTGGTGCGTCCAGGTGTTTGCGCTGCTTTCCCTGCATCTAGTTCTGTGCCACTCGATCCTGCGAGGAGCTGCACGTGTGTCGCTGGGATCCGTTACCGCAGAGGCTGCGCAGCAGATGGAAGCTGATTGCTGACCACCGCCAAGAATCCGTGCACGGCTTCCTTTAGCGCGACACGCCCGCCTGACTGCGTTTTGACTCAGCGTTGGCCTCGGACCCCGGCGTCCCAGTCGTGGTGGCGTCATCTCCATCTCCGCTTCCTGCATCCGCTCGCTGACTCATGACGTTCGATCACCTAGCAGCCCTGCCAACTTTGGACTTCAACGCCCTGCAGAGTTTTACTGTAAATGATATTTAAGATGTCGTAAGGTTAAATTACAGTGCGTCAAACGTGAGTTCATCAGCCTGACTGGACTGGAAAAAAAAACCCACAACAAAACAATGAAAACACAGTTTACGTCACAATTACCGCCTAACGGTCTCTTTGCTCCTAATTATATCTGGCTTATGTCTTTCATTAACATCCTCTCTGATTAAATTAGGTCAGAATTATACTGCTTCCCCATCACCAGAGGAGAGCACTAATGTATGATGCGACTGCCGACCGCCAGGTTCTACCCAGTACCAACGTTCCCTGAATTTGTCCTCCTTTTAGTTTTGATTGGATCAGAGTGAAAGAGGAGGAGGTGACACATCATGCTAACGTTATAGCAATAATTTGACTAATTCGGTCAATTGGAAATTGCTCAGCACTCCTTTGCATTGCTCCGTTTAGCAAAATGTACCTCCTCTATCTGAAATATGCACTAATGATGTTTTACCCGACAGTGAGCCTGACACAGTGTTTACCGTTGAACAGAACAAGATTAGTGGTTTTGCTCTGTTGTTTCTCGTTTTGTTTCTCAGCAACGCTTAACCACATCCCTTTGGAGATGTAGAGATATAATTCTTAGATGGGGGCCAGTACCAGTAGATTTATTAACTTCATGCTCTGCATACGTCGTCGTTGTTAACATGGACACAATAGTGTAGGTACAGGAAAGAGGCAAAAAGCGTCATACACTACCAGTTAAAAGTGTGGACACACCCGCTTTATTTTTACTGCTTTGTACACTGTAGATCCATACTGAAGACATCAAATGCGTGACCAAGATGTATGGATTAATGTGGCAAAAGAAAATATATAAATATGTTATGTTATACATATTTTATAAGAAGGGTGGTTATTCTAGATCATCTAAAATATAAAAGTTGAGTTATTTCACACACTTCAGTTTGATACGTGTTCCATATGTGTTCATTTATAGTTTTGATTCCTTGAGTGACAATCTACAGTGTAAATAGTCATGATAATGAAAGAAAACCCATTAAATCAGAAGCATATTTTGGTAGTGTATATAATATTACATTTTAGGATTGCGACAGTCAGGGAAACCTTGTAGAAGTCTTTTATCGTGTGCGATGCCTAAAGGAGCTCTTTTTGCCGCACTGGCAGCGTTTGACGGTTTTCTTGCGTGTCCGCACTCAAAAACAACCACAAAGCGACTCGACTTCCTTCAAGCTGTTTGGCACGAAGATGCTCAATAATTGGAGACGATCCAGTCGCATGATAAGCTCGCGACCTGATGTGTCAAATCCCAGCCGGTTGTTGTTTGCTTTATTTCCCTTCGTAGCTGTCGTCCCTTCTGGCTCAGCTCAGCGCGACGGCGACAAAAACAAAAACAACCAAAAAATCCCACTCTGCGACCTTTTTGTCTCCCCCTGTGCCGCCGTGGCACGTCTGACACGCGGTCAGCCTGCTCGCAACCTGAGCCGCTGAACCTTGAAAAGCCACGCCCCCCGACTGGACAGCCCGCAGGGAGGGTCAGACGTTTAGGTCTGTAACCGCGACTGTGATTGATTGTTGTTTGTTCCTTTTAGTTGTGTGTTGGCTCTGCTTGTCCAAAAAGAAAAAATCAATCACCAATATGGATCCGTTGTCTCAGGCTGACTGGGCTGAAAACACAAATCCTCCACTTGCGAATCTTCTCGTGTCAATGTTTGGCTTTTTAAGAAAAGCGTGTCCTTTAATTCATACTTCTGCTAATTTAATGTAATACAATAGTTTTTATTTTCCCAGCTCAAACTATTGTTCTATTGTTTGGGCAGCCTCACACCCCAACCATCTCAAAAAATGATGAGGTTCTTAAGATACATCTCATGTTCTAACAGATCCGCTCCATCAGCACCACTTTTCGCATGTTACTCTAAAGTTTATTTGTTAGCCTCATTAATTTAAGTTGACTGTAATTATTGAAAGGGGTGGAACTCCTGTACAAGCCCATTGGGCTTTGTTTCATCCCTGCACAATTGATTTTTTTGGATGTGTGCTAAATGAACAAATGAAATGAAGTGCGGTGCTAATTTTAGCCCTTTCGTGGGCTAAAACTAAGTCCAAGGCTAAGGTGGGCTATTTTTATTTCCCCTTGTGCTGCGGCCAAAGTGGGTCAGACTGTTCAGTGTACGAAACATAAAGTACAGTACTGAACTATCCTTGTGCGCATGCATTTTTCATGAGCCGTGCCGTGCGTGCGCGTGTGTGTGTGTGTGTGTGTGCGCATGCACGCTGCCTCTGTTTTAGAAGTGATGCAGGGAATGACTTCCCAGGAAATCCCTGTCACTTTGGTCCTTAGTTAGAATGGAGTCATCGGTCAGAGGAGGAGGCCGGGCGCTGGTGTTGGGGCGCTACGGCGAAACCCAGAGAGAGAGAGAGAGAGGGCTGCGATTCTGAGGTTTAGATGGAGGAGGCGGGAAGAAAAGGGGAAGAAGATGGAGGGAAATCCCTTTGCTGGGAGGAGTAGCTGACACCCACGTACAGAGAGGAGTCGTCGCTGCAGTGAGGGGAACTGCGGAACGGCAGCGAAGAAAGCAGAAGGGGCCTCTGAGGTTTTGATGATATGAGACCGTTTCTCAGGATGGGATGCAGTTTATTATTAGCACTGTAAGCATCATTTGCATCATCTTTGAACAATGAGTCAATATTTATCCTTCAAAAGAGAGCCATGAGAATTGTAGAAAACAAAACCACTAATAGAGAACCAAACTAGTCCAGCTCTTCATCAAACTAAAACTGTAGGATCGGGTCAACTTTAAAAATAGCTCAAATCGTGTACAAAAGTACACAATAAGCAGTTACCCGACGGTATCTAGGGGTGGTTTCAACTGAGAGATGGTAAATATGATTTAAGAGGAACTTAAATATTTAAAAACAGCTTGTGGGATCAAACATTAAACAGCGTCGCATCACAACTAAAGGAGTGAATGTGTGGAAAAGCTGCAGTGATGAAAACACATGAAGCAATCATTAAATTCAGAAGACTCCTTAAAATGAGCATATTTAATGCATATGAGAAGGAATCAAGGTGAATTGTTCAATGCATGTATTCTTATACCTGCCTGTACACAATTTATATATAATCATTAATTGTATGACATCATATATCATTTACGGTACGATATTAGTTAATGGCAGAAGGAGGTCGGACCAGAAAAGTTCTTTGAACTTCTTCCTGCTCCTTTTTGAATGGAAATCTTTATTTAAATGATGTACTTCAATGTTAACTGTTTGATCATTTTGATATGGTCTGTTTTGTTTTGTTTCTTGAATGTGGCTTTTTCTTTTGATTCTTGTTTTGAACAAGCAGTGATGCATGACGCTCATCCAAATGAGCAAACTGGCAACTTCAAGTGCTGTTTCACTGACTTACAGTCAATCACAGTCAATCACAGACGTCTGAAGGATGAGTGACAGGCCCGACCAGGTGGAAAAAGTGCTTCCCTGTGTTGTGCTTTGAGTTTGTGTCATCGCAGCGACCCAGGGAAAATCATTTTCAGTTGAGTTGTCAGTTCAGTCCGGGTCAGGGCAGTCGGCGCACAGTGGTTTGCGTGCGTGAGAAGCTATGCAGGCAAATGACAAGGGAGGCGATTCAAATGAGAAGCAAAACTGTTCCTTGGAAACTGGCGAGACAGAGTGAACGTTTATTTTTTGTTTTGAGCGTGCACGGCTGAGTTCAATGCACTCTCGGTTTGTTTCTGAATGTGTGGGTTTTTTTTTTTTTTTTTTTTGCAAACTCTGTCAAATGAATAGTGTGTGGAACACAATCAGAGGGCACTCTGCCTGATTGAGAGTGCTCCATACGCACCTGGAAGGTCTTGTTTGCTTCTCATCCTACCAGGTTTTTTTTACTCAGGCTCAGGGACTGAGAATAGCTCCGCTCACAGAGTAATTCTGCCCCTCGCTTTTGTTTCCGCCGCTTCCTTTAGAGAAGTGACTGTTTCACAGCTCTGACTGTACTGTTTGCCACGTTTGCTTTTCAGACCAGCCTCCTAACATTTATGCAAATGACCCCTGCGTGGTTAAATCAGCAGTGTGTTTTCCCTCCCTGCATCCGCAATGGCCTCTCTGTTGCTCTTTCCATGTTTGTACTTAGTGAAAAAAGGCCTATTTGCATATTTAATATATGATGCATAAGACTGGTGTGTGTGTGTGTGTGTGTGTGTGTGTGTGGGGCTGTTTTGATGTGGCTGTGCTATGGATTAATGTGCTGACCTGCAACGGGCCCCTTATTTCTTTTTTTAGCCGTGACATTTGTAATGTGTGCCCGGGTGTTTTGTTTTCATCCCCCCTCCCCCCTCATGTGCTTCATGTGTTACTACTTGTGTTGGAGAAGTGATCACTGCCAGGCATGCATCCATGATTTTACGCTTTGAAAAGACCAAGCACACTCCAAATGACTTCACCATTGTTGTGGCACGCTGTTTTTTTTTCTCAATCTGTTTAATTCAGTGTCAAACACCACGACTGGGCTTTTTGGGCACCGATCAATACATTTGTCAAATGATATTCCCACAATTACATCCACGATAGCCACGTGACTACAGAACAAAGTAAAACATAACACAACCTATAAAAATAGGGACACATACATATAAAATGATTTGTCACATGCGATACAAAATACTTTTGTTGCAGATACCAGGCCTTTTCCATGAATTTGGAACCAGAACAGAATCTCCCCTTCATGTTTCCACAATACATCAGAAATGATTACAAAGGGGATTTTTCTTTTTAAAGAAAATCACTATTTAAATGACAGTACAAAACAAAATGAAATTCATCTTCCACCACCTGGAGATTCACACAAACGTAAATGTTCAGGTGTACCTTTTAACCGACCCACTCCTACTGCCAGAGGTGAGGTACTAGTTCTTAATTGAGCACAGAGGGACCTCTGCCTTCACTTTAAGTTAAAAAAAAAATATAAGGTTCTGCATCATAATCATTCTTGAACTGAACATAATTTCTAAGTTTTGGTTTCTTACATTTACATACACTACCAGTTAAAAGTTTGGACACACCTGTTTCGTTTTTATTTTTACTGCTTTCTACACTGTAGATCCATACTGAAGACATCAAATGTATGACCACGATGTATGGATTAATGTGGCAAAAGAAAATATATAAATATGTTATGTTATACATACTTTAAGTTAAAAAATATAAGGTTCTGCAACATAATCATTCTTAAACTGAACATAATTTCTAAGCTTTGGTTTCTTACATGTATCCTGTTTCCATATATCTTCATATTTCAAAAACAGTCTCTGGCTGACAAAGTATATATTAAATTGCTAATTATTTCATTATTTGGGTGCATGATATGCAAGCCAGAGGCAGACAATATTGATGCGCAGGAGGGCAGGAGAGTCTGTGAATTAGGAATGTGAGACCCCCACCATTAATGACCTCTGCTGGCAAGTAATGTTTGAAGGCACGCAGGTTTCCTCTAAGGCCCGTGAGATGAGGTCAGAGATTTTTTTTTGTGCCTGTGTGTGATGCGGGGGGGAGGGTGGGGGGTCGCAGCGGTGAAGACGTGCTGCAGTTTATCTGCCAGGATGAGATCCTCTGAGGCGCAAGACTTGCAGCATCCTGACAGGCGGAGGATATTTATTCACTCTGGGCATAATTGAAGTAAATTAATTGCCTCTCCGGCAACATTCTTCTCGACGAAATGAGCACATCGCTGCGTAATTTACGTGTTTGCGAGCTGGAGTCTTGTCAGTTCCCCTGTATGAGGACTGAATACATTAACTGGAGTTGTCCAGCCAGAGGAATGAAAAGGTTATCATGAGGTTTCAGTTTCAACAGAGTTCATATGCATCATGGCTAATAACTTAATATCTTTAGAATATTTTGACTACATTTATTTTGTTATTGGTTTACATAGGAAACAGGTCAGTGACCCTCTGCCGTATGGCCACACTCATGATTGATCCTCCAGCAATCCCTGAGAGATTACCCATGTTTAATTCCACCCAGTGAGCGGCTGTCAATTGACAAGCATAACCTTTAAATTATGTAATCTCATTTTGTGCTCTTTCACTCTAGATAATCCCATTGGGTAATAAATTCTGATTACAGGCCTTCAGCAAACTCATTTTTACCCAACACACACCTCCTATACCTCTGCCAGTTACTCAACTCTGGACTGCACTGCCGTCAGTTATATACATAGAATTTTTGCAGGGGAGCCCAGAGTCTTTTTAAAAGTTCTTGGCAGATTTGACTTGTTTTTCTACAAACCCACATCACAAATACGGAATCATTGCCCGGCAATAGCTGAGCAGTGTGCCAGTGATTGCTCCAAAAATGCGCTGTCAATAAAAAGTACTGTTTATGAGTTCATCCCTTCAACCAAATATAGTCACAATCGCATGTAGAACTATAAAAATAAGTAGAAAATATTCCTTTCATGTGGAGCCAGAAACCTTATATGAGGCCAAACGAGAGAACACAGAAGATGTATTTTTTAAGTTTATTTTCCAGTAGGTATACAGTATATCTCTGAGATATGTCGCTGTTGTCACATCCGGATACCACAAATTGATGTAAAGCAGGATTTTATTGTCATGCAATGCTCCTCTTCGTTTGCTAATTGTTTGTTGCAAATATGTGCAGATCGAAGCGTCAAATTTGCAATAATATTTTCTGTGCTGTCGGCCTGCTCCTCTTTTCGAGAGCAAGCGCTCTGAGTACCCTGACAAATGTTTGCTGAGCTCGACTCGGTTGGCGTGCAGGGTGGCTGTCTGTTTGACTCATTTTCACCTGCGCGGTCCTACAGCGGCAGATGTGTGCGATGCTGCAGCCCGTGCAGTTTAAACGGGATGCTCCAGTCCCTCCGAAGGGCCTGGGAGACCCTCAGAGGGTGGAAACTGTGAGGAAGAACCAACGTGCCATTAGAGCACACAGCTGTTCATCGCGCTAACACATGGCATCCCTCCGTCGACGTTGTGAAGACAACACGAGCAGGTCAGCTGTTTGGGTAGTAGCAGCATTCCAGGACATTTTGCAGCGGGGGTGATGAACACAACTTGGGTGCCGAATGCCCATTGATTTCTTTCCTGTTTTTACACATAACTTGAGCAGGTATGTTTAAAGAGAGCATGTATGCTGGAGTCATTTTTTCCCCCCTAAGGATTATCATACGGTTACAAAGTCTGTTTGTATTTCCAGAATATTTAAATCCTGAGAGGAACTCTAAGGGTTATAAGAGTTATAAGAGACAAAAGGTCCGTCTCTGCTTCTCTGGCCACCGCGTTGCTCATTGTTTAGAAATTTGGAGCACCGAGAAGGAAGAAAAGAAACACTGAGAGGTCCGAGGGTAAACCAAAACCTCCTGTCAGACCATATATAGCCATGAATCCTCGCTACTCCCCTGATACTGTACACACACACACACACACACACACACACACACACACACACACACACACACACACACACACACACACACACACACACCAGCCATTTTGTTCCAATCAGCAGGGGTGCATTCAAAGCTGCCTTTAACCTGGACACTGAGCAGAAGTCCAAATGTTTACCTCCCTTGTTTCTTCAGCCTGCCTCCAAGAGCGGCTCGGAATTAAACACTCGTGCTCCCGACGCTCTCCCTGCTTCTCATCATAATGACTCCGCCCGCTTGATTTCGTTCCATCACGATTTCCATCGCGGCTGCACGGCTAATTTCCTGGTGGCAGAGTGGATAATGAAGATGGACTCGGTGTGGCTGTAACTAACCCGATGAGTCGCCAGATGCTCTCCAGCCCGAACCGGCTCTTGCAGAGTCGCTTTGCTCTTTCAAAGTTCTGTGTAAAATGCTGCAAAAATGCATTTGCCAAGACAACTCAGTGGTGTGTAGACGCAGGGGTCCTGAACATTTCACATTCATTACTGTGGCCTGCGTGTTTATATTTATATTTTGGCAGCGGGAATGCATGGAAATAGAAGCTGGATTGTTTTAAAGGTCACTGGCTGAGATCTTCAGACTCCTCTGAGAAATCTGATAATAGGCAAGCAAATGTCAGCGCCGGGGTCTTCATAGAAAAAAAAAAAAAAAAGCAACAGTAAGTTTGCCGCAGTTCTGTCGTCTTGTGTACACATTGTGTCGTATGAGCTGTTACTCATCTCCGCACCAACTGGGATTGTGTTTTGGCATTGTATTATTTTTTTGTCTTTATTATCTCCGAAACCTTGACAGATTTGCCTGTGTTGGATAAATAACGCTGACCAAATTAGTGGCTGAAACGTTAAGTGTGTAATATTGGGATGATTTTCAAGTAGAAACAGCCACATCAATTGGTTACATTTTAAATTGCAGTGTCTTTCACTCTCCTTTGCCCTCCTGAACTTGCCAGTGAACTACAGTGGCCTGTCCAGCCAGACCTGGATATCTCGTCCACCTTCTTCTTCGTTGGTTTATTTGAAGATGTGAGCATTCACCCTTAATACGAGACGCGCTGTCAGACAGCTGGATTGGCCACACCAGGGGTCCTTGCAAGATGGCAGCTAACTGGGAGCAAGTCCGTGTTGAATGTATATTCTTATATATTTATACATGAGCACCGTTCTAAGGGTAGGAAAACCAAATTGCTTCTATTGTACTGCGATTATACACTTTCATCAATGTATTTATTTGCAGTATATTAAGCATTTACCAATAGCCAAATTTTACACACTGGAACTTTCACTTCATGTAGACGGTAAATTTACCCTTATTTTACAAGATTAAATTAGTAAATATTTTGCAAAGCACATTGTGGGTTTTTCTTTCTTTTTCGGGGTTGTGATGTCTGACTATATACACCAATAGAAATGCCTAAACTTTGTACAATCTCAGTGGAAGGTAAGGCCTCGTCTCTCTTTCGGACCGTCGGTAAGAACTCGCACGCTGCGGCTTCCCCTAGATTTGCAGCGTAAATGCATCGATCCTTTCAGTCCACTCTGTATGGATTGGTTATCCCACTTAGAGCAGGCAACCAGGGCTGACGTTTTGCCATCCATAAGGCTGCGGATTGGGATTGAATCGACGCCAGGCTGGATGGATTTGTGGCCTGCTGCTTTTTAAGTGGAGATCCGAGGCTCTCTGTCACTTAGTCGCCGTGAGCAGAATTGCCTCAGGAAGACACACAGGAAGTCCACAAACACACATCCAGATTGGTTGTAGCGCCTCCGTATTGCAAGTGATTGCAAAAGGCTGCAGCTGTAAATCGATGACGGCGGTGGAGAAAAAGGCTGAGCCTTGTCTTTAGCTCCGTTTCTCACAGTTTGGTAAAAGAAAGCAGAGTACATATCGTCTGTCTCTCTGTCTCACTGTCACCACTTTCTTTGCTCTTTGTTTTGTTTGACGCCAAGTTGCAAGTAAGCTTCCTACCTACAGTTTCTTTTTTTTATCCTAAGCCTCCCCATATGGAGCTTTTTAATACCCACTGGCTCATCCTCTGTCAAAAAACACTCTTTGAATTTTAAGTGTGCAATTGTGAATGTGCAGAAAGCCGTGCAGCTATTGCAAATATGCATCTTGTACAAGTTCATGTGTTAAGCTGCACATGATGACATTTACTGATTCACCGGCAGCTGCGTTGACACCGTCATGATTTTGTCAATTAAAACCTTCCAAGCCTTCTGTATTCCTCTTCTTTGGATCTATGCTAAATACACTGACAGATATATTTATGAGCCATTTTCATAAATCCATGGTGCAAACAGACATTTAACAGATTTGTGGATGATTCTCCCTGGTAATTCTTTTAAATTGAGGCAACAGAGATGCCTGGTGAGGAATATTTAACTCGTCATCGCCATCTGTTCTGCGCAGGCTACAATGACATCACTCACCTCAGATATACACTGGATATCCCCTTCTGCAAGTGGTTGCTATTTATTTGGATGCATTGTTTTCATGGAGAGATCAAGTAAACCTGCTCATTGCTGCGAGGCCAGGGGTGTTTTTCCAACAAAATCTTGATAATAAACACAGGTGCTGCTCCAGGCAGAGTAATCCGAGGACAGACAAGTTGTGTTTTCAGCTCTTTCTAAAGGATTGTCTACTATAGGTGTTCTTCAACTAGCCCTGCACGGCTAGTGCCAGCCGTTCACGGTCTTTTGTGAAAGACTACCTTTGGCTTTAGTCAAAAGTCTTACCCAATCAGTGCCCTGCGCGTGGCTACATCACCCTTACGGTCTCAGTTCTGCTTGCTTTGAACTCCAACGAGGCAGGTACCAAAATCGTAACCCCTGGGGCCGTGCTGGGGCTCGTGGAAATGCCTGATTACCGACCCGTACCGTACCGAGATGTTACCTAGCGAGCCTCAGGATAAACGCCTTAAGAGACAAACTGCCAGGTTGTTCAAGACTCCAAAGAGAGACACGGCCGCCCCGATGAAGCAGTGCGCACCTCGCTTTTAAAGTGTGACTCAGCTGGCCGCGCTATCATCTGGCCGGCCAACTCCTTTTAATTTTGCTCTCCTGTTGTTCTTTGCCGCTGTCACACGAGATGTGTTTTTCCTCTTCCCCCCCGTATCTTTCTTCTGCCGCCTCTGACCCCCCGGCCCTCCAGCCCTCTACCCTTTCATTCTGATCAAGTGACATGTTAGCTCATGACAGAGGTCAAGGAGGGCATTTGCTTCTCTGTGATGTGCTTCCTTTCCCACACAGCTGGTGGACATTTGACTTCTTCTCTTCATATTGTTCCCTCTCCATAAAGTCACGAAACAAAGGCTTTATTTCAAGGAAACTCAGATCCTGTAATCTTATATCTAATCTTTATTTACTCTTGTCTGTTTTTGCCAGAGGAAAGTATGTGCGACAATAATCAGTTCCTCTGGCAGGTAAGTGAACTCCTGATGAGAAGTCTATCCTTTGCTTCTTTTGCCTGAATTAATATTTCTTAAAATGTGTTTAAAAACACAACTCTAGAAACTCTTTGTAACCAAGGGGTCCATTAAAGAGCATCAACTTTACCAGAAGGCTTTAAACAGAGGGCTAAATATGCTGCTTTTCTGTAGATCTAGAAAGTTTTTCATGGGGATTCTGGTGGAGCCTGGGATGAACAATAAAAGTACAGAAACACATACATACAAAAATCTAACATATTGATTAAAATGTATATCCAACTGTATGAAAAAAAAAAAAACCTTAGGCGTTCTCTGTCCAGTCCAGTAACTCTCCCTCAGGAAAGGCCACCAATCAATATTCAGAACCCACCAATAGACTCACTGAATTCCGGTGGGAGGAGTTGTGCTGCTATCGATTGCTTGTGTCTTGTTTTAATTATTGGCAAGGGCAGCTAAAAGAGAAGGGTCACTCATTTCTGCGTGCGTGCGTGCGTGCGTGTGTGTATGCGCTGACCCACTGCTCCTGACAGCGGACTGTCTGTGTTTCCGTTGTTTAGCAGAGGTCAATCCGACCCAGCGATAAATTAACTTCCTGTGATGGGCGCGGTGGCCTCCTGACCTGTTGGAACGTGTCACTGTGCGCTCCTGCTTGCATGGCGTCTGTCTGACTTGTCCGTGCAGCACGTCCGGCCACCCATTTATTTACTCATTCACTCAACACTCGCCGTGTCCTCCTTGGTCAGCTCCGTACTCTGTTTTGCAATGGTTAATTCACCTTTAAACATTAATCTGAGCCACTATGAAGGCTTTAGTTGCATGGTTGTTGTTGTTGTTGCTCACTTTCACAAGTGGCATTTGTGAATTCTATTTAAACACATTTTTTTTTATATTTGAGACATGGCAAATGTTTTATCTATTTATCTGTAGCTGTGTTTCCATTAATCCTTGAATTGCTCAAAACCTAACATCGCAATAAAAACCCGGTATTGGAAACACCTAAACTTGGAAAACCTCGCAAATATGTCTGAAAGGTTTTGACGCTCTCATGAGGTGGTTTTTCAGATGTATCGATACAGAGGTATAGTGCAAAAGTGTCATGGAAACAGCATTTACACGTCGGCGGACGTGACCAGTTCACTTCAAGTGAAAATGGTGCGTTATGTTTGGACGGAGGAGGAGACGGAATGTTGTTTTTCTCAAGTAATCAAAGAGAAAAATATAACAACCATTCTTGACAGCAAACATATGTAAACGAACAAAAGGCGACAAAAGTAATTCCCGAAAAATCTTGTCCTGCAAGATTTTATGAAAATTACGGCTTATGCGCTTCACACCATTCAATGGAAACCCCTGCAAATCACAATTGTACTTTGTCGAAATTTTAGAAATATCGCTTTAATTTTGCGAAAAACTGCCATGGAAACGCAGGTTATTTAAACTGACTACAATGTCTTTACCCCTGTTTGTGGACCAATCCTGTGATTTAAAGCTCCATATTGTGCAAAATTCACTTTAGCGATGCTTTAAAAAGCTACCATCTTTCACCTGTCTGTGAACCCCTCAGGAATGGGAAAAGCCCATCCTTCACACCTTTTGCTTGGCTCTATTTTCAGAAAATGTGTGCGTGAACACAGTTCTGGAAGCCCATGCGAGAGATGTTTTCCTGTAGATTAATTGAAAAAACAAACGTCCTACTTACTTGCTCTTACTACCGCCAAAAAGTGCCTCTGCTGCAGTCTTCGCATTCTAGATGTCCGTTTGAACTCAGCAACTCACCTCAGGCTTGTTGCTTAGTATAATAAACTCCCACCTCAGGATGATTCTTTCTTCTTTTCAATTTCTTCTAGACGCTTGTCTCCTCCAACAGTGATCGGCCTAATTTCATCGACTTGGATGCGATCCCATGCAGTGGGGAAGGGTTGGGAGGAGTTGGTGATACCGCGGCGTGTTGAAATAAACAAAACTGTTAATGAAGAGCGCTGTAGAGGGGGAGCCGCTGTTTTGCAAACATATGCAAAAACCTATGAGCCAATTTGTGGAAAACAGATTTGGTAAATGAGGGATTTGCCTGATGAGGACGGGAGATCATAAAAGAGGCGCTGGGTAATTTATTATGCAGTTGATGCATTTTTAAGATTTTGAATTTGAATTTTTTTTAAGGATCAATTATTTCTAGATCAGTTATGATAAATCTCTATATCACTGCAAAATATTATATCTGTGAAAGGCTCTTGTCCTAGTATCAGCTGTGCAGGATTTACCCGCCGCTGTAATTGGTGTTGGGATGAAGAGGTGGAGGTTGACAGATGTGTGATGGGGGGTGGGATGTCGGGGAAACACCTCGCTCGGGGAATCGCCTGTTGAGATGAGGAGGTGTGAATGGAATTTTTTCTGTCTCTCTCTCAGAATCCCGTGGGAAAATGGAATTGCTCCAGTATTGTAAATAACCGTACAACCTGAGGAAAAATGTTCCTGTTGCAAATATAATGTACTATGTTAATGTGTGTGTGTTATGTAAAGGGTCCATTGTGTCATATTTAGCTTGGTTTATGATTTTTATATTGGTAAAAGCTTAATATCCTGCCATAAATACATTAATAAAAGTGTATAATCGCACCACCATATTTCTAAGGAAGCCCAGTGTGGGCAATCCAGCCCGCCTGACAATGTGTTTCGTAATTAGAGTGACTGATCATGTCTTCAATTAAACCAATGTAGAAGAAGGTGGGTGAGGTATCCAGGTTTGGGTGGGCAGGCCACCGTAGTTCACTGGCGAGCTCAGGAGAGGGAGGGAGAGTGAAAGACGCTGTAATCTGAAATGTAACTACTTGGTGTCGCTGTTTGTTCTTCAAAATCTCCAAATATTACAGTTAATCATGTTAAATATTTTGGCAGCAAATATCCAAACCAAAATGTTTTTCTTCTGAACAGCCTTTCAACAAACTTGATTCAAGAAATGCCAAATGCCATGATGATTATTTTCCTTTTATGGCTCTGTTAGTTTAGAGGACACACATAGTTTCAGGATTTTACCCGTGCTTCATCACCTTCTCCAGCTATTAAAATGGAGAGCAAGATACTCCTACCCCAAAGCATTATGGGGGATAGACTGTCTTTCTTCAAGCTCCGGTTTAAACATCAAAGGCCGCCGCTCTGAGGGAAAGTATATACCCTTATCTCGCTCTCTATAGTGTGTGTGTGTGTACGTACGTGCGTGTGTGTGTGTGTGTGTGTGTGTGTGTGAGAGAGAGAGAGAGAGAGAGAGAGAGAGAGAGAGAGAGAGAGAGAGAGAGACATAGAGAATGTTTGTCATCCTATAGGTCACATATCAGTCTTGCGCTTGTCCATCAGTGCTCCTCATCAGCAGGTAGCTTATCGCTTAGGCTTTTTGGCCAAAACAGGAAATGAAGAAAGTCCACTTCCTCTTACCCTCTGTTATGAGCTCTGAAGCTCTTGCTTTTTATTTCACACTCAGAAAAAGCTCATTGGATTCTGTGGACTAAACCAACCTTCACTTTCCCACCTTTTAAAAGTACATTCTCTGCTAAATAATCAAAGGCTTTTTTTGCATCCTCGCTTTGAAGACAATGCTTCACTTTGATGTGGCTTGCGTTTTGCTGCAGGGGATCGCCAGCTTTTAATAAAACACACCGAGCGCCATTAAGTGACAAGATTCGCAGTGAAGCACAGAATTATGCATTTGCATTCAAAAGGACGAATCATTTCATTTTGATTCCAGCGCGTGTGCGTCTCTACCCTTATTTTTGCATGGCAGTGTTTTTGGTGTGACTGTAGCAGTGGGCGGACCAACGCTCACAGACATCAAGAGCTTTTCTCTTCCCTCTCTCTCTCTCTCTCTCTCTCTCTCTCTCTCTCTCTCTCTCTCTCTTTTTGGCGATCTTGAGGTTAATTAAGAACGATGTCCTCTGCATATTTGGCTAATCCTCCGCCGGTCCTGGAGCAACGAGAACCTCTGCTGCATTATCTAATCTCAAGATGTCCAGTAATTCTGTTTCAGTTCTGCCTGCTGACTCCACTCTGTTCCTGAAAGAGCAGGAAACAATGGAGAAGTGATTATGTCATCAATTTGTTTTGTGGTTTTTTTTTCTCACTGGGAACATTGTTACAGTGCAGCAGAACAGCTCTGAAAGGAAAACGAGGCTGGTTTCAGAAGCGAGATTACGAGATAACTTGTTATGCCACGCTGTTTGCCTTTACCTTTAACACCTTAAGAGCCAGAGACTGCTTCCCTGCTTGCTTTTGCTGCCAGTATTGCCACTTAATTCATACAAGGCTCCTACAGGACAGCTTCCAAGTGTTGCTTGCAAAGTTTGCTTACACCCACAAGACACTTGTTAAACAAAAAAACAAACCGACCGGTGACCCCCCCCCTCCTCCCCCCCTCCCACACACATACACACACACACATACACACACACACACACACACACACACACACACAGCTTGCGTCTTTCCCAAACACATATGCAACTGTGGGAGGAAACACAACACCTCGCGTCGCCTGGCGCGCGCCACGGACAAGGATTACACATTCGCTCACAAGTGGCCGTCTGTGTTTGTTATTAAAAAGCCAGTTGTGTGCGTCGGCATGAGTGCCGGCCATTATGCATTTAATATGTTGCGTTTGCGGGTGTGCGGGGAGAGGTGGATTGTGTTTTTGGTGGCGGTGATGCAGACCAACGCGGGCTTGAAGGGCTCTTTGTTCGGCAGGGTTTTTTTTTTTAATGAATCGGTGTACAGATTGGCTGTTTGAAGGTAGTGGCACTGGCGCAGGCGAGTGAGTGTGTGGACGTATGTGTGCGCACGTTCAAGGTCGGCTTTGTTCAGCCATCAGATAGTAAACGGCTCGGACGAGTGCGTTCTGCGCGCACTGTGTTTTCTTTCAGTTTGTTTGATGGAATTAATAGGGTAATTAATCAGAAGCAGTGACGAAAAAATTACCTTCTTTAATTAAGAAATAGTTTTTTTCATTACATTACATGGATGCCATTGATAAGGAATATAATTCCCAGAAGTCGTCTTACACCAAAAAGCAGCATTTGAACACTAATCATAATACAAATGTGCTGAGTACAAGTACTGTTTATTGTAATTAAAAGTGAAGTGTGTAATATTTGGAGATTTTGAAGAAGGAACAGCAACATCAAGTGGTTACATTTTAGATCGCAGTGTCTTTCACTCTCCATCCCCCTCTTGAGCTTGCCAGTGGACTACCGTGGCCTGCACGGCCTGGATTTCTCGTCCACCTTCTTCTTCGTTGGTTTATTTGAAGACACGAGCAGTCACCTAAACACGAAACATGCTGTCAGACTTATATGTGTGTGTGTGTGTGTGTGTGTGTGTGTGTGTGTTTGTGTGTGTGTGTGTGTGTGTGTGTGTGTGTGTGTGTGTGTAAACGTTCAGGAAGGGCAGGAACACCAAATTACTTTTTACTACTTTTTTTTACTACTATTATTTTTTATAAAAATCATACATCAAGCCACTTGGTTACACCGTGTCCTTCAAGGCCCAACAGCTAACTCAATTATTTATATATAAAATAATCTTTTATTTAATTTCATCCAATTTATAAGAGAAGAGTGCAGATTATATTTTTACACAAAGCACGTCGCATTCATTTGGCTCCCAGTTGGCTCTGTTTATGCACACAGGTCTCGGTTCCCTGCACAGCGTCAGCCGGCCTGCTGCCTCTATAGGTCAGTGGCGCCGAGAGCCGACAGGCCAGCAGCCTGATCGATAGGAACACACGCTGGCTGCCGAGATCAGCTGACCTGATAGAAACAGCCCCGTGCAGCATCACTCCGCTTGTGGTCCGTCCACTCTGTGTGCGGTCTGTTTATTATTTTGTCACAGTTGTGTTTTGATGCTGTTTAAATTTGTTGTGTGGAGCTATAATTGGGATTTTCATAACTAAACTGGACTTCTCTATTGATCGGTGTCTGCCATGCTCCCTTTGACTGACTGTGTGTTTGTGTGGTGCTGTTCAGGTGCTGTTGTGTGCTGGCTCTTTAACTTCACTGACCTTGATCATTGTGTTGATGTCTATCAAACTCAAAGTCACTTGTGGCTAGTCTCTGCGTTGTCTCCTTCAGAAGCTTTCAATCTTTTTTTGTCAGAATCTACCGTCCTGTTCATCTGTGTAGTGAAACGACGACAGCAACACAATAAGGTCGTGCATGGGCTTCTGGAGGCTACTCTGTTGTTTTTTTTGGGGGGGGGCCCTGAGCTGCTGGAGCTGGTCTTCGTCTAATTAGTACATCTCTCTGACGTGCTCCAAGGAGTTCATGTCAAAAAAAGGGGAGGTCATTTAATTATAGCTGCCGGAAAACCCTTGGGTCTTTTTGTGTAACAGCAATGTGAGCAGTGGTGTACACTGTGTGTTTGCACTGTACTGTTGCTATTCGTGTCAGCCACGTGATTTTTATTTGCAAGCCGCAACTTCACTTGCAATCCCTCTCGCCTTCTTTATTTGTCTGCATGATGAAACTCTACTTAAACTCTTCTGGGTGTCGCCTCAGCAAATGAGCCATGACCTGCTCGCCTCGGTAAACAATCACATGAAAGCGAAGCTTGTTTGCATGGAGAAACAAAGCACAACCGCTGCAAAAGTGAACGTGAAAACAAGGAAATGGAAATTACAGCCCTTGATTTTTCAAAGTTGTTCCTCAACAAAAATGGTAATAACAAATCAAACAAGCCATTCTGGTTGTTTTTCTTTGCTCCTACATCAACCACAGAACACAGATGAGTGAATGAATGAAAAGAAAATCCAAGTTCAGGACAAGGCACATGAATGATGAGCCTTAATGAGCCTGGTGGAGGCTGCTCTACTATTTGCATTTGATAAATAACGTAATAAAATCCAACATTGAGCCATTCTGGAGTTTGAGAATTTCATGTGTGCTCCTGCTTTTCTTCCTGCGTTGAGAAGTAACTGTGGCGTTTCTCTGTTTTTGTCCTCAGCATGTGGAAGGGCCTGAATGTCAACTGCACAGACAGCTCAGGATACACACCTTTACACCATGCGTCACTCAACGGACACAGGTAAGTTGCAATTTTTGCTTTTTGTTTTTGACCGATTCGACAATCGCAACAGCTGCCTGGCCACAAATTGCTTTATCATCATCCTGTCTTTCATTTTTTTCAAGGATCGTGCACACTTTTCTGTTTTGTTTTAATTGCTGTTTCCCCTATTCATTTTTGTGCATGCACTGCGTGTCCGCTAGAGCTCCCATCCTTCACCTGCGCCTGCTGAGAAATCCGTTACACAGTGTGGATTAGCTGTGAGCCTGACCGCTGCCCCAGTGTGGCGGAACTGAAGGATTAGAGCCGTGTTTTGGGGGCAATTATGTGGATTTCCCACTTCAGATCAACAGGAAAGGGAAAGGGCAGAGAGGAGGGCGAAAAAAAAAAACGCAGCCTCGGAGTGAAAATTAGGACGGCGACAAAGAGCTGCTTCAACGTTTGGCTGAGGGTGTTTGAAAGTAGAGCGGCTCGTTGAGACGGAGACGGAAAAAAAGAGGAAAGTCTCCTCGTGATGCGACGAGCGCCGGCAATATTAATCAGACCGAGGCTGAAGTATTCTCACACTTGACCCTGAGGTTCCCCCCCGTGTGCTTCTGCTCTGCACGAACCTGAGAAAATTGTATCAAGATATAGATGAATTATTAATTACCAAAGCAGTTCATTAGTCATCTCTGTGCTGCGTTGGGCTCCTCTCCTCCTGGGAGACGTTTAGCTCCTCTCCCGGCTTCGCCACCCCTTCCTCTCTGTGACATTTTCCCATGCAAATGAGGCGCATCACCTTTCCTCTCTGGAGAGCGCCGACGACTTCAGCTGGAGATTTCGAGAGGCGACGTCGTCATTGAGCTGCAGATGAATTGATTTCCAGTGCAAGCGCTGGCTCTTGTATTTTCACCTACTGTCAAAATACAAGTGTGCGTTCAAACACAGTCTCAGCGAATGCAAGGTTCACTGGTCACATTTGGCTACGAGTAGCATACAATAAATTCTTGCATTGACCTTTAAGGCTGGTTAAGTGAAGGCGCCTCCTGTTGGTGCCAACTTGTTGCTACTCCGATCACATAGCTGCTGCTGCTGCTGCTGATGATTGGATAAATGCGATCAGAATGCAGGAGGAGTAAACTCAGACGTGGGGAGCACACTGGCACATTAATTAAAGGCTGCATTAACTAATGCACAGTGACATGTCGAGCTGAATAGACTGAAACTATGACTTGAAGGTAGAACTGCAAAGTTATTTTAGATAACTATCTATCTATCTATCTATCTATCTATCGATCTATCTATCTATCTATGTGCACTTATGCATCTCCTGAACCTGCAAACTCCTTTTGAATTTGCTTCTGAACAGTTTTCCTTTGCGTGGATCATCTTCTCCATTCCTCCAGTTTGCGGTGAGCTGATGTATGGATCTGTTTCCTACGCGTCTTGTCTCTCCTGCAGGGACGTGGTGCTGAAGCTGCTGCAGTTCGAGGCCTCCACGAACGTGGCCGACAGCAAAGGCTGCTTCCCGCTGCACCTGGCCGCCTGGCGGGGAGACGTGGACATCGTCCGCATCCTCATCCACCACGGACCCTCGCACTGCCGAGTCAACCAACAGGTGAGGGACACAAAAAATATTTATCCTGAATTAGATCCTGCTTATCCCCTTTCACTCTGAGATGTGCTCGGAGGTGGCAAGAAAGGAAGAAATGTTTGGTTCCCACCTAAAAAACACTTTTTTAGGTGCACTTTTATTTCTCAGTGTGTTAACAGTGATGCTGATGTCAGTCTTTTTTTTTTGCATGGCTCCTGCTGTTGTATGGAGGGAGAGTCATTCTCAGCTCCGTGTGATGTCTCTCTGACAGCCGGCTGAGCGTTTCAGCTCTGGGAGCATTCAGCCCCGTCGCTGCTGTCATCCCCCATCAGCAAAAATGACCCTCCCCTCCTCCCGCCCCGTTTTTCTGTCCACCTCTGCTCGCAGCATATTGACCATGTCAGAGTTTGCTGAAGCACTGCATTTCAACGCCCTGTAAAAACGTCATACTGAAACAGGCGACGTTTGTTTTAGTGTCCCTGCTCAGGACGGGAAGGGTTCACAGATCCTTCCAGTTGTTGGACATTTTTTTCCCCCCTCTGCTTATTAAGCACATTTTCCTCTGTCACCATTAGTCCAATGATTTCCCACTGAGGGTTGTTAGAAGCTAATTGTTTGCCGTGATAAATGATGTCCCTGACCCTGAAAGTGAGAGGTTTGTCGGCAAGTAAACATGGGTATTTTTTTCCCCCCACTCACCCTGTTAATGACTCGTTTAGCTGAGCAGGCCACTGTGCAGGCAGCCTAGACTCTCTGGGTGAAGGATGCTGATTGAGAGGAAAGTACGATGCTGAAAGGCTGAAGACTTTTGTTTGAGTAGCCACCTTTTGATTTATTCTCAGTGCCACCTTTTGGTTTGGTGTTTTCCCTATAACCCTGCAACATTAGTCTTTATGATTCTGCTATTTTATTTCTTCATTTGAATTTGAATTCTTCATTAAGGTCTGTTTCTATCCAAAAACGACTGAATCTGCCTTCAGAGTGACGTAGGACCTTTTAAAAGCATATGCGACAGCTATGAGAGCTGTCCCAGTAATTTAAGCTTTGCAAAAGTGTTTTTTTTTAAATCTATAATAGGTCAATTATAATTGCATGAATGAGCATAAAATGAAGAAATATTACATCTTTGCACTGAAATGGAGGCTACAAGATGATGGCTGGTGACTCAGAAAGTATGTTTTATCCTGCATTATATAATGACATTTGAAAAGCCTGCACTTTTCTTTTTCTACATTTTTGTCGCCTTTAAGATTGCAGGTTTTGCTGTACAGCCCTGCACAGATTCAGCCTATGTCCTGGCTGTAAATATGTCTACAGGGAGAGAAATAACTCCCATCTATCCATCAGATATACCGCCTTATCCTTGAGCATCAAATGGGGAGCTAAAGTCAATTTCAGTTGACATTGGGTCGTAGGGGAGAGGGGGGGGGTGTGACAGTCTGCACAGGGTGACAGTCAGATGCGTGTGTGCACGCACACACACACACACACACACACACACACACACACACACACACACACACACACACATATTTTACACCCAGGATCAGTCTAGTCACCAATTTACTTGCCTGCCTCCAGAGTGGGGCCAGGCTTCCAGGGGAAACCCATAATGAGAAGATGAAACCCCTCACTGGGAACTACCTACTTCAGCTGTGAAGTGATGCTGCCAACCACCCATGGAGATAAATGAAGACGGATGAGGCGGCTGGAAAGTCAGGAAAAAGAAGAAGTATCTCAGTTGCGAGTGCTACCATCTTCAATCATGTAAAGGCAGAGTCTGTGCAGCACCAACCTTACGAGGAATCGTTCAAGGTCGAATTCTCACGTCTTCATGTTGAAAAGTACAAAGTTTGTTTGGAAAGTGCTTTTTCCAGTGTCTCTGCAGTTTGATGAAGAGAAGTATTCCTGAATGGCTTTGGACAGATTTTAGCATAAATTATTCAGCTCTTCGTGCACCTCGAGTTGTGCGTTACATCTCTCTTGTTTGACAAGTTAAAGATTTCTTTCTTTTATTTATTTCTTTCATCTCTCCACATTGTGAAGACCAAAGTGTTAAGCTACACTGCTCCTTATCATCAAGCCTTGTCGTGCTGTTCTCCAACTCCAGACAGGCTGCAATTTGACATGCTATAAGCGACGTTCCTCCGGTGCGCAATAAATTATTGCATTAATATCAAATTATGAAACGTGCGCTGCGCTGTGATACGTGTTTCTCGGTAATTTCGCATTAATGTGCCGTCACTGTGAGGACACAGTTGTTCACGGCTTACAGCCAGTGTGAGATTTATGTATTGTTTACGATGCCCGGGCTTGATGTTTTACCACTTGTCTGTCTTGCCTGCAGTAGTGAGCTGAGGCCTGCATACATTAAAACCGAGGAGGTGGTGATATACGGAGCAGCCGCACACCGCCAAACAAACACACACACACACTCATCACAGAGAGACTGGCAGAAGCACCCTGGCCTCCCGTCCTTCCTCGCCGTCATTCCTCTGCCCACAAGCATCGTTCCAGGTGTCAGAGGTTGAGTGTCTGCGCTAAAGCTCACTTTTATTGGCTGATTCCAGCGAAGCTCTCACCAGCGGCCCTAAAACCCCTCTTTTCTTACGGAGTGAAATGTGTTGTTTTCCCTCCGCTTTTATATGCCGGTGGACAAATAGTGACAGGAGAGTGGTTAGAAAAGGGACAGGGCAGGTTGTTTAAAGCAACAGGAGTAACGGCGCGCGCGTGTAGGTGACACGGCTTTACGCTGCAGCCAGTGGAGAATTATTCAAGGTTATTGGACTTTATTAGTCAGCGGTAAACCAGTTCCAGCCCGCTATTTACGGCCTAATTGGTCCCAGTGGCTCTCCCTCTCTCTCTCAGCTGTTAGTGTTTATTGTGTGTGGATTAGGAAACGTGCAGGTCGTCCGAAATCAGGAGAACACGGAACTTTGCATCGCAGATGGGAAGTGATGAAAAGATTAGCCTGTTTACACTGGGCTTGCTCTCAGGCTCTCAGGGTTCCCGCACTCACGTCATGGCCAATGCGGCGTTTGTTTGTTTGTTGATCTGTCTTTCCTCATCTCAGTGTTGACTCGTCCTGTAGGGCAATTCTTCAGTCTAGACCAGAATCCAGGGGGAGAGTGGCAAGATTGGAACCTATTGTCATTAGATAGATTATACATATTTGTGCGTTTGCAGAGAAACCCGTGTTCGTGTAATCGGGGGCCTAAAATCAGTAAAGTAAAGAGTAAAGTGCCTAGATCTTTCACAAAAAGCAAATTAATGATCTGTCTCCAGCATGCATGCTGCCCAAGAGTGATGGAGCATCTTTTTTTAGATGGTGTTACTGGCATTTGTGACGAAGAAAGCAGGGGAAATTGCATTTCTAAGCACTCCTTCACAATTCTTTAATGGGACCAGCATTCCAACAGATGGCAAAGAGGCCCCTGGGTGCTGCCAGCGTCCTGCCAAGTGCAGGCCAGGCCAATGGTTTCAGCTGTGCGAGCCACCTGTCTCATCTGCCACACGTCCAACTACATGCTTTCAAAGATGCTACTTGGTACTTTCCAGTGTTAATTGTGACCTCAAAACAGAAAGTCATGTTCTAGCTGGTCAAGTTTTTTATAGTATTGTATATTATATGACATCATGTAATTTTAAAAATACTCTCAGTTTTGTACTTTTCCAAAAAATGCCTCAACAAGTTTACAAACAAGTTTAAAGATCTTCCCCATATCCTTCAGCGCACACGGTCTGAAAAGTGGAACGGGAAAAATAAGTAACAGCAAAGTGAATTGTGCATTATATGGCACTTTTTTGAGGTGCTTTAACTTTGTCAGCATTGAAGATTCTTGCAGCAGCCCTGTTGCTCGGAGGCTCTTTTGCCGCGGGATGTGAAAGAGCAGTTTCTGGAATAACATTGGTGTCGGCAGAGTCTGGCTGTGTCCCCCAGATGTCTGCCTGATGTAGAGTTGTTGTGATGTTTGTGTGGGAACCGGCGCACCAGCTCCAGGCCTGTGTGCGCTAGTTAGGCCCTCCGGTCCGCTCAATTTAAAGGTTATTCTGTGTGTGGTTGACTGACAAGGTCAAGTATGTCCCCCCCGTGCAGCAGACACATCCAAGGAATGTTTTCTTTTACAACAGCAACGGGACAGAGCTGTGTTATTCCTTTTGCTCTCTCCATATTGTGCTCCTCCCCCGTCTCCCTTTCACTCTCCCAAAGGGGGAAAAGATTGTAAAATATTGAGACTAGAACAGTAGCATGGCGTATGATTCAGCGGACATATGTGCATTAAAGGCTTCCTGCAAGCCTCTGTCCAGGTGCAGCAGGTCCTTGTGGGAGCCTAACGGCTGTCTGAACCAAAACAGAGGGGTAAAAGGTGAAGAGGCTGACTGCATACTGTGTGTTTTCCGCATAGTTCCACTGACAGTCTTTGTACTTCCATGGCCGATCAGTCACACATGTTGCCACCGCATGCCGAAATGAAGCCATATGTTTCCCGGCGGTCAGCCGCTGTGAGAACACATGCCGCCCTGAGAAAACCACCCTGGGAAAGTCCATTTCCCAAACATGGCCCGCCGCCACGCTGCCAAAACACACACAGTCTCGTGGAGCCATAGGATGTTTTCAAATGAGTAATCCGTTTAAAGATGTTATGTCGGTGTGTGTTTTTTCCTCGGCCTGACGCTCCGCCGCTGGTGGCCCTACTAATTAAAGTTCGGTCTAAAGAAAACTGATTCATCTCACCGCGCGAAACAAAAACAAACCGTGTGGAGCTGAGGGTTTGCAGAAAGGTGAAAAGCGGTCAAGCGGCTGAAGTTTAGGGGAAATATAGCTTTCTGGAATGTCCTTTTTGTCAATCTGCCATTAAAAAAAAAAATCTAGTTTTCTCTTTTTGTTTATTTAGATGTCGTCAAGTGATTGTTGTTAAGCTTTGGAATTAATGTAGTGTTGAAGCATCTGCCTCTTCCTAATGTAAAAACAAAGTGTTTACAGACCTGCAATGCCATACATAGAACTAAACACCAGGCAAATCCAGTTGGGAGAAATGAAGCATTCAGGACCGTTTTTGTGTGCTTATAGCAATTTTATTTCAAACTTATTGTAGCTCGTGATCTTAGTCTTCTTCTGGGGTTTTCAGGGTGACTCAGAGAAGCTCCTTCTTTGCCTTTGTACCTCTCACCTGGTTACCCGTCAAGGAAATTGACCGGTTGTGGAATTCACTAAAACTTTAAGACGGATTGAAAACATGCAAGCAATCCACCTGTCGCGTAAGGTCACAACATAAAAAAAAATGAATTTGAAAAACTCATCAGTAAACATTCTTATCACAAATCATAGCACGACTACCCAAGAAAATAGACTTGCTTATAGGATATATATGTTTTTCAAGTCAGACAGACGAGAAGGTCAAACTGCAGCAAGAAATAAAAACGGATAACACAGCATAGGCAGCCGCACAGAACGGGAAAATAGTGAATGTATACAAACCGCAGAGAAAGCGGAGAATGGGAGAGAGATGTTTCACCTTGTGAAGCGTGGTCTTTTTTTTCCACGTTTGTCTTCTTCTTTTTTTAACCTGCTCTGCCTATTTGCTCAGCTCTCTGGAGGCAGCGAGCGGAGCGGCTCAGAGATTACCAGATGCTGTAATGAGGATCCTGCGTATCGGCCCATCGGCATTTGGAGGGTGCGTGTTCAAACAAATACCCCGGCGTTTCATTCACCCCTGGTTGTGTTTTGAGCGCGGCCCCGCTCTGATAAGGCCGGCTTATTTGCATGGGTGCAGCGGCTTGTTTGGCGGGGAGGTGGGGAGAGGAGCGAATTTAGATAAAGCTGATAGTGTTTGCCGTGGGATAGTGCGTGTTTGTATGCAGGTAAATGTGTTGTAGCTCAAGAGCTTTGATTTGTGGGAGGAAAAAAAATTGAAGGGCTATGCTGTTTATCATGTAAATAAATCCATTTTATGATAAAGCCGCACAGCTGTCTCACCGTAGATACATTTTCATTATGTCACTGTATGTCTACTAAGTGTGCATCAGAGAGAAAAGCGCCCACATCTATTAGCAAGGGCATGTCAACAATGTGCTGCCATGCCTGCTGGCGCATTGCAAGGTGATGGCGGTTGCTCAAAGCCCAATCAGCAGCAATATACCAAGCGCTGAATGATATAGGAAAGCTGTCAGGGAGGCATAATGGAAACGTATCGCCAGCCCTGAGAACACGGAGTGATCTTCCTCTCCGCTCCTCTTCTCTTCTCTCTGTGTTTGACATGCTTTCCCCCCCCCTATCTAAATCTCCATCAGTGCGATATGTGGAAGCCTCGTGCGGCTCATTGGACTGACAAAGCCTTATTGTTTGCTCTAGGATGCAAAAAGAACGGGTCAGGCACTAACAATAGTGACAATCTCGCAGCCCGTTGTTGTTTTCATGTCAGTCGGTTTTGGTCGTATTGTGTGTTTCCGTGTGCTGTATGCTGCGCTTCATTAGCTCCGTGTCCTTGTCAATGTGTGACAATCCTGTTATGGATTGGGTCACGTGACGCTGAAGCCATAAACAAAAGGCTTAATTATTCATGAAAATGATGGCAAGGAACAGTGTTTGGTTTTCTTTTCTGGTTATTAAAAAAATCATAGAAAAATAAGAGCTTTCCATAACTTTGAAACCTTTGTCTCCATACACACACAAAAGAAACATGTTGCATAGATATCGATGATAACTTTATTGAAGTAGGATGTAAATGGTATAAAAATTGTTGTTTTTTTTGCCTGTCTTTTCTAATTTCCTGTTTTATTTTGAAGCTTTCTTTGAAACGTTGCTTTCCCTTTCTCAATTCCGTTCACACCTGTTTTCGTTACATGCTAATTAGCTCCACCTGTTTCTCATTTACTGTCTTCTGCGTGACCAATTTGCGTCACCGTTTCGGTCAGACTTTGTACTGGTTTTTACGGTCGTTTGAGTTTGGACCTTTGACCTTTAGGACTTTGTTGACCTGCGGTGGACTGTAAGACGAGTAGGTTTTCACTCTTTATTTACAAAATCTTTCTTGTGCTGCGTTTCCCGTGTTAATTGAAAAAGAAAAAGAAAAAACCCCCCCAGCTAATTACCTCGGCGATATGCTTCCGAGAAGTCGTAATTATAATGGACGCTATTATGTGCCACAATTATATCTGCATTTCTTAAACTGCCAAAGTGACTCACACAGTAAACAGCACTGAAATAAAGAAAAATGGCCTATTGCTTTAACGGTTGAAACAAACGATGCCCCAAATAATGTATAGAAGCTCAGCGTATTTTAAAATGCACCAACTGGCAACAGCCAGCCAAGCAGAAAGTGTCACTGTGGAAGTAATTTTACAAAATCAAGTTATTAATTAAACAAAAGTGCCAAATATTGACGCCAGCGAGTTAAAATGTATTTGAAATTTCACTGTGCATGTACGTATCTGATTGCCGCAGCCTGCTGAGGAAGGTTCGACTGGTGTGCACCGAGGGCTCTATATGGAGAGTGGGGGGGGATAGCGGAGGATGAATTTGATTTGATTGGCTGAGGCAGGGGCACGGCTTGTGTACGTTTGCGGTGACCGCTGCTTGGTCACGTGTTTGCATAGGGCTAAGTGAAGGCATGGATGCTATACCCGTGTTGTTGTGGAGTTTATTTTGCTTTATTTCTAGTTTTTCATTGCGCTGCTTAATTTATTTTGGCATTTAAGATTTAGTGGTGCATTTAAAATACAGGATTGCTGAAAAGTAGGTACCTGGGGAAAGAGACACGCATATATTCACATGAACAGGATTATTTATTATTCCCCTATCTTCCTCTTATCTCGTTTCCCTCACAACGGCCATCCATCATACGTCTCGCTCCCCAGTTATTTAGTCATTACAGGCCTGTCTTCATCCACGGGGACCTGGAGACCACCAACAGTGTCCTGAGAAGGGCCCCCCTGGGGAGCAAGAAAATGGTCATAACGTTCCTAAACATGAAAGCTTTTCAAGTTCAAAGTAACCTTTTTTTTTTTTATTATTATTTTTTCTAAAGTGGAGTCGCCGCTCCCTCGAGACGCGAGAAAAGGAGACTTGCAGAGTAAATTAACGGCGAGTGAAAGGATAACGTTTCCATTTCACAGGAACAGGAAGCTATACGTCTCTCTTGTCACGCTCTTGGAATGATGTACTGACCGAGTCATGTGCTTCGTATGTGTCCTCCTCTTTCCCATCACCCCCTCTGCAGAACCATGAGAGGGAGACGGCTCTTCACTGTGCCGCCCAGTACGGACACACTGAGGTGGTGACGGTGCTGCTGCAGGAGCTGACTGACCCAACCATGAGAAACAGCCAGCAGGAGACCCCGCTGGACCTGGCGGCGCTGTATGGGCGGCTGCAGGTCAGTCACAAGGACTGCATCAATTAAAATACGCGTTGCTGATAACATAATTGGTCTGTCAGAAAGACAGACTGTGACCTGTAAATGTGTCATTTTGAAGATGTTGCTCGACCAGGCGTCGTTGAGGCCAAATTAGGCACCAGTGTGTATGATAACCAGCTATTTCCGTGTCAGGATGTGCTGTTTAATTTAAAATAATGTTGCCTTTTTTTAGATACCAGGCAAAAAAAAAAAATCCTCAGTGCAAGGTGATAGACAGAGGCAGACAAGCACGTACACGGCTCTGGCTTTTTGTGAAAAAATGTACACGGCGGACGCGCACGCCGCCGCGCGCTACAAACGCCCGGCACAAATGGCTGCCGACGTGCAATCGCAGTCGCACATTTTCCGCGCCGAGGTAGTGAGTAATTGCAGTCAAGCCGCACAGGTTTGTCAGAGTGTGAATGAATAATTTATGGAGGCAGCTGCATTTCTCGTTGCCGCTCCCAGTCTGCATTATAATGAAAGGGGAAATCCCGGCGGTGGGAGCTACCGCTGCATAGAGATGTAACTAACACGGGGCAAAAGTTTACACGACGCACATCTATGAACCAGAGAGACGCACAATGAAAAGAGGAGCATTTGGGGAGAAGTGCATCTTTGGAGCTGAGTTATTAAGGGCAGCATCCGTGATCAAAGGGACCAGAACCCCCCCCCCCCCTGCCAGCTTATGGTTGATTGACAGGTCTTAAAATACAAACACTTGATGTACTAAACAAATACCCACCCAGGTCGCCCCCCCGCCGCCAACCTCTCCCCCATGTGCTTATTTTCCTTTGACAGATTTTATTTGCTGAGCCGGGGCTTCTTATTTTGCTCTGCATTTAAAGCACCAGAGGTTCAACTGACATGTTGGCAGATGTAGCATTGGTTCAATACAACACGGCACCTCACTTTTACTCACTTTGTCACTGAAACAGTTTTTTTTTATGCTTTTTAGCATGTAGTTGTATGAACTGATGTTAGCTGTTTAGGACCCTGAGCTTGGCTACATGCTAGAATGCAGTGTAGAACCAATAATGTTTTGTAAAATATGCATGAAGCAGATAAAATCCCTTACATGTAATTTTTTTTTTAATCCTTTAAATAAATACTATGTTATGCAAATGTATCTCTTGGACAACTGAAAATGGGCTACATTTTGGGCTACATTGTAGTTTGTATGTTGTAAAGTATACTGAATAGCTGTTGTTGTCCTTTCTACGGCCTAAATGCAAGCCCAGTGGCCTACTTATTTGCTCTTTATCACACTCTGCTGTTTCCTCACTCTCCATGCAGGTGGTGCGCATGCTGGTGAGCACTCACCCCAACCTCATGAGCTGCCACACTCGCCGACACACTCCGCTCCACCTGGCTGCACGCAACGGACACTACAGCACCGTCCAGACTCTGCTGGAGGCGGGAATAGAAGTCAACTCTGTGGTGAGGGGGAAAAAAATTAAATAACTAAAATTAAACGGCTGCGTTTATCAGTCCCTCGAGGCCCCGAGGGTTCAAAATATTCCTGACAGGGGATTTGAAATAGATTAATGCCACCATTTAATGCGAAAAGAACATTTTTATTTGTTTTTTAACCTTGAAAGGACAGTTATCTTTTGATCTTCTTCATGAGAAAATTTGATTTAAAAGGAACTCCTAGCTGTGTTTGTTTACATGCACTCTTATGCTAATCTGTAGCTAGACACCGCTGGAAGGTGTATTTTATGCTGTAAACAGCAAGCAGCTCTCAGGTTTAGTGCCCATATCAGGACTCGCAGATTATCATAATCGGATTTTATTTATTTTTTCCCAAAAGTCCCTTCGCTTGTGAGTGGCGCAGGATTTTTTTTTTTTTTTTTAATGGAATTAAGTTGTCCTGCAATACAATGTTGTGCATTTTAAAATTAATCATTACCATTTTATTTTAGGGTTTCACATTCTTTCTGTCATTAAGATGAATTAGGCTGCAGTATGAGACCTGACTGACTTTTTATTCATGTTACCCTGATGAAAGTAGAAAAGGTTACTCGAAAGACTTGTCTTTGTCCTTTTTTTTTATGTCTGAGAGAATCTGTCTAAATCCCATGAAATCTCTCCCACTGTGTTCTTTCTGTCTGAGTTCTGTCTGAATATTTTAGAAGCTGCTCTTCTTCTTTGCTTTAAATGACAGAAAGCACAGCTCCTGTGTGCAAATAATCCACCACAGACATTAATGCTTGTCAGATTATTCCTTTTAAAAGTATGCGCCTCTGTGTGCAAAACCAGAGCGCTCAGACCATCGTTGCATGCATCCCGTGGTGTGGATGCGGGATGAATAATTGATTGGGAGGAAGATCCAGCGAGCAGGAGGTACGAGGAGGAGGAAGACAAGGAGGAAGAGGAGGAGGACGGGGTGTTCCTTTGAGTTGCTGGGAGTTCATGAGCTTCTCTTTGCCCTCGCTGGAACATCTGAATGCAGGGAAACACAAGCCACAGAGTGTCTTACAGTCTCTCCGTCACCCTGTCTTCATTTACGACGAATCAAACGCAGCTTTGTCTCGGACCTCTCTGGGCCTTTTGTTATCGGAGGCCTGTCAGGACGCAGCCACGCTTTGCTGCTTCCTCAAACGCCTGCTCTCGTCTCGAGGCTATTTTCTCTGACAACTGAACTTTCCTCACTTCGTTTTCAATTTGAGGTGTCAAAAAGAAAAAGAACCCCCCCCACCCACTCCACCCCACCCTCCCCTGCTGTACAAATTGGTCTCTTCAGACTCTCTGATCCCTCCAGTGATCCCTGTGCTCGTTATATGATTTCCCTTAACGTTGTCTTGGGGCTTGTTTGTTTTCTGCAGGCGCAGGGTTTTGAACTGCTAATTTTAAACAGGGTGTGGGATTGTAATGTTTGCATTGATTGAACACTGGCTTGACTCACCTCCACTTCCTCCCACTGGAGATAATATAGACAAGACCTCAGTGCTGCCATCTTGGACCAGTGGTGTCATCCAGAGCCAAGTCTCACCCATACGGCCAGTTACAGAAGTGTTTTCAGCAGGATGGCTCCTCAACATCTTGATTTTCCTTGTGTTTTGCTCAAAATTGAGTGCTGAGCTCTTGTTACTTCTTGACCGGTGTGTGTGTGTGTGTGCGTGCACGTGTATGCCTCCGTGTGTGGATTTAATTTCCTGGAAAGATGGAACACTTGACCTGCCTCATATGGGGTTTGGTTCTGGTCCTCTCGCTGCGGGGAGACACATGACTTGGCGGCATTGTGCCCATTTCCTCTGCCGTCTGTTCTCCTTGTGGGCATAGTGTGTGTGTGTGTGTGTGTGTGTGTGTGTGTGTGTGTGTGTGTGTGTGTGTGTGTGTGTATTTGTGCGTGTGCGTCGTGCTCTCATCTGAAGAAAGGGGTGGTGATTCTCTGCAGGGATTTGGCCTCGAGCTGCCTGTGTAGTAAGGATGAACGCTACACGCCTTTGATTCCGCTCGTCCTTCCCCTCGCGGCGTCGCTGTCTCACTCTCTCCTTCTGTCTCTCTCTCTCTCTCTCTCTCTCTTTCTCTCTCACTACCTACCTCTCTCTCCCCTGCGATGATGAGTGCTGCAAGCCTTTGATACCACCAATCTACTCTGCAATTTAGCCCTCGCCGCGGTGGTGCTCCCTCTCTCTATGCAGCAGAAAATAATGCAGAGGAGGGACAATGAGTTTCAGTTTGTCACTGCACTTGCAGGGAGAGTTATCTATTTGCACACCTGGGGATTAAAAACTGCAAGCCCGGAGGCCTTAATCTTGTCAATTTCACTGAGATTATCCGGCATTTTTCCATTAGAGATTTAAACGTTTTTGTGATGAGGCGTTCATTTGAGAACAGGTCTCCCTTTAACTTTTAATGACGCTAAACGTTTAAGAATTCAACACACACTTGTGATACTGAGTTTCCCAGTTCGCTTTGATAAATCCAGGTTATTGGCTTCAAAGCTCATTTCCACAGTACAGGAGTCCTGGTGTTGACTGTAAAGATCATACGCCATCAGCTTTCACATATACCACATGAAATTGTCCTAAGTGGAAAGCATAGGGTGTGTGTGTGTGTGTGTGTCTGGGTTCTTTCGGTGTATGCGTGTCTGCGAGAGAGTGAGTGAGGGAGAGAGAGAGTGATGGAAAGAGTGAGGGTGATTGCACAGGTCAGTAATTGGAGTCAAGCCATTCAGGTTCTGTCTGAGTGTGAATGAATAATTCAAAGAAGCAGCGCAGTCACTCCCCGGCTCTACGCTCAGCCGCTGCGTCTCTTTCTCTTTGCTTTTCCGACTCCGTCCGGAATAATGATGGGGAAAGCCCTCCTCCACACCTGCTGCTGTGAATGAAGCCAAGAGAAAGCCAAACATTGGTGTCAACAGAATCGGAAAGAAAAACGATCTCCCCTCATACTTTTTTAAATCAAACTTTAAACGGCCATCCCAACATTTGTGCCGACAGCCACAAAACAGCAAGTCATCCAGCCTTTCAATTCCCGGAAACTCTTAGAGAGCTACAATCGCCTCCTCTGCTTCCTTGTGACATCACCAGGCGAGCCCCGTTGGAAACAGGACAGGAAGTGGTATAGAGGAGGCGAGGTTAGCAGGGCAAGTGGTCTGCGTGTGTGTTTGTGTGTGTGAGGAAAAAGAGGGTGAGTCCCTTCCTGCGCTGCGACCTCTTCTTGTGGGCAAACCAGTGAGGAGATTTTTGTCTCTTTGTCTCACAAGACCACAGTTTAGTAGTCAGCGAAGCCGCAAATGCCACCACTAGTCTTTTGTCATTTGGGACTCCCACCTACGATACTCTCCCAGGACTCTTCACCCTGTGTGGACATAGAAGAGGATTCAGCCACATAGTGCATTTTCTTTGGCACACACATCCGCTGCAGGGGAAGCAGAAGAGCAGCAGTGAGTTTATTCCCTGCAGAGGACCTTTGCAACCTTGTGTGTTGTTTTTTGAACTCGGCTGTGTGTCACCAGACCTGGTTTCTGTACACAACGATTCGCTTTCATTAGTACTAGGAATTTGCTCTCGTCTCTTTATTCATTTATTTATTATTATTTTTTTAAATACATGCGGTGAGGGAGCCGAGTGTGAAGGATGCATGCATATGCAGTTTATTCATATCATGTGTGGCTCAGGTTCAGATACTGTCCCTGGTAGCTATTTATGCTTCCAGCGAGGTTTATAAAAGACTTCAATGCAGATCTGTGGACGCATCGTGTCCTTTAAGCTTGCTGGTGTAAATCGTGCACATTCGTCTTTTATTACTTATACAACCAATTTTATCTTCTTTTGATTTTTGAACAGTTCTTACCACTTCAGGTTTAAGAAAATAGCCATGCACCTTTAATTTCAATCAGATGATGCATTTTCCACCTCACTCTGTTAAAGTTCCTGGTAAAAAAAAAAGACCTTGAGCGCTCGGAGTGAACTGCAGTTGACAAGTGTTTATGAGGCTCCTGGTGAAACACTGCTGATATTTTCCAACCTTCTTGTAATGTGTAATGTTAATGTAAAAGTGATGCATTGCACTTGTTACTGTTGTTTGTAAGGATGTGGGCTCCTATATACAGAATACATAAATATGTCTCCACACAAGATTCATTTTTAACTACCTGGGGTTGCAGCGGCTCAATTTTACTTTTTTTTAAAAAAAACAAAAAATAAACATAACCATACATCTAGCCCCAAAATGACCTCGTTACCACACACAAGCAACAAGCATTAAATGACAGTCATTTGTGACCACGCCTTATAATTTTCAAAAACGATGCCATAATGATATAAAAGTGGCCATCTGAGGCTTCATACGCAGCAGTTTCTGGATTCCGTTCCACTGTGCAGCGGCCTCGACAGCTCCTTCCTTTGTTATGGCGGAACCCCCCCCCGACTACGGCTCTCTTAAAGCTGCCTTGTCAGAGTAATCATCTCTCTCATCGCCGCTGATCCAAGATGAAGCGCTCAGGCATCGTACTCCCTTCTCCAGTTTCCATGTGTTGCGTCACATCTGTAATACCAGCCCCCTGCTGTAGAGGCCTACACGCGCTGAGGCTTTAAAACTGGGACGTTTTCCACGCAGCTGCTAGTGTAATGGGCTGAAATCAGCAGGGCATCTGTTTACAGGATTTTGTTCCCAATTCAATTTTGTTCAACTGACTTGCCAAAAGGGATGCAAATTTCCCGTGCTCCCACGTTTGTCTTCAACACACTGTTTTTCATGTCTATTTTTGTCCCTATTTCCAATAGTTAAAGTGATGGAATATTAACACTCACACTCTGACTTTCTCTTCCTCGCATGCAGACCGATAATGGCAGTGCCCTCCATGAGGCGGCGCTCTTTGGAAAGATGGATGTAGTTCGCCTTCTGCTTGACTCAGGTGAATATTTCCTGCGGGTACAAAATGCTCGTCTCCAAGTTTAATTGTTTGTTTTTATACCTCAACGATCCTTTGTGAAGCTGCGGACGAATTATTTGCTCCATGATACCAAACACTCTTGTGAACTTCTTCTGCATCCAGGAGTTTCTTTTGTCAGGGATATTTGTCTCCCACATCCTGTTATTATGTAGAGATTCACAGGATATGATGTCTGAATCTGTCATTTTTATATTAGTCAAATAGTATAATAGGATAATTAGGAACTAAATTGACAGATCTATTGTTTTGCTGTCCATGACCCCCCCCCCACACACACACACACACACACACACTTCCTGAGTAGCAAGCAAAGAAGTTTAAAAAGTAGTAAAGGAAAAGGATGAATGTGGCTGGTCTTCTTTTTGAAAGCTCTGCTATCCCTCCACCCACTTTCCTCTAGCACTTCCTGTTTCCTGCAGGACTTCCCATGGACGTTTTTTTTTAACCTTGGTTTTGTTAACACCCCAGCTATGGAAAGGATCTTTTTGGTTGCAGGGGAGGGTGCTGGATGCCCATGAACTTTGCAGGAAATGACCCGAGGATATTGAAAAACATGAAAACACCACCGAGTCCAGTAAAATGTAGCTGCGCTTCCCGTCCTCGCAGTTGTCCTCGGTCCTGATTCATTTAGCATCTTTTCCTTACGGTGTTAACCACAAAGACATGAGTGAGTGTTGTTTTCTCCTCTGCAATCGGATCCATCCGCACAGGAAATGATCAAACATGGAAACAGTCAGGGAAATTAGTGCTGATAGCTGGAGACGTTTTATTCTTGGTCAGTGTTACTTGTTGTCAGTCTTTGTTGTGCGTATTTCTTTCATCCCGGGGGCTTTCTGATCCTTATCTTTGATAAAAGGCAGGTTTTCCTGAAAAAAAAAAAAAAAAAAATCATCATCACCGTCTTTATCTTTTGGTTGCCGAAGCCCGTTTGTCATTTTCTATGTGTTGCTCCGTCACTCTGTTGCAACATGTTGTTTATAATATGACTGTAACCGTGTGCACCGATGACTGTTTATTTTCTTTGACAGAGCCATCCATGTTGTGATTTTACCTTTTGACCTGCTGCTGTTGCATGTGTGTGTGCCGTGTGTACCGCTGCCTTTTAATGTGTTTACCGTGTGCGTCTCAGGAATTGAGACCAATCTGAGAGACAGCCGAGGGAGGACAGCTTTAGAGATCCTGAGGGAACATCCTGCGCCCAAATCTCAGCAGATCACAGCTCTTATTCAAGGTAAGACGCTCACACACGTACACCAACACACGCCGGCGCACTCTCTTTGGATTTTGATGAATTCCAATCGTGAAACTGGGTTGCAAGAGCAGAAAATAGAAAGCTGGAACGATTCTGTGCAACGTGAAGATTAAAGTTTCTGCATTTTCTAAACTAACAGCTTCCAGGGCAGAGGCATTAGAAGAACAAGACATGAGTATTGTAGTCTGTTTTCGAGGAAAAAAGTATTTTCTCCTCTGAAAGAAAGTATTTAGTTCCAGTAGCTGATCAGTGGTGGAGGATGCATTCAGACGTGATGGTCCAACGTGCCTTTGTCATTAGCATGACGGTGTCACGACCCTGTGACCATGACATGCAGTCCTGTTGTAAAATTGCAATTTCCAGGAAGTTTGTCCTACATTCGAGAAACAAACAGAAGCCTCTCTCAGTGTCTACAAATGTTCCCTCACTGCAGACTGAGCACCAGTCTGAGGGTTCTCTGCAGCTCCAACGATTCCCCTCTTCTGCACCTTCTAAAGACGGCCTTGTACGACGTCTCAGCTGGAACGCTGTAATCTTGCGGCCAGAAGGCTGTTGCTGTCTGTCCTTGTGTAAACTCTGCCAGGCAGATAGTCACAGATGATTTAAAGAGAGGCCGATAACAGCAGACACAAATAACAGGATTTAGAGATGAGACAAATATGCCAGGGAGCCCAAATTAACAGTGAGCCGGCGTTCACGGTAGCGCAGGGAAACGGAGGCTGACGCACCGATTGCAGGCGGGCCATAAAGCATCATTGCACATAAAAACTGGGGTAAAAAGGATGAAGTTGTCATTACTGTCTTGTAGTTTATGCCTTACACTCAAAGAATACCATCAAATTCTTGAGAAATTGCAGGGAATCATAGGTGCAGTCTCCCCTCACGTGCTACTCATATCTCTGGTGCTGAACTTACTTGGTTGTCTTTTCGTACAAGCAGTAGCTATGTCGACAGTACTGGCAGGACGCACATCACCAGTGTGAATAATCACCAGATTTAAAATCAAATTAACTGCACTCAATAAAGCACAAATTTGAAACCCTGACAAGTAATTTAACACGGTCAACATGACGGCGCTGCAGCTTGGAACTCTGCCAGGTGGTATTTGCTGGTTTTCCCTCAGCTAGATTTTTCACTACCACGAGACAAGACAAGAGATCAGTGCCCTTTTAGATGTCACTAAACCCTTATGGTCGTTGTTGCTGCTGTGGCAGGAGCGGCGGCGGTGGCGGCGGGGTATTAAAATAGAAAGCTCTGGACTTCGGCATAAATAGGGGACTGATTGTGTTTGTGACTGAGGCACAGAAAGAGGAGGGACACAGCTGTGGATTAGTAAAAAGATCAGCTGCATGCCATTTCCTGTTGCAGAGGAGACGCTCGCACACACATGCGCGCGCACACACACACACGCTCGAAGAGCAAAAGACCTGTCATTTACTCAATTGTAGCTGCCGAGCGCCTCTCTGCTTGCCACAGGCACCTTATTATGAATAGATTCTCATTTGATTTGCAGCGCCTGACTTACTCCACACTCCGTTTTTTCTGCGCGTCAGCAACCGGTGTCGGACGGTGCGGAGCAACATCAGAGTCTGACGGACAGAACCCGTCCTTTAGATAACTGCGTGCAAAACCCGTTGTGAGGCGAAACGTCAAGCTTTAAAAGAGCGGAGTTGCGCAGTGGTGCTGTTATTTGTCTAATTAAGAAGGCAACATGCTATTTTTGCTGTCACGACGCTCGTCTCCCACCTGCCAAAGCCTCGTTTAGCCGCTGAAGCGTCCAATCTCAGCCTTATTTTCAGCCTCTACACCTGCTTTCCTCGCCGCCTTACTCTTCATTACCCTTCTCCTACTTCTTCTGCCCCTCATTTTTCACGCAATCGCTCTATTTTTCTCTTTATGGATGGCACAGCGCTCCGTTGGCAGCGGCTGTGAATTGTGTTTGCGGTCTGGGGAAAAGTGTGAATTGAATGCAGCACAAGCTGTTTGCCATGCTGATGGCCGTGATGTTGTATTGATCGGCTCTAACGCCTCTGAAATGTTTCTCCTCCCTCTCTCCGCCCCCCTCTCGTGCTCCTCACTCGTACTCCTGCGCCCCTCCTTTCCTTTTGATTCCCCCCCTACGTGTTTCCCCCTTTCCATTTGTCGTACGCTCTCCTCCGCCGTTCTCTCCCCTTGTCTCACGGCAGAATATATGATGGACAAGATGGAGCGGAGGAGCATCATGGAGGAGCCTGTTCGCAAGTGTCCTGTCCCTGCACCTCGAACCTCTGTGCCCTCTCCCTGTGCCTCCCCGTCCCTTCGACACAAGAGTAAGTCAATGCAAAGTAAACACAGCCATGGACAGCAACAGCCATAATTTAAGTTAAAAAAAAAAAAAAAAAAAAGTACAGTAAATCTCTATCCAGCACTGCCCTCTATGGATTGACTGTGGCATTGCAGGAATGTCTACTCCTGCAGATCCTCTCTCCTCTCTCACTGGCTGTCAGCAGGTTCCTTAATTACCTCAGACACTCCTGGAGGGGAGGGGAGGGGAGGGGAGGGGAGGCGAGGGCAGAGAATGTGATTAGCGCAGTAAACTCCTCAGAATGTGGCTGAATGCGACTTAAAGCCCGTCAGCAGTGCAGGAGGCATTTTCCACCTCGTGGCTCCTTCTTTCCAATGCACTGCACAGATTGTGCTCTCCCTCCAAACACTGCAGGGCCCTCTGTGTCTTCATTAGTGCCTTTTAAGCTCATTTAGCCCGTTCTAATACCACATCATCTCTCCCTTTAGATGACGCAGTGACGAGTGAGCTGTCCAAGCTGCTCCACGAGATCAAAAAGTGCCGCGACAGGGATTACTCCTTCGAGGAGCTCTGCCACACCATCTCCTCCCACTCCATGGACAGTTTTGGCAGCGGGCGGCTCTCAGACGAGGAGCGCCCCGATCGACCCAACGGCACCCTGACCCGGGTCACAAAGGCAAGGATGAGTTCAGACACAGAGTTGTGGGAAGACAGTGTTTCCCACACAGTCCTGTCCAATGTCGGTCGTGGTGCTTTTCTTCCATGGGTAATCTCTTTGACACAATTTGGCGGATATTGTCAACAGGTGACAGCGTCAGCCAGCTTGCCTAATACACTAGCAGTCAAAAGTTTGGACACGCCCTATGAATTTAATGTCTTTTCTTTCATTCGATTGACATTGCAGTTTCTCACTGAGGGCATAAAAACTACGACTGAACACACATGGAATTATATAGGAAACAATTAAAGTGTAAAATAGCTCAAACACATTTTATATCTTTCTTTTACATCTTTCATAAAAAGCATATTTAGAGCTATTTAATGTGTTTTTCTTTGATGCATGATGACATATATCTTGCTCATATATTTGATGTATTCAGTGTCTATCTTCAGTGTAGAAGGTTGGAGAAAAGAAAAATGAGCGTAGAAAAAATTGCAAGAGAAGGTGTGTCCAAACTTCTGACTGGTAGTTTATGTTTTCAAGAAGTAGTTTTCACATTAACAGCCATCATTGCCCAACCTTTATTTCTACAAAAGTGTAATTGTTCCTGTGACATTGTTGCTGTTCTTGCAAAAATATTGAGGCAAATGGTGATAAAAGCTATTAAAATAAAGTCATCCTGCGTTTTTACATCTGCCAAATGTAAAAATGTGAGGCACTTTATGGGAAGAGTTAATGTATCGAAAAAGCAACAAGCATATTCTGCTCCTTCACAATTTAACATGTGTACTTTCCCTGTTGCGGCAGCAGAGGGCAGTGTCAGACAGAGCGATGCCACTGAGCTGTTGCATGTCATTGTATATTCACAAGTCGTCAGGGGAAAATAGCAGCAGTTCAGTTTGTCGTCTGTTTGAATTTTTGCTCCGGATTATAATCATTGCGCGTGTGTTCAAGTATCTGTGAGCAGCCTGCCCGTGCGAGCCGGTCTTGGTGTGGGTTTGTTCTCTCCTCCTTGCCCCTCTCTAACATCACCATGTCATTTAAATCACATCTACCCACAGGTTTTCTCCGACACACAGCAGAGAAATCTTGATTACACTTTACTGGTTTAAGTTTAGCGGATGGAATTTGTTTGCGTCGTGCTGTCTGCAGCTTGTCTCCAACCCCCAGCTCAACATGTGGCGGCGGGGACGCCCCAGCCTTATTTCTTTTTCCAATTTCGCCAGACGCACGGCAGGACGCATAGGTCATCTATCACAATGACCCCCCCCACTGCACCTGAGCCTCTAAAGCACCACACACCCATGCAGAGAGGAATCCAAAAACATTTGATTGAGCACATCTGCACTTGTGCCACGTCTCTTTGTGTTTTCATTCCACTCCTTCAAGCACACACCAGCGATGGGATATTCTCACACTGATCAATAGCCCAATTTTGCTGAAATGCAAACTGAGGTGTGTGTGCGCGTGTGCAGCAGGTGTGCATACACACACACACACACACACACACACATACACACACACACACACACACACACACACACACACACACCACTTATTCTGGCTGTATTAATCTCAACCCATATTGTGTCCTCGGCTCCATTTCCACCATAAACACCAATTTGTATTCCATTACTGACTTTGGTGATGTGTTAATGTGGCCCTGGGCTGCTGTCTGTGCATTTGGCCGGAGCCATTAGCACGTGAGGCATTTTGTGTCCACATGAATAAAACCTGCAGAAACCAGTGACGGCACACACATACATACTTGCGTCGTTGCAGACGTGGGAAGAATCTGATGTAGAGTCCACCGAGAGTCGTGTGTAAGTCTATTGTAAACAGCGTGATGGGAATGTAAGGTTGGTATGTGTGCGTCTTGTATTCAGATGAGTCCCACCATTTTGTGGTGTGTGTCTGTGTGCGCGTGCATGTAAGATGTGAGATAAAGGAGGCTGTGTGTCTCTGAGAGGAAGTCCCTCTAGTTGGTCCTTTTTTTTGGTTCATGCAGCATTGAAGTGTTCTCTTCTAAAATTGAAGGACAGCCATTCAAATATTACTCTCAATGTTCTTCCCCCTCACTTTATGATTCAGGATGTAATTGGGTCAGGTTAAAAAAAAAAATGCCATGAATGCCAATCAATGTGTCCTTTCTCCGAGATGGTAGCATTTAAAATGCTAATACTGGCCACCCACAAATTCTGGTTTATAATTTGGCAGAAATGACAGAAGAGCAAGAAAAGCCATCCAGTTTTAAAACTTGCAAACACTGGGCTAAGTTGCCTCTGCAACATTGTTCCTGCATTATGTTGAAAGTTCATTTTGAATTGGAGGCTTTTCTGGTAAAAAAAAAAAAAAAAAGATCCATGCATCATATAAATTCTTGATATGAAACATTGCGATTAAAAAAAAACAAGGTTACAAAAACGGAAGCCATGGTTTGGAATTACTGCAACACACTCAAATTGTCATTGTCATTGTATTCCATTTCAAACATTCAGAATGAAAAAAAGGCCGTCATAATTGTCGTCTTTGACTGACCATAAACTTCAATTGAAAAAAAAAAAAAATCCCTCTGATCTTGTCAGCGTTGAAGGGAGGAGATGTTTTTGCAAATCACTGCACGAAACACTTCCAAGTCAGAGCATTTCTTCCGCTGTGCCGGCCACACAGCTGCCTGCGCCTGCCTGCGTGTTCTCCCCTTCTCGCTCCTTCTATAATGGCACGCCGAGTGGCGTCGTCTCTCTTTCTCTCTCGAGGGCGAGTGTTTACTGTAAACTGAGGGGTAACACTGTGTTCTGGCGCCATGGTTTCATAAATGTGGGAAAAGAATACAGTCCGCGCATTTTCTGAGTCTGTTCGTGACAAACTTGGCATCAAGTGAACATTTAATATTTAATGAAGGTGCAAAATTGCTCTGCCAGCGGAAAAAAAAAAAAAACAGTCTCCTCATGCTTCAATAGAAGAAATCTTCCCAACAGCGATCTGTCCCTTTAAGGGGTTTCCCATGGACAACCAACTGATGTAATATTGATCAGTAATGCAGTCTCCAGCAATTAATAATTCATGTTATGCTTTTGCTTGAACCCGGGCGGATATGTGATGATGCTTTGGAGAGACGACATGTGTCTGCTGTTTGTGGATACGGTGCGGTGCGTGCAAACTCGGGGACCGCTGTCCATTTCTAAAGTCAATCAATATTCCAGAGTTGCAGATCGCCCGCTGCAATCTGGAGCGAGTTGGTGACCTTTTGTTTTTTTGTTTTTTTTGTTTTTTTCTACCTCCCACTGCTGCGTTTTCCCTTCCTCCATCTGTTCTCCCCCTTCTCTCCCTGTCATTTCTCTCCTTTTTATTCTCTACTAAATATACTTTTTCCGTATAGTATTTTTTCCCACTCCTCTTCCTTTCCCCTCGCTGCTTGTGACACATGGAGGAGCATTATATGACACTTGGCCGTTATCTAACATGCTGCACAGATATGGACTCTTCCCCAACCTGCGTCCTCTGCTGCTGCACTATTTACTGAAGCTGTGTCAAAGTCATCCGACCTCTCGCTCTCTCCCTCTCTCTCTCTCTCTCTCTAGCTCACACACACAGTTCCCTCCAGGTGGGCAAAGTGTCCCAGGAAATTCATTACAGCAGCAAAACAAACATGATGTAATAAATTGATGTTACTGGTTAGATTCATTAGATCACAACAGGACCGTTTTGATATTTCCTCCTTTCTTCCCCCTTATACATATTTCTACTAACTTCTCGTCATTTCTTTTGGCAAACAGCGACCCACGCCGCCACTTCCTCCCGCTCTGGAAGAGGAAGAGGTAGAGAAGAGTTGCGGCCCCACGGGATTCTGGGAAGCCTTGACGCCCTGCAATGGCTGCCGCAACCTTGGCTTTGCCGGTCTGCAGGTAGGAGCCTTTGTCCTGATTTAACTGAGAAGCAGCTGCATGGAGCGGAATGTTGTGTCCTTGCTGCTTAAACCTTTATTCCGCAAAATGCACGCAGTACAAATTTAATGGCTGTATTTTCATAGCTTGATAATAAAGGTTAAAAAAAAAAAAAAAAAAAAGCAACACACGCACACAGGGGCATCATGTACGTCCTGCTTTGATCCCGTGAAATTACCGGCGAGTGAGGTTGCCATTGTTCTGAGTGGATGCTTTCACTGGTTACCTTGGGAACACAATGAATGAGCCATCAATTGAGCGACTGGCTGTGCTGGCAGCTCTGGATACTCTGTCCAGCAGCCGTCACTCTCTGGCTCTCGTGCCGCTCGTGGCCATTTTTCATCTCTGTTTTCTCACTCCTGATTGCAACAAATTCTTTTATTTATTTCCTCGTTGTTGTTTTTTTCTATCTTTTTACGAACAAGACATAGTGCAGGAGCTTTGAAGAAATAAAAAAGTACACACACACACACACACACACACACACACACACACACACATATATATATATATATATACATATATATATATATATAAAATCAGATAACTCTTAATGAAAAACCACCCAGTGTGTTTGGAATTTTGTATTTGATGAGATCAATACGAGCCTGGTGGTGAACGTCACTACGTGCTTATAGAAACTCAGTATTCATCTCATGCCTTCCACCGCTGCAATTGTGACAGGCCCTCATTATAGAGAAATGCTGTATCTTCACGTCCAATTTTAACGCTCTGTTGACGTCTATACACAATTATGGTTAGTCATAGTCATTACAGCTCTCTTTTAATCCATTGTACATATTTCACGTCAACAGCCTGCGTGTCTCACAAGTTGACGGAGCAAAGACGAGCCACTGTTCTCCGTAATGGACTCGATTAAAGACAAGTTTTCTCACCCATTCCATATTGTATAATATTGTGTGCACGTGGCACAACCATATTCAGCCAGTGAGGCCTACGCATGAAGTGCAACCTTTGATTTTGGGTCAATTCTGTACTTGGACAAACACATTTTGCCCGCCTTTGGGGTGCCATTGCTGAAGGGTGATTGTCAGGATTCTGTAGCACTTTTCTTCCTTTGTAATGCCTTCCAGCCCTCGTCTCCTCTGTCTTTAGAATAGAATAAAATAAAACTTTATTGATGCCCCAAGTGGGAAATTCACATTGTTTCTTTCTGCTTCCTTTTACTCTCTCACTCACTCTCCTCTTTACGCCTTTCTCCCTCGTATTCTTCCTTCTCTCCGTTCTATCCTCTCCTCTAAGTGCCTCCTCCTAAATGTTGCTAAGTGGCTGCAGATGAGATTGTTTAGTGGCGAGATGCACGCCGGCTCAAACGACAGGACATCTGACATTTACCCACACAACAGGGCTTCTGTCTTGTCGGCTGGCAGCGCGCCGGACTGACTGGCAGGCGGCCTGGAGAGGTTTGCACCTGCATCGCTGCACGCACCACTTACATGGTGGCGCATAGAAGGAATTTAATCTGGGAGAGAAAAAATAAACCCTCTGCATGTGGGTGTACATTTTAAGCACGAGGGTTCGCAGAGCGTATTTTGTGGCATCCGGGCGTCCAGTGAGTTTCAGCGTGTGTGCAAATGTGTGTCTGACTTTTTGGCGCGGCGTCAGATTGTATCAGCGTGGGTTTGAGTGTGTATGTGTGGGATGGAGAGAAGCTATTCAGGGCAGAGAAATTGAATTGTGTCGTCAAATTAGCCCCAGTGCTAATTTTCCCTGTAATTTTGAATAAACAAGAGATTGCATCAAAAGAGAAATCTGTGCAGCGTCAGTAGAGACACAAGCTGCATTTCCGTGACAGTTTCACCAAATTAAAGCGATATTTCTAAAATTTCGACAAAAGTACAATTACGATTTGCAGCTGTTTTCATTGAATAGCTTGAAGCGCATAAACCGTAATTCTCGTAAAATCTGGTGGGAATTACATTCACTTTGGTTTGTTTTACGCTTGTACGGTGGATTCTTCAGGTTGCAGCAGTGAAGTGTGGATGCTGAAGGAATCCTCGTGGACACCGACTCAGTTGCGTAAAAACAGGTTTATTACAAAGAAGTCAGGTATCAAACAGGTGCCTGAGGAGAACATCACCTCCTTATAGTACACAGGTTTCGTCATCATGCACATTTCCATATAAGGAGGACAAAGAGACAATTGTAAAACAGAAGGTGAAGGGATGGGAAAGTTACCGGCCAGAGTCGGAATGTGTTTTATCTACGCAGTCTTCCTAGGGAGTTTAGATGAAGCCTTCCAAGGGAAGAAACCTAATGCAGGTGCTGCGCTAACGAGGGGTCTGTTGGTCTTATGAGGCAAGAAGCCTGCAGGAGTAGGGCCAAAGCTTCAGACACTGCACTTGTTCGGCTCTATGCTTCTCTTTGATTACTTGTATGAAAAAAATCCGTCTACTCCTCCGTTCAAACACGACACGCCATTTTCACTTGAAGTGAACTGGTCACGTGACTGCATACATCAGGTCCACTGATGCGTAAATGTGTTTCCATGACACTTTTGCAAAATACTGTGCCTCTATATCGATGCGTCTGAAAAATAACCTCATGTGAGCGTCAAAATCTTTCAGCGATGTTTGTGAGGTTTTTCCAAGTTGAGGTGTTTCCATGACCAGTTTTTTATTGCGAGGTTTAGGGTTTGCACAATTGTAGGGCTAATGGAAACCCAGTTTCTGTCCCTGTCTGTGTGTCCTCCTTCATCTCGTCCCGCATGAGATCTCTTTGCCTAATTCTTTTTCTACCAGTTTTCTATTCTCCATCTCTGTGTTCCTCTTTGCGTCGCTCTATATTTTACTTCAAACTTAACCAGAAATGTGTTAAAACTTGCCACTGACTGTTTGAGCGCCCAGTTTTTTGTTGTTGTTTTTTTTTTTCTTTTCTTTCCCAGCTGTCCCTCAAGACACTTAGTCAAAGCACTGGACAATAAAAGCCATCTGCACAACTTTTATAACTTTGTAACTTTTGCATAAAATTGCAAGCTACATGAGTCACTGCCGCCCATAATTTTAAATGCCACTTATTGCAATCCTTGCTAGTATAGTATTTGTCTTGCTAGACATGAAAAATGTTCTGCAGAGCTTTTGCGGATTTTTTTTTTCTTTTGCGATATCCAGTTATGACCATGACTGATATTTTGTGCTGGTCCTCCTGGTTTAATGAGGCCGGAGCTTGCTAGTGTGGAAAATTTTTAAGTAGCGCTCCAGCCTGACTTTGGCATTAGAAAAATGTTAATTAGGTGATGGCTGTGTATTTTCACCTCATGTTGACAAGGAAATATTGCTGTAAAATATGTGCAACATGCTAAAATCCACCTTAATTCAGTCTAATAAGCAGTGGAGCATTCATTAAAATACTTGTAGCACCATTCGTAGATTGTAATTATAGAGTTATGGCATTGTTATATTATTCCGAGTCACCTTGCTTGTTAATTTGGATCAGTAGGTTGCATTTACGGTTTTCATGTGCTCATATTCCCATTTTTGGTTTTCTTTTTTTTCTCTGCTTTTGCACTTAGTATTCCAGTCAGGTCTAAAACAATTTTTAGCCATCTGCTTTCCGCCTTCCTGCTGAAACCAACGCTTAAAACGAAACAAACATTATTTGCTCCCTGCAACCCCTGCAACTCATCTCTCTCACTCATTTTATTCAGAGCAAATTCATAAGCTGTCTTGTTTGAGTGTGCGTACTTCTACATCTGTTCTGAATTCATCCCGCAGATCATCCAAGTACAACCTTTGTTTGTTCAGCGTTGGTTATGCGCGCAGGTACACAGCCCAAAATTGTTTGTGTGGCCGATGCGCTCGGTGTTGAATGCGGGCCAACGAAATTAGCATGTCATTACAGCCTGTCACGTGTGTTTGTTTGTGTGCACACATGCTGGCCTACGTGCACACACAGGGGAAGCTTCCCCTCACCAGCCGCAGGTTTCTTCCCACCGTCTGACGCCAGAAGGACTGTGTGTGTGTGTGTGTGTGTGTGTGTGTGTGTGTGTGTGTGGGAGGTATCCTTTGTGACGTGTACTTTCAGCAGAGCCGCTACAAGGAGGAGGATAATCAAAAGACAGTTTTCGATAGAGAAGACAGCATGGTTGGTCAGGTTGCCAGGCAACTCAGAAATTCACGAGGCATCCAGCGTGGGATGCCCACCATTGACAAATCCCAGCCGCTGTCAGTGCAGGTGCCCCGCAGACAACCCATGCTTCACTGCTGACCTGCTGCAGCAGCATCCTCTCCGTTTCCCCAGTTTTGCCTTCTCCCCATCTCTCCAAGGTGGCTTTCATGCAGTGCGGCCTGTTGTCGGTCGATGCTGCACTTGTACAGAGTGAGATTAGCGCCGGGCGAAATCGACAAAACTGTGTTTCTGGGAGGTCAGCGATCGTGCAGAATGAAGTAGATTGTGCTCTGGCAAATGGAAGTGTGTCATCGTGTGAAAACGATGATGATGGTTTAATCAGAGTGGTTTGAAAGTGCTTGGCAAGGATGGTAAACAAAGCAGGCAGCTTGGGAAATCAAAACCAAAGCAAAAAAAAAAATATTAAAATAAAATTAAAATAAAATTATCAAAATTCCTATTGCCTATAAAAATATGTCCAAAGAAGTAATTTGAATCCCAATTGTGGATCTCTATCACTGACTCAACTGGCCGCCTACGCACAAAAATTATTTAAAAAGAACCAAAAAAAGTTAGCAAGCATTTCACATGACATTTTGCCAACAAGTTCACAGACTTGCTGACAGTTGAGAGGATGCAGGATTTTCAGCTTAATCAGGATTTCAGGCATATTGTTATTTGTTGCGGCATATATATTTTTTCTCTTCGTACAGATGCGATCGCTTGCCTTAATGGCTCGTGAAATCCTCGATTTGCCGCCTCATTAAGCCTCGCGTCGCGCAGCAGTCAAAAGTTGCGGCAGCCTCTCAATTTCTAATTTGCATCTGGCGAAAGGCATCATTTTCCGGGTTAAAAGGCATTTTCAGTGTCTCTGACAGGACAGATGTCTTCTGCTCGCGCGTTTTCCTCCGCTGCTCCCAGTCTCACTGTGATTACTGCATCGTTGTGCTAATGGCTTTTTATGCCCTGCAGACTGCGTCAACACCCACACCTTTCAGCTGCCGTCACATACCATTTCTCCCCAAACACAGACTGATGATGTCCTTCAGTATTTGGAGATGTTCCTCCTCTGAGGTGGAACCTGTTTGTGTTGCCATCATTTCCTGCTTGGGATGCAGATGCCTCGCCGTCCTTGTGGTGTAATAGGCGAAAACGTTGGTAAAGCAGCAGAGGAGGAGGAGGAGGAACACAGCCAATCGGAAGAATAACACTAGACTGCGAGAAGTGTGAGCGCCGCCGATGCATATTACGAGCCGAGCAGCCGCTGTTGAAGTGTCCTTGAGCAAACCATCCTCGCCGTGAAATGCGTCACGAGTGCCGCGGTGAGTGGTGGAATGAGGGCAACCCTTTAGTGTTGCTACGTGTATTTCGAACTGAGCTCACGCTCGGGGATTAGCATTAGCATGTGGCAAACGCACACATAGAGGCAAACCCAGGTGACGGATTGAGATAAGGGCATGTCTGGATTTTTTTTACATATTTATGAATAACGTAAATAAACGAGCTTCAAGGACAGGAATATTTATATGCTCTTAATTAGAGTGGACGTATTTCATCATATGCAGACGTATCTATAGCTGCGTTTCCATGATATTTAGAGTTGCGCAAAACCTAAATATGGCAATAAAAAACTGCCAATGGAAACACCAACAGTAAACTTGCAAATATGGCTGAGAGGATTTGACGCTCTCATGAGGTGGTTTTTCAGACGTATCAATATACAGTAGAGGTATATCGCCAAAGTGTCATGGAAACACTTTTTCCGCATTTGCACGTCAGCGGGGGGGGGGCGCACGGGGTCACGTGACCAGTTCACTTCAAGTGGTAATGGCGCGTTATGTTTGGATGGAGGAGGAGTAATCAAAGAGAAAAATATAACCACCGTACATGACAGCAAACAAAACAAAAGCAAACTAAATTCTCGTAAATCTCGCGGGCTGAGATTTTACGAAATTTTTAGAAATCCCGCTAATTTCAAACTGTAATGGAACACAGCTTATGATAATTGATTCTATTCATTAGACGAGCTTGAGATTTGACATTGTGTTGGTTGAGTCCAACGGAAATTTGTTGGCGGGCATGGAGAGAGAGAAAAAAAAAAAAAAACCCTGCGTCTTACATAACTTGTGGCCTTTAAAACAAAGCACTCGAGAGTAAACTCCATCAAACTCTCCTCGCAGTATGCAGAGAACCTGAGGAGGTGGCACTCGCTCCATTACCTCCTCCGCAGTTGTCAGTCTCGCGTTTCGCCGCAGTGGGAGTCGGGTGTCGGCGGCCCCTCCCCGTCAAGCGGCAGCTTCTCGCCGCGGCTGCTTTCTGCGGCTGCTGAGGGATGAAAGAGCGGGGAGCCTGGGGAAGCCGCGGCTCGGCCCGCACTCAGCCCGCCGCCGACACTGTGAAGGGTGTTATTTTGTGGGTGAGGAGTGACTGTCGGCGTCCCATGGGTGGCTCAGCTCGTTGATTCCTGTGGGATTAGCCTGCCACGGAGGGAAATCCAATTCTGCGAGGCGATTCCCTCCGCTCGCCCCTCTGACCAAGCCGCACCTCGCTCTGTTTCTCCCTCGCTCTCTTCATCTTTTCTGCCGCTTTATATCCTCATTTTCTTTCTCCTACCGTGACCCCTTTCAACTTTACCTCCCTGGAAATCCACTTTTAGCCTTTTCCTGCTTCAATCCTCGCATTTGAAGTTGATAAAAATGCACTTTAGTTTAGGGGGGGTGGGGGGGAGGGGTAAATAAATAAAAGGTATTTGTAGATCTGCCAGCTTTTGAAAACAATGCACAATGCATTAAAGAAGTCTCATTCTCTGGAAAAGTATTGTTTCCACTCACTTGATAAAATTTGAGTGCGCTTCTGTTTTAATCTTGACTTTCAGCTCACATTCCATCTTCAAATTCCACAAGTTCTCCTTATTTTCACGCCGCCGCCGTCCTCTCCCCCCCTTGTTGCAGTCCTCACAGGGTCCATTGTCCTCGCTGGTGTCCCACCCCTCCCCTTTTCACTCTAATCAAATAGCCTCCATGAGGAAATGCCAGCAAATTATAGCTTCTATTCATATCTGATGGCCTTTGAACTTTGTGTACAGCGCACCAAGTGGCCCGTCGGTGCCGGAGAGTTGGAACGGAGAGGAAGCGCTGTCAGATAGAAGTTCCATGGACGTGACCAAAGCTGCAGCACATTTCCTATTTGGGTTATCAGCTTTGGGCACGAGCGCACGCACACTCACACACACACACACGCACACGCACATTTTATGAACAAAACAAGCTGTGCTAAAAGAAGTATGCGGCTAATCTCTCACATGATCGCAACCTTTAAATCGGCAGCGTGCGGACGCGTTACAAACAACCGTGCCAGTGTAATAACACAGTAACGGCCGACCCGCTCTCGGTCACATGCGCAGGCGCCGTCTGACACACACACACGCTCAAAAACACTCCCGAGCGTTTAATCTGGCCCTCCGCAGTCGTACGGGAGCAGCATGCAACCTGCTAATTAGTGGCCAGAGGAGGCCTCTGTTTGTCTGCCTGCTTCCTGTGCCGCTCAGACACTGGCGTCTCTGTGCGCTATCTCTGCCGGCAACAGATAGGGAGGGAGGGTCGGCCCGGAGGGCGGGAAGCCAGCGAAGACTGAGCGCGTTGTGTTTGTCAGAGGGGAAGTTCTCGCATCCCAACGGCTCGGAGTTCTCTTCTCACACTCCTTGCACCCCCTCACCAAAACTCAAAACTCTCCCCTGGCGAGGCGGAGCTGGAGGACGAGCGCGGACCTCCTCGGACAGATCAGGTAGAAGAAGCCGCCGTGGCTCTGATTTAATCCGTGGGGCCGGGCTGCACGGGGGCCTGCAGCCGGGGGGCGGGGGGACTTCCTTCCTGCCGCTGACCTTTCCGGACACGGAGCGCTTTCCTGCTGTCGCTCAAATGGCTTTGATGCATTTTTGATGCCTTTGCTTTCCCATCTAACATGTCGCCTCTGCTCGCCTCACGCGTCTCTCTTTCGTTTGCATGTGTGAGAAAGTTTTCCCGCTTCCAACTCGCATCAACTCCCTGCAAAAACCCCTTTGCCGCTTGCAAGTTGGATTTCCTGCACCTGTGCGAGTGAGCGTTGCGTCTGTTCTTTTTGATCTACCTGCTGTCCCCCCCCACCCGGCCCCCCATCTTCTCCTCCCTCTTCTCGGCTCTCGTTACCCCCGTCACCTCTGTGCCTCATTCCTTCTCTTTTTTTCCTTCTCCTTGCACACATGCAGCTGGAATGGAAGCCAGAGATTTATTTAGATGCAGAGCTGATAAAAGAGGCAGGGGATAAATGAATGGTGTGGATAGTGATAAACTGGCCGAGTGAGAAATTAATTTCCATCACAGATCATGGTTGAGTCTGCTTATCCAGCCCCAGTTTTAAGGATGATTTCAGGCACATTTCTCAGCCATTTCCTGTTCTCTATTCATTTCCCCTCTCCGGTTTCCTTTTTTTTCTCTCTCTCTCTTCCCTAAAGACACTACAGAGGATTCTCTTTCTGAGCGATTGTTTTCCCTCCTCCTCAATCAGTGGCGTCGGTGCACTTGCTGCATTTTAGAAATCCCAAGTCTACGCGTTCACTCTCGCAGACATCTTGGCAATTACGCTTAATAAATGAGGCCGAGGTAATTGATACCCTTGATTACGCCGCTGTCTTACATTTGAAATAATAGGAAGCAGGACTGTTTACAAAGACTTCCCGTAGATGCTATTGTTGTGCTTGTTTATGTTTCTATTTAAACCACTTTAGCCTAATTTAAGCTCTTCCTGCTCGATGCACTTCTACGTTCTATTGTATTCTCTGTCTGTGTTAAAATACAGTGTTTGCCGTTGGTTGGAGCGCTAAAGAATCAGGCAAACAAAGTAATATTAGCCACGGCGTTTGAATGAAAGCCAGTCTTTGGATGAAATTGCAACTATATTTGTGCATTACTTATACGATTGTTTTGCACCCACACTGATGCTTTGGTCTGCAATGAACAAGGCAGTATGCATCACTTCCTGCAGGCACAATCTTGCCACTTTAATCAGGTTGTTTCAATTTTCTCTCACCTTTAAGAAATCAGAGGAAAATGCAGCGTAATCAGGCAGAATAAGTGAACGCAAACACTCTGTATGAGGCGGGCTTGATGAATCTACCACTTCAAGTTGCCCCTAACTCTCAGTGTGACTCTTCGATGATTTATTGCACCTTTATTTTGAGCCATCAAATGAGTTTCTAACTTGGAAGTGTTTTTTGTGTGACTTTACAAGAAGGTGAACTGCCAGCAGGTCTTAATGGCCCCTTCAGTCCTTTTTCCATCTGCTGCTGAGTGAAACCCACGGCTAACTGAGACGTCACGTCAAATCAACATCATCTGAGGCAGCGGCCACCTGCGGCTCCAGAGCCTGAAACACCGACGAGGCCTCCATTAACTCTTAATGGTGGTCTAATTGAGTGCTGATGGAGATGGAAGGACGGGAGAGGGAGTTGCTACAGTTTATAGGTCTTTTAATAAAGTGCAGCAATAGAGAGCGAGAGCAAGAGAGGGAGGAAGGAGGAAAAAAAGAATTGGCCTTAGTTGCAGAGGGTGTGAGCGGAATCATCATGGGGCTGATTGCTCTGCCAGCCAGGATGATTAATCCATTTTGAGTGTGCGCTGCCTTTGATTGATGGCTCGATGCAGTCTGGGTAATGTAGTAGCACGCAGCGAAGAGTAATGGCTGTGAAACAGAGGGAAGAGGGAGTGGAGAACAAGCATCGCCACACCCACAACTCATCAGCACGGTGTCTACCTTCTGCACGATCCCATTAGCAGCGTGCAAGGTGCAGGTTGTCAGGTTGGTTCCTCCAGGAATGAGGACGCATTGTAGGGGCAAAAGTATGTGAAGAAGATGGCAGTCACCAGGAGAGGCTTTGCTGCAACTGGAGGGAAATGTTTTGTCTCTTTGGGCTGAAATGACTCTCGCCCCTGTAACCTTTTCCACCACTTCACATCAATCAGTCTTGTTTTTCATTCTTCCCGGGTACACATCTGCCTTGGAGATAAGGGACCTTTTGGTTCTGGGCTCTCCGGACTCGACCTTTTCTTCAATTCTGCTTCAAGGTGCAATCGGAATTTGTCCCCAGAATACCCATGGAGAACACGGACACAGAAAGGTCCCGGAGAGATGCTTTCTTTACTTTGGATTAGTCATCTACAAATAAAGACCTTTGTTCCTTTGAGTCTGCAGAGCCCTGTTGTTCACACTCATTGATGTCATAGCTGATGTGTAGATCAGCATTCCACGTTTAATATCATTTAAAAAACGAAATACAGAGAACATAACTGCTGGATTGAGTGCTTTAGATAAAAAAAAAAAAATGTGTTTTGCATCTGTGTGAAATGTGTTGTCAGTGCCGGTGCCTCGCGTAGCTAAATGAGTTTTTCCACTTTTTTTTTATGCCGCTTGAAGGTTGTTTGCCAAGGAGTGTTTCTTTTTTTTCCTTTGCTGGTCTGTGACTGTGATAAAAGCAGGCAAAAGTTGGCAGACGAACTTGGGCCAGTGAGCCCTGCAGACACCTGCTGCTGAATCTGATCCCGCAGAGTTTGGAGAGATCAAATTGGCCGGCTGAGGTGGTGACTGCTGCGTTGAACTACACAGGACTCTTGTTATATACAAACACACTGGGGATAGAGGTGGACGTTGCTGATTTTAGGACAGACGCTCAGATGAAAGTCAGGCTTGCTGCTGCTGCTGCTGCTGCTGCTGCTGCTGCTGCTGCGGTCGCTGGCGGTGGAGATCATCTTCCCAGCAGGGAACATGGCAAACGCATCATTCACAGGCTGCTGGTTCTCTGCAGAAGCCGCCTCAGCATTTAACCTAATGGACGTGAAGCGCCCCGTATGGTGGTAGCCTGAAAAGGTCGGGCAAGTTTAAACAACCTGAGTGAGAGACCAGCAGCAGAGCAGCAGCTGTCAGTCACTGCAGGGTCTCAGCAACCGGGCACACCGGATGGACGGCTATCCAAAATCTTTTGGATTTATGTCACCATTTATGTCCCTCTGGTCTTTGAACCACCTGCTGGCTTTTGTTCACACATTTATTTCTGTCTCTGCTTTTCATCCAGACTCATTAATAGATACGGAGGGCAGGAGAAAGCTGTGTCTGTCCCGAAGCAAAACAGCGAGAACATTGTCCCAACTGGAATCTCTCAGTCCGCACTGTTTTTCACCCCCAGCCTGTTGTTGAACTATTGGAGGGTTTTTCCTGTCCCAGCTCTCAAGTTGTTTTCCCTCGACTTGGGCCATGCGCCGAGGCCCTGAAGCAATTTTATTCTTGACAGCGACCGGTCCTGTTGTCTCTTTCGAATCGTATTGAGGGGATTAGAAGCGTATCGAAATAACTTTGAATTGAAATTAAGAGTCTTTTTTACCTCATCAAACATAGATTTTAAAGCCAGCGTCCTCAAAGGACCCTTGAGACTCTCCAAGAAAGTCACCAGGACTGAAAAGCGTGAAGAAAAGATTTATTCCCCCCCCCCCTCTTCACTTTGAGTGTTTGCTTTGAACGTTGGCCTAAATCTTTCTCGATAACCCGTCTGCGTGAGAGCAGTCCGACTTCAGTCATAGCCCCAGGCTGAGATTACGGAGGCAATGTGTTTGGTTGTTCTTTATTTTTCCTTCTTGTTTGTCATGATGCACCTTCGCTCAAAGGTGAGGCAAGAGATGAACACGGTTCTCAAACAATCCAATATCTGTCTGGTCTTTCTCTCGTCTGTCTTTTATAATGACACCTGAATGCAGTGAACGTCTCTGCACCTCCATTTTCAAAACACAAGGAATTAACCTGTTGCATAATGTATGAGTCTCCTGGAAGAAAAACAGATAATGGGCCAGCATGGCTACATCGATAGAATTAACAGTGGGTTTGTGTTGAGCTCCACGAGTGCCGTTCCTGCCGGAGTCGATTGTGCACGACCTACGTTGATGGTAATGATGCTTGTTTTCATCTCTGTTTTTCCTTGCAGGACTCAAATAAATACTCTGCAGAGATCGTCACCTCTCCATCGCTGGATGTTTTCCTGCCAGAGGACGAGGACAACCCGTATGAGTCGGTGACCACCGCCGTGACTCGCAAACCCTGCTCCCTAGACATCAGCCACAGACTCAACGCCTGCACAGGAAATGGTAGGAAATAGTCAAATGTCCTTTTTAAAAATGTGTGAACAAATCAAAAAAAAAAGATTTTAGGCTTTTAATCAACAAACCTGGACTTGTATGCTGGAGGTCCGGAGGAGTTCAGGTGTGATGTGACTGATGGGATTTTGATTGCGTGATTGAGTGATTTCATCATGGAATGTAGACAATCTGCAGTGCAAAAAATCTGAGCGTTTGATTCCAAAGAATCATTTGGAACAGGAAGCTAAAATGTAGCATTTATTGCAGGATGCAATGAACATACGGCAAAATAGGCTGTTTTTCAGAGTCTGGTACTGAAAGCAAAGATGGTTAAAGAGTGCATTAAACCTCCCCCAACTGAATTGATGACCGCATCGGACCCGTCAGCCGAATCTGCTCCCTCATTAGTCGATCGACCCGCGGCACTTTTTACTTGATCACCCACGACAACAAACACCCACAGTGCTCTCCGCTCCCATAGTGATGCAACACACCGCAGGTTGTCACGGCAACTGCATCGCAGACTGGTGAGTCACCTGTATGTTGCCATGGGAACTACCTTGCTAGTGACACCCCACCAACAGAGGCAACCACAGGGCTCGGTGTGTTTTGTTTTGCATTGTTGTCACGGTTGGTGTGTTGTGGGTTGATTGGCTTCGGCACGGTGGCGGGCCAAACTCTTGCCATGCGTTGAGTGTGTGTGTCTGTGTGTGTTTTCTTGCATGCATATGTGAGAGAGGGGGAGCTCAAAGAGATTGGCTGATTAATGTCAAAAGTGCCTTTTTGTAGAAAATTGCTGGTATAATGTGAGTGAGCTGTGTGGGTGTCATGTTTGGTCTCAGCTCTCTGAGCGCTGTTACCTGACCCAGCCGGAGGCAAATATAAAGACGGAGTGAAGATGAAGGTGAAGAGTTTCTCAGCACTGCATGTGGGAGAGGAAGAAGAGCAGCAAAACGAAAAATGAAGAGCTTGATGTGTGTTCGGTTTACTTTTTGCGAAGGTGCTTAGAAATGTGTGGTTAGAGTTTAGGTCTTTTGCTGGTTGGGAAGGGATGGGAAAAGGTCGGACAAGGTTGTGAGGGGACGGGATGGCTGGCGGGTCGTCTCAGGCACACTCGTGAATGTGTGACACGGCGGGGGGCAATTACACCAGATTGCTTCTTTGAGTCTTTCCACGTGTGAGGCTAATTGGAGATGAGCCGCGAGCCGGTTTCTCAACATCAAGTCTTGGAAGAACATCAGACAGCGAAGAGCAAAGAGGGAGGGACGCTGTGCATATAAGGGAGGCATCACAAATAAATGATGGGAATATGATAGAAGCAGAGAATAAGTCAATTATTCCTCAGTAGTTGTAGATGATTTACGAAGAGAAACCACTCTCCTTTTCCTTATCAAAACACAAGAGAACCACTATGAATATAAATGAATACAAAGGGGATTCATTATCGTATTACGCCATGAATCTTACTGTGTTACTGTGTAAATAAGATGAACATAAGTTAAAAATTTGTCAAAATATTTCCAAACATGATACTTTTACACTAAAAGTCCAGTGCAGTTAAATTGCAGTTGATGCACCCACATACTTCCACCTCTGATTTATGTCTGTAACAACAGCGAAGAATTAGGAGACAGAGTGAGTCACTCTGGAAGTGTAATCCGTCTGGACTTTAATCACTTTAATGGCACAGTGATGCATGTATCCACCAAAACAAACTACCCCCACTCTTCATGAAGGCTGGCTACAGAGTGGTGAAATAAGCTACATAATACAGGTTATTGCTCGTATTCTTTTCAACGATGAACAGCGGTAGGAGGACTGTTGTGAACAACATGCAACCGTTTTTTTCAGAAGTACTCGAAATTATCCTCCCACAATGGAATGATTGTGACAAAAGTCAAAGGTGTCCAACGTCTTTCTTTCTGACTTCATCCATGCACATTTTATCCCACGCAACCAAGTTTTTACATAGTTTGAACCACGTGTGCCGTAGCCAAAACCTGTGCAGTCACTGTCAACGGACTGCAGCTACACACCTAAAAAATAACTTCCAGTTGTTTTGAAGCATTTAATCCTTGGATTGAGTCATATATATATATTTATATATATATATATCTCTTGGATCCTGAACCTTTTCCCAACCGCCAGGATGGAAGCACGTCAGATGATGTATTCATGACCGATCGCACAAAAATGCATCCCATCTCAGCAGCTGTCATTCCTGACACCAAACAAATGGGAATCTCCTCTTTATGATGTAAAGCACGCCGGGCACACACCGCTGCGCATAATCCTGCGACTCAGGGAGTCCTGTGGCAGTTATTGTTGTATTAACTTGGGATTAAACTCGCTATAATAGACAGCGTCCTCTCCGATGGAATTTCATTTCTTACAAATGAGAGGATTCATTTCTGCCGCGGCACTCGGCTGCAGATGTGTTTGCACGCGGCGCGCACATCATTTGTAATGCGTGCGGAATACATATGTGGATGGGCCATTGTCCCTCCACTTCATCCATTTCTTTTAAATGCACAAAGAAGTGGGAGGTGTAAGGGCCCCTGAAAAACCATGCAAGACCAGGAAGGAGAGCTGTGGCAAGGTGCAGCTGAAGAGATTAGCACGGATGCTGCCATACTGAAAAATAACCTAAAAAAATAGCATTAAATGCTTTTCTTGGCGGATAAAATGGCCCTTCTCTAGTTTACTTAAACACCACGATGCAGTGCAGCTCGCCACGGGGCGGTGACACATGGCTGAGGGCCCACTGTAATAAATCTCTTTGCTCTGCTCGAATGTGATAGATACGTTGCCAAAGCGCCCTCCACGTTTTTGCTTCCCCTTTCCAAACGCTTTACACTTGTCCTTACCTGATGATGACGTGAGATAAATCCAAAGGATTCGGGGAAACGTTCCATCTGGCGTGACGGGTTGTATATTCGCTTGCAAAGTCTGCCGTGTCGAGCAGGGAGAATGTCGCGCGAGACTGCTGGGACGATGACACAACAACCTGTCACATGTGGCAAGCCGATGTTGTCATATATGGAAACAACAAAGGCGAAATATTAGATAATACACATTTGAAGGGCCTAAAGGTCCTTACACACCGAGAGCGAATTTGCGAGGCAAATAATTTTGTTTTTCTTAAACCTTCTTGAAGTCAATGCAACCTTCCACATTGACAGCGAAATTTCCATGGGGCGATAAAGGCGAAACGACTGGACCTCTGACCAATCAGAAATGATGTTGACATGGCGATGACGTCACATCCAGACTTTTCGGATCAATCGGTAATTTGTTGTCTCCCTCTGCAAACGGGGAGCCAGTTGACGGAGCAGTCCGACGGACATTCTGAAGTACTGGTGAAAGTTAACTGGGTAAGATTTGGCCTCTTGGGTCGTCGAGTTGTACTCACCCATCTCCTCTCTCAAGAACAGTATTGGGTGTACCCAAAGACTTCTGTTCTTTTTCTTTTTCTTTTTGAATTCAGCCATCACCAGGACATCATCACTTGAGGATGTTGTCGACTCCGTTGAAACAGCGGAAAACTTTATTCACTTTAAGAATTTCACGAATTTTATACGCATATTTGCCTCGCGCTAGATGTGTCCAGGAAAAGTTTGCCGGCGAAATATCGGCGTTTTCGCGTTGTTTATTCGCGTCACGTCGCTTTGCCTATTGCCCGGTTTGTAAGGACCTTCAGACTCGATCAGTAGCTGCTGGTGGATGTTCTGCTTCAGCAACAGCACCAATGCACTGCAGGTGAGAGTACAGACAGACAGACAGGCAGGCAGGCAGGCTAGCAGGCGAGGTGTTGAGGAGGGACCCGCAGACGAGACTGCCTGTCACGTATGAGTCAGACAGTGGAATTGCCTTTGTCTTTCACAGCGTCTCCTCCCGAGATAAACACATGTTCCCCCCAACTGGTAAACAGCCATCCTGTGACGGACACAGCGGTGTGTGTGTGTTTGTGTTTTGTTTCGACCCGGGTTGTGCGCGTCCCCTGCAGTGCATTTCGCCTTGTGGGAACTTTTCTTTCCACACTATATAGGTCATATATGGGGGGGGGGGGTTTGGTGCAACATTTTTGCGCTCTCACTTCTTTCAAAACGTTTTGCAACCGGATTCCTTTTTTGAAGGCAGATTAGTCACGTGACAGGAATGCCCATTCCAAGGCAGCAACCCGTAAAGAGTCCTACGCCAACTGCCACCCGCGGTTCCTCTCTGCTGCATAAAGCCATTGCTGTGTCGCTGCGTTTCGCCCCATTTATTCCACTTAGGCCCGGTTCGCCTAATGGCTGCGAGTCGTAACTCCAGGCCCTTCGGCATTTAAAGGTTCAGGGCCCATTGACTTGTTTAAGGAGGGGGGAGACAAAGTGACTTCCACTTGGAGAAATCAGTGTTTGGTGCCTGGTTTTCGCATTTTCACTCACTTTTGTGCAGTTGATGGTAAACCCACTTTTTATTTCTTCATACTTATGTTATAACATATTTATAACTGTAATTTTAAAGTATAGGTTTTTAATTCTAGTTGTTACAATTAGGGCTACAACTAATGGTTATTTTTGTTGTCGACTAATCTATCGATTATTTTATTATCTTCTTTATTTTCACACCCTATTTTGGACTTGTGTTTAACCTGACTTGCTTAAATCTTCAGACGTGTTATACTGTATTACTCTGACAGCGTACGTTCGTTTTATCTGTAACGGCCAGAGTGTGATTTTATCATTCAGCAATTTACTAATAACAATAACAATGCGTCGATGTAATCGATCACGTCGACTAATCGTTGCAGCCCTAGTTACAATAAACAAGAACAAGGTTGGTGGCATTAGACCCACAGACACACACACACACACACACACACACACACACACACACACACACACACACACACACACACACACACACACACACACACACACAAATTGCAGATATGAAATGCCACTTGTCAGAGCTGCATAGAAGCAGAACTGACAGCCTGAAAGAAAAGCGACTGTGAGGCTGACAGTTTTTGTCTTGTTAGTGCAGGAGGGTGAGGGCAGCTGATTTGACTGCTGGCTCTCACCAGGCCTTCATGCTCCTGTTGCCGGCCGGCCGCTGATGAGCGGCACAGCTGGACATGAAAGTGCTCGGGGAAAAAAAATGTAGTGGTGTAACTCCAAGCAGCACCATGTCGTCTTTCTTTTTCTTGATGTTGCCATGTCAGAGACTTTGCAAATCTTGTGAAGAGCTCTCGTGTTTTACAGTTTCCCCAGATTCCATACTGACAGTTGGATGAAACAGTGAACTGACCGTCAGCTCTATTTGTTGGCAAGCAGCTCCTTGAGGCAAACATAATGCCTGTCTGTGAGGGGCTCATGCCTTAAAGCAGCTCTAGGTAACTTGAGCTTGCTACGAGTTTGCTACGACACTTCGAAACGTCGTAGCAAACGTTCAACACTTTTATTACTTCGTCTTTCATCGAGGTTACTTATTGGGTTCCATTCCGTCATTTTACAATCTTATGTATTTGTAATAGTAGTATGTAAGACTGCCTCTAAATAAACGTGTGACGTTGCCGTAAAGTGGTTCGTCCGGCGTGTCGGGTCGCGCTTGAAAGTTACGCAGCGCACAGCCCCCCCCTCCCCCCCCCTCGCTGCCGAGGCGGCACCATTGATCCTATTAATCGTTTATCTACCGCTTTACTGAGTTTGGAATCATAATTTTATGGTCGAAAAATTACCTAGAGCTGCTTTAATGTCTCTTGCGATGAGGTTTGGATGCATATAACTGCACGACACCATGAAGTGCCTGGCCTGCTTATGGCTAAGTTAAAACCATAGATTCTTATGCTGAGCAGTAGATATTGTTGACAATGCTACATTGGTTGGCCCCTTTCCAATTATTGATAAGGTCCAACCCAATAATAATAATAAAAAAAAAGGTATCTGTAAATTGCAAAAAATGGGCTTGAATTCAACATTAAGTTTGATTAACTAATATGCTCTGGTTTTCTGAACCAGCGTCTCTGCATGTCACAGACACGTATTCCCTCTCTTCACCTTTTGGCGTGCAGTTGTTTGCCATGAGCACATCTGAAGGGAACACACACATACACACATTCATCATCAAAGCCTCAGTGCTGACAGGCCTTTTTACTCAATAAGACAAAACCTCTATCTCTATATATATCCCAATGCTGCCTCCTCACTTTCATCCTCTCCCCTTTATTTTCCCTCTTTTTCCAGATAGTATTATATCTATTTGTGCCCCAGATTAAAATATAAGATTCAAGGAAAATAATTGTGTTTATTTTTGCAACATGCATTTTCCCTTCAAAACTACAAACTGTCATTTTACAGGGAAAGGAACATTTTTTTCATTCAAATGTGGTAACTCGACTTGACTCATTGCAAAAGCAGTTATATATTTTTCATCTCTAAAAAGTTGTAACAACATTCATCTGAAGTATAAGTTGTAGCTTTGTTGTAACAGGATTCAGCGGGAGATTGCATCCACTCCGATAAATATGTGTCGTTCACTCTGCTTTTAATAGCAAAACCAGGCAGCGAGTGTTCACAATGGGGTGTTAAATCAATTCCTCTTTGCCAAAACCAATGAATAGTCCGTTCTGTTCAGTACCATTTAGTAAATCAGTTGTCTCGCACCTTTCATACCCCTATTGTTGCATCTAGAGAAGCTCCAGGAATAAATCCGTGTGAAGGACCTATTGGCAAATGTACATCCAGTCATAGTCATCTTACAGGAAACCGCCTTGATATTATTTGCCATTAATCAAAACCTTACAAGCAGCCCCACTATTTTGTTGTAATTCTTTATTTTATTTTATTTTTTTCTAAAGCCGGAGGAAGTATTGTGGGAGCTGTGAAAATTCACACATTCCAAGTTGAACCAACAGTGAGCAGCGCCTTTTCTTCATTATTAAAGTTTTAATTATCTGAAACGTGACCATTTGGGCTCTGTTTGTGTGACTCACATATCTAACCATTGGCTTTGTGTGTTTGTGTGTGTGTGTTACGGGTATGCGCGTGTGTTTTGTGTCTCCTCCAGCTGATTAAGACAGATGCTCTCTCCCACCGAAATCTAATTCAGGCGGCATCAGCACTTCCTCTTTTCCCTTCTTCTCTCCTCCTTTTTCTCCCCTATTGTTTCCCATCCTCCTCTCTGTTACATGATCATACACTGGGGAAATTAGCTCTGGCACTCTGCATTGGCTGCACCGAGACACGCATTTACATTGTGTGTGTGTGTGTGTGTGTGTGTGTGTGTGTGTGTGTGTGTGTGTGTGTGTGTGTGTGTGTGTCTGTATGATGAGCTCAGGCAGACCGGAGCCTGCGGTGGTGGCCTAGCCGTCAAAATGCCCAGTAAATTTCGCTCTCCCACGCTGACACATCCGACGTCCGATATGCACCTTTTTAGGCAGTACTGTCTCGGTGCAACACTCCAGCTCAAGACAGGATAAGCAGTCATATTTAAGGCAGTGACACCCACCAATGACGCATAAAGTTCGCAACTGATGCAGAACTTTTTCTTCTTTTTTTTTTTTTTTAAACGGTCATGACTCCAGCGACTGGCAAGAGTTTGAGAGGGATAATTGGGATTGAGGAGCTTCATTAGTGGGATTACGCTGCGACGGCTCTTTGAAAGGTGACATTCATTCCAAGTCCTTTGGGAACACGTTCCAGTAGACGTCAGCGGTTTTGCAAAAAAGTACGAAATAAAGGAGATACGAGGACGACTGCCGAGTCAACTAAAGAGTCGAGGCTGTCGAATCTGATGTCAACACTGCAGAGGCTGCGCTCCTCTTCTAGTCTAATCTCCCTCCCTGATGATGTTTTGCAACGCACGCAGACATTAAAAAGAAGACACTTTGAGGGAAATAACAGGCTCGCTGTCAGGTCCTCGACTAAAGAATGACTGTGATTGCGGCACAACACCTTACCAACCTCTCTGTCTCTCTCTGTCTCTGTCTCTGTGTCTCTGCCCGCATCCAAGGTCACCTGTCCAGTGGAACGTTGAGGGAGGCGGAGCCGAGTAATCATGGCGACTGCACAACGGGCTCCACTCCCGACTGCTCCCCTCCGTCCCCCGACACGGCCCTGAAGAACATCGAGAGAGTCATCCGCCCACAGGTGAGCGCCCTCACGTGCACGCGCGCCGACGCGCTCCTTTGAATAAATGCTGCTGCTGCAGAGGTACCTGATGCATTATTGAGCATAACGGCAGCCACCCACGAGCCACTTAAAACCTGCAACCCACACACAGAATGACAAACAGGTCTGACTCTGATTGATTTGTTTTCATCGTGTCCATCACTACTTGAATTAGGATCGTTGACTGTCCCTCTGACTGCGTTTGCTGGGTAAATTAAGCCCCCCAAAAAAACCCTATACCAATCATTTCTTTTAATGTGGACTCGTCACATTTCCATAGCGCTTCGGCAGTTGTTGGTGACTCAGGAATAACGCAGAGCCCACTATTGTCACGCAGAGGTTGTTTTTTTTCTTCTTCTTTCTCTCAAACGAGCTCAGTGGCAATATTTCACACCTTGAGAATCGAAAGCAGTTGTTTTCTCAGCTTGCGTGCGACGTGACGGCGCGGCGACACCCAAAATCTTACTTGCCTCAGAGCGTATTGTGTGACACCAGAGGAAGTCGTCATCACATGAATCAGCCTGCGAATAGAAGGCGCACTCACGAGGGTGCGCTCACCAGCACTGTTTTCGCTTTCGGTGCTCACCACGGCCACGTGATGCATGGCGAGGTGCCGCGGTGTTGAACTAAACCCCGACCTGCCAGTCAGGAGAAGAGAATAGAACTGGCCGTTCACCGATGCGTGCGCCGGGATTGCACGCGGCACCCGGCAGGCCTCCGCTCGGCTCGTAGCGCACACAATCAAGGAGCGCCGCGGTTCAATTTGAAGCCGTTTAATTAATTCTCTGGAATTCATTTCATTTCGTATCAGCGCTCCTTCCGGCGGCTTCTGCGGACGTGCACGCTGAGCTCGCAGCAGCGTCCTTCCCTGACAAAGTTTGGTGCAATAGTAAAAAAAAAAAGTTTGAGCCTTTTCAACGTAAATCTAAGAATTGAAAGGTTGGCCAAGGTTGAATATCTGAAACTAAATGATTGGTTTTATTTTACATGTTGATTCAGGGGTTGTTTTGCCTGGATTATCTCAAATCTAATCTCTTGGCAGAACTGTTCATTCATTCATTTTCCATACCCGCTTAGTCCTGAGCTCAGGGTCACGGGGGTCTGCTGGAGCCTATCCCAGCTGTCATAGGGTGAAGGCAGGTGACACCCTGGACAAGTCGCCAGTTCATCACAGGGCATCTTGGCAGAACTGCATTTACATAATTTACAGAATTCTGAACATAATTTTGATGGTTTCACGTTTGTTTTTTGTTTTTTTTACATTTTGTCAAACATGGTTTTGGATTATGGGGATTAATTAGATTCTAATGAAAATATAGAGTTGGCATCACTTTTGCAGCAAGAAATCTTTTTCTTTCGACTGAAATTGCATTGGCTAATTGGTTTGTTGCTCTTTGTGGAAGAGAAGAGGCGGCTTGTTATATGCCCGCAAAAAAAGCCCCCTTTAAGGTTTGAGACAGTAACTGAAAAATGTGCTCTGCACTATTTATCTCTCTAAATCCGGGTTTAAAAAGCAACTATTCCACTCATGTTGGCGCTGCTAACGCTGCGGCAGACAGCTAAAAACACATGTTACGGCTTTGTAGGAGCCGAACAAGACCTCAGAGGCCCCGTTGACTGAAATCCATGGGCTTTGTCCAAATGTCAGCTGGACACGTTAGATCTCCACAAGCTCTTGATCGCACTCAGAGGCTGATGGGATGTGAACAGAAAAGAGGGAGAGAATAATTAAACCGGGTAGCAAGGAAGCAGAAGTCTTTGGGGTTTTCAGTGTCATACCCACCGGCTGGCTGTCCTACTTTGCGGCTTTATTGTGTTGATCTTCACCGTCTATTCAAAAACAACTGCAGCAAAAGCAAACATGCATGCTAGAACTCGTGTTTTGCGTCCACAGAGGGTTTGTGTCTCAGACAGTCACATGTCTGGAATACCTTGCACCAAACACATTTATTAATAAATAAAAGTTCCCCCTCGGCTCTTGGTGAAGGATTCTTTATTTTTTAAGCCTTCAGTCTGTGTTCAGATCAGTATCAGCACTGCGTCCTCCAGTGGCACAACCTCTTCTCCTGTTTGCAGCTGTGATTCCAGACCAAGCCGTCATTATTAGGCAACCTCGTTAAACGCAGAAACGCCTTTTTAAAACTACTTGTTTCCAAATCTGCTACCACGGGCTGCTATCTATCTATAAATTACTTTTCATTTGATTGGAGTCTAGTAGCTTACCCTTTAAAGCATTTTTTTTTCAGTAGGTCTCTAAACGTTACCTTGAGAGAATCTGCAAGAAAGCCGGTCTTGGCTGCCTCTGTACTGTGCTCTCTGCCTTTGCCAGCTGGCAGTGAAAGGTTAAAGCATGCTGTACTTGAATCGTCGGCGAGGAATAAGATAGTGTGTGGATGGATCTGGAGTTGGCCCAGCACATTTGCCAGGAAAGCAGGATCTCTTTGACCTGTGGCTTGAAATAACATATTTCTCCTTGTTAGGCAATAAATTGCTTTTTTCAGCCAGTTCTGCAACTCTGTGATTGGGCCCAACTTTGCTTTTATCTGAATGCTTCCAGCGTTGTCTTTGCATCTGCCGCAGTGCGAGCATGCATACGTGCTTATTCCCCTGGCTGCAGACCAAGCAAAATGCATTGCACTTGCTGCCCAGTAAACGGGGAAACGATTTTCATATGTGTGCGAGTCACGTATGAATGTACGGTTGAGTAAGCTCGTCACGTGACTCGCACATGAACATACAGCGACACAGACTGGTAGTAAACACACAGAATAATGCAAACAGTGGCGGGTTGGTCTGATGTAGCTGAGAGCTGTCAGCATCAGTCAAGCTGCAGGCTTTGAGGGCAGCGATAAGACCAGCAGGCAGGCAGGCAGGCAGGCAGGCAGGCAGGCAGGCAGGCAGGCAGGCAGGCAGGCAGGCTGATGGTGTCTGATGCTTGTCGGCCCCTGTTTTGTCCTATGTAGGTTGAGCAGATGTTGAGATGCTCTCGAAACACACTCGAAGCGATGTATGTGCAGCAAGTGTAGCAGCTTTGAAGCACGGTGATGGCTGACTGGCGTCTACTCATCACAAATTGGCCTGGTGAAAATACGAGCGTCAAGAGCAATCAAAGCTTCCTGAACAGAATCATCACAACCATCATCGCTCCTCTTTTTGAGTTATTGAGTGATTATAGACAAGTTGCTCTTGCTCTTTGAAAAAGACTAAATGAAGATCTATACTGCAAAGCTCACATTTGATAATGACATGATGATTCAATATTATAGTATTTAGCTCGCTGTTTATAGCCTGTTGTTGGGTTCTGGCTTCTCGAGCTGGCTACTCGCAGTCAAGACGCTACAGATAACGTAAAAGAACCTAACCCTAACCCTGTGACACCCAGAGTGACACAGCCCCTTATTAGTAGTTCATTTATTTTTTAATTTTATGAAGCAAAGTTGTTGTTTTTTTTGAAAATGGTTCAAATTAGTTGGCAAAGCAGCAAAATGTTAAAGAAAATTATGAAAAGATACCTTGCTGAAAATAAAATGTTGCTGTTCGATTTAGAAACAAATCTTGAATTTAAAACAGAACTGGTCGTTCTTTGATATATAAAGTCTTGGTCTTGACTTGGTCTTGAACCCCAAATGTCTTGGTCCTCAACACTACAGGAAACATGAGTGAAGTGATCAGTATTTGACCTTTAACCTGCACTCGGGTGCAATAGAATCGGCACAACTGTTGTGCATCGGACAGAATTGCCTTCCTTCTGCAACAATCGTGCTTATTTCAACACACTGCACGTAGTCGCACCGGCAGCTAATCACTGCGGCAAGCGCAGCTCATTAATGTGCTGGCGCCCCTCAGTCAGCTTGCCGCTGAACCTGTGTTTGTGTGGAGCGCACGCGCCATCACACCATCGTCTTCCCGCCGCCGCCGCCGCCGCGCTCCCATAATCCTCCAGCATATTTACCCCGGATCGCTGTTTGTTTACCTCACGTGTTTGCATGTGTGCCCGCCTGAGCCGGCTCTGTGTCAAGCCGTCAAACAGGCATCCGCGGCAAAATAATCATCACGGCAGCTGCTGCTTCCGTGCCAGTGAGGGTTCGCACGAGCGCAGCGTCTCAACTGGAACTTCCTTCACAGTTGTGTGACGCCAATAAAAAAAAAAAAGAGGTGGTAAAAAGAAGTTAGATGTATAAAACATAGCTACGCGTGCGTCCTTAAATCCTGTATCGTTTCTCTCCGGGTTAAATCAATTCAACACATTACAGACTTGTCAGTCTCCTGTGTGTAAGTGAAATTGTGAAATTAGTCAGCCAGCGAGGAGATTAATGGGGGATGACAAAAAAATAAATGAATAAATAAAAACCCCAGTCTCCCCAGAATTACCATAAATTAAATATTGAAACATTTTAATGGTCAATTTGAATCTGCGGTTTTTATTAATCAGCCGATCATCCCTCGACACCTTTCCAAATGTGACCTTTTTAATCTGAATAATGTTATGATAATTGATCCTCATCTTATTCATATTTTAGCTTGAACTTGATGAGAAATGAGCACTTTTATTACCACTTAACACACATCACCTTGTCCAAGGTGAAGCTGAAAGGGGCACTCTCCACTGTAACGCTACACAACTCACACAGTTAAGTTAGCCGGTTAAACTACACGGTTTTCCCCGGGGATGCTGTTCCACACAGGGAAACTGCCTGTCGCTGTAGCTTAGTGAGCCATCCAGAACCTGAACGTAAGTGTGTGTGAGAGCGTGTGTGTTTGTTTTAGAGAGCGCAAGAGAAAGAGATTGTGTGTCCTTTTGTGTGCGCGAGTGTGATTGTACGTCGGCGCTCATTAATTCCCCTCCAATCAGCCATGACATGTTCATTAGCCTGCTGCCCGTTTGCATTGTTAACACTGAGCCTCAGCCAGAGCTGCGACAAACCTGGTGGCTGGTGTGCTTCTGTGTGTGTGTGAGTGTGTGTGTTAGTGTGTGAGTGTGTGTGTGTGTGTCAGCTCTTAATAAGCACGAGTCGCCGTCTGTTGTTTGAGGGAGACGAAGGCCAAGTACACAGAGGCATGAAGGAGATAAAGGCACACAGACAGGAGCAGGAGGTGAAGTTGCCGTCAAACTCATTCTGCACAACCCAAGGAACACACGCAACGTCTCGCACCACCACTGCTGTTCGGGTTTCTATCTGAATTGGTTTTAGCTTCTTTTTCCTTTGTTAACCAGATAATAAAAATATAAGAAGAAGACCTTTATTGATCCCACCGTGGATCCCCACGTCAACCAAACCTCTGCGGTTGCTAGTATCGAAAATTAATGTTATTCAGAATATCGTATCGAAGTCTGAAATCCAGTATCGTGACAACACTCGTAGGTATAAACAGGAAAAATAAAAAGATGTTTACATCTTATGGACAGTTGAATTTACATCCGCTATCTGTAGACTGAAAATATAAATCTTTAGTCTTTATTGCACCTTGAGAAAAAATGTCCAGCTGTTCAGGGGATGGATTTTATTGAGTGCAGTTGTACAGCCTGATGCCTGCAGGCAGGAATGACCTGCGGTCGCGCTCCTTCTTGCACTGAGGTGTTGCGCAGCAGTGATGCAGATATAATGAAAGATTTAATTTCCAAATTACATTTACAAAATTTTTCTTCATCTAGCCTCCATCTGGTAAACAGCCAGGAGAAGCAGCAGAGGGCAAAACTATATTTTACATGATTTTAGTTCCTACTTCAGTAACAACATTTTTTCTTCTTCTTTTCAACGCATTCCGGTTGAACTTTGGATTGGAATTGAATTTGAAGTGATATTTAGAGTTGACTGATGGACCTTCTACTCCGCCTCGCCTCACTTTTCTAAATCGTGTCCACTTACACTTTCTCTCTCGCCCTGCACGACTCGTCTCCCCATTTATTTTCGAGGCATTTAGTCTCCCTGGGCATCCCTCTTCGACTCCTGTTCAAAGTTCTGACCTCCGGCCATCCATTTCGCTCCCCAACTGGAGGAGATCTCAACAGTTTTGACACCGCTTTCAACTTCTTTTGTTTGTTTTTTAGTCCCTGCTTTTACTTTTGTTTTTCGTCTCACTTTCCCTGCGTCCATTCAAGGGGCTCTCAAAAGCTGAGGAGCCTCCTTTCACTTTGTCTTTTCATGTCCTGTCACATCTTTTATCATCATCATTTAGTCCAATTTAGTATAATTTCCACACCTTCAATCTCACTCAGGGCGGTGAAGGCCGCACAAAGGTGGACCGTCCTCTTTGAGTCTGCCCGCCTAAAAGTTTAAAGGCATCACTTTTGCCTTTGAGCTCTGCAAGTGTCGATTTTCTTTTCCTGCAGTTTACACAGCAACACAGCCCCTGCAGTGTTTTGAGTGCCTGAGCTGCAAGTTGTGGAGCGAAGCGCAACACAAACGCCACATTATGTAAGACGTGTTTACCAGATGCGTGTCAAGTCTCCGTTGCCGTCGTCCGCCTCTTAGCGAATCAGTGTCCGTCAGCCCGCACGAGTCTGTCCCTCCGTCTCTGTCCGACAGGAAATTTCACATTACATAATCAGAGTTTACATCTGTGCATCTTATTATATAACATGCTGAGGTGTCATTAGGATTGAGTCCAAATCTCCAAGTGCAGCATCTACAGTATATACATGGAGGAATGAGGTGTGTCAGGTAGTAGGATTTTTTAAGATTTGGTGTTTGACCTTCTGCTGTGCAGTGTGTAAGTTTGCACTGAGGTGCTCTCACTGTTTCAGATATTACAAGTTGTATGTGTGTAAGGGGAAGTTTACTGTTTTGTTTTGTTTTTTCTTGTGTGGTGGCAGGGCGCAAACTGCAACCAGCAGCACAAATTTTATGGAGTTGGAAAAAACGTGAATAAATCAAAAAAAGGCTAATGCATTAAGAAAATGACTCTCTTTTTAGGAGAATAAATTACATAAAAATAATTAAACAAGAATGTAACAAAAACACTGAATATAATGCTATGACGTTAAACAGTACATACATTTACGGTGTGTTTGCATTTCTTTTTATTGTATTATTTATGTGTCTGAACATATGTAACCACGCATGAAACTGAAAACGAAGGTTGAAAGCTAACTCGGAGAGTTCTCCTCTTCCTCCTGTCCGTGCAGCCCAAGCAGCGCACCTCGCTGTCTTCCTCCCTGGACGTCCAGAGGCCGGTGAACCACAGCTGCGAGCCCAGTGAGGTCAGCTCGTCCCTGGGCTACGCCAGCTTCAGCACCAGCCCGCCGGCCAGCCCTCCCATCAGCCCCAACCAGGAGGACTCTGCCGGCTCCAACGACGACTGCCAGCTCGCAGGTAACCTGATCATCTGACAGTTTGACAATAGAAATCCAAATGCAGCGTTTCCCAGAATCATAAACCCGCAAGTGAATAGTTTCTGCTTCTTAGTGCTGCACTGAAATGCTTGCCCTTAAAAAAGGAGGAATAAAGGAGACATCAGCAAACAGGCCTTTCTATTTTTCCCTGTCAGATAGCATGAAATACTGTTAGTTTATATCAATGCTCTCGTCCCCTGCTGGGCTTAAGAAGTCTCTCTCTTTGAAAAAGTACCAAAGGCGGTGTTTTCTCATCTGTCAAATCCTTATATCTACAAAAAACAGTGCATTTAGCACTGTGTTTCCAGCCTCCTGCAAAAAAGAAACCTGTATGGGAGAGGATGGAGTAGGGCGGAGCCAGTTGGTGCCCCCCTGTGACATCACAATGGCCTGCTGTCAGAAACTGAGGCTTTTCACGAGCTGCCTTTCCATTACCCTTGGAATTGTGCACAACCTAAATATCACAATAAAAAACTGGACATGGAAACACCTAAACCTTTAAAAAAAAAAAAAAAGAAGGTTTTGACGCTCTCACAAGGGGATTTTTCAGACGTATCGATATCGAGGTATATCGCAAAAGAGTCATGGAAACACTTTTTTCGCATTTACACATCAGCGGACATGACGTACGGGGTCACATGACCAGTTCACTTCAAGTGAAAATGGCACGTTGTGTTTGGACGGAGGAGGAGACGGAATATTTTTTACAAAGCAAAATCTCGCGGGATGAGATTTTACGAGAATTACGGCTTATGCCGCTCTTTCAGACCATTCAATGGAAACACCTGCAAATCGCAAGTGTACTTTGTCGGAGATTTTAGAAATATCGCTTGTATTTTGAGAAAATCTGTCATGGAAACACAGCTACTGACAGGCTGGGCTTCGTAAACATTTGTCTTGCGTTTTACCTGGTTTGACCCTGCAGTGTTTGTGTTGAAGCGGTGTGTCACAGTCGTGAGGAGAGGACGCTGTCTGTTTACAAAGTGGCAGCCGCCGGGGCGTTGACTTTGCCGCTGATGTGGTCGCGAACGCGTCCCTCTCTCACCCCAACTGTCCCTCGCTCACACCTGCCACTATCAGCAGGCACATCAGCAGGCACTTTGTGTGTCTGTGTGTGCGGTCCAGGAGTGGTTCGGAGCCAGCCAGCCTGACTTTGATCTATGTGCTGCGCCTCAAACCAAACACGCTCATTATCAATCCACAGGTGCGCACACACACACACTAACACACACACACACACGCACAAAGCCGTATGAGACGTCCTCATTTAATATTCCCACTGAAGTGTCGCCGCCGTCTCTATGCTGCCTCGTATTCCTCTTGAACCTACACAAGGAGTCTGGGCTCTGATGGGAGATTAGCCACGAGGTCGGAGAGCAATTATTGATTACAGTCTCACTTTTGCCATCTCAACTCTTTCACACCTTTGCTTTATGGCAGCTTTTAACCTGTGGATTTGGACTTTGTGCCCTGAATCTTCACTTTGAAAGTTCAGAGCGCGAAAAAAAATTGTGAAATCAAGTCAATAAGACAATTAGTTACGTCGAGGGAAGTGCAGCGCACCATATTTATGAATGAACACCTTTCCACCATAGAGGTCGCTAAAAACTTCCACTGGGCATTTTTCACATGTCAGATCACTAGGAAATGGTTGCAAGGATAAGAATGAGAAAGCGGAGCAGCGGCGCAATACTCACAACATAATTCAAAGTGCTGCTACCTAAAGGTACAGACTTCAAAAAAAAATGAGAGGCATTAATAAATAATGAGCAGCTAAATGACCGTGAAAGTTATTTGTTGGAAATAAATTTTCGGGGTAGAAAACAGAATGTACTCAGTGTGGCACAGCAGCTGCTTTGTCTAAGACCCAAAATATGAACATGAATAAAACACCCGCTGTGCACAAAGTCTCCAGCCTACTCTCACAATTTGAGTCTTTGCATTGTGAAAACAATGCCGAAACTAATTTTATATAATTTATATTTGCATTTTTGTTTTTTGAAGTTATGTAACTTGTTGATTGGTCGTTGGTTTGTGCTTATAATAATAATAATAATAATAATAATAATAATAATAATAATAATAATAATAATAAATAATGCTTTTTATTTATAAAGCACTTTTACAGGTGCTCAAAGTCACTTTACTGGTAAAATAACAATATAAAACAACTCGAGAGATTAAGATAAATAAATAAATAAACGATTAAAATAGATATAACCCAAGAATAAAATCAGTTAAAAACAGACAGGGTTGAGAGGGCAGATATGGGCTGGGAGGTGTGGTGGGTTGGAGGGGTCAGGTTGGGTAGGCCAGTCTGAAGAGGCGGGTTTTGACGGCAGACTTGAAGGTATTGAGCTCCGTGCAGTTGCGGATGTGTTTGGGGAGGGACTTCCAGACGGTGGGGGCGGAGACACTGAAGGCCCGGTCCCCTGGGTATGTGATCTTGATTGGGGGAAGGAAGCAACAATACCTGTGAAAAGGTTGCCTCCTTTACATAGTTTCTCATTATAGATTGTTGTGTTTTCCTCTCCTGCAGCTTTAACACCAGGAATAGATTGGCACCCATTTATATTTCCATTTCCATTTTTTCTTCTTCTGCTACTCTGCTCATCCCTTCTGCTCCGTCTACTTATTAGCTTTATAAAGCCCATTGTGGGGTTGTCATGGTAACATGTGGCTTACACAGCGAGAGAGAGAGAGAGAGAGAGAGAGAGAGAGAGAGAGAGAGAGAGAGAAGGCAGTATGTATGTACGTGGATATGCAGGAGGCAAAGAGTCGCAGAATTTCTGAGGATGTTAGTGGAGGGGGGAGAGCGAGTGGGTGACGGAGATAGAGAGGGGATGAGAGTTTAATGTTGCAAAGAGGCGGAGGAGGAGGATGAGGAAGAAGAAGGGGTGATGAACAAACAAAAATCAGCAGAATGGAGGGGATGAAATGTGAGATATCAGCGGGGGGTAGAAGGAGAAATGAGGACAGGAGAGGGAGAGAGAGAGAGAGAGAGAGAGAGAGAGAGAGAGAGAGAGAGAGAGAGAATCCTGCCCTGCATCGCCATAAAAGGTCTTTCCTTCCGCCCCCGTGTCCTCTGTTGCTTTCGCTTCCTTCTCAATAATCCTGCGATCTCACATGCCGACACCGACCCAACATTTATACAATAAATCCCCGGCCCCTGCAGCATGCAGTATGCAGGTGTCAGCCACCTGCGTGGGCCGCCGGATGAAACGGTAAGCCTATTTATAAACCACACCCCCCACCCCCCACCTCCCCACCCCCCGATCAATCTCTGGCGCAGCTGTTGATGCCACAGAACTACGCTTTTATATAATGTTGGACATGCCTCCCTCGGCTGCTCCCTCGGCTGCAGGGTGTCAAGCACTCTTTCCCTATGCCTTCTCTAAAGAATGCATAAGGCAGGTGGGTTGCGACAAGTCTGCAGCAGCCAAGGACTCATTCAGTCAGAGCCAGCTGAGTCTGTCCAAAGGAATGCTTGCAACGCAAAATGTGCAATGATTGTGGAGCAAAAGTAAAGGTTTTCAACAGAGCCGGAGGCTGAGAGGAGCAGCAACAGCAGCAGCAGCAGCAGCAGCAGCAGTAGCAGCAGCAGCAGCAGCAGCAGCGGTGTGTCATTCTACTGTAGGCGACGATGAGAGCAGCTGATCAGAAGAATTTATGTCTCTGAGCAGATGAGGACGGCTGGAAATTGTGAGATTCCTGCGTAATTAAATTGACCTGCAAGCATGTCAAATTAGTGAATCTGCTTTCGGTTGTTTTTGTGATGTTGCAACGTTGACGTTAAAGTTTACTCCCCTTTGCAGCGAAATGCCTCTGAAAAAATGTGTTGTGTGTCCTTTCTTTTGTTCTCACCACACTGCGTCCCTGCCACATCTTGCCAGAGAGATGTTAACCTTCCTTTCTTGTGTTTTTAAGTGCCTGTTTTCTCAGCTCTCTCTCTCAGCTACTTCCTTTTGCTCATTTTCCAACTTGGATTTTTCTTCAGTCTTTTTTTGGGGGGAACCAGCAAGTTTTCCTTTTGATGTAGCGACTCTGAGCTTGCTGTGCCTACAGTGCCTTCATCAGGGTCCTGCCTCTTGTTTGAAGTGCTTTTGGCATGCAAACCCTGACACCGTTCAATGTTCTTCTCCTCTGCACTTATTATCTAAACCCAAGTGCAAGATGTTCTTGATGTTGTTCTTCAAGTACTGTAAAAAGAATTACTTGCAGAACAATTTCTGTGTTTTCAAAAGGATCCAGCACTGCTTCCCGATGACAGGCGCCTAATATTCTGCCTCTTGGTGTGTCTAGAGATTATGACAAAGCCAGATCGACACCTCCGTGGTGCTGAGTGGCTTTCACAGTCTTGCACCCTCAGAGGCTGCCAGTCTGTGTAGTAAAGAGTCCTCTCCAAATCGTGCTGCCCTCCGAGGCGAAGCACTAATTAACGCCACAGTTTTATTAATGAGAACGCGCTTTTGATCACACATTCTCAGCGCTTGTACCGTTTAATGTCTCTTCAGGCAGCTGTGCTAGCACAGCCCAAACTGTCTGTCCACCGTCCAAAAAAACCTTTTTTTTCCCCTTCTTTTCCATATTGAAATACAAACGTAGCTGCGCTGAGATGTTGGTGCTCGTTGGTGCTCAAATCTTGGTTGTGCCAAAGCGCAGCCGGTGAAGGTGACCATGACTCAAGTTTGGAGGCTTCAAACACAAATGAGTCCAAGTCAGACTTGGTTGGAAATACTAAAAGAGAAACAAACTGAAATGAACTGCAGAGAGGGAAAAAAAAAGCTCATCTGCTTTGCAGGTCTCATTGAGCAGCAGTAACTTTTGAGACTTCATGACCTGACCGACCGGACAAACCACAAATGCAAGTACAGCATATACCAATATTGTAACAGTCTGCGTCTCCAGCATGTCAGTGAATAAAGTCTACCCACTGTCTGTGTCAAAACACACATATCTGTAAACTGGACATTTGTGACATCACAAGGGGAAAAGATACCTGCTACCTCTCCAGGTCATAAAGTTCACACCCAGCCAGGTGTTGGCTCCACCTTATTTTTGCCTTCTTCCAAACATGTGGAAGCTTCCAAGCTACAGTTTCAGCAGGAGGCTGCAAACAAAGAGTTAAATATGCAGTTATATATAGACCCTATTAACAAGTATAGAAAGTGAAAAAAAAAGTTTTTTTAATGCCTAAAATCGCACATTGTTCACTCAGCCATACACCGACAGTACATCACAGACCGTCACTGCATTACATTTAACTCTCCATCTGGCTAAAGACACACATACACACACACACACACACACACACACACACACGCACACAAATGGAATTTCAATGAGCAAATTCAATGAGCGGGAGGAACTGCCATCACTCCCGACTTCAGGAGACTTGAAAAATGGGTTTCTGCAGGAGGCGAGCCAGTTGCCGTGGCAATATCGTCAACTCACTCGAATGGGGAATGGAGTTCCGTATTCGCGGATGGCCCCTCGGCGCCTCCGGGCCGGCGTTTAGGTGCTTGCAGGCTGTCAGGCACAGAGTGAAGTTCTCAGAGGCGGAGGGAGGCTGACCTGCTCTCATCTTGTTCCATTATCATTTACATCTGTTATAAAATCAAACCTCTTGCGACTGTACTTTCCAGCCGCGTTAAAAAGTTTTTGCTTCACCTGATACCTTGGAACAGTTTTATTTGTTTTCACCTGAACCACACCTAGGCTCATTAACTAAGACTTAAGCTTGTACACCGTGTACTCGGAAATCCCAGCATCGCCCCGCCCGAGTCCAACGCCAGCGCTCTATTGTGGGTGTGTTTGTGCAGCTGAGCACCTGGGGCTCAGGAAGCTGATAGGGAATCATTCTGGCCAGCGTGGCTCAGGAAATAGAGCTCCGCCGCTCCTCGGCGGCCTGAGTGACAGCTCAGATATTACTGCGCACTTTTTAATAACAGCCTGAGCCGCGGTACAAGACACAGAGCCACGGACACTCTGCTTTCACATGTTTTGATCATCGCCCAGCCCCTCCCCACTGTTACAACACACACACACACACACACACACACACACACACACACACACACACACACACACACGTCCAATCGTGAGAAGCACTGCGACATTTATCCATTAGCAGTTCATTTACAGTCTTTTACTACAAATGAAAAAGGCAAATGAAAAAAGAAGAGGTCCATATTGCAGTTTTACACCACAAAAAGTTGTGCTGAAGGGCAGATCGACAGACATTAACACAAAATATAATCGTGTGAAAAATATTCTCAGAAAATACTGTTTCGTCCTTCTCATCAGAGAGATCGACATCGAACGAGGGCATGTGTTTATTAAATCTGGAAGAAACTCTAGGGAAGAATTTCAAACACAGGGACAATAACTCTTACTGCTTCACGTGTTTGATCGCTTCCCTCCAGGATTCAGTATAAACAAAACAACAGTTCTCTTATGTTTGCCCTGGTGCTGTGTGAGTGGCGTCACTTTGCAAGATCAGATCAAATCAGTCTGATTCCTCTCGACCTCCAGCCCGTGTATCTCCCTTCTTTAAATCCTCTTGGGCTCACCGACCATCCTTCATTCTGTCACTCCCTTATTTCTCCAGCCGCTCTCTCCATGTCTTGCCCACTTCCCCGTCTCTTCTTCCACCTGTCATTCAGCGCTGTGTGCTCACCACCGGCCCCTCGCTTTCCTTTTACCTCAGTGCCCTCACTGAAGTCGCTCTCGTGGTCTCCCACCCTCCCAGTTTCTGTGATCCAGCTCACCTCACTATAACTCTTTTGCCCTTTCATCTAAATTGTCCCCTATACTCACCCAAATAGCCAATTTTAAGTCTCTACCTCCATTTCACCTTTTAAGCCTCAAGCGCCTGCTCCTTTTTGCTCGGCTGCCATGGTTGCTGAGAGACATTCCGCCTCTTGAATATCCCTCCGTGGGATATGACGCCAAAATGCTTGAAGTGATAGATGTTACATGATGATACACACCGCCAGTCAAATGCTTGGACACACCCTGTGAATTTATTGTCTTTTCTTTCATTCTCATGACTATTGACATTGCACTTTCTCATCAAAACTATGCATGAACACATGGAATTATGTAGGAAACAATAAAAGTGTAAAATAACTCAAACACTTTTTACATTTAAAATCTTCAAAATAGCCACCTTTCGTAAAAAGCATATTTAGAGTTTTTGAACGTGTTTTTCTTTGCTGCATCATTACATATATCTTGCCTGTATATTTGATGTCTTCACTATCTTTCTGCAGTGTAGGAAGTTGTAAAGATAAAAAAAAAAATTGCATGAGAAGGTGTGTCCAACCTTTTGACTGGTAGTGTAGATGTTCTCATACCAAATGCAAACTGGTGGTTTTTGGGATTTTTCTGCTTGTCAGGAAGCCTTCAGTTTAGCCCTGCGATAACTAGGATGTTGGTGAAGTCATATAATAATAAAGGACCAAGTGGAGGAGTGCCAGTCCCTGTTTGGTCAGGTTAAGGAAGCTGATGAGTGACGCCGGCTTTAGCGTGAGAAAAAAAACAAACTCCGGCTAGCTGGTCCAGGGCTAAGAGTCACACGTTCAGACTGTCAACTCAACCATGATCTTCATCCATTTGGAAGGCAGCGTTCACCACACCTTCATCTGCTCTGGCTGCCCCAAAACTAACACAGGAGGCTTCACACTGTTGCCGCATGAATCCACTGTGCATCCCCAACATGACGCTGCAGGGCACGTTAGGTGACTCATGGGACTCCTGGCTGCATGTGTTGACACACGGGACAAAACTAGCTTAAGTTGCGTTGAGGAAGGGAAGACTTTACAGTCTTCACACACACACACACACACACACACACACACACACACACACACACACACACACACACACACACACACACACACGCACACCAAGCTTACAGCCTCAGTGAGTGCTGTTCATAGTTACAAATCAGCAGTGAGCGATGATGGTATTTGAAGAGATTAGTGATCACATCTCTTTAGCGTACTGAACTTCAGTGAAGAGCGACTCGAACCTACCTGACTTGGTTGCATGCGAATACCAGTCGTTCTGTGGGCTGCACATGTGCATGTCGCGGCACGTGAATGTGTCAGCGTATGTTTGCGCAGTTCTTGCACAAGAAAATATGCAGGCATGCAGAGTGACGCGGCCGCCGTCGCACCACCTGATTTTCAAACAGTGTCAGGCAGGACGACTGGGTTTGTTTCATGTGCACGGCGACGGCCTATTAGCTTGATAGCGGCTCACAAGCCCGGGTAAGACACAGACACACACTCATCATAAGACACAGCGGCAACGTGATCTATGAAGGTTGAATATGTACGCCGGAGAAGACTATTGATTGTTGGCAGGCTACGGAGAAAAGGAGCAAGAGCTCTCGGCTATTATCCATCTCACAATTCAGCCGACGCAGGTTTTAGATGTTAAGCTGTTCTATGTAGGCTTTATGTCTCCCATCTTCTCCTTTTTCTGGGAGCTTTTCAAGAAAAATCCATCAAGCCATTTATTTCTGCACTGATGCGTTAGTTAAACATCCACAATGCATCTCTCTCATTTTCTTTGTCTGGAAAAATAAACGCGGGTTTGATCGCTGTGTTTATCAGTCCCTTCCCCACTCCTTGTTCCAGAGAAGGCCAGAGGCACTTAACCACCCGAAAACATGCTCGTGCTGGCGCTCTGTGTTGCCATGGCGACCAACAGGCTCACCTGTTGCCAACGGCTCACGCCATTAAAAAGAAAAAAATAAATTAATTAAAAAAAAAAAGCGGAGAAGCACGACGAGAGCGGCGGTGGATTTACGAAATGAGACGAGTCGCAGGGATGAGATGCACATGACGGAGAGAACGTCTACAAACTGTCAGACTGCATCACTTGATGTTTTCGCGGTGCGGCCAAAACAGAGGATTTTTCATTTTCCAAGAAAATTTACAGGTTTCAATGCATTTGTTTTACTATTAAAAACAATGTACACATAATCACATAAGGGTTTTAAAAAAAATGAACGAGAGATTAGTGTGAAGTGCTGAGTTCAAAAGTCGACTCGCTGTGCACTCGCTCTAGTCTCTCAGCCACTTGTTCATGTTTAACCTGTAAAATGTCGAGGATTAGTCACGACTAAAGAGCTTTCACCGAAAGCAGGAAATGACGATTTCAGTTCAGGCTGCAGTTCTTTTGAGGATGAGTCAAGATTTTCCACCTTCCAGAATCCACCAGCTGATGTTTGGCACTTCCAAAGATGGATGTGAATATTTCTTGCTCCTCTGCAGTGGAAAGGAAATATGCATTGTTGCCTTTAAGTAATTTTTCTGCTTTTTTAAAAAAGTATTTTTTTGTGTTTTGTGCAAAATTCTGCACACATATCATTATGTCACAGCATAAATTGGCTGTGTGTGTGTGTGTGTGTGTGTGTGTGTGTGTGTGTGTGCGTGTGTGTGAGTGTGTGTGTGTGTTGTTAATCCAGTTCGCATCTTGCGGGGTAGGTAGCAGCAAGGGCTACATGCAATTATCCAAGTGACAGTTATGATTGCAACTGTGGATTTACACATAAATTCTGTGTGAACGGACATTTTTTCCATTCATTTGAGTGGCCATGGGATTGCAAGGTGTGTGAGCTCTGGCAAGCCGACACACAAACGAGTTAAACTCAATAGATTTTGAGTGTATTCTCAGTCACACTATGTACCAACTTTAAATAATAGGGAGAATGAGGAACACACTGTTGCTGTTTGTCTCCCGCCTCGTTATCGGATTGAAAATGTATCCCCGCACCCGTAACAAATAATGAGAGGAGTGTGGATGCTCTGTGCATCCTGTCATCAGGAGGGATTGACATCGTTTTAACATTCGAGATGAGTCGCGTGCCCTGAGGTGAAACTTGTTTGCGGATGTGAGCGGAGGCATCTGCACACCGACAGACGCCGTGCCGTGTCAGGCGGACACACACACACACACACTGTCATGCGCTCTCAGACAGCTGCGCATCTTATGATTACACAATCGCTAATGTACAGGAAAAAATCCAAAGGAGCTCTCAGCCTCTTTTCTTTCCAGGGCAGTGCACTCAGACGGGTCGCGGGGGCCTTGAATGCACCTCCAGCACTCAGTCAGTTGTGTTGAGACCGTCTGCCTCCGTGCGTTCATGCGTTCCTGCACAAGTTCACACACTTTGCATCCCCCCTTCCCAACTGTGAAATCAAAGTCAGGAGTTCTTCTGTTCAGTTTCCCCTCGGAGAAACAAGCAGCTTTTTTGACAGACGGGCACAAGATTTATTGTTTGGTTTCTGTCTTTGTGTTTGCAGCTCAGGTTGTTGTTCCCTCCGCTCTCTGGCTTTGTACATTTGATAACTGTGTGCTTTGCTTGGGCTGCCTAACTCTCTCTTGGACTGGACCACTGGATTGAATCCAACGCTGTCTTTTTGTCTCCTGTGCCTTCCCAGCAGACGACGGCTCATACCAGCAGGACTCTGCTCCTCCCCCGGAGGACCGCAGGAAGAGCCGCATCCCCGAGGAGTTTGCCGGCCTCCTGCACGGCTCTTCGCCGGCTTGTGAAACCCCCGATACGCCCTACCATCTCTACAACCACAAGCAGCGCGCCTACTCTTCCGCCGACTGCCAGAGCGGCCTGCTGCAGCCTCCCGAGTTCAGCATTGTGATTGGCGCAGGAGCGGCAAAGGTCTTCCCCAGGACTGGAAGCGAGCCGCAGACGAGCGCAGACGAACCCCGGAAGCAGCAGGTGGTCTACCGGACTGTCTTCCACACAAAGGTCAACCAGGACCAGGCCCCGGCCAGGAACTGTGAGCAGGTGGATCAGCAGCGCGGCTGGTCCACGCTGGGACGCCCGCCCTCCTCCTCGCACTCCGGGCAAAACGGAGAAGTTCCAGAGTTTCAGGGGATCCAGACAGGCGGCTCTCCCAAGGCCGGTTCGCTGGGTGCCGGCTTTGAGGAGGGAACCTGCACCCTGGGGAGGATGAGGTCCATGCCTCGTAGCGTGCTGGACCTGCAGCTGTCCAAGTCCCTGTCCAAGTCTGACTCCAACCTGGTGGCCGTTTCTCCCATCCAAGTAAGCTGTTGCTGAGAAGGTTTTTTTCCATAAAGCTCATGTCAAGAAGAGAAAATGTGTTTTAATTGAACTCATCCATCTAATCTAAGTTTTGGGGATTTTTTTTCTTCAAGAAACCAAGGAAAACATGTAGGCACATTTTGTCCCAGAGCCTCAAACTTTGTCTAAAAAGTCCAGGTCAGCATAGCGATCTCACCCCTCCATGAAAGCCAAAGCATTAATTGTAAATATTCACGAGTATAAATAATGCAGCTGCGGAGGTAGTTTGCATCTTGCTGTATCATGCAGACCCACTTCAGAAAGCTACAGAAGGCAACACGGCCAATTAAATATCTTGCTGAAGTGGGCCAGAGTGCAGCACATTTTCTGAGACCTCTTCTTCAGCCTCCCGTGAATACATTTCACGTTAAACATACTTCTGTGTGATTAAAGGGACCGTAATACAAACATGGCTTGTGAGTTGTCAAAGAATCAAGTTGTAGATCGGCCGAGCAACACTTGTCGCCTGAGTGTTAAATTGAGTGTTAAATTCAACAAGATCATTGTGTGTGCAACTGTGGATTATTATTCAAGCTTCTTTGTTGTTTTACATTCATCCAGGAGGAGCACAGTTGGGGGTCTGGTTCACGTGGCCAGGGTCCTGGAAGCCCCAGCCCAGAGGAAGGTGCCAGTCCTGGGGGGAGACTGGAGAGGACGCCCTCCTTCACTGCTGAATGGGAAGAGGTTAGAAGGAAAACATTCTGCATGCTTGCGCTTTATTATTGGATACTTTAAATCAAATAGAATTTAGAGCAATCATTTAGACCCACAAACTTGACTCTTTTCAGTCCACCTGTTCACAAGCAGCCTTTTGCTATTTTAAGTTGCTCTTCTATTGATTTTCTTTTCAAAATGAGCTGTGGATCTGCAGGGAAGACAAACTTCTCGCCCTAAAGTGCTTTTGCTGTTACAGAACACTATGGCTGAGGGGCTTTGTTTGAGCTTATTGCGTTTCAGCCTTGAATCTGCTTTTTCTACTTCTTCTTCCTTTTTACCCTGTAAATGCCTAATACACTGTTGGCTCACAGACACGTTAGCCTAATCTCTGTGGTCAATATTGACATAGGGCTTGGTTAAACACTCTTACGAAATTTTATCTCACTAGGACGTACCAATTGATGGCACTATTCTTAAAATAACGCTCATGGTCATGAGCGTCTTTGCACATCTGCACGTGTGCCTTCATTATGTCTTAATCGGCCTGCTGATGGTGATGAATTACCATATGGAACTTGGCATCATTCTCTGCAATTAAGGCGACCTTTCCTGTTTAATTGCCAGCTACAGGAGGACCGGGTTGCGTGGCTTCAGGGGGGGCGCGGCGATGTAAAGAAAACACGGGGTTGCTCTATTTGCGGCACACGCTTGTCAGAAAAGTTTCATTATTAGCAGTGGCGAGGGGAGGGATGTCCCCCCCCGTGGCCAGCCGACGCAAAGATATCCTCTCTCATTAGCAGAGTAGGCGTAATTGAGGTGGTTTGTGTGCGTGTTACAAATCCCAGTTTTTAATCTGGCTTCACCTTGGAATTTGCTGAAGCGTCGGATCGGCGGCAACCTGATGGTAATTAAAAGCCTTCAGCGAGATGTTGATGCACTCAGATCCCATAAATATGTGCTTGATGTGATCATTGAGGGTTTTTTTTTTTATTCCTCTGAATAACATGATCACATGAGAGCCAAATGATAGAGACATGGGGGAAGACAACGGCAGCGTGCAGGAAGCAGCTGTAGCTGCGCTTCCATTTTTTTTGCTAAATAAAAGCAATATTTCTCAAATTTCGACAAAATACAATTGCAATTGGCAGGTGTTTCCATTGGATGGTGTGAGGCACATGAGCCGTAATTCTTGTGAAGTCTGGTCCAAAGAGATTTACCAAATTTGGGCCTTCTAAAAAATGAGAAACCCCAAAACCCTAACCCTAATTTCAGCCTTGAGCGTAACCCTAATGCCATCCAAGTCTATAAGGGTCAAAAGTCAACTTTGTCCGAGAGACACAGAGCCACCGTATTTTTCATCAGTAGCCCCCGAGAGACACCCACGTCAAATTTGGGGTTTCTAGCGCATGCGGAACCCCGAAACCCTAACCCTAATTTCAGCCTTCTGCGTAACCCTAACCCTAATTTCAGCCTTAAGCGTAACTCTAATGCCATGCAAGTCTATGGGGTCAAAAGTCAACTTTGTCCTAGAGACACAGGGCCACTTGCTTTTTCATCAGGAGCCCCAGAGAGACACACACGTCAAATTTGGGGCTTCTAACCCATGCAAAACCTTAACCCTAATTTCAGCCTTAAGCATAACCCTAATGCCATGCAAGTCTATGAGGGTCAAAAGTCAACTTTGTCCTAGAGACACGGGGCCACTTGCTTTTTCATCAGGAGCCCCCGAGAGACACCCACGCCAAATTTGGGGCTTCTAACCCATGTGAAACCACGAAACCCTAACCCTAATTTCAGCCTTAAGCGTAACCCTAATGCCATGCAAGTCTATGGGGTCAAAAGTCAGCTTTGTCCTAGAGACACAGGGCCACTTGCTTTTTCATCAGGAGCCCCCGAGAGACACCCACGTCAAATTTGGGGCTTCTAACCTATGCGAACCCCCGAAACCCTAACCCTAACTTCAGCCTTCAGCGTAACCCTAACCCTAATTTCAGCCTTAAGCGTAACTCTAATGCCATGCAAATCTATGGGGTCAAAAGTCAACTTTGTCCTAGAGACACAGGGCCACTTGCTTTTTCATCCGGATTCCCAGAGAGACACCAACGTCAAATTTGGGGCTTCTCACCCATGCGGAAATCCTAACCCTGATTTCAGCCTTCAGCGTAACCCTAACCCGAATTCCAGCAGTAACCCTAACCCTAATGCCATGCAAGTCTATGGGTTCAAAAGTCAACTTTGCCACTTGCTTTTTCATCAGGAGCCCCAGAGAGACACCTACGTCAAATTTGGGGCTTCTAGCACATGAGGAACCCCAAAGCCCTAACCCTAATTCTAAAACCCTTAGCCTAACCCAAATGCCATTCAAGTCTGACTTGGAAATGCAAAAATATGTATTTCCATAACCTTTTTGCGATATACCTCTACATGGATATGTCTGAAAAACCACCTCATGAGAGCGTCAAAACCTTTCAGCTGTATTTGAGAGTTTTTCCAAGTTTAGGGCTTTCAATGACCAGTTTTTTATTGCAATATTTCTGTTTTGCACAATTCTAGTCATGGAAACGCAGCAAGTGATGGCAAATTTTGAATCAGAAATTTTTGAGTTGCACTCTAATATCAAATATATTAATAAATCCTCCTTTGTAAAGCTTTAATTATTAGCTCCTTTAAGAAAATAGAAAACCTTTACCTTCATCCAGTGACAAGCATACCAGCACTTTGTCGCTGCAGGCGCCGTCGTCTCTGACCTGTGTCGAGCCCACGGGCCCGGCAGGTGGATAAATGTGCGGCCAGCATAGTTGAGCAGTTAACAGCAGGTCTGGGGTCAGAGATGTCTGGTCGACAGCCAGCAGCCAGACACTAACGAAGCCGCAGCACCTCCAAGCACAGATTCTGTGCTCCAAGCGCACCCCCTTTTGCTCCTCTGCTCAATCCACAGGGGAGAATAACTGACTCTCCAGGAGCTGCCTGCCGTCGTCATCGCGCTATTTGACACTCGAGAAATCCAGAAATAGGAGTTAGCCCTGTTTCCGGGAAATAAGTGATTTTTCGCCACTTTTACCACTTTCTATACGCCTGTGTAACCCTGCTGTGGTTTCTCCTTGTTCCTGTCAGATCGACAAGATCATGAGCTCCATCGGAGCGGGGATAGGCAGTGGGCTGGACATCAAGGAAGACGCGCCAGGTGAGATACAAACATGCACACAACAATTATGCTTCATTAGAATTCAGACCAAGTGGAAACAGAATTCTTGGCACAAAAAAAAAAGATGCCATTTAAAAGCAGACCAGTAAGATAAACCTCAAGGCAACCAGTAATGTGAGGAAAAGTCAAAGACTGAACCACACATATAGTTTGGAACACCTAGATTAGTATAATTAGGTGATATTTATCTTAATGTATATAGACATCAAAGATTTGTTGGCCAGGATTTCCGAAATGCTGTGTTCACCCTGTTTGGCTAATCAACTAACTATTATGACTGTGAGTGTTTGTAATATTGCTGAAACAGTGATGAATATCAGAAGCACATTTGCCAAATGTGTTTGTATTTTATTTTTAGATTGTGTCAGTCCTTGGGGGAAAAGATAAATGGTTAAAAGAATTTTACTGCTGCAGACTGTAGCTCTGAACCTATGAAACGTGGACAGTTGATGGAACATCAGCAAGGCCAAAACATGAGACCTTTTCGACCTGTTTCCCTGCCTCATCTCGTCCTAAATGATAGAAAAGCATGGAAAAAGTGAGGCGTAATCGTTTCTGCTTGAGTATTGGAGCCCCAGAAAATCCACGACACACATTCATTTTCCTGCCCCCAACCCCAACCCTGACACACACACACACTGAGCGCACAGACGAGACGAGCTTTAAACTGTGGATGTGTGTATGTGCACTCTCTGCAGAGTGTGTGTATGGGTAGGAGGGAGCTCTGCTTCTTGTAGACAAAGGAGCTGGTGCCGCTCTGATGGCTATTATCAGCAGAGCGCGCCAGATATACGGAGAGAGAGAGAGAGCAGCGTGGCGATCGACAGCCCCAGTGAAGATAGACGGGAGGTAGACAGAGGAAGAGTGGAGAGAGAGAGAGAGAGAGAGAGAGAGAGAAGAAAGCAGTGCGTGGAGGAAGGAGGGAGGGAGGGAGAGAAAGAGAGAGGGGAGTCTGCAGAAGCATACAGATGAGTGGGAGTACTTGATAAAGAGAAATCTACAGCAGCGCTCTCTCTCTTTCTCACACACACACACACACACACACACACACACACACACACACACACACACACTGGGATGCAGGAACACACATGCTCAGGGGAGCAGCCGAGCGAGCGCAACAGCTGAACGGAGAAGCGGCTGCTGCTGCTGCGCTGCGCTGCTCGGCTCTGTTGTGCTGCGAGCGTCAAAGGCGCAACACCGTCGTCTGCAGCTCCTCTCCTCCTCCTCCTCCTCCTCCTCCTCGTCCTCCTCCTTCTTCTCCTCCTCCCGGCTGGCGGATCTACAGCCCCGGCTCAGCTCTGGACTCCCACCTCTGGCAGGGATTTAATCCTCGGGACAGACGCTCCTTTTTTCTGGATACAACTTCAGCCTCGACCCTCCCCCCAATTCCCCATCGCCCCCCTGTTCTTCTCAACATCATCCACCGCTGGCTTTATTCAGGAGAAAGCTGCAGCCGCAGCAGCAGCAGCAGCAGCATCTGGACGCCTGCTGCTCTTTAACCTGCCGTCACCCCTGCATGCTGACCTCCCCCCTCGCCATGCCTCGAGCCTAGCCTCCCCCGCTCCTCCTCCTCCTCCCAGTCCCTACCCCCCATCCCCACCCCTCTCCTCTTCCCGCTGCCTTCACCCTCTTCGAGACTCTTGAGAAAGCATGGCGGGCTCCTTTGACAGCCACTTTGCCCGCCACAACATGATGTGGCAGTGCCAGCTGTCTCAGCCGGACTGCCGCTGCTACCGCGTGGACGGCTACTCCCTGCTCAAGCGTTTGCCTCTGCACCCTCTCATAGGTCCCCGCTGCCCGCTGCAGTCCGTGGGTCAGTGGCTGGACTCCATCGGCCTGGTCCAGTATGAGAACCACCTGCTGGCCAATGGGTTCGACAACGTGCAGTTCATGGTGAGTGTGTTTTTCCCCTAAGTTTTACCCCGAGGAGGGACGTGGTCTTGCACTTGGTGCAAGAAGTTGAGGATCGGGGCAGAATTGTCTTTTGATCTTTTTTTTTTTTTCGCTCTCTTTTGCAAGAGATGCCAGCCCCTGTTACTCAGGGTGCAAATCATTTTCTTTCATTTCACATGCAGCGATTGGCGTCTTCTCCCGCACGCTGCTCTGTATTGATTTGATTTACTCCCCTCCCGTATCATCTCCTCTATCCTCCCTCCATTCCTTCCTTCTCGTCGCCGCCTCTCCCCACTGATGCAATGCGAGGTCCACCCACGCACAGAAATCCTACGCCACATCTTCCATCGTCAAGCTGCAGACACACACACACACACACACACACACACACACACACACACACACACACACACATGCTCTCTGTGAAATGAAAGGCAAGCCAGGCAGTGGGCAGGGTTTCTCCGGGATTGGCTGACAAGACCAGACCACCTGTAGCCTGCGGGACCGGGGCGCAACCTTGTTCTGTTTCATTAGCGCCGCCGGCCCCACGATTTATCCATGGTGACGTAGGAAGGAAAGCACGGTGGGTCAGAGTGCTCTGGATTTCTCCCGTGGGTGTAGACACAAGCGTGGGCTGCTAAGACTCGTAGCCAGGGGGCTTGCAAAGAGGATGATGCTGGTTGGGGAGGTGGAAACTGCAGCGGTGACAGAAAAATGGGAGACACAGCAGAGGGATGCTGAGTGTAAGAGTTTATCCTCACCTGCAGATTGCTGCTGTGGGGGCGGGAAACACACTTCAACGCATTCGAGACGCAGCGTCTTTCTCCCATTTAATCTGGTGCAAAACTCCCTCCCTCTCTGGCAGGAAGTCAAGTACGCAGGCGTGAGCATGTGCTTTATGTTTGCGTTTCAGCGCATTGGCGTGCATGTTTTGCTCCTCCGCTCAGTTTGACCTGCAGCTGTAGATTTGGTTTCCTTGGAAACAGAAGGAAATAATAGAATCTGTCTCTCTCCCCCCCCCCCCGCCCCCCCTTCCACCCCTTGGGTTTATGCCACACATGGCCAATGTGCATCCATGTGTTTTTTTCCCCCGTCTCTTAATAATCATTTGTTTCGGGCAGGCGCAAAGTTGCCTTGAAACTTGACACGCTCCAAACTCTCCAGTGTCATTTTTAATTGATGGACAAAATTGTTAAGTTTACTTCACTTTTTGAATGTAATCAAAGCATGACAGAAATGGGAAATTATAGATGGTAAGATACTCAAAACATATGTTGCATGTAAATGTGTCACCAAACCCCCAAATCCTTGCAGATTATGCCCTAAATGCCCCCAAATGCCTCCCGGGAGAAAAACTACCTGCCACTTCAGAAAACGTGAAGAGATAGCAGAGGATGTATTAGATGGAAGCTTAGACGTTGGTCCATCCATCCATCCACCTGTAGACTGTGGAAACTGTTTCTGGCCACCTGATGAGAGAGCTGCTCAAAGGGCAGCCCTTCCCATCTCTGCTGAACCCTGGAGGGAAGAACTGCCCCTCAACTGTCTGAAGGCTTAGTTTACTGCTGAGAATCCAACTAAATCCACTCGCTGCTCAACGACGAGCAAACAGAGACCTTGTTTCCAGCTCTCTCTCTGACAAAAACCATTCCAGTGATGGGACGCATGCAACAATTAGGCAGAAGGGCTGCAGAGCAGTGCAGCGCAGTCACTATTTGTTCAATAAGGATTCAGCACATTCTGTTCATTTTATTTCAGACTTTGATGTTTAGCATTAAAATAGTCTTACTTTTAAATGGAAGTAGAGCCAGCCTTACTCCCCATCATAGCTTAAAATGGTATTTAAAGGATAATCTATGCTGTCTCATTGGTTTATTTTCTAGTTGCTCTTTGCCACTTGTTCTGAGAGGCTCTCTCGGACTTTGTCTTGTGTGAAAATGTTTCCTAATAGCACCTTCTGGCCACAATTGATAATGGAAATAAGTTGAAATAAGAGGCACTGTGCTTCACTTTTCAGAGAGAGTATGTTAAAACACACAGTTTGAGCAGCCCTGTGTGATGTCATGAAAGGCACTGATGTATCCTTATTACCCCTCCAAGGTTCGTGCCAACACCTCCTTTAGGTGTTGGTTCCACCCCATGAGACCATTTTCTTTTCGTTCCCTCCAAAAAAAGTGGAATTTTTTGCAGGCAGACTGCAAACAGAATGCTAAATATGTTTTGTGGAGATCTATAGAGGGTTTTTTTTTTTGAGTAATTATTCATATGAGGTTCCTCCACTGTCATCTGGGAATAAAACTAAAACAGAGTTTTCTTGCATGCAGGTTGGCAACTGATATCAACCTGTATTTTTGCTGTTTGTTTTGCGACCTTGGGAAAACCCTCAGATTGATGTTGATTCAGCTGAGGCACCGGAAGAATTAAAGAGGCATTTGCAGAGCTGTGGTTGTGGGTTGCTGAAGGAGAGCTTTGGGTCAAATTCATTCCAAGACCACTCAACATGGGAAATCCACTTAGGGTGGATTCCGACTGGTAACGCATTAGGAAAATCAAAGCCTCTCGCATGGCTAGTTCAAGTTCTTCTGTAAATCTGATTGGCTGGCAAATGAATTTGACCTCCAGGCTGGTGGTCCGTGTCGGAGTCGCTGCTATGGCACCGTTCAGGCATGTTTGAAGACACTGGCATGTTGGAGCCTTCCAGTCAGCCATTACCTTTTAGCACTAATGGAGGTCGCTGCGGTGGGCGTGTCTGGTCACCTTAACTAGCCAGCAGAGGACGTGTGCTGCTACACTGACAGACAAATAGCAAAGGGGGCGGAATGGTCGTCATGGAGACGGTGGTGAATATGAAGGACACTGCGTGGAGACTGGCTTTAAATTAGCGTAAATTACACACCCACAAAAGGGACGTTGCAGGAATCACGCGACTACAAAGCTGGGAAAATACATTAGCCGCGTCGCTAACAGAAACAAAGCCTGGTGTCTGTAGGGCTGGGCGATTTTTGAAAAAAATAAAATCACGATTTTTTTTTTTCTCTTAAAATCCGATTTTCGATTTAGATTTTTTGGGTAAAAATACAAAAGACAATGGAATAAATTATTTCAAATATATTATCTTTATTTTCAAAGAAAAATAGCAAAGAAATGGCCCTATTGGGAATGAAGTGCAAGTGAAAGATACTGTAGATCCTCATTGGGTTTAGTAAAGTGACTGTACAGCATGTACAGTCTTCTTGACCAGACAAAGATGAATCTCTTGGGATTAATGAAGTGACAACCTCACTTTCACCAAACTTCACATGAAACTTCATAAACAATGAAGTTCCTTTATTTGGGAATACAGTGAAAACTTGAGAACCAAACACAAATGAATTGCTTTGTGGATAAAGTGACAACCTCAACTGTCTTTCACCAAACATCACTTTAACAATAAAAGGTTTTTCTATCATCTTGAACAACAATGAATGAATAAATATTTCTTTTACCTTACAATTTTACCATTTTTTTCCTGTCCACTGGATGGCAGCGATGGCACCAAATAAACGCAACAACACATCGTCACGTGGGGAAGCTGACATGGTTAAACGTTGCCTGTTTACGCCCTCAGCAGACGCAGATCAACAGCGGCGTTGGCTTAAAGTCTTGTTCTGAGGCTCCCGCTGAAGTCCAATATACACTCTCTGCTTGCGTTTTGGTGAGGCCCTAGGGAAATATCCCCTGGGCTGCTAAATGCTCCGCTCCGCTCACCAGATAGCCGCTATCATTTTCCCCCTGCTTAGCACTGGATAGATAGTGCACCGTGGTTTTATTCTAGCAGCGGATGCCTTCTGCTGCGAATGGAATTTAAAACGGATTATAGCTGAGATATCAAACAAGTAAATAAATAGAATAAATAAACCCTCACGTATTAAAACTGCCATTGGTTTACACATTTCTGTCAGTTGCCGAATGCAACTTAGGCCTTTCACAATGAAACAGTTCAGACTTTCAGTCAGATTTAATTCTGCCAAATATTTACTCAATTCGTAATGGTCCCGTTTGGTCCTTTACCTGCCTAAAGGCTTTGTAGGAGTTTCTAAGCTGCAAGCAGCTTTCCGTTTTGTTTATAAACTATGCTAATGAGTCCCAAACAAACCACACTGAAAGCAGGAAGCTGCAACCTCGCAGCAGTGCTGGTGGTCAGTATATATAGCAATAAGCTCCAATCTCTTCCTTACACATCTCAAAACCTTCTCAGTTATTCCTCTCATCGCGTCACTTGGCTTTCTTTGGTTAAAAGCCCAACGTTTGCATCCTTGTCTCACTTTCCTGCGTGCCCCATATCCTTTAACGGGCGGTCGTTATGAGATTACACCCTCGCTGGCACTGAGCCCCCCTTCACCTTGCTTGGGTCCTCTGATGTCCCTGCTAAAACCCACCATTGCCATCAAACACGCAACATCGGTTTGGACACACAAACCTGAGCTGAATACAAAAGCAGCTTTAGACAAATTGTTGGAATATTCGAGATGAGTCTTCACGCAGCCGCTCCTGTCTTTTGTTGTCTGATGCGAGGCAACCCGGAGAACAAACCGGAGCAGAGCTCGGCCGAGTTCAAACATCGGGATATAAATATCAGGCGGGTGGCGCAGCGCGAGATGGATAGACGAAATTAAGAGATGAAACATGATGTCACGCCGGGTGCAGCGAGGACGCACGGGTTGATAAAAGCAACCGTGTGGTTCAAGGAATTAATCTTCCCATCCGCGTCTCAGGCAGCAGAAAACATCTCTTTATTGTGTTCTCAGTGGCCCCCTTAGGAGAGTTACACTGCAGGAGTCTGTCATGAAGAAACTGGAATTGTTGCTTTTAAACATGGATTTGGCCCAAAGTGATAGCAATGTTAATTTTGTTGACGAAGAAAACAACATTTTTTTTCTAAATAGAGACAATAACCAAAAAAATATGATGGACGTTTGGCCCCACGCACTTCACAGTTGATATGAAAGAAAAAAAATCTATCTATCTATCTATCTATCTATCTATCTAATATATCTTTCATTTTAGTCGACTAAAATGATTATGATATCTCCTCAACTAAAACTAAAACAATTTAGATGATTAAATTCTGACTAGAACTAAATAACATTTTAGTCAAAAGACTATCACTGAAACTAAATCAAATTTTGCTCTCAAAATCAACACCGTGCGACAGTGTTTAAGGTTTGTTTTTTATCCCCTGGGCTGCTGCTCCATAGCATGAAGGCCAGTTGACACTATCAGATAGCAGCGACATGTTGATACAGCAAGTGCTTTGTAACCTGGCGCCTCAGATTAATCTATCCCTAAATTCCTTCTTGTTTCAAAAAGACACACGTCTTCTATTTTCCTTTGGATCTTTCACTGATCCCTGTTGCAGTAGCGCTGATGCCTCTATTCATCACCTGTAGGTGACACAAGTGGGACAAACACAGAGCAAAAAGTTCAAATAAAGGGAGAGGGAGTTTCGCTTTCTCTCAGGATTCCAACAGGGAGCAATTACGCATGTCTTTGAGTGCCCCTGTGACTTGCGCTCGTCTCGGCACTCTATTAACCAGCCTGGGAGTTGATCTATGAACTGCACCGGTGTTGCGTCAGTGATGAGCAGGTTCGGACGCAAGACAAGGCCAGTAGGTGGCAGCAGCAGGGACAGACGAGGGCCCGGACTAATGAGCCTGCAGCAGCAGCATTCGCGCTTTTCATGGTTCCGTTTTTTCCCCCCTTTTTTTTCAAAAGAGTGTCGACTTCTTCAAGCTCCACTCATTAAGACGAACTGCACAGATCCTCTGTGATGATGCTGTAAAAGAGCAAAGTTAACACAACTTTAACTCCACATGTTTACTGTCTGAATTGCTTGTCAGACTTTTTTTTTCTAGTTTAATTAGGCAGAAGCTTGGAAGAGATGTTGAGATGAGAATGACAGGTCACCTCGGTGGGGATCCACCTGGTTCTTGAGCTTAAAAGTGAATGACGCATAACTTCGGCTCATCTAAAATCAAAATGTCACTGCCTCCAGGCCAAGTGTTCTTTTTGAGAGTGCACGAGTCTCCAGAGTTGACTCATGGTCAGGAGTCAAGGTCTCAGTTTGGTCCTCTAGTTGTCTTATTTGGACTGTTTTTTAGATAGATACGTCACAGGGGTGACAGTTGTAATCCTTTTATCACACACACCAGTGATGTATGTGGTATATACACCGTCTCCAGACTGTCACCTCTATAATCGACCGTTGGCACGAGGTCGTTCTTCTTTATCCATTTGGAAGAGCCGCAGGTGCATTATGGGAGAAAAATGGCTTCCTTCCAGTTATTTTTTTAAATGAATGCAAATGTCGTTGAATGACTGAAGCTGTTCTTGGCACACCATGCTTAAGTGATCTGTGTCCTGTTATCCTGCAGGGGAGCAACGTGGTGGAAGACCAGGACCTGCTGGAGATCGGGATCCTCAACTCGGCCCACAGACAGCGTCTCCTGCAGGCCATACGGCTGCTGCCCAGGGTGAGAACCGCAACTAATCCCGTACGACGACAAAAACAAATAAATCCTCATTTAGAATCACTGGACCTTTTTGAAATGTGCTGCAAGAAAAAGTGCATCGACAGACTGGAGACAAACATGTAGATTTGTTGCTAAACTGAATTTTCCAGTTTAGCAACCGTAAATACGAATGTATGGACAAACTATATACCAGGGGGAAAAATACTTCCATGAAAAATAGCAGCTTTTGAATAATTCAATATGAATACAAAACTTCCCATAGACTTAAAGTTTTATCCAAGATCACATGCTTTGTGTGTGTGTGTGTGTGTGTGTGTGTGTGTGTGTGTGTGTGTGTGTGTGTGTGTGTGTGTGTGTGTGTGGTTGAGAAAGAGAGGGAGATCAAAGGTGTGTAGCTGTGAGAGCAGGAGTAAGCAGAGGGCGCAAAGAAAAGAGGTGACTCTGAGCTCTGGGATAAGAAGGTTTCAATAGAGACACCCAGAAAAAACTGATCTCCGCTCCCTTCCCCTGTCACACACACACACACACACACACACACACACACACACACACACACACACACACACAGTCGTTCGTCAAACCGTTTTGCTCACACAACTTAAGTTGAGGGATGTGGGATGAATGTTTGAAGCACCCTAAACTCTTCTGAAGCCCTGCACACTGTCAGAATGAAAGTGGATGAATTCGCTCAACCACCTCCGCTGCCCCGTCACAAGCTGTTCTTACCTTCCGCGCACTGCGAGTTCATTACAAAAGGCGCCATTGTTAATTCCGCACGTCTCGTTGTGTCGGAGCTCGCTCTGCCTCGTGTTCCTCCCAAAGCTTCTGTATCACAGACGGAATCTTTAATGGTGTAGAAAATGAGGCTGTGGCAGCGGAATGGATACACGAGAAATGGGGGAAGCGCCGTGTGGCACTCGGAAAAGGCTGCAAAAGGTTCAGGCCGCAGTCCTGTTATGTAAGAATTATCGCAATCTGGTTCCTATTTATACAAAGTAGTTAAATAACCAGCTCCAGTTTCAGCCGACGAGGCCTGCAGTGCAAAAAAAAAAAAAAAAAAGGGAAACTTACCCTGGAGTTCCTCGCAGTGTTATTGAGAACAAGAGGAAAACAAATCACGAAAGCTCCCGAGCAGCCAGTATGCAGAAATATTGGAAAAATACACTCCAGAGCCGGACCTAATATTGTCTTGTAAAAAAAAAAAAAAAAAGGTAATAAAAAGCTTCTAAATCAAAGAAGGGAATGAGTGAAGTTGACCGCTCTGTCTCTCTTCCCCCTCTCAGGTGAGGCCGATCGGCTACGACGGCAACAACCCCACGTCTGTGGCCGAGTGGCTGGAGTCGCTGGAGCTCGGCGACTACACCAAGTCCTTCCTCATCAATGGCTACACCTCCATGGAGCTGGTCAAGAAGATCTGGGAGATCGAGCTCATCAATGTAAGTCACCCCCCCCAGCCCCCACCCCACCCTACCCCCTTTTCCAAGCCCTCTTATTGTTGTTCTCAATTTCCGCTGGATTTCTTCACACTTATAAGCATTAGATCTGCACTTTCTCTTCACACTTTGCTGACCGGCATTGCATGGACGGAATTTGCAAAAAAGCATCTCCTGCTGCATATACGTCATTCTCATGATCAATTTCATAAAAAAAAAAAAAAAGATATATTACACCCAGAAGTCTGTCATGTCAGATCTCACTGGGGCCTTAAATATGTTTTAAATGCATGGTTGGAGAAATTCCCCATTATAAATTTTTAAAGATAATCAGGTTTGGATCAGATTATATTATAAGAAACCGGATATTTAAAAAGATAGAAGAATGAATTAATGAAAAGTTGCTTGGATGTGGGTAAATGTTATGATCTTTGGTCCTCTGCTGCTTCAGTGCTTTGTCTGCTAAATTACTTTTTAAAGACTTTGTTAGTGGAGTTTTAACACAGCCAGTGGTTCAGAGCCTGAGATGAACTAACACACCGCGTTTTTTTTTTTTACCCGGTCCGCTCTCTAACAAGCTGTATCTGCTGCTCGTCACTGTGGTTCTGTTCTTTTCAATCAGCTGATGCTATCTCGGGTCTAATAGATTCATCCATCTTGTGCCGACAGGTTATTGTAGCCGGGGTGAGAAGTTCAAACCCTTCTGTTTAAAAATTTACTGCCGTTTTTTGCGTGTCCTGCTCAGTGTTTCAGCACTGTTTAGCTTCGCTTCCGCTGGCGGCACCGTCGCAGCTGTTGACAAGTTCCATCTGCTGGATGCTGAAGCCATGCTGTGCCCAATGCCAGTTGTGCATTTCTCCTCACCAGCCTGTCATGTGTGTCAGAGAATCCACACTGAAAGGAATGGCAGTTTAAAAAAACCCCAAAACAACTGTGGTTTTATTTGAACCCAAAACCAGTCGTCTTCGCCACCACCTTTCCCTGATCCAATCCTCTCCAGCAAATACCGGCAAAACTGTGTGATAACGAGGTTTGACTGCTCAGTCCCAGTGTTGTCTCAAGTGACGGTTTGTGATGAAATTTTTACCAACTTGAAATCCTCAGCTGAAGACGGCGTTCGGCAGCCGCAGCCCCGTCTCATCCCGGTAGCTGTGAGATTTTGATGCAGGGAGTGAGATGAGTTGCAGAGGACCACCGCTAGGCCGATTGAGGAGAGGAGACGAGAGGAGAGGAGAGGAGAAGAGAGGAGAGGAGAGGAGAGGAGAGGAGAAAAGAAGGGAGGAGAGGAGAGGAGAGGAGGTGGTTTTTCCTTGGCAGCGAAGCATAAAGTGATGAGTGATCAGCTGGAGGAGGTGGAGAGGGAGTTACATAAGCATGTGGGCTGCAAGATGTTTCACAGCGCTCGGGATGCCGCCCACATGCTGCTCTTGTGTGTGTGTGTGTGTGTGTGTGTGTGTGTGTGTGTGTGTGTGTGTGTGTGCGCGCGCACACGCGCGCTTCTGGATGCATGTGTGAACCAGAGGAGGTGTTTTATATTGTGTGTATACATGTGCTTAAAATTCACAGCTCTCCCATCCTGTTTTAATGTCCTTTACAGTGATTTAATGCATTGATAATGTGCATGTGATTCACATCTACACCGTAAAAAACAATGAGCATGGAACAGGTAATTCTTCCCTGTGTGTGCAGTATGCTGCTGTGCAAAGAACGGCCACTAGAGGCTGCACTTTCTCTTGCGTGAGAGTTGAAGTGTCCAGTCGAGACAAACCAAAAGTTTGTCCTGCACGGCAATGGTACCATGTTGTTTTAGAGTCTGTAGCACCTTTAATGATGTAGAATTGATCCGCCTTAAGCAATCTATATCAGATGGGTACATGTTGAATCACTCTTTAAATTGGGCTTTACATTGTATCTTGTTTAGTATATTCAGTGGTTCAAATTTCTCAGCTCGCTACAGTTTGCGCTCAGCTAAAAGAGGAAAAACAAGCAATGAACACGCAACAATGAACAATGCAAGTCAGGTCTTGCCGGGATTTATGGGTGGACTTATTACATAAAGCATAAATTGACAGTGCTGCAGAGCTGCAGCCCGAGGTGGGACTCAATTAAATCCAGTCCATGTGGCTTCATTACATCGGCCTAATACATAGAGGTCTGCATATTTTTTGCCCATCTTATTAAAGCAGATTGTCTCAGTTGTGCGTGTGCGTCTTTGTGCGAGTGTATATATAGTGTGTAGCTGCTGGCCAGGATGTCTTTATCAGTGCCAAGACGCTCTGCAGCAGGCAGCACACTGTCACTGCAGCTGTCCCCGGGGTGACGAATAGACCCCAACTAACCCGCGGGTGCTTGCAGACGTGACAAAGCGGTGGCCTTAAGGGCACACAGCTGCTGCAGGAGGACCAGTGGGGGCAGAAAGATCGACGGACGGGCGGACAGACGGACGGACGGACGGACGGACTGACTTGGAGGCATCGAGGACAAAGAATCTGAATATAATTTGGCTGCTGCTGGCATGTAATCATCGAATAATGGCCAGGGGCAGCAGATGCTGCTGCTGCTGCTGCTGTATCGTGATGGCTTGTGTGTGTGTGTGTGTGTGCGTGCATGTGTGTGTCCCTTTCGGTGGCCGCATATGCTGCGTCCAGTTGCTTGGGGATTATGAGAGTGCTTTTCATCCCAGCCCACACACACGCACACTCTCACACCTTTTGCAGCAGACAGAGTGCAGGTGCGGCTCCCCATCTCCTCGCATTATGTCGCGTTGCTGTTTGTGTGACTCTGTGCGTGTCTGCACCGTGGTTTGATATTGTCGGTGTGTATTGACCCGTCTGAATTGCACCTGCTCCAGGTTGTCTACGTTGTTGTAGTAGGCGAAGGACATTCTATCGGAACGTCTCAGGATTTTAAGACTTTGGTCTTAGAGCTGTTTTTTAAGATTTTGTACAGATATTAATTCGCCGACTGCCATTGTGTTCAAAGAGCCTGCAGAGCAGAGTGAGAATTAAGGAGCAGAAATAAAAACTCATTAGATTAGACTTACTTACCTTCAATTATTAACCAGATATTAATAATGGATGAGAATTTGGTATTAATAAAGGGCTAAGAGAGCACCTACTGCTTTTAATTGGATTCTCTCCTATTCATATAGCAATGAACAACCTGCTAGTTTGGCTCCATTTCCAGTGATTACATTACCTGTCAACTGACAGCGAATTACCTGGTAGCTCAGTCGCAACAGCAAGTTGTTGTCTCCCCCCCCCCCCCCCCCCTTCCCGTCATTTCTATTTTTAATGGGACGCACAAACACACAGTTGCACAGCTTTCTTTTTAAGGGAGCTGCAATTTATTTCATCTCCCCAGATCCCAAACAAATTTCCAGACCTGTGTTGGGTACTTGAGGATTCAATAATGGCCACATATTATGACTCTATTATCTACTCAGCCTGCTTTTAATATCACAAGTCTCCTGATAGATTCTGTCAGCTGCTTCCACAGTAATTTAGTCTGATAATCTTCCGCCGATGAGGCTTGGACTACGTTTTTCTTTTAAAGCCGCTCTTTTGGGAGTGTCTTGTGTGTGTGTTTTTTTTTGTTTTTTTTATTGACAGATTGACTTTGCTTTTATTTTAAGCTCCAACAAGACTGATTAAAGCAGTATAATCACTGAAAGATGAAAAAACAATCTGGTAAAGTCAATATCGAATACAGGCGTCAAATTGTAGAAGATCTGTCTTCACCTTCCTGCGGCTGACGTTGCACCGACACTTCCTTTGTTAATCCACACGGTGGCGATGTTGCCTCTCAGATCAGTCCTGTTGCCAGGCTAGGGCTATAAAAAAAAAAAACAAGAAAAAAAAAACAAAACACCACAACAACTGCATCAAAGCCGCAAATTGCTCTGATTTGGGGAGAGTCCTCCGAGGGCCCAGAGCGAAGCAATTAGAGGCGGATTCCGTTTGGGAAGGAGTCACGTCCATGAAGCCTGAGTGCAGCCGCCTCTGCTCCTCCAGGAGCGATTCCCCTAATGTTTTCTGGATGAGTGGACGCTGATATCTTGTGGGGCAGGGCCTGACATTGTCTGAGTGCCTGTGTGTGCGTTGCGTCTGAGCTACTTAGAGTAGACCACGTTTTGTTTTTTTTTCAAAAGGTAATCAAAGTCATTTACCATTGATCTGCATCAATAAAGAAATATATCGCTGTTTATTAAAAGTTCCCCAGGTGTAGAACAAATTGGTAAAGCCTGAGGAGGGTATGTTATAACAAGGAAGCAGACAGTAGCAAACATTTTTTTTTTACCCTTTGACCCGCTAAAAGTCCTTAAGAAAATGTTGATAATGAATCATGAAAGCGAATAGTTTCAAGGTTATCATTGGAAGTAAATCACCCACATCAGCTAAAAATTACTGTACAAATCCAAAATCTATTTATTTATGTTGAGTGGTGCTGAAAGAGGCCACAGTGAAAGAAAAGAAAACTGAACAATTACGTCAACTTTTAAAATGTACCAGTTTTTTTTAGTCACTACTCGTCAAAAGTTTGGTCACACCTTCTCATGCACATTTTTTTTTTTAATTTTTACAACTTCATACACTGCAGATCGATACTAAAGGCATCAAAGATATGAGCAAGATATATATAATTATGCAGCAAAGAAAGACACGTTAAATAACTCCAAATATGCTTTTTATGAAAGGTGGCTATTATGAAGAATTGAAATATAAAACTGTTTGAGTTGTTTTACACTTTTATTGTTTCCTACATAATTCCATGTGTGTTCATACGTAGTTTTGATGCCTTCAGTGAGAAACTGCAATGTCAATTGTCATGGGAATGAAAGAAAAGACGTTAACTTCATAGGGTGTGTCCAAACTTTTGACTGCGAGTGTATAAATATGCTGTATATCCTGGGGCGGACGGCTCAGGTCAAGGCAGTGTCTCCAGTCATGTTGGGTCTCCCACCCCAGATGTCCGGCCCCTCGTCAGGATTCCTGCGTCCCTGCGTGTGTCAACCTGCTGCTGCTACTGCTGTTGTATGAAGTTCACCTGCAGGGTCGGACTTGTCTCGGCATTCCGCACTGTGGTAACAATCATGGCAATGATATTTTTTTTTACGCAAAAGTAGTCACGCCTAGTGGACCCGTGTTGTGCAAACACGGAGATGACTAACCGTGCGTGCGTGCGCACGAGGGGTCAGACGTGCACGGCGGGCAGTCGTCGGGAGTTCAGTCTTTCTTCTTGTACTGCGTTTCCATGACAGCTACCAGTTCCCATAGAAACGGGATATCTGTGCACTTGCAATAAATAAAAAGTGTGTGCAGTACAAGGTGCTGTTTTCTCTTTTTTGTGTGTGTGTGTGTGTGTGTGTGTGTGTGTGTGTGTGTGTGTGTGTGTGTGTGTGCGTGTGCGTGTGCGTGTGTGTGAGTGTAACACTACTCCAAACACGGAGTTAGTGTGTTTCTGTGTTTTGTGTTCGTCACCTCCTTTGTCATGGCTCCAAACGGACAGATTGTCTCGCATCCCGACGGCAGATGGCTCCTGCCGTGGTCAAACATTATACCTCATACCGTCCTACCTACGGGCACGCGCACACACAACTTCTACGCAGCGCTGTAATCAACCCAGTTTTCACAACTTCCAGAGGAAAACCGATTATGTAATTGCAGCTATTATAAAGCCGTTGTTTTTTTCCCTCCGTAACGCCGCAGTTCTTCACACACGTCCCATCTGTTGTAATGTGTGTGCGTGTGTGTGTGTGTGTGTGTGTGTTTGAGCAGGCTGTTTGCTGTTGATGTGGGTGGATTAGCCTCAGGACTGCAGTGTACTGGAGCGGCCCTGCTTGCCTGCCGACGGACGGACGGACGGACAGACGGACGCACGGCTCCAGCGCTGCCTTATTTGGCGTCGACACTTCCCGTTGTAGCAGCGGCCGCGCGGCTCACAGTGTGGGAGGCGTCAAGAGAGAATGTGTGTGACCTGAGCGGAGAGAGAGAGAGAGAGAGAGAGAGAGAGAGAGAGGACCTGGCGCTGCTGCAGAGCTTCATCAGCTCGCTGTCAGCCTCATCCTCACCAGGTAACTAGGTCCACCTGTGTTTCCATGACCCCTAGAATTGCGCAAAACCTAAGTATGGCAATAAAAAAACTGGTCATGGAAACACCTTGGAAAAATCTCTCAAATATGGCTGAAAGGTTTTGACGCTCTCACGAGGAGGTTTTTGAGACGTATCGTATCCACATAGAGGTACATTGCCAAACTGTCATGGAAACACCTTTTTTGCATCTACACGTCATCGTCATCGTGACGTACGATACCATTTTCACTCCAAGTGAAAATTGGCGCCTTATGTTTGGACGGAGGAGGAGACGGAATATTGTCTCCTGATGATAGCAGCAGCAGCAGCAGTGCTGCTCCAAAAACACAAAATGTTTTGTACCTCCATCCTCCTCAAAGTGGAGTCTCGCGGGACGAGATTTTACCAGGATTCCGGCTAATGCGCTGCACACCATTCAATGGAAACACCTGCAAATCGCAACAGAAAAACTGTCGTGGAAACGCAGCTACTGACGAGGCTCGCGCTCGTGATGCACCCGAGGAGTTTTCTCGATGATGAGATTTTGTTCTTTCACGCAACTTTCTTTTGCATTTTTTTTTTTCCCAGGATGCACTGCTACAACAGCCCATAAACAAAAGCTGTGAGCTGGACACTCACCGCCAGTGTTGATGGTTGTGGTGTTGGTAGTGCTTTCTCAGAGACACTGACTCATGCACTATCTTTAGTTTGGCTGTGGTTGTGTGTGTTATTTTTTTTGACGTCAGCCGTTTATAGATCCGATGTCGTGTGTGTGTGTGTGTGTGTGTGTGTGTGTGTGTGTGTGTGTGTGTGTGTGTGTGTGTGTGTGTGTGTGTGACACTTAACGCCTCCAACACACGTGTCATGTGCATACTAGCGCTCACACACGTACACACAAGCGCGCTCATGCTCACATTTAATATAATGCCAAGGCGTGCTGAGGTCTCAGCTGTGACCTGCCAGCGGTCGATAGACCAGAGTGTGCAGCCGCTGTCAGGATTTTTCTTGTTTGTTTCCCAACTTTTTCTCTCCGGCGCCCTGAAGGCACACTGCTGAACAGTAAGTGAGATAGAATTAATTGGAATTTCATTGACCCGTTTCCAGCCACTTGTCAAAACTTGTATGTTTTCATCGGTTGGTTTTGAGCTCCTGAAAATATTTCTGCAAAACGGAAATCATTGGTTCTGTTTTGCTGGTCGTGGACGGAGGGTCTCGGGCGGGTCCCTCGCTCTTCCACGAGTCGCCGCCGCTCCCTCGCCGGCACTCGTCCCAACTCTTAATTTTTAACGTGTTGCTTCAATCTGTCGTCTGTCAGAGACGCTGCAGCAGCGAACACATGCTGTCCTGATGTCGGAGACGTGTTCTGTTCTGAGTCTTGGCTCTGATGTTCTTTTCATTTGTCCATTATGCTTTAAAAAAGGGGAGAGGGAGACTGACGGGGGTCAGCGTCCCCACAAATAAAGGCTGAGTCTGTGGGCAAAGGCCACTACGTCACTGTCAGGCGGTGACACAGCTGAAACGCTTCAACTCGGGCTGTTAACAAATAACGTTTACACTCCTCCTCCAGGGCTGGCAGCAGCTTGTCTCTGCACAGGGCCGGCATCTCCATAGTGATGAGATGGAGAAGAGGAGGAGGAGGAGGAGGAGGAGGTGGGTAGAACGTAAACTGGGTAGAGAGAGAGAGAGAGAGAGAGAGAGGGAGGGAGGGAGGGAGCTCAGGCAGAGACATGTAGGAGATGTAGTCTGACTGCCGCAAGCCGAAGGAGGAGGAGTTGGTGAGCGCTGGAGATCTGCAGAGAGTCAGAGGAGGTAGAGGGGGAGAGACAAAAGCTGGCGGTGAGCGAGGAGTGGAGCGCGTGGCTGAAGGCAGACGGAGTCGAGCAGCAACAGAAGGAGCGAGAGGAGGAGCAGCGGGAGGAGGAGGAGGAGGCGGAGGAGAAAACGGACGGACCTGAGCACTGAGAGAGCCGAGCAGCAGCAGCAGCAGCAGGAAGAAGGAAAGTGAGCAGAGGGAGGAAGAAGCCTGATCAGGTCCTGAGGTGGGTGAGGAGAGAGTGAGGGACGGGGAGGAAGAGGAGAAAAGCGGGAGGGGGTTTGGTTTGGTTTGGTTTGGTTTGGTTTGGAGGATGAAGGAATGTAACGTGACGGGGAGCCGCTGATCCTTTTGTTCTCCGCTTGACGCTTGCCGCTTGACGCTTGACGCTTGACGCTTGACGCGCCTCGGCGGCGGCCAGGCTGAGCCGATTACAGAGCAGCCAGCCGTCCAATCAACACTGCTGACTGGGCTAAATTGCTGGCCCCGCACGCGCCTCTATATATGTGTGTGTGTGTGTGTGTGTGTGAAGCAGTTGAGGTTGATGTTTTGCGTGCGTGCGTGTGTGCGTGGGAGTCTCATCTTGACTCACCTGCAAAGGCGCTGAGGCAGAGTTGGCTGCAAACTGCCTTTGTTTGACAAGTTTCATAACGCGACTCCCAGCGGCGCCCGGCGCTCCGCACTTGTAGCTACTTCTTCATCATAGAGAGTGTGTGTGTGTGTGTGTGTGTGTGTGTGTGTGTGTGCTTGTGTGTGCGTGTGTGCGAGCAGAATTTTGAACCCGACCAACACTGCACGTCGAGGACTTTTTTGTTGCGTTCTTCTCTGAGCATCACAGCTGCTGCTGCTGATGATGATGATGATGATGATGATGATGATGATGATGATGCAGGCTGAGTTTTTGGTAGATGTGGTGAAAAGGCAGCTTAAAAAAACAGGTAAAAAAAAAAGAAAAATGCTGCTGCAGTTGCACGCCCTCGAAATGCGACTGCTGCCCTAATTTGTTTTCTCTCCTCATTTGCATGCGCTAACATTCTGTTAGAAGATGAATGTGGGACAACAGAGTTTTTTTTTCAAAGTACTGGGAAGCGTCGGTGGCCTCCGCTGAGTTCACACCGGACTCCGCACTAGTTAACGACTTTCGAAGCCTTTTCAATCGCGGGACGCAACCTTTGAGCGAAGGCAGACGGGTTCCAGCCGGACGGCAGAAGAAATCGACTCGTGTGGATTCGTGTGTTTATTCTTCTTCACCCCGGACGCCCGGCGATGGATCACGATCCCGCCTCCTGTTCACGGCCAATCGTGCGCAGCCGACTCGGGCTGCTGTTGCATCGACGCTGAAGCGTTTTGATTTTTGTTGCATCACATTTTGAGAGCGGCTCCCGCCCGCTCCGTCGACACCTTGATTTCGTCACCATCAAAGGGCGGCCGTGGAATCAATCGCAGGCTGTTGACGGTTCTACTTTTTTTTTTTTCTCGTCTTTTTTCTTTTTCTGCGTCATCCGGGCGATTAGTGCAGAGTTTATTTTGCAAGTGTCGTGTCTTTCCCCGCTCCCGACTCTTAAAAACACAGCGTTGCTCCTCCTGCAAGGTCCTGCAGAGTCGCAGCAGATCTCAAAGTTAGGCGGTGATTTAGTGCGAGGCGAGGAGACATTAGCTGCTGCTGCTGCTGCTGCTGCTGCTGCTGCTGCTGCTGCTGCTGCCGCTGCTGCTGCGTGGACTACAGTGCAGTTGTCAGCCTGCTGGCTCGCTGCTCCACTCTGAACTTTACAGCTGAAAGGTCGCGGCAGGCTGCGGTCGCTCCATCTTCTAAGGTTTCGGGCCAACTGTTATAAACCTGTATCAGGTTGATACTGCGGGACGCTGGGACTCACAGCCACTGTTTACATCCCATACAGTCTCTGTACTGGGTCTTCAACCGTGAAAGAGATTATTTGTCCTCTAAAAACTCTAAAAAATTGTGAGTGCTGCATGTTTTGGAGAGCTCCCAGCACTCTCTGCTTGTCAGCTACCAGTGTGAATGTGCTTCTGTGCAAAAATAATTCTGTGGCTCTTTGCCCCTGACTGTGCATCTTTTGCACCCTTTTGGCCGACCCAGTCATGTGTCCGTGCAGCTGGAGCAGAGCGCACATTTACACACTGCACTCTGCCAACCTTGACTGTTTGTCACGTCACGTCATATGTGACTTAATATCATCTAACATCATGGCAATAGGTGTAAACAGTGCACGAGAAGAGATGAACACACAGAGAGAACACATGCTTAAAGAAAATACAAAAAAAACGTTATTGATTGAATGCGTTTACACAAGCAAAAGGACGAGTTGTTGTGGCTGCAGGGCCGTCGATAAATCGTTCTGTAGGTGCAACAGACATCAATCATTGATAATTAATGACGGCAGAGCCGATCAGCATTTGCTGCCGATTGGCACCACATCAATCAAAGCTGACTGGACTGGACAGCGGTTACATTTGTATCTAATTATTCTCACCTTTTCTTCAAGTAATTTAAAAAAAGGATTAGTCTTTAAAACTTGTGTACGCTCCCCCCCATTCACACACACACACACACACACACACACACACACACACACACACACACACACACACACACAGCCTGGTGCTGTAGCAAAGCTTCAGCTCCTCTGCAGAATATAAACGGGTTGCTTCACAGGCCTTTGAAGTTTATTAATTAATCCGAGAAAAATATCTCACTCTGTTTCCTCTCACCGTGTTGAGAGTTTGCTTCATGAAATCTCTTGTGTGTGTGTGCCTGTGTGTGTGTGTGTGTGTGTGTGTCTAATTGCTGAAGAACACAGATCCCGTTTCACCAGTGATACTGCAGCATTTGGCTTTTTGCACACACTCACACACGCACACACACACATGCGCGTGCACGCACCCCTCCCTCCAGTCCCTTCCAGTCATAGTTACTGCTAGCCTGCTATTAAAGGAGACTGTCTCCATGAAGGCGGGCTTATTAACGCTCTGCCCTCATTGGCTGCCTGGTCTCGTGGCGCTGAAGCGCGCCTCCTTATTGGTTTTTTCCAACACATCACCCTCACCGGCAACTCTCCTCCCTTGTCAGGTTGCTAGGTAACCAGCGGCCTCGAGTTCCCCCTCCTGTGTTGTTGTACGGCTACACTCGTCTCTGTTTGTGTGTGTGCGTGTATGCGTATGCCATGCATGTGTGTGTGTGTGGACACTGTATACTGTACACTGTATACCGCTTTGGGCAAATCAGTAGCGGAGATCGAAACCCGCAAGCTCCAAACCCAAACACGCAGCTATCAAAAGGAATCAGGACAGAGGTGAAATCTCATTTATTTTCAATCAGCTGATAGATGGCACAGATTAACCATTGCAGGTGTTTAGCAGTGTGGGCGCGCACACACACACGCACACACACACACACACACACACATATATAAATATATATATACACTACCAGTCAAAAAGTTTGGACACACCCTATGATTGTAACGTTGTTTCTTTCATTGTCATGGCTATTGACATTGCAGTTTCTCACTGAAGGCATCAAAATTATGTGTGAACAACCATGGAATTATGGAGGAGACAATAAAAGTGTAAAATAACTCAACACGTTTTTATATTTCAATTCTTCAAAATGGCCACCTTTCATAAAAAGCATATATAATGCTTGTATATTTGATGTCTTCAGTATGTATCTGTAGTGTAGAACGTTGTAAAGATAAAAAAAATATGTATGACAAGGTGAGTCCAAACTGATTATATATATATATATATATATATGTACAAAAATACACACATATACATACATGTTAAATATAGGAAGAGAGAGACAACAATATAGGACCTTTGTGACGTGATTTTGTTTGGGTAAGTCACGTCTGTTTGGTCCAACACAGTTCAGTAGGTCTAATGTGTGTGATGACTCTAACCAGCACTCTGCTGATTTAACAAGTCTTTGATTGAAATTCAATAAGAATACAGCGAGCCAGATTAAACCTCATAAATAACCCAGAGACAGACGCAGCCTCCATTCCCCCTCTCTGGCAGACCAGATGCAGCAGTCAGCTGTTTATTGATCAGTGATACAATCCAGTTTGACCCCTGGTGCATTGTGACCCGACCGGTCGTGCGGCGCTCAATACGCTCCTTTCTTGGAAGAAGTGAAACCACAGCGGCGGCGCTAGAAAGCCCACCCCCACTCCTCGCGGTGTTCTGAGGCCATCTGGTAATATCGGAGAGGTCGCGACCTCGCAGCCTGCAGGGGGGGAGAGCCGGCCATTGATCACACATTGATACCGAGTCTGATGGAGGAGAGGAGACGCACGCGAGAACCACGTTGGAAGACGGGCCAATGGCGCGCCGTTGCTAAGGCTGAGGAGGAGAAGAAGAAGAAGAAGAAGAAGCTCTGGAGTGTTAAGAGCAGAGCGTTCTCGTTTTACTGGGCCGACTCACACTCCCCACCCCCACTACCCCCCGGCCCCCCTGACGGTGTGTGTGTGTGTGCTTCCATAAAGCTCCCATTCTATTTGCATAACGCGGTGAAATCCAGGACAGAGTGGGCAGGAGCGCAGAGGTGGTGGAGGGGGAGGAGGGATGGTGGAGCGGGGTGACTTCAGGTCAAAGAACTCCTACAGTCGGTACAGGATGGTGAGGTGGGACTTTATCCCCACACGGTGAGCGAACAGTCGGGTTCGTGGTCCAGTGAGCCCAGCAGCTCCCAGTGCAGCTCCCAGTGCAGCTCCCAGTGCAGCTTCCAGTGCAGCTCCCAGTGCACCTCCCATCAGGGAGAGAGAAGGAGAGAAGACTCTTTGTCTCCAAGAGGCAGCACATGTCACTTTTTTTTCTCATCCTCACTTTTCCTGCGCCAAAGAGGTTGTCGGCTGGCAGGTCCACAAAATGTTAGTTGGTTGTTTTTTTGCATTTGCATCACACTACGTCCCTTCTTGATTTTTGCGCGTATCCAACGTTGGATAATTTCCCAAGTGGAAAAGCAGCGATGCCGCACGGAGGGACGGACGCCGAGCATGTGAACGTATGATCTCTGCTCTGATGTGAGCAGAGTTGAAGCTGAAGAAAGAGGATGAGGAGGAGGAGGAGGAAGAGGCGCTGCAGGAGCGTTAACACTTCCCCCGTCGCCACGTCGTCGTACGGCCGCGGTGAATGTAATTTAAATGCAAATGGTGCAACACTGCAGTCAAGCATCAGCCAGTCTCTGTCTCTGTCCCTCTCTCTCTCTCTCTCTCTCTCTCTCTCTCTCTCTCTCTCCCTCTCTCTCTCTCTCTCATAGTGAGAGTGTGAGTTTAACTCTAATTGCCGGGTTGCATTTAAATCCTCACTCATTCAGGGATAACAATATAATCTTCCTCCCCGAGCTCCTAAAACAGCTGTGTGTGTTGCCGTGTGTGTCTACACATCCACGTGCGTGTGAATTTAATATATTTATTTGTGTGTGTGTGTGTGTGTGTGTGTGGGAGGGTGAGTGCTGCGGCTCTGTGTTGCCATGGCGACTGTTGAACTTGAAGCTGAGCCTTCTACTGTAGTTGGAGTAGGTGCTGTTGCGTAAGGCAAAGAGTAGCACACATACACACAGACACACACATGAGGTGATGGTGATTACCCCAGTTGTTCAGGTGTGTACGTGTGTGTGTGTGTGTGTGTGTGTGTGTGTGTACATGATGAAGCAGCAGCAGCAGCATGTGGCCTGATGTCGCGCTCCATCTTCTCGGTGCATAAAAAAAGGCACTCGCGCATGACGGTGAATATTTCATTAGCTTTATTACACACAAGAACGAACAGGTTTTATGGTAAAAGCTCATTCTTACATAAGCCGATGAGGGATGGGGTTTAAAAATTAAACTCCTCAATTAAAAATTTATTATCAATGAGATGTCACTGTCAATGTAATAATATATTTTTATTTTATTTTATTAAATAAAAACAAAATCAATCAGTCCTGAATTTGGGGTTGTGGTGCAACTCTAGAGTTTTACAACAGCCACCAGTCTGCACAACTCAACTAGCCCCTATTTACTGATTGGTTGGTTGCACTTGACCCATCTTGACCCTCAGCACTCACACCTCAGCACTTCCTGTCATCTCTTCTTTCTGTATGTCTCATGCTTTTTTTGTGTGTGTCCTGGTCAACTACCATCAAGCCATTGCAATGACAATCAGACATAGAATGTACAGTTTAGGTTTAGTCTATTTTATTGCATCTCTTCCAATGTGAACGAGGCAGAGTGCTGGTTATATATATATATATGTATATATATATATATATATATATATATACATATATATACACATACATATATACTCACATATATGACCCAGTCGGCCTGGGACGTCTCCTGCAGGGGGTAAAAAATAGCGACAGACGGAGTTAGTGTCAGTGTCATTGATGCCGCGTGTCTATTAAGGGCTCCTCCGCGTGGGAGTAAATGTGACGGAGGATAAAGATGAGTGAGTAAAAGTCGTTGGAGGCTGCATAATAATACGGCAGTCGGTCCTGCAGGCCGCCAGTCGCGGCTGCAGCCGCACTTTCCCGTTGATCCGACTGATTTCAACAATGAAACGCACTAATTTCAAAAATGCACTTTTTCCATGTTTACTTGCACGACAAAAAAAAAACGAGAAGGAAGAATGTTTAGCATCTTCTTAGTTCAGAGTAGTCGATGTTTCCTCAGTATTTGCACACGCTGACGATCACTGGTGCATCTTAGCTCATGCACACAGGCACAATAACCGAATGTGTGTGTGCTGCAACATCTTCTCATTTGTGTTGCAATGTTTGGACTAAAGGATAGACTGTCGGGAGAATCATTATGTTCACAGTGAGGCTTCACGTGGAGGCCAATTATCACCTTTTGCCCTACAAGCAATCACACACACACACACTTTCCACACATTTGCACGTAGCTTCTTTGCTGAAAGGCCTCAGGAGGGAGCTCCACTACGAGCGGCCAACGGTTAATTGTGCACTAAAAGCCTGGATGGCAGAAGGTGCAGCCTGCGCAAACAGAGCTGCACAAGGCCTCCATGTTCTCACACGTCCCTTTAACAGAAAGAAAAAAAAATCAAGCTCGGCAGTAACTGGCACCGTCAGTAGGCGCCTGGTAACCGCGGAGACAATGAGCCCTTTCACTGGAGTCCAAGTGGTGAACGTGTGTGGACGTCGTCCCCCATTGGTGCAAACCGCCTGCAGGGAGGCAGCAGAATCAATATGCTATCGCACATGTTTCATCCAAAGGGTTGCAGCTGAAATGACACCCGTCGGTGCCCAGAATGTAGAGGTAAAACAATGTGATTGGCTTGTGTAAAGCATCATTTGCACCGCTAATTATACTTGTAGCGTACTGACACGTAAAAATAGGTGGGATGAAACAATTAGCTTCACAAAAATGTTGTGTAAACTTGACCAAACTGGTTTGGAACTCTGTATTTGGTTGAGCGTGTCGCTGTCTTGTGACTTTGCTTTAGGTGCTCGTGAAGAATCTGGAATCATTGTTTGGTCCCGTTCCACTGATGTGGAGCTGTAGACTTTTTTTTTTAAATAAAGGCACAAGTGCCAGCTTGAACACACTCCACTCCCTCCATTGTGTAATAATCACGATAGCATAATGTACACATGTGCTTCAGGCTGTTTTCATGATGAACCCATTGCTTTCAGAGTGTTTGATGGCACACCGCAGTGTTTTCTGCTCCTTCTGTGGAGCCGCTTCCTGGATGGCAGCGTTGCCATCTGTCTGAGGCTCATGACGATGCTGATGATAATCTGTCACTTTCGCAGATATTATCTCACCATTATCCAGTCTGAGAGCCTTTTCAGAGGCCTGTCCCTTCAAACAAATTCAGCTTTAAATGTTGCAAATTAAAGGGAGAACCTGCAGCTCTCTCATCTCAACCATCAAATCTCTCTTTGACTATAGTGAAATCTTTAAAGTCATAGTTTGTAGGGTTTTGTTTTTTATACTATTTTATAGTTTGGCAGATTAAAATGTATTTTCCAACTACAATTTTTTCCCCCACCTGTCACATAAGACATCCAAGCAGTATCAAACCCACGGAGGAGAGCGGCCTTTTAAATAAAGCTACGTTCATCTTCATATTTTACTGACAAATGCATATTTGTTCTTTTAGGTATTGAAGATCAATCTGATTGGACACAGAAAAAGGATCTTGGCATCGTTGGGGGATCGACTACACGAAGACACTCCTCAAAAACCTCCGCGGGCCATCTCCCTCAGAGTGAGTGAACATTTATTAGCGCGAAGCGTGAGGAAGGCCTCGGGCAGACACCTGCCCAGAGCTCACTGGGAGACACAAAATGGCCGAGCGAGCCAATGCACTCCCTCCCCTGCAGCTTGTCCAGGTCACTAATGGCCAGGAAGTGTTTGTTCCACCAGTGCTGCTGATAAGAAGCCTCTTGCTCTTTGTTCCATTGAGCCAAATAGATATTTTCTGCCTCTGAAATTAGACTGACTGACAAGTTTGTGCATGTTACAGTACACTTCTTTAACAAACACAGCAGCAAAATCATTGACAACACAATTACCAGCTCAGTGGTCTAGTGGAACCAGCTCAGTCTCTAATGGTAGCGAGCGCCCTGTCTGGTAGGTTGTGGGTTAAAATGGTCCCCATTGCCTCCCTGCTCGGCACTCAGTTTTTGAGGTTGGAATTGGGGCCGCGGGGGGGATTCACCCAATGATTCCTGGGCGCGGCACCGCTGCAGCTCACCACTTCCTCAGGGGATGATGGGTCAAATGCGGAGGACAAATTTCGCATCCTTCAGGATGTGACAATCACTTGGACTTTGACTTTAAAACTAGCTGTGTTTCCATTACCTCTAGAGTTGCACAAAACCTAAACATGGCAATAAGAAACTGCTCATGGAAACACCTAAACTTGGAAAAACCTCTCAAATATCGCTAAAAGGTTTGTAAGCTCTCATGAGGTGGTTTTTCCAGGCATATTGATACATAGAGGTCTTTTGCAAAAGTGTCATGGAAACACCCGTAAATCTTGCGGGACAGGATTTTACGAGAATTACGGTTCATGCGCTTCGCTACCATTTAGTGGAAACACCTGCAAATCACAATTTTACTTTGTTGAAATTTTAGAAATATCGCTTTTAATTTTGCGAAAAACTGGAGTGGAAACGCAGCTAATGACAATACCAATGGAAACTAGTGAGCCTTCGTCTTAAAAAGAACCGCCTGTTACTTGCATGAGTGGCTCAACACCGTCCTCACAATCCCTCGCCTCCGCCCCAGGAGCCCGGCGGAAACCACACACCCCCCCAGCTCAGCCCGTCGGTGGGCCAGGCAGCGTACACGGCGGGGGTCCCGGGAGGATCTCTGGACGTGCAGCACCTCATCATGCAGGCGGACGCGCGGCGCCGACAGCGCAGCAATGACAACTACTTTGAGGACGTGCCGCGATCCAAGTTGGAGCGACAGATGGCCCAAGTCAGCATGGTGAGGAAGGGAACTGGGGAGGGCTGGAGTGGAGTGGAGTGGATGGAAGTATGAATGGAGGTAGGGAAGGTGTGATCAGGCACGCGCCCAAGTATTTGCGTCCAATCTGTGTTTCGTTGCCGTGACAGTGAGTGTGACGGGCGTTTACCATAAAACTTCAGAATTACATCAAGATGCGTACTGCAGTTTGTCTTTTACTATGAAGAGTTATAAATGTAATGAGACTGCCTAAAGTGTTTGCTGTGCTATAATCTAATTTATACAGTACAAAAAGAGGTGGACATAAGTTGTTTGCAAAGCTAAATTGCAACGTTTTTCTTCATTGGGTACCATATGTCATGCTTTAATACACAAAACCATAAATATCAAATGTCTTTATATCTTTTGGTCCATTTGTGCATCAGATCATTCTGCATGACTGACTTCATCAGTCATTATTTGTTCAAGAGAAGAAGTACTGGAGTAGGATGATCCTGTCTGTCCTTTTTAAATAATGTCTGGCACTTTTGCTTGAGAACATAAGAAACTGGAATTAAACAGAATTGCACTGCAGCTAAGTGTATATCATACAAGAACTCTATTTTTACTTCAATTAAAAATTTCATACACACATTTTCACGGTATGAACTTAATGTGTAGGGTGAAAGAGTCACGTGCAGGCCCTCATGTCACGACCACTCCTGCACTATCCTACCCGCATCCTAATTGTGTGATTGGTTGTTGTTGCAGGCAGGCGAGTGGTGTGAGCCCATCACACTGCGTCCACCCAACGAAGCCACCTCTTCGACTCCAGTGCAGTACTGGCAGCATCACCCCGAGAAGCTCATCTTTCAGTCTTGTGACTATGAAGCCTACGTGAGTCGTCACATTTCAAGATTATTTATTGTCATTATGTGCACATAACAAAATTACATTTGAGGGCGTTCTCTGCTAAAACTCTCAGAAAGAAACAAAAATAAGAAAAATTATATTTCAACTGTGTGGAGTTTCAGGCTGGATGATTGATGGAGGCAGGGCGAATCCTCCCACTGATGTGAAAATCCTGCTATTGTAAAGACTTTGAGGTTATAGATATTGACCAAAAGTTCATGTTCTGAATTTAATGTGATTACTTCATTGCTGCATAGAAAGGAAATGGGCAAAAAAAAAAGTTGCTTTATTGCAAGTCCTGTTCAAGAAAAGACATACTTTCTAGTCCTGCTCTAGAAAAGGATGCTTTCCAAGTCCCACTGTAGAAAAAATGGCCATTGAAAAGAAAAAAGAAAGGTGGCCAAAAAAGTTGCCTTTTGGCAAGTCCAGGTCTAGAAAAGAATGCTTTCCAACAAGTCATGCCCGAGAAAAACCTTTTTTTTTTTCTAGAGCACAGCTTGTTGGAAAGCTTCTTTTCTAGCACAGAACTTGGCTAAAAGCAACCTTTCCCACTTATAATATAAAAGAAGAAGATAGGTGACTTAAAGCATTTTTTCTCTAGAGCAGGACATGCTTACTAGTAAGCAAGCTATTTTATTTAACTTATTGCAACTTTAGGATACAGCCATAACTAAAAGGCTGCAGGCTGCTTGACTCTTTTTATTCTTTTTCTCTCCTTTTTCCCAGTACCTGGGCTCCATGCTGGTGAAGGAGCTGAGAGGAACAGAGTCCACGCAAGACGCTTGTGCCAAAATGAGGGTAAAGCGCATCACAACACACCTTCACTTCCACTCCTGATGTTAAAGCGTAAACCTTGGATTATAGCTTGAATAAAGCTTGGCCACAGTGGGGCAAGTTGCTTCAAAACATCAATGCACTTGGTTTCACTAAGTGCTTCTGAATGTCTGCCGTAAAACTGGGACACGGTCTCCAAGAGCCCTCACACTTGCCTGAACTTGTACACATTTATAAAATATCATGGCTATGGATTAAGTGTCTGGAGGGATTTATTTTTAATAACTTGGGCTCAGTGGCTCCGTGACACCCAGCGCCATTCTTTACTTCAAATCACCTCACGCGTTCCGTCTCCTCTGCCTGCTGTTATCTGTCCTCCCGCTATCGTGTCTTTGCTCATGGCTCGTCTCGCATTTTAGAGAGACACCGACTCGCCCTGCCTTACTTCCTGCCTTACTTCCTTTCTCACCCCTCGCTGAGCTGCTGCCTCACCGTGAAGATGGATTTTAATATTAATGAGCCGAGCTTTCTCCACCTCGTCCTCTTTTCTTCTACCTATTCATTTTGACACATCAGAGGGCAAATGTTTCCCATCCCTCCACCTCTTCAGCTCCACTCGCCTCCCTGACTTTGACACACCTCACTTGCGAGCCAGCATTATAATTAAGTGCAATAAAAAGGCACATTGACTCATTCTGCCTCTGCTACCTTCCTCCCTTCATCCACTCAACGGCGCCTCCAGCATCCCTCCTTTCATCCGTCCCGCCACTATTCCACTCTGGATTTTTAAATCCTGACTTCAGAGCCCGCAGCTTAAATTCTGCCACTAAACCCATACGATGTTTGCCAGCCATTTTTTATTTATTTATTTATTTGAAGTTCTACCTCAATCTGACAAGTGTGAGCCACGGCAGCAACCTGCTGTTAGCCATGAAGAAGTGGGGGAAAATGTGTTAGTTGGATGAGGAGACAGTTACAAAAAAAAGAAATGGATGCTGGGAACTGAAATGTACTGCAGAGGTGGAGCTGTGGAAAAAAAAATCCACACTCACTGTAATTTATTCAAATATATGACAGTTTCTTGGCAGGCACATCGGCAGCTGGGGTCCCTCAGATGGCTGTAAATCACACGCTTCTCTCCTTGTAAATTGCTACACAATGAGTTTTTAAAGGCAGGATTGGTGTTAACATGAAAAATGTGTCCAAGGAGAGAAGAAGAGGCACCTTCTAGGTGCGGAGATGCAGTGGACTGAGCCAGACGCAGTTCATTTTATTAGGCTCTTCACAGCTTCCAACCTTTCCATGTGATCACACTGTGGATTGTTGAAAAGCAGGACAAGTCAACTTTGAAAAGCTTGATCACTTTATGGTTTGGCTGTTAATCTAGGCTGTGCTTCCCCTCACACGACTTGTAGCGTAACCGATGTGAAAAGTTTAATTTCTATTCCAAGTGCGACCAATTCTGTTCTTGTTAATGTACATGGAACTCCTCTGATGTTGCTGACACCTCTCGTCTTATTCTAAGAAGTCGACGGAACAGATGAAGAAAGTGCCAACCATCGTACTCTCAGTGTCCTACAAAGGTGTCAAGTTCATCGACGCCACTAACAAGGCAAGTCCCCGTGGCCGCTCTCTCCAATAACACACAAGGTCGAGCTGTGAGCCAGCCTCAAAAAACAAAAACAAACCCCTGCAGAGAAGGCTGGTTTGACTGAAAAATCAATACACAAACAAAACACAATCACGCAGTTATGGGTGAAGGAGAACGTCAATAATACCCCCCCCCCCTCCCCACCCCCCCCCAACCTCCCACCCCCCCAAAATAAAACAGTGTGCAGAAAACATTACAAAGAACATTTGAGCAAATTTTAACAAGATAATAATTAGACTGATTATCAATGTCTGCCGCATCCAGAGTGACATTTAAGTGAAGGTTTCGAGACCACAAAATGATTTAATGAGTACGTGTGAATCTGTCTCCCTGGACGTCGCACTATCAGAAAGGCGACAGTTAAACACCCTGCTGAGACGTATAAATGCATAAAAACACGGCACTATTTAAGGGCTGCACCTTCAGTTTGTGCTTGCCTGCGACACGCAGCAGCTGCACAGACAGAGAGGAGAGCTAATAAACACGCTTGTAAAAAACATCATCTGATAAGCCTGTGGCTGAGACGCCGACAGTGTAAACCACCTTGCTCAAAGTGGGACACGCTTAAGAAACACTTGAAGGATAATTACAAGCTGCTGACTTGCAAAAACATCAACAACAATAATAAAGTTATGCACAAATCAGCACTCGCACGGGGCGGAAAGCTGCATAATCTGCATATAATCTGAATATTTTTTACTTCACTGCTTGTCCTCAGGCAGTAAAAAAAAAAAAACTGTCGTAGACGTCTCGGTGTTCAGACGCGTCACTCACCTGACACGCCTGCTGCTGCGAGGTACAAAATGCTGAATAAGACCCACAAACAGTTTGCTAAAACACCGTCAGTCAGATGTTTCTAAGCGTATTGATGTAGCACAGACAGGTGTCTTGTATCTCTTTCAGCGCAGCCACATTGTAGATAACGAAAAAATAACACTGACACCGTTGAAATAAAATATTATTTTAGCTTCTGCAAAAACTTTCTCCTGCGGCTTTGATATTGTCAAACCCGCAGCTCAGAGATGTGCTTTAATTAACGCAATGTGATGTGTGAGAGTTCCCCTGCGTCGCTACCAGAGGACAGATTTAGACTCTGAGGCACCACAAAACCTGCTCAAATCAGAAATTGCTCCGCAGTGATTATAGTTTTGCGGTGTGTGTGTGTGTGTGTGTGTGTGTGTGTGTGTGTGTGTGTGTGTGTGTGTGTGTGTGTGGCGCGCAGCATAATAAATCAGATTTGTTTTTTTCTCCGCGAGGCGCCTCGCCGAAAATAATGAGCAGAACCTTCGTCTGCACCTCTTTACCCGGCCGCCTCGGTCCTCCCCCTCCCTAATTGACTCCTCCCTCCGTCCCTGCAGAACATCATCGCGGAACACGAGATCCGGAACATCTCGTGTGCGGCTCAGGATCCCGAGGACCTGTCGACGTTTGCCTACATCACCAAAGATCTCAAGTCCAGTCACCACTACTGCCACGTCTTCACCGCTTTCGACGTGGTCAGTGCCTTGAAAAAGAAATGCATGTTATATATTAATGGGTGTTTATATGTTATGTATTTATATGGATATCTGTGTAGCAATATTTGGCAATATTTTGCTACAAACTGAAGAAAAGGTGAAAAGGAAACGAAAAAGCTTTTGACTTATTTTTCAAACGATGTGCAGGCTTTCGTTATGCGTTATTTATTTATTTATTCTTTCTTTCTTTCGTTTCAAAATAAATTGGCTTCAAAACTCTTCTTCCCACCCTCTTGTCAGAACTTGGCCTATGAAATCATCCTGACCCTGGGCCAGGCCTTCGAGGTGGCCTACCAGCTGGCGCTCCAAGCCAGGAAGAGCGGCCACGGATCGTCGACGCTGCCCGAGAGCTTCGACAGCAAACCCAGCAAACCCGTCCCCAAGCCTCGCATCAACATCCGCAAAACTGTAAGCAGCGCCGGTGCACGGCCGCGGCAACGCTCCAGGGGGGGAAATCCAACTTCACACCGCTTTGTGACCGTAGTTGCGTTTCCATCAGCCCTTGAATTGAGCAAAACCTAAATATAGCAATAAAGAACTGGTGATGGAAACGCCTGAACTTTGAAAAACCTCTCAAATATGGCTAAACGGTTTTGACGCCCTCATGAGGTGGTTTGTCAGACGTATCAGTATGGAGGCACGTCACAAAAGTGTCATTGACACGTCAGCGGACATGACGTATGCGGTCACGTGACCATTTCACTTCAAGTGAAAATGGCGCGTTATGTTTGGACGGAGGAGGAGACTCTAGTAACTGTACTGTACTGTAAAATTTAAATAACGCTTTTATTTTGCGAAAAACTGTAACGGAAACGCAGCTACTGATGCGACAAAAGTGCTTTTTCAAGTCTCCAGACTGAATCTTTTCTGACTGTTGCAGTTCTCCGAAACTCCACTTTCTTCACTTGCTCCAAACCCACCCAGCGTTCCATCAGTTGTCCCATTTCCCCTGGAACCCGTCCAGGACTTCCATCCCTCCGCCCCGATTCACCCTCTCCATCTCTCATCCCCGCTCAACTTCTCGTTATCGGCCCTCAGTTTGGGGCCGCTGGGATAATCCCGGCGGTGCTTGTGCGCTTGCTTGCGTGCGCGGCCGCAGAGGTGTCGCTGGATATTTGATCCGCGAAGCATTTGTCGGGGGTTCGGTCCTCTGGCGCGGCGCGCTGATTGATGAGGCCCGTTTGCCCGCAGTCCTGGGGGAGACTCGCTTGGCCTCCATGTTGTTGTTGTGTGAGTCTAGCGTGTTTTGCGGGTAAGAAGATAAGAGAATTCCCACACAGTGCAGCCGGTGCAGCATCGACAATTCATTTAGTAACATTTCGGTCCATGAGCTGCTCGTCAAACAGGCTGCAGCGTGCAGGTCTCGCTGAGTCCTGGACTGAGCCGCGGTGCGTTCAGTGTGTGGGCCAATTCTAACCGAGTAAACGACGTGGTACTGTCGAACTTTATAGAAACTTTATTGTCATTGACATGGTCGACAACGAGTGATCTTCAAATAGTTTGCCACAGATTATTTGTTTTTTGAAAAATAACAAACAAGTTATTAAAATAAATAAAATAATAATAGTAAAAAAAATCATTTTTTTCCTTCCTTTTTTAATCCGAAATGTAATAGGAGGAAGCAGAGCTATCTAGTCCTTTCCTAATGTACATATATGTAACATATATTGCAATTACAAATTCTAAAAAATGTAACACTCAGCAGTTGTCACATTCGCCTTCTCTTGTATACCTTGAAAAAAAATACATATTTTTTGCACATTTTTTTTAAATTGGTCTACATTTATATTATATTTTCTTTGAGACCATTACACAACGCCACACCACAAATTGAAATACACATACTTTTCATATTTGTACGAGCATAATGCTGTTTGATGTTTATGTTCATCCACTGCACTGCAAAGTATCACCTGACAGTACAGGAACACTGTGAGCTACTCAGTCGATGCCCTACTTAGGAATAACAACACAGGGGGGAAACGTTGTATTTTATAATTTTCTTACCAAGATGTTGAATTATAGTTAAAATGGAAATGACCTGTTGAACATCTTCTCAGAGAATCCCAGCCAGCCGACTCAAACTTAGACAGAAAACAATGAAGTCAAAAGATTATTTACTTTGTTTATTTGCCAAATGACTGACATTAACATTTTAGTAGTAAACAAGTTTAATCATTTTAAGATTTCAACAACATTTGAAAGACTACATGACACCATTCAATATTGACAGCACATCGCTGACTCTGCCAAGCAGCTCTTTTCATTTTCAGCTAAAACCTGTTTTGCTGTTCTGAGTTTTCCACCCCTGGTTTGTGTTACATCCCCCACAGTTGGACCCACGGCTTTTCTTTTGTTCCTCACCACACACGTTCGCGCCACCAAGTCTGTTTCGACCCCGCAGACTGCCGTTAGAACTTTAAAATAGTCACGCCAACCTACTTTGCACTTTCTACCTCGCTACACTGACACATGGCGGCACTTGCGTGTCTGAAGGGGCTCGTATTGTGTTACAGCGACGGCCGCTGCGTCATTTACATGCTGTGGCGGCGAGAGAGAGAGAGAGAGTGAGAGAGAGAGAGAGAGAGAGAGAGAGAGAGAGAGAGAGAGAGAGAGAAGAAAAGCAGATGGGCGGGACGGTGCCATGTTCCAAAGTTAGGCCGAGACGTGAGGAAAGATGGAGTAAAAGAGATGAGGACTGAAACACCCGGCAGCATTTGTCTTTGCCCTCCTCCCAGAGTTGCGGATGACGGCACTCGTGCAGTGACGTGAACTTCTTATTTCTGCCCCCTGTTGTCTTTCATCCATTTGTCCGCCTCGCGTGTGTGCGTGTGACACAGTGAGTGGCAGGCTGCACTTAATATTCTGGCCACCTGCCATCCTGCAGCACCTCTCGAGCTCTCCGCACAAGCCCTAAAAAACCCCAGCATTGCTTTGTCCTTTTCCGAGATCGAGACAAAGTCAAGAGACTAGGACGAGACCAAGACTTTATATATCAAAGACAAATAACAACAAAAAAGGAAAAAAATGACGAATATCTTTTTTTAAATTCACGTTTGCTTCTAAATGGAACAGGAAAATAAATGACCTAGGAATAAGCGGCGGTGTCACAAACAGAGCGTAAAACGGCAGCAGCTGGATTCTTTTCCATTATTATCTGTCATCGCAGTGTTGGCTGAGTCTTGACCGGTCTTGATCAAAAACCCTGAGTGCGCCCATCGAGACAAGACCGATTAGAAGTGCCTTTCGAGACGAGAACGAGACCCTTAGAAAGTGGTCTTGGTACCAAGACCAATCTGGAGGACTGCAACACGAGCGTGTCAGGTGGATCGTCGGCCAGTTTGAGCGACTTGCGTGTGTGAGTGCAGGCGTTTCTAATCGGAACATTTGAAAAGATGATAAATGGAAAGCATTGTTTTTGAAGTGGGCTGCGCTTTATACTTCATAAAATGTACTGGCACACTTTATAAACGTACCGAGGCCGAGTCTCGCAGTAGCTTGGCTGTGTTGCAGTGACGTCGCCCCACCGCCACCGAACACCACTTTGACAAAGTCTGCACAAACTCTGCCCCCTGTAGGTCATCATGCCCCCCTCCAGCCGCTGGTCACTGGGCCACATTTACACCCCCCACCGGCCTCCTCTCCACCCTCCTCTTCCTCCCCCTCGACTCTTCCACCTCCCCCACAGAGCTCAGTCACAAGTCTCGCACACTTTTCCTCCTGACTCCTCTTTTAGTCGTGGAGAGGCGCTGCCACTGCCGTGCGTAAGTCTTTCCCATTTCACTCCGCCGCCATCACCTCAGTGACCCATTGCATCCTTGTTTGTTTTGCAGTGAGAGTGTCTCAGCTAATAGCGCCATTGTCATTAATTATTAGTATTAATTCCGACAGTTGGAGCGTCAGCCACCAAACGGTAGATACAATCCTCAGGTTTGCTGCAGAAAAAGAATGTTGTGGTCAACAGCTGGTAGGTTGGTGAGACTGGTAGGTTGGGGGTTAAGATGGTCCCCATTGCCTCCCTGCTCGGCACTCAGTTTCCGAGGTTGGAATTGGGGGGTAGATCACCCAATGATTCCTGGGCGCGGCACGACCACGTCCTCAGGGGATGATGGGTCAAATGCGGAGGACAAATTTCACATCCTTCAGGATGTGACAATCACTTGGACTTTGACTTTAAAACTAGCTGTGTTTCCAATACCCCTAAAATTGCACAAAACCTAAATATCGCAACAAGAAGCTGGTGATGGAAACACCTAAACTTTGACGCTCTCGTGAGGAGGTTTTTCAGATGTATCGACAGAGAGGTATGTCGCAAAAGTGTCATGGAAACACCTTTTCGCATTTACACGGCAGCAGATGTGATGAACGGGGTCATGTGACCAGATCACTTCCAGTGAAAATGCCATGTTATGTTTGGATGGAGGAGGAGATGAAATATTTTTTTACAAAGTAATCAAAGAGAAAAATGTAACAACCATTCTTGACCGCAAACGTAAACAAACAAAAGCAAACTTAATTCTCGTAAAACATCTTGTCCCGCGAGATTTTACATAAATTACCGCTTATGCGCTTCACACCATTCAAATGGGAAACACCTGCAAATCGCAATTGTAACTTTGTCGAAATTTTAGAAATATTGCTTTTATTTTGCAAAAAAAACTGTAATGGAAACACAGCTAGTGACGATGAAAATCTGAGGTACCGTCGTGTAACAAAAATGTCTCATGCAATCAAAACACTGTGGATGTAGATGAAACTCAAAGATGCCAATAGTTATTAGGAAAGAAAAATAACCTCGTCACGACAAGTTTCACTCAGCAGGGGGCGAGGGTGAAGTCGGGGCTCATGAAAAGAGACCTAATCATTTAATAGTGCAGCATTGCATGGTTTAGACTGGGCCACAAACACATGGATGCTGCGTTTGGAGCGTGGCTGTCCCTGCTCGCACAGCGGAAATGAAATTATTGGCAAGTGTCAGTTAATCCAGACCTCGTGAACCCCACGGCTTTATGGGTGGATGAAAACATTCGGACACACGGATCTCGGCGAGGCTCTGGAATGGTTACTTTGACAAGCATGTTTACCCCACCCCACCCCCCCCCCTCCTTTTTATGAGATTGAAAGTGTGTTTGACCCTAATCCTGTAAAGCACATAACAAGATGAAAAGGTCTTGCTGGGGCAGTGTTAGAGGATCGAGAAGTGGATTAATAATAAGTTTGAGCCGCGGTTGCCGGGGCAGTGTGTTGGAGGAAGATAAGAGGAAGGAGATCAGCAGCTTCTGCTGCATGAGAAGTTCTTTGCTTTCACGACACATTCAAGTTTTATTGGGGTTGAATTTATTTTACTGTATATGAATCGGTTTTAAAAGAAGCGCGACGGAGAGAGTGATTTGGTCTTGGAGTCAAACAAGAACTGCTGCCAGACTTTACAGGAAGTGATCCGATGTGAGAACATTTGGATTTAAATTTAAATATGCGGGGGAAAAGTCAGCGGTGTCTGTTCGGGTTCCAGTCTGTGTCGTAACTCCCCTCTAATATCTGACTAATGAATGTGTTCCTATTGCATTACTCTGAAAGCTGCACATCTTTGATTCAGAAGGACAGTTTTACTAACCAATGTCTTTTTTCCCCCCTGCAATTTTAAAGTTTGATATATTGATCTTATACCTGCAATTTTAACCATTGTGTTTGAATTTTTATTCCAGTCCTGGCATTATTTATTTGCTTGATCCTCGTTCAATTGACAAAACAATCCAAAGTTTTGCACGTCGGATGCATTTTCTCAACGCATAAACAATTTATCAAGATGCACTACCAGTCAAAAGTTTGGACATGCCTGTTTCTTCTTTATCTGTACTTCTTTCTACACTGTAGATGCAGACTGACATCAGATATATGACCAAGATATGTGGATTGATGTGGCAAAAGAAAAAAAAGTTAAATACCTAAATATGTTATGTTCTATATATTTGATCTGAAGGGTGGCTATTCTAGATCATCTAAAATTAGGGCTGTCAGCATTAATTGCGATTAGTTAAATACAATCCATAACATCAAACGTCAGCCTTTTTGTCCCTTTTACTAACCCGTAGTCCGCCCACCTGGCCTATTATGGGCTTAAAACTGCCTTGAAATGCAAAATAACAGAATTTTACACATGCAATTCAAACCGCGATTAATCGCAGTTAACTATGAAGATTCTGCAATTAATTTTGGTTCATGTGTTGATTCATAGTTTTGATGCCTTGAGTGACAATCTACAATGTAAATAGTCATCAGAATGAACGAAAAACCATTAAATCAGAAGCACGTGTCCAAACCTTTGACTGGTAGTGTACATCTTCAATCTGAACTTCAGCTGAACACTAAACTCACTGCGTCGCTGACTTTGAATCCCTCCTGCTTCTTTCAGATGGAGCAGCCGTCCATGGATCAGAAGGGCCACGCTAACGTGCCGTGGATTGTGGAGCCGGGTCAGGAGGCCAAGAGAGGAGTCAACACCAAGTACGAGACCACTATTTTCTAACATCCACCCCCGCCATGTCCACTCCTGTGTGTGTTGTGTGCCTTTCAGAGGGTTGCCCTGTGCTGGGGCCCCGCCCGGAAGTTGGGCACGAGCGACGCACGCCGCCGTTGTGTCACCTCACCGGCTGAAATATCAAAAAGATTTAAAAGAAAGAAAAGAACAAAAAAGAAAATCGACGAACAAAAAAAAAAAACAACTAACTAAAGGCCCCGCCCCCGACCCCTTTCCCCGCCTTCCCCGTTAGCTGAGCCTGCCCACTTGCATGATGACGTTTGGCGCTGCACTATCTCTCTCTCTCTCTCTCTCTTTTGTTTCTGCTCCCCCCTCTCTGGCCTGGGCCCCATCATCCTGCCTGCAGGGCTGGCGCATGACTTTGAACCCAGGGCTATGGTGCACTTCTCTGTCTCCACCTGTAGGGGGAAACCTTTTTTTTTTCTCCTTTCTTTTTTTTTTGAAACGTCCTGTTTGTCGGTTACTTAGCGGTCATCTAGTCGGTTGTTCTCTTTCCAGTTTGTTTGTGTATCTATTTTTCTTTCCTTCCTGTTGATGGGCACGACCGTTTGGCTTCGTCTCTCTCTCCTTGATTTCCCTCCTGACTGCCTCCGTTCCCTCGTCCCAAAAACATTTCAGCCCTCTTTTCGCTGTGTGAAACAGCGAGAGCCGTTCGCCAGAACGCCCCTGAGGCGCCGCCACAGTGTTTTAGCTGTCGGCGGAGCACAGGTCGAGAGCTGACAAACGAGGGATGTTGTCAGGAAGTGACAACCGGAGGGAAAGTTCAGATTTATGTTATTTCATTCTATCATTATTATTTCAATCAAGAGCTGAATTACAGGAGAGGTGATGTAGCACAGTCCTTCGCCGACTCAAACTGGTTCATCCCGCAGGCTACTAGAATGTATTTCAACTTTCTATTAAATTATTTTTTTGAGAAAACTAATAAGCTTGTGAATTTCTTTGACATACTTTAAAACTTGACCTGTGCTATCGAAGACGTAGGAGATTCTGTTGTTTTTAAAGCGGCCTTTTTTTCCAGCTCGTGTGTTCGGAAGTCATTGAAGCACATGTAATTTCTTTTACTTTTTCTAACCCAGATGGTTAAAACCAATTTTATTTTAACTTTTTTTTGTTGGGGGAGGGGGCGGGGGAGAGAAAGTACGTGAAGGTTTAAAAGGCATGTGGCTTGTCTGACGCATGGTGGCCATCTTTTGGATTTGCTGAGCAGGGAGAGGGTGGGGGGGCCGCTGAGGAGCTCTCTCGATAAGTGATGTCATCTCATTTGCAGGGCAATGCCGGACGCTCATGTCTATTACTGTGGAATGCAAAGAATGTAGCCAGCCCTAAATACGGACCTTGTCACACACACAAAATGCAAAATGGACAGCAAAAAGGACTCCAAACAGGGATGCTACGAAAACAGTGTTTAAGGTTGACTACAAAAATGAAAAAAAAAAATAATAATCTTTCAACACGCTCAACACGGTGAACGCTCGACAGACATTTGAAATCCACAGACGCGAAACAAGACTGCAACTCGACAGATCTCGGTCTGCACTGAATGTACACTTAGTTTGAAAGCAGCCTCAACTTTCTGCAAACCACATCGAGATGAGTTGGGTGGTTTTTTGGGTTTTTTTTAAGGTGCCTGGGACTGGGAAGCAGGACCTTTGAACTTTTGGGACAGTCGCAGGGCAACAGAGGACGGTTTCGAAAATAGGCATGAGGTTTGAGGACATCTCTCTCTCTCTCTCTCTCTCTTTCTTTCTCTCCCTGTGTTTTTTTTTTTTTTTTTTACACATTTTCTTTTCTTTAAGTCAGATAATAATACAGAGATATATATGCACAAGCGTGTGTAAATGTGATTGGACTAACGTGCAACAATGCTCGAGACGCAGCAGGTGCGTCTCGTCGTCACGGGTGAAACCTTATGTGAACGAAAAAGCGCATCTGGTGTTGCGGTGGGGGAGGGGTGAAATGAAAGTATTCTATTGGTATTGCCCGACATTTTAATGTTTAATATGAGAGTATTATATTACCATGATGATAATGAATATTCTTGTGCAATTCTTGTCTACTGTTGTCTTAATGTTACATTATTTTTCTATGATTACGAGATTGAAAACTGCGCTTGAGAATGATGGCCATGCTTAAAAACAGTAATAACGGAAAGTTGACCATCATCACAGCGGCGGTGGCGGCGGCGGGAGTGAATGTTGCCGGTGGCTCGCTAACTCTTGTCAGGTCCAATCCTCCACCATCTCTCACGGGGCTCTACTCTTACCTAGCAGATGTACTATTTTAAAACGCAGTATTACTGTATTATTTGGATAAGACGCTATCCAACAATAAAAAAAATGTACATAGATATTTTGCCAACTCATTGTTCATATGTGTAATGTAAAGGATTCAAAGTAAAAAAAAAAAAAAAAAAGGACTTGCAGTACATGGCACTGGAAACAAGGTACCCGAAATAAAGGTTGGCTTTAAACCATGGCTAGATTGCAGAGGTTGTATTTTGAGTGAAACCTGAAGAACAGTATATTTGGTGACATCACTGCTGACCAACTTATGTACATAGGCTTGGGCTTCCAGCACACTGATTTTTTGTAATTTTGGCCATTATTTATATCCTTGTAAAGCACATGAAATAAAATATGACTTGTAAAAGCATAATTTATCCTCGCAATAAAGCTGTCATGAGTTATTTCCTTGTTTTTCCCCCTAAACATTTATTGTACAAATGATTTTGACTGCAAGTGTTTTAGGCTGAATGTTACAACTACGTTATGTTGTTTCTTATTCAATATTCAAGTGTGTAAATTTGAGGTTAGGATGTTAAACTCTTAAATTAACCACAAATCTTACCATATACCATTTTCTATATGCTTAGTTTGTATATACAGTTTATTACTTTTAATATATAGTATAATGTATAGTTGTAAATAATAATTTTCCTTTTATAAGTCTGTATTTATTGCTTGCTTATTGCACCACACTGCCGCGAAAGATGCTGCTAAATTGTTTCTCATCTTCCCTGTAAAGATTCTATTGCTCAGGTTAAAAAAAAAAAAACTCCTGTTATTTTTTTTTATCCATCAATAATTACATAATAAATAATTTAAAAGTGGATCCTGCAAAACGTCATGTACACCACACGAATGAAGCCAACCAGTATAAAACGTACTTACCTTTTCTGTCACGTCCTGGTGGTGACGATCAATAATTCCCCCCCCCCCCCCCCCCCCACAGCTAAACACTGTCACACAGCACCTTGAAACAGAGACAGAAAAACAGAACGGTTATTCACACTCTGCAGCTCAAATTCAGAATCCACAATAGCGCACAGTTTTATCCACATGGATGTTGCCTATTCTGCAAATATTTGACTCTGCATGGGTAGATTTCAGCCCTTTTCAACCTGAGCCGAGCCGAGCCGAGCCGAGCCACAGGGCGTGACAGGAAAAGGCAAAGAGTCCAGCAACTGTGGAAAATATCCATCGATCGCCCAGAAGGTAGAAGTGCAGTGTGTGTGTGTGTGTGTGTGTGTGTGTGTGTGTGTGTGTGTGTGTGTGTGTGCTATCTTGCTCCACTGTCCCCAACGTGCAGGCATTCCTACTGATGTGTTCAGTTAAATCACATGATAGTTGTTAGTTATAATCTGCCTACAGCTGTGTTTCCATATCTCACAGAATTGCGCAAAACCTAAATATCGCAATAAAAAAACTGCTCATGGAAACACCTAAACTTTGGAAAAGCTCTCAAATATGGCTAAAAGGTTTTGACGCTCTCATGAGGAGGTTTTTCAGACGTACCGATACAGAGGTTTATCGCAAAAGTGTCATGGAAACACTTATTTCGCATTTACACGTCAGCGGACGTGACGTACGGGGTCACGTGACCAGTTCACTTCCAAGTGAAAATGGCGCCTAATGTTTGGAAGGATTTTTAAGCAATCAAAGAGAAAAATGTGACAACCACTCTTGACTGCAAACAAACAACAGCAAAGAAAAGCAAACGTAATTCTCATAAAATCTCGCGCTATGAGATGTTACGAGAATTACAGCTTGTGCGCTTCGCACCATTCAACGGAAACACCTGTAAATCGCAATTGTACTTTGTTGAAATTTTTAGAAATATCGCTTTTATCCTGCAAAAAACTGCCATGGAAACGCAGCGACTGATGTATTAAGGCTGGCAAAGAATCATCTGAACAAATAACCTGTTTGGAGCCACAGCCGGGTGTCACGAATCAAACAGTAGCGATGACTTCAAGCTCGGCAGCTCACTTTGAAAAACAGGCAACGGCAAAAAAAAAAAAAAAAAGTGCTTGGTGTGAATTTTTGTGACACATTTCTCCCTGTGTGTTAGAGGGATGGTGGGGGGGGGGGTGCCATCAGCTCAAGCAAGCACCTCCGCTGGCCTCCAGACAACCTGGCTGACACCGTCTAACTGCTGTAGCAACAGAAAATGCTGCAGCGTTGCCAGGTTTCCATGGCGACACCATTCCCTCACATATAAGCCTCGGCATAACATGAGACGCCGGGGGGACGCAAACATCCGCGCGACCATGAAAACAAGCAGCGCACAAACCCACCGTTACTTTCCGAGGGGACATTCGCAAACATGCCGACGTGTCACCTGATTTCCCTCGACGTGCACGTCAGCGGTTGAAGCAAGTGCCGCACGCGTTTCTCTGCGTCTCCCGACAGATAGATGGTGACAAGGCGACTCACTTCCTGTCTGTTTTTTAGCTTCCCACGTTGTTCCCCTGAAGGTACCAACCTCAAAATCTCACTTGGCGTGTCATCTCTGATATCCAGCGTATACTTGTTTTTCCCCCCCCCCCTCCAAACCCCCTCCCAAAGTCGACGAGGGATTTAATGACAAACACAAAGAGGCTGCCACTATTTGGGAAGCTGTTTCGCCACGCAGGCCTGCCTGGATTCCAGTGAGAGAAGTGGCAGCCAGCAAAGACAAAACCAAACAGCGTTGGCTGCTGTCGCCACTTTGAACGTGCAGCGCCGAGAGGCCACGCGTCACAGGTAAACAAGGGCTGCCTCTGTCAAATCACAGAAATCTGCTTACATCGCAGTCACTCTTATCTCTCTCTTCTCTCTCACTCTTATATAGTGTAGATAAGTTAAGCTTCTGTCCAAATGAGTTAAATGTCTTTTTTTTGTTTGTTTTGGTCCTACTCTCAGTTCTTACATGGCTATTTTCTATTTTTTATGACAAAAATGCTTGAGAGAAGCTTACATTTACTTTGAAGAATTTCAAAGCCTCATCTGTTTTCACCTGTCAAGGATTTATAAAACATGGGCTTGGCATACAGCAAAAGAAACTCTTCCAAAAATATGGCTTATGCATAAATTCTCATCACATTCCTGACAAGTTATCCTCAATCAGTGGTTATTTCATATGCAATCCAATCACAAGACGTGAACATAAAAGTGGGATTTCCACTATTAGGGAGCTGTAGCTTATTTGACACACAGTAATATTTCTAACTGAATGCAGTCGGACACAAAATGTGGTTCCATGTCGTCAAAACACTACAAAAAAAAAAAAGCAGTGAGGCTGCGAAAAGGTGAAACTGTTGAAATGTGAAACATAAGTGCTCAGAATTCTCGGATTAGTTGATGACATAATGTTGCTGTCCAGGATGGAAAGTAGATGTTACAGGCCAAGAATTTAGGCTTGTATTTTGGTTGAGAATTCAGAAATTCAGAATTCAGGTTTTCTTGGCTGCTCTGATTAGCTGTGATCACCTCCAGGTGTGGCGCTAGGAGCCACAGACACACCTGAATCTCCTTCTCTCAATTGTGCTGCAGGTCCGGGTCACAATGACCTGCTGTGGCTGAAACCTTCGCTTTTAGTTTACTATATTATTTGAATTTGGGTGGTGGTGTTTTTTTTTTTTGCTCAATCAGTAAACTCCACAACATGTAAATATAGTATGCATTAAGTATAAGCAAAAGTATTAGTGTCTGCTAAGCTACCACGAATCAGCACTTGTCACGACAATAAGAACCAACTGAATAATAAAACTGTCTCAATTTGGAGGAGACAGCTCGGAATCTGGTATGTTCTTTTGCAGAAGACTCGCTGCCAAACCGGCCACATTCTGTTAGAAATGAAAAAGGGAAAAAAAAAAAAAAAAAAAGAAGGTACAATTTGCAAAGAGTGGACCACTGTGGGATGAGAGTGGGAGGAAATTCAAGACATTATTTTCTGTGAGATTAAACCTGGAGAGGCGAGCGCTGCGGTGGCTGCTGCATTTAGCTTTCCCAGAAAACTCGAGCCACTCGATGTTGGCAACGTTGGAGGTGCTGGACAAAGCGGGGGTGGGGGGCGGGTGTAAGGGGGGCAATCTGGAGAGAATAACGACGAGAGGGGCAAGCACGCCGAGCAACACTGCGGCTTGTTTTAGCTGCGGCAGAATAAAATGTACAAAAGGACAAAACAAAACAAAACCCTGAAAACAACATCAGGACAGGAAGACGGGAAGACTCCATGCTTTGTTTCACCATCTGTGTCAGCCTGTGGGTGAGGGCCACGCTTCCAGATGGTGTTTGCCGCCTGCTGCAGCTACCAGATAAATGAGAAGAAAACCATTTAAAACTGCACGTGTGACAATCCAAAGCAATAATAATAATAATAACAAGTCTGGCGCCTTCTCAGCAAGGAGGGTCCAGATTCCTCTGTGTGTGTAGCTCGCAAGCGCACCAGAGCACGTGTTTCTATTCCTCAACTAGGTGGACCAAGAAATGAGGTTGTGCAGTGGGAGTGGAGACTATTTTTCACAGCAATAATTGGCTGCATTTTTGGCAAACGCTCGTCTGGACACGAAATAGTTTCTTTGCAACTGGCGGATGTGGCTGCAGCAGCTCCAGCCACGTTAACATCACGTACTCAGTAGCGATGAGCATATCGATGGTATTAAGAAAAGTGTTGATACATATATTTTTTCCCACAGCCGAGGCGACTTTACTTGCGACAGTGCGCACGCTCGGCAGTCAAGTCCGCAGAGTCGGACTCGTCAGTGAAGAAAAAGAAACGCAGCGTTGTTTGGTTCTTCTCTTCGTCTGGTGGTAAAAAAAACAGTGCCGCAGTGTCGCACGGGAGCGACAGCAGCAATTTCTGTAATAAATATATTAACGGCAACGTGTGTCTTGTGATTTTTAACTTTTTATTTATTGAAAAAAAAAAAGACAAACCAGAAAGTGTATTGATATCGACATCGCAATATCGTATCGAATTTGAAAAACATGTCATCGCCTATCACGAGCACTCAGATAGTTCAGTGAGCTGAGAGGAGAGTGATAGAGGAATCAAAGGCCTGCTGCAAGTGAGTCCAACAAAAGGGAAGCAAACACACACACGCACACACACACACTGCCTGGAGAGTTTGGCTCGCGATGTGCCACCTGATAAAGTTGAACACGTTGAAGAGAGTTGGCCAAGTGTTTTGGGGAGGAGGTGTCTTTTATTCACAGGCGCTCACTCACAGCAGCAGACTTTATCTCTGCGGGGAACAAAGACACACTTGACCAAACAGTCCAGCACTGTTCTCCAACAGAAACACCCTTCCAGGGTTTCCACCTCGGCTTTCTCATAAGGAAAACGTTGCTTTACCCACCCCCCCCCCCCCACACACACACACACACACACACACACACTCCCAAAACGCAGTAACGTTGAATTATTACATTTGCCACTGGATGCTTTCTTAAATGCCGTCATGTAAAACTCAAATGCTGACTGTTGAAGTTTCTTTTATCAAAACGCAATCCAGGTTGAAGATGTCAGCATAAAAAAAGTGGGATTTCCACTTTCTAGGAGCTGTAGCTCATGCATATTTGCCACACAATATGTCACAAAATAGTTTACTCAGACCTAAAATGTTATTCCAGAATCCAGGAAAACTAGCTTAGAATTTTTGGGTTAGTTCATCATAGAAGTGAACATGGAAATAATGAGAAGCTCAGGGGCTGAGTGGGGTTCACACTATTCAACGCATAATAATTTGTCCAAAAAATGAGTTCAGTCAGACATTGAATGTGGTTCCAGAATCCACAAAAAGTAGGTGAATCCACTACAAAAGTGAATGGAACAAAGGGGTGAACATGCTCAGAATGCTCAGAGACAGTATTGTAACAGTACACAGCAGAAGTGAACATGGGAATAATATGAGACCTTGAAAATAAACATTAAAATATCAGTGTTCAACTGCATCCAGTTGAGAAAGTTACCAGTGGGCACATTAGAGAAAAGAAACTTTTTTTGCCGCATCATGCAGCCAAAGAATGGACCTTGACATGGACCCAACAACCTCCGCAGCAAACTGGAGCTGTGGGTGCAGCTACATAACTAGACAGGAAGGTTACGTAACAAGCGGCGCTCCTGGCCTTTGTTCAAACCAAGGAGAAACTGGTCAAAGCACAGTTGGAACACAGCCGGAGGAACACGTTGAGTTTGCTCTCGGCAAATTTGCACATTTGCGCGGCGGCGGCGGCGGCGGCGGCGGCGGCGGCATCAAATATAAAATCTGCGTTTCTTTCTGCGCACAAATAGGCCAGCGAGGATAAGCACGGAGGTTAAGTGGCACAGCAGAATGAGATCTGACGGCGCAGCGACAAAAGGCTCTGAGCAAGTATTTTACATAACAATGACAACATTTTGTGCGAGTGAAAAGCAAAGCAGAAACATTTATCGCAGGGTGGGCGATGCTGCAGAGCGCCAGAGCCGCACGCTATAATCCACCCTGAGGGACACCGAGACGACAACTGGCGTGACTCCGATAAGAGCAGACAGGCACTCGCCGGTGCTCCCCTGTCCAAAACATCTGAGCCAACTGACATCTGCTGCATCCAAAAACACCTGGAGTCAAGGTGGCGCTGTGTGCTCGGAGCTCAGTGAGTCACGTCCCCGCCGCCGGCCGACAGAGGAGCCAGACGGTCGCTCAAAGCTGCTTACGTCGCATCTCAGCACTGAATTAAGCGCGCGCTTAAAAAATAAAAATACACGCTTGTGTCAACTTCAGGCGTTGCCACGATGCCAAGCCCACTGAAGATGGCTGCAAAAACACAAAGCAATTAAACTAAACTCCATTTTCATTTCACTCTCACAATTAAGCTGTGATAAAGGCCGTCGTATTTGTTTATTTAATTAATTATTCACCAATTCGCCTAATTAGCGGCGGTAAGCCAAATTAAGACGCATAAGGAGACACAGCTGCAAATTAGCATCACAGTCTCAATTTATTCCAGGGTGGGATACAACTGTGTTTCCTCATCAATATTTGCACACAATGCTTAAATGAAGTTACAGTTGATTGTAAAAAAAAATGGCTTCCCTTTAAGTGTCGTGTATGTCGTGTATATATGTAAATATAAAAGATACCAATCAATCACCTTATCAAAAATGAATTTAAAAAAAGAGCAGTTTGCAATCCGGCATCATTCAGAAGGTCGTGTTACAGACTGTAGGCCGATACTATTGGTGAGAATTCTGGAATCCACCAAAAAATAGGTCAAAACATGACACAAAATTTAATGAAGGGATTTACTTTTTGGCCCTGCGATGAACTGGCGACTTGTCCAGGGTGTCACCCTGCCTTCGCCCTCAGACAGCTGGGATAGGCTCCAGCAGACCCCCGTGACCCTGAATAGGAATAAGCGGGTATAGAAGATGAATGAATGAATGAATGATTTACTTTTTTTATTTTTGGGTTGGTTGCTCATATACTGTTGCTGTCCAGGACGGAAAGTATTTGTTACAGGCCAATAACTCAGGCCTTTAGAATGCATTTTACTTGAGAATTATGGTTCTCTTGGCTGACCTGCATTCAAAGAGTTTGCAATGAGTTGGCCCCACCACTCGCTTCAGCTACGGTGTGCACAATGCAGCAGCACCACAAATGAGTGAACAAATGTTGTCGAACAAACTCATAAGCAGACAAAAAGAAAAAAGCTGCGAGGGACTGAGCAGACGGGCTTCCTGAGGCTGAACAGAGCCACGGCTGCTCCAGTCACTCTGCTCCAGATCTGTCCGCCTTCATTTCACTTCAACTGCAGCGGCAATAACTCTTTGGGACAAGCAATGTTTAATACTAAATGGTGCAAAATCTGTAAAAAGACTGAAAAAATAACTCTTGGACTGTGGCCTATTTTGGCACGAGGATCTGTTAACTTGTTTACCAGAGTATCTGGTTTTTCATTTTACAAGTGATGTTTTTTGGGTGTAACTCATTTTTCTTCACGTGAAGTTTTTGTCCATCTTATAAAAGCTCTTTATGTAACAGCTACACAGTGCTAAAACTTGGCATTTATTTGAAGTGCATTTTCTATTCAGCTCTCCTTGGACATATGCCATAAAACATTGGGAGTAGCATCTTGGAACCTTATAATCCGATATCCGAGCCATAATTCTGGGTTGGATTAAACTGACTGTGAGTCCACTCTGCTTTAAGAGGCTTTTCACAAAAAAAAAAAAAAGATGCTTAACTTTTGGTGGCCTGCAGATTCTCTCCTATCACAAATCTTGTTCACGGGTAAGAAACTGCATTAAGCCATAAAGTGCAGTCTGAGATAGGGGTTTGTGAGTGACTGAGTGAGTGAGTGAGGCGTTTATCTGTTGAGAGCAGCAACCAGCCTCAGCATCAGAACTGTTGCCGCTGCAATGGTTCGGATGATTCCAGCCTCATAAATCTCAAGCACATCTTAACCGAAAGGCAGAGATTGTGCGATTTAAGAGGCGGCAGCTCCACCACACAGACAAATGAGATGTCAAGCGGGACAGCTTTTAAAGGTGCTTCTGTTTAGTGACTGCGTCATGGCCACAAGGACACAAGAACCACTGCCTAAAAAAGACCTAATACAAGGTACCACCTCTGTTTTCTCACAGAAAGTGTATTTTCCTCAGAAGTGCTTTCTAATTGCAGAGATGTAAAGCAAACATAAAAGTGCTGACTGCTCAAATTTTTTGAAACACAATCCGCAAAAAAGATATGAACATAAAAGTAGGTTTCCCACTATCTTGGAGCTGTGGCCAATACATATTTGGCAATAATATGTGAAAAATTAAATTTACTCAGACGTAAAATGTGGCTCCATAATCCATGAAAAAAGTAAGTGAGGCTGTGAAAATATGAAAGTGTCTAAATCAATGCACGATTTATCAAAACAAAGGGGTAAACATGCTCAGAGTTTTTGGGTTCATTCATCACATAATGTTGTCCACGATGGAAAGTATAAATCTGAACAGAGCCAGATCCCATTTTGTCACTTGCTTAAAAAAGTGTGGACAGTCAGCCTAACCCTAGCAATCTGATTTGAATCAGATTCACCTGCAGTCTGCCTTAGTTTACTTTAGAATTTTAGGGTTGTTGTTTTTTTGTTGTTTTTTTGCTCAGTCAGTGGTTATTTTATATACTATATATATTCATATATTATATTATACAAAAAATAGATAAAACTGCAAAAAATCTCCTTAAACTTCAGCTTGTTTGTGTGTGACTTGTGTTGCCTCCCTTTGACCCAGGGTTGTAACTGTGTACAGCAGAAGTGATCACATGAATAATATGGGAATTTTTAAATATAATTAATAACTGTGTTCAACTGCACCCAGTTTTTAAGTTCCCAGTGGGCACATTAAGGTTCAAAGAAAATGTGCTTATTAAACAAGTGTGCCTCATGAACGAGTCAAAATGTTATGAATTAACATCTCCATGGCACTTTTTTCTCTTTTTTTTTTAAATAATAAAGGTCTCTGTGATGGCCTGCAAACTCTTTCATTGATGCTTTCCATCCGGACAGATCAAGAAGAGCTCCCCCACCCGCCTTCCTCCTCCTGTGGTGAGCCAGTCTGGTGTGACTGGGTGAGCTACTGGAAGAGGTGAGGCACAGGTGACTACAGCATCTGCTGTTTCTGGGCTCCGTTCCATTTCCATCCGATATCCCAACAAGATCACAGAGCAGCGACTGAGTCAAGGTTTTTTGAACACTTCTCTGGCCTGGTCAGTGAGATGCAGCCGAGGCTTTGTTTCCCCTTATATCAGCGCAAACCATCTGGGCAGATGGGCGAGTCGGGGCTGCGAGAAACGGGAAGCCGCCCAGCACTGAATGAGGTCTGGCCCGCGGCCCTGTGGCTCGGTGAGGGAGAGCAATAAAGGTTGAGTGTAGCTGAGCCAACAGCTGACAGGAACAGGAACTAATGGCCGGCCAAGGTCAGGAGAAAGAAACACACAGCAATACGCCGACACATCCACATGAGGCCTGTGTGCAACAGCAAAACAGGGTCAAAGGACGCTGGGGAATGCTAATGTGGCCACCCACAACTCAGGTGGTGTCAGAGATCAGCGGGCGACAGGGCAAAAAGACATATGGGAGCGCGCCATCATTACGCTAGCTGCTGTCGTCGGCTAAATCACTGGGTCCGTCGACACCATATTTTCCTGGATGGATAAACACTGATGTTGTTATGGACCGGACAGACAAGGAGCTAGACTACAATGTGAAATTCACGAGCTTCTAACAAATATTTGGCATTTATTCAGGACAATGTACTTTGAGAGACTATATAGTGTGTTAGTAAGCGGCAGTCACGTGGACATACCTCACATTGGTTAACATGACTGTCATGCAGCAATTCTCAACATCTCACAAACTGTTCAAAATGTTTAACATTCCTGAAAGTAACTGCACAGAAGAAATACCGATTCTGCAAACAAAGCGACTCTCAACATGGCTGCAGACATAAGATCTGTAAAGGCGCAATGAAAAAAAAAAAGGTGATATCTCAAAAAAGGTCATGAACAACATGTCTAAATTTGAATTTAAAATCTTTTTTTTTTTTTTTTTTTTACCTAAAAACGACTCTGGCTAAGTTAGAAAGCCCCCAAGATGAACTCTCTAGATCGTGAGACAACTTCAACGACATTGCTTTGACTGTTACTTGCGCTCAGTCGACAGTGACATCAACACAGTTGATCGGCTACTTAAATTTTCCTGTTCAATTGCTTTAAGTCTCACGAGCTGCGTTTCCATGACCCCTGGAAACTTAAATATCGCAGTTAAAAACTGCGAATGAACGCCTAAACTTCGAAAAACCTCTCTAATATGGCTAAAAGGATTTAGCGCTCTCATGAGGTGGTTTTTCAGACGTTCAGAAGTGTCATGGAAACACTTTCTTCGCAACCCTTCTTGACAGCAAACAACATCAAAATGGAGATTTAGCGCAACATGTTTTGTACCTCCATTCTCCTCAAAGTGGGGTCTCACGGGACGAGACTTTACAAGAATTACGGCATATGCGCTTCACACCGTACAATGGAAACACCTGCAAGTCGCAACTGTACTTTGTCGTAGAAATATCGCTTTTATTTTTGCGGAAAAACTGTGGGAACGCAGCTACAGATATAAGTTCCACTCTTCTCCAGATATGTTCACTCCACTTGAGTCGGTGTGGCTTCACTGACCCGGAAAACAAATCTGCGCGCACAATTGCTTATCACACGGGCACAAGGCTAGAAAAAGAAAGGAGCGGGATGGTGGTGGTGTGCGCATGGTAAAATTTTAATGAGAGGAAAGTGGCAGAGAAGATAGAATAAAAACAAAATGAAAGTGGTAGACAGCAGGCGCAATGCTGGGGGGTGGGGGGGGGGTGCTTGGTTCTTTTGAAAGTGAACCTTTGTGAGCCTCCTGGGAGACCACGTGTGACTGCAGACCACTTTACTGAGGCGGAAAGGTTTTAGACATCAGACTTTACACAAGGCCACCTTCCCAAACAGACAGCGCTGCTAAATCAGGCTAATTAGGCCAGAAAACCTGTGAACTCTGCGCTCAAAAAAGCCTCGACAAAAAAGGGCAGATGCAGGATTTCAGACCGTTCAAACACTTCAGAGATGGCAGGTGCTCAAGTGCGCAACTGAAGAGCATCAACTCCTGAAATATTTAACAGCTGTTTTTTTTTAACAACGGACAAAGCCACAACCCCCTCTGAATGACAGCGTGTGCCCCAGTGAGTTTGTGGCTCAGTATGACACATCACCATGGTGAGAAAAGCCTCCACGCAGATGCGACCCAGAAGGGAAAGCCGGTGTCATCGCTGCAGAGACACTCAGACAGCCACACAACTGTAATTACCTCAGCGGCAGACAGAGATTAATTAAGCAGGAGAAGTAATGAGGTTAGCGCAAATCTCACACCACGCTTGGAAAAAAAAAAAAATCCCATCTTGGAAGAGTAACATCATCGGTGTTACGCTCACCACAAATGCACTGGGAAACACGGTTGGGTGGTAAAGAATCAATACTTTAATTTAGTTCTAATCAATACAGTTTATTGTATTAATTGAAAGTGATGTCAGGGGGCCCATAATTGGTCCTGCCTGTTCAGTGATGATAGTAAAGCAGTAGATTTATTACTTTGACTTTAATTCCACTTACGTAAAGTAATTTGCAGCTCATCGTGAGAAGCTGGTGAGATATAAAGCATTAGTGCATTTACCTCACAATTCAAGACGCTTGGATTTTTTTTTTTTTTTATTTGTGTACTTACTCAAAGTAACTGTTATGCAAATAACTTCCTAAGTTCTAAAACATAATGGACAACATTTCTTAAATGAACAAGCCACGTGCTGAGCATCCAATCCAACAAGACAACAGAGAGACAACACCCTGGAGCCGGCACAATTCTTCCCTTCCTTCTGCTGAAATGACATTCCAAGACTTAAAACAGCCAGACAAGACTTAAAACAGCCTGACATCACTGAGAACAGCTTGCCAGATAAACAGCCTTGTGCAGCGGGGGGTGAGGGGTTGGGGTGGGCATATAAACAGGGCATCTCTTCATCATCCACTCAATGATGGTGTATAAATAGACGGCAGCAAGGTCTAAATGACAGCTGGCAGCATTGCACTGGTGCGTCGTGGGGCCGCTGCCAGTCTTGCACCACGCTGGGGTGGTTTCCAACTGCGACCAGCAAATGTCTAAAGACAAATGGTTTCAAGTTCACTGGGAGAGGATGTGTGGGTGTGGGCGCCACGTTCTGGCTGGATTAACAAAGCCTCTCGATGTGTGGTGGAGCCCATCACTGTTCAATAGCAACAAACAAGGGGTTTGAATGCAAAAAAAAACCTAAACTAAACTAATACAGTCACCACAACCAGTCCATGTGTGTTTTATGATGCAGAGTTTAGGTCACTTTCTACAATTTTCTTTGAAGTGATCTTTGCGCTGCAACAACTTATTGATTTCCCTGCCAACTCCCTGCCTGTCCAGCACTTTAAGAACAATCCCATCACCGATTTCCACAGCCCAAAGTGACAATCAATCAATCAATCAATCAATCAGCCACAAAACATCACTGACTGACAGGGAGAGGTGTGGGGAGGGGCTGAGAAAGATGCAGAAGTGATGTGGGGGAAGGAAAAAAAAACAACGTGAATAATGAAGATAAACATTTGCAAAATGTTTTTTTTGTATAAAAAAACAACAACAGTGCAGGATAGATAGATAGATAGATATTAAAAGTTTATATCACTCAACACATAATTAACGCCGCACACGTACCAATAACCTGACTAATTGGGTTAAATCAGTTCCACCTGTGCAGCCTCTTGAACTACGTAGTTGCAGCTGCGCAGTGTGATTAATCACCAGATTAATGGCAAAGTTTAAGACAAACTAACAAACCTAAAAATTAATTAAATGAAGAAGAAGAAGAAGAAGAAGAAGAAGAAGAAGAAGAAATAATAATAATTCCGGAAGTAACCCATGTTTGGAAAGGTCATGGCGAAGCTCAGGTGTTCCCTGATGATGGCGCACTTTAATTTAGGGCAGGGGTTGGTAATCCGCGGGTCTGGAGTCACACGCAGCTCCTGTGTGCCTCTCCAGTGGCTTACAAAGAGGACATTAATAAAAAAAACAAAAAAACAAAAAACGAGCGTGTTAAGAAAAGAAAAGCATTTGGGGAAAAAAGAGATTACACAAAGCCGTCTCCAGAAATCTCCGCATGCACACGGAAACGCTGGAAAGTTGTCCCTGAAGGCGGAAGTAGAAGAAGACCTGGAGCGCAGTGGATTTACAGAAGTAGCAGCTCGCTAACAGCACGGCGACGACGGCAAAGAACGCACGCAAAAAGATGGTGTGGATAGACGACAACGTTGAACTTCTGCTTCGAGTTACTTACTTTTGTGAACCGTTTCCTCTAGGTTTAGTCTATTTTGTCAAAATAAAGCTCCTGACCTATTTCTTCCAAAACATTTTAAACAAATCACAAAAGAAACACTTTTTTTTTTTTTACTGAGTAGTTTAATTCTAAATTGCACCCAGACTGCAAAAAGTCATATAACAGTAGTCATCATCAAAAAACATCCTGTGCAGACACTTCTCACTTTAAGAAACTTGGATCTGTTGTTGTTTTAAACTTTAAAGCACCAGTTACTATAAGCACAAATATGAAAGAACAGCAACAGCTTTAAAACGGAACTGTTCAAATGCACCCTACCTTTTGTCTGTAATTATCTCTAGTGTCTGTTTAAAAAGATTGTCCTTCCTGCTTTTAAGGTTCTTGAAAAAGAAAATGGCTCAGTCTCCCACCAGTATGCAGTTAAATGTTGCAGGAAAATTAGTTCTAAAAAAACAGTAGACATTTTTCTGAAGAAGTTTTTACATTTTTAGGAAGTTATACCACTGATGAACACTGACACGCTGATGGGTGTCTTTTTTTTTAGCTTCAGCAAAAGGTAATTTTGATTATGAATTATAAATATGAATTGCAAATCAAGACCTGTTTTGGTAGAGAAAAAAAAGGGTCTTGATTTGCAATTTACCTTTTATCAAAGTTTATCAGTACAAATAGAGCCAGAGGCTTAGAAGGAAAAAAAAAAAAAATCAAGATTCAATGTCAAATACATAATCCTTAAAACTTAATCTGGCTATACATTTTTAATGCTGGTTGCAGATTTTTCCAAACGCTCCATCTACATGCTGGTGGATTGCAGGAAGGAAAAAAAAAAACATATGCACTAAACATACACCAAAAGAGAAACCATTAAAGCCATCCATTAGCCGAAATAATTTACGTTTATATTAAGGCTGCAGTGTCCATTTAAGGCTTAACAAAGGTAAAAATGTGCAATATTCAAAACTTACGAAATACGTTACAGCATAGACTGCCCAGACAAAAGCAACTCAGGTGCACAGTTACCTTATATCAATGACACAGCAGAATGCAAAGGCTCTCACAGTGCATGCAAACACATAGGAACAAGTGCTCATCATTCACATTTATACCTATACAAGGACAGAATCTCCTTTACCTGTTGGCTCATTTGGTATTGATGATTCAAAATGCTCGGTCGTCACACACGCTACTTTTATTCGTAGGGGAAAAAAAAACCCATTTATTTTCTTCTTTCCTCCTCCTCCTCCTCCTCGCACAACTTGTGCTCTTAAGTGCCTACGCCTGAATGGCCGTAGTGCTTTGATCCCCACTTGTTGGAGAGGAAGTGCAGTGGAAATGTAAACTGTGCTTATGTAGATAATGCAATTCTGCAAGAGTAATGCAGCTGAGTGACACATTAATGCATTTGTTACGACCAGCGTACTCCCAATGTTACTCCCAAAAGTCATTTTAACACGGGCTGCAGCAAATGAAGCCGATATATAAAAGGAGCCCAGTGATAAGAAAGTGGTCCGCCATGATGTAAATGGGGAGGCTTCTCATTTTTGGAGCACTCACGGTGTAAATCTTTGAATAGAGTGACTGCTGGCATGTGTGTCAAGTCTACAGGTTTCAAGACACAGACGTCATGAGACATCACGCCACCCGACGCAGGATGTAGAGGATACCGATGCTATCGATGGTGACGAAGGTGGTGAAGTCGGAGGAGACGTGGATCCTCTTCAAGGCGCTTCCCGTTGGATAGAAGGTCTGCAGGGCCTCGCCTGTCTCCACGTCCCACCACTGAGTAACAGACAGGAAGATGAACATCAGAAAAAGGTCACAATCCTTTGACACAGACATCGCTCCAGCCGAGTCTTGTGGAAGGGGACAAACAGGAAGTGAAGAGGAAAACATCTAGAGGACTGATTATGAGAGGGAAAACACTGTTTAGTGAGATTTAGTGGGAACGCAGCCACGTCCAAGAATCAGTGACTTTCAGACTCATTTCAATCTCATTTTATAGCTCTATTTTTCTCTGCCAACTCTCAAACCCATACCCCCAGGCTCTCTCCATCACACGCACGCACGCAGCTTTTGCTGAATGATTCCGTTTAATCTCGGTTTAAAGTTGACATTTTACATTCAAGCTCCATCTCAATGGGATGAATCATCAAAGGAACATCAGTGCAATCATTTACAAGCGTGTGTGTGTGTGTGTGTGTGTGTGTGTGTGTGTGTGTGTGTGTGAAGACTCAACTATGACAACTCACTAAGGTTACATCAGAACGTACCTCACGTATGTAACTCATAGACCTGAATACAAAACAACATGTATTGAATCAATAGGTCGAGACTCTAGTGGTTGGTTTAATTTGCTGTAAAGAAGCGTTCGTTCTGTGTGTGTGTGTGTGTGTGTGTGTGTGTGTGTGTGTGTGTGTGTGTGTGTGTGTGTGTGTGTGTGTGTGTGGAAAAGCAGGCCAACTCCTCAGCCTCTCCACAGACGGGTGTACAGACAGAGGAGGTGGCGGCAGCAGATGTCCAGCTTACAGAGCAATCCTAGCACACACACACACACACACACACACACACACACACACACACACACACAGTCGGTATATTTACGATATAGCACAGCAGCCATTTATTTATGTTGCTCGAGGGGGGTTGACTGCTGAGGTTGTACTTCCTTCACAGAAGTCGTTATATTTTATATTATACCACACACACGGAGGGAGAGACACACGCACACATACACAAACTTATTCAGCTGGTTAACTGGCATCCTTGTCACCCTCCTTTTTTTACATGCATTATCCTGTTTGGAAGGACGATAACATTATATGAAGGGGAAAATTAATTCTGGGAAAGTTGGAAAAAAAAACACCTGGTTGGAATATTCCGGCAGGATGAAAAGGTGCCCAAATGAATGGGTTTGAGTGGGAAATCCCCAAAAGACTCATAAAAAAAAAAGCAAGGATACAGCTACACAGCCTTGAGAACACTTCCCAAGATGGTTTCAAATGAATTATTTACCAAACAATACTTTTCTTTTGAAATTGAGGTTATAATTATACAGTATACAACAGATTTTTAGGACATTTGTTTTCAAGGACACCAAAACTGACCTAGAATAAATAATGTGCCACAAAAACAATGTAGACGCCCTGTTCCAGTTTAATACATCAATTAATTACAGATTCTGCACCAGTTTGTAGGAGTTGGAAATCAGTGGAAGAACTGAAATTACATATTAAATGATTGGCACAAATTGAGACGTTAACTTAAACCCAGCGTGTGTTTTCCTTTTTTTTTTTTTTGCATCTCTGGACATGAACATCTGCTCAAAACAATTTAGTCTGATGTTTATTTCTGGTTCATGAACACAAGCATATGTGCGCAACAGCGTCACAAGCGCCAAACGATTAATCACTGTTTCTTGCGTTATTTAGCAGAATCCACTGAAAAATTGTCTTCCCCATCTGCACGAGGCCTTTGACTCACACGGTGTGAGAAACAGATGCAAAACAGCTGCACAGCGATAATTTATGTTTACAGCGATGGTACGAACATATTGTTTGTCTGGATGTGCAAGCTGACACGCAGTTAGTGATTCAAACACATGCGTCACATTGTTGCCCAACTGAAACTTTTATAATATTTGTAGAGAAATTATGAGACAAGACACTCTCACAGAATAATTTAACCCAGAGCAGCTGATGCTTAAGGTCTCACTTTACATTTACTTTTATTTGTTTTTTAAAGCAGCAATGCATGATAGTATCATTCTTTATCATTAAAAACATAGTTAGCCATGTGTTTACAGCCTCCTGCAAAACCACAGATTTTATTTATTTTATTTTGTTTGTTTAAAAAAAAATTCACTAAACTTTGTTACAAAAGAGGATTAGGGCCAGAAGAAGTAAAAAAAAATAAGACAGGAAGGAGATTTTTTTTTAAGTTTCCAATTTTGAGTTTTAAGTTGAAATTTCTTGAATAAAGTTGAAGCAAACAGGAAACGGAAAAAAAAAAAAGTGAAAATGGAAGTACTCCACAAGGGTTGTGCGCAGAGTATCAACAAGCTGTATTTACATTGACTTTAATCTCAAAATTTTGACATTAATCACAAAATGTCGACTAACAAAAAAAAAAATGTAATATATATTTTTTCTCTTCTTGTGGCCCTAATTCTCTTCCGTACTTTGTTGGACCTTCCACGCGTTTTGGAAAGGGATAAAAAAAAACAACAACATATACAGCGGGGGCAGAGACAACAGCTAAAAAACAGAGACACTGGAAAACACTGGTAAAGGGGTACATTTTGTAAAGCATGGGTCCTGAAAATGCTTCAAGGTCACAACGAAACAGAGACGATTCTCTGCACTGATACTACAAAAGCCGATGAAAAAGCGTTCTTGTGTGTGCAGAACTTTTCAAGGTTACCGAGTGATACCGGCGGCATAATATCAGCCTATTTTTAAACACCTCAATTCACCTCCACGGCCGCTTTCGTTGGCCTTGCAAAGACAAACGATTACAAAAGCGCTGGCGCAGAGGAGTTGATGGCCACGGAGCATCAGTGGGAGAGATGTGCGCAGGGATAGGAGTAAGACAGATAAGACGGAGGCGAATTCAATACGGAGGTAGTGGTGGTGGCGGGCTGCTGGGTTGAAAGGGTTGAAGAGGGTACAGGAGATCTCATCTCAGATGGGGGGGGGGGCTCTTGGTTAAAATGCTATCGCGTTGGAATTGATAAAGAGACGACGTTCGGCTGACAGAAATGAGTCTCAAGCACCAGCACTATTATTATCATACGCAAACACACGCACACACACACAACTCACACACAGACTGACACAAAGGTGCAGAGAATGTGAAAAAGCACAACAATCTCCACGACAAACACGAGCGACAGATGAATGACGAAAGGCTGCGAAGGAATGGGGGGGGGGGGGAAACAACAACAAGAGCGCGCTGCTCCGACTGCTTATAAAAAAAGGATTAGCGCAGACACGCGAGACATGGGAGGAAGAGAGCTGGCGTGAAATGAATGTTTTAAAAGACGGTCGCTGGCTCAGCTGAAGGAGACGTGGGGACTCAAAAGTGTGAGGATGATGTCAGAATGGAGAGATTTTCAACACGGACGGGGCCTTAAAAACCACCACCACAGCGATTTATTTAAAAGCCAGGGACAAAGAGACCGGACTGGATTATATGCACGTTTTTGTTTTTTTTTTGTATTTGTACAAGCAAGAGATTGATATGAGATGAATTCTCACAGTGCAGAAAAGGTAGAGACAGAAAGGTTCTGGAGGCCGAGGGTGTGATTTAAGACGCCGCCGACAGAAAAGCGCACATTGGAGTCACAGCCGCGCAGGGAAGATGAGTCTCCTTCCATAAAGGCCTCTCGTCTCTGGAGGGAGTGACGCATTGTTGTGTGACGGTGGGAGGCGGCATCCTCCAAGCAGATGGCTGATGTGCTGATACAGTCGCCACTGTGGTGGGGCCGCTGATTTATGAGCGAGTTAGTGGTGCGCCAAGACACTAAATGACCGAACAGTTTGTGTGCACGTCTCTCCGCTGAGGACAAGAACCACCATTTCCTGCTCTGCGGAGGTGTTTTTTTTTTTGTGAGTATTTGTATGACAATTTTTTTCCACCCCCTTATCTTTATGGAGGCCAGAAGTATTACAAACGACATCCAGCGTCCAGGTCCTCGCCTCCCTTTGACGCTGCAGCCGCTGAAATGAACACCACTGACTTATGACAACAGGATGCTGCTGAGCGAATACTAATGTGAAGAGAAACCAAAGGAAAGGACATTCTTTTCATTACGCATGCCTTCCTGATGGACCAGTACCAGATGATTTTTTTTTTTATCATTATCATTATTATTATTTTTGGCCAAAAATTAGTTGTTTCTGAGGGCATAAATACAGCAGAAACTCAGCAGAAAAAAATTAAGGTGAAATCTTGATTATTCTTTTTTTAGATGACATAACGTTGAAATTTTGCTTTAAGAATGCTTGCAAGTTTAAGGTGCCACAGTAAATAAATAAAGAAGTAAAAAAGATGAGGAAAAATGAAAGTTGAAAGCAACCAACGGGGGACCTCTAAATATAACACAAAGCCGGCAGATGAAAACAACATAAAAGGGACAATAGAAAACACCAAAATAGCGACAAACCGCCCGACGGTTGCGCGACGGATCGCATCGGGGGACGTATCAGGCAGAGACAATGACTGTGTCGTTGGGCAAAGACGTAGAAAGTCAAGTACTATTTTATTACCATAAAACACAAACCTCATCCTCCATCCTGTCACTCATCCCACGTGCAACAGCTTGTTTCCTGCATCCTACAGAGCATCCTGGGCGTATAGAATTCTCCCAGGCGGCAGCATTATAAATATATTCATATAATACAAAAGACGCTGACATCAGAGAGAGATTTCTCCTTATGCATGCAGATGCAGGGAATGAAATCACAGCAATTCACCCTCCTGTCACTCCATTTTCCTGCGTCTCTGCTAAAACCTAGACAGAGAGGTATTGCCGCTTCACATCGGCAGGGCAGCGGTTTTGTACTCCTTCTTGTACACCTGCCCTCCAAATAACGACCAGGAATAAACGGTTTATCACTGTGCCACATGTACATGGCATCCACTAGCAGCTACAAAGCAAACCGTCTTTTTAAGTGTTGGTGGGAACTATAAAGTTTGCGTTTGGCTAAAGTCCTCTATGATATACACAAGCTGAGGAGGGATTTGATTGTCAATTGGATACAGATTTCATCAGTCCATGACATAAAGTTAATGGCTCAGTTCATAAGGTTTACTCGCATCTAATCGTAAGAAAGCAAGCAAGTTCTGGGCCTTTATATTGGGGGTGCACCGATATCAGAATTGGCTATCGGTATTGTGAAATACGTGCCGATACCATGACACTGATACCAGTTTTGTTAAATTTGTGTACTGTAGTAGAAATTGTGACAGTCACCCATGTTCTAGAAAAATATGGCGAGAAATGTTGTTCATCTAACATAACATCTGTGGAAAAGTAAAATAAAAAATCAAAGCATGTGTAATTGGCCTTATTAGGTACTCAGTATCGGTGTCAGCGAGTACTGAAATGGAAGTACCCGTGTAAAAAAAGTGGTATCGGCTCATCTCTACTTTATATTAGTGACAACAAATGTTTAAATTTTGTGGCTTTATCGAACTCAAATCATCCATCTTTGTCTGTTTTTGTGTAACGTATCACGTCAGAGACACCTAAAAGTAGCTACAGTCGTAAAATAATGATGTGGGCGAATCAGCCGACAAAGTGGTCATTTTACTGGTCAAGAAAAGAAAAAACTGTTGCGAGACTAATAAGCCAAAATGAGAAGTAGAGAGGGAGAGAGGGAGAGAGAGAGGGAGTGAGGGCGAGAGGGAGAGAGAGAGGGAGCGAGGGCGAGAGAGAGAGAGGGAGAGAGGGAGAGAGAGAGGAGCGCCGGCACACATCACCTGATGACAGAGTTAACAAAAAGCCCCCCGACAGAAAAATGGCGCCTTATCTTCACCGCCACACCATTCTGCGTGTTCAGATAAGCCTCCCTCTCACTTCCACGCTCACACGCACTCTGGGGATATTAAAAAAAAAAAAAAAAACATGTGGGGAAGCCAGGAATGTGAGTAACCCTGATTCACTTTAACCAAGAGCGTACGAGCGCCAAATCTGCTCTGACAGGCCCCTCAGTGCCGGGCCAAACCCGCCGACTCCAGGAGCTAAATAGGTCTGCCTATTCAGGACACCTGAGGGAGAACGTCAGCGGTGCTTACACAACACAAATACCTGTACGCGTGTGGGTGTGTGTGGGCGTGTGTGTGAGTGTGTGGGTGTGTGTGTTCCTGCCAGGGCTGTGGTGAGGCTCTGGTATGCCTCCTCTTAAAATTGTGAAGGGAAAAGTAATTCATCTCTGTCTTGCGTAAATAGACTCAAAAACTCTAATCCAGGAGGGAATAAGTGAAGTTTTGACGCTTTGTAGGAAACTACAAAGACTCGGCGGCCAGCGGGGAGCATCCCAACTGATGGAGGCAGAAGGGAGGAGGATGAAATGAAAAACAATAACAGGGAGAGGGGAAACCAGCTGGAGTTGATTCAGGCGATTTTTGTAAGGCCACCTTCACTTCAGTGATGGAGAGAAAACGTGTGAGAGCAGACCACGGCTGAATAATTCATCCGTGGTCCTGCCCACTAAAATATTGATGCTTAGACAATCCTCCACTCCCCTTTTTCCTCAGACATACATCCTCCAGTAATTTCTCCCCCCCCCCCGCTTCTCTCAGCAGGTCATTTGTTACCTGTGGCTCCATTTCCGGTCGAGATAAGACCAGGAGGAATGTGCAAGAGTGAGGAAGCACATAGGAAGAGGAAGAGGAGAGAGCAGGAGCAGAGGGAACGACGATCCACGAAAAGAGTAGAAGAGAATAAAGAGGAGTCGAAAACAAAGAGGTCGAAAAGGAGGGGCCGGAGGGGAGCGGGGGAGCCGGACTGGCTCAGCTTAGCGGGAAAACTGGGATTTGCGAGTCTGTTCCCACTCAGTAGCTGCGTTCCCATGACAGTTTTTCGCAAAATAAAAGCGATATTTCAAAAATGTTGACAAAATTGGATGGTGTGAAGCACATAAGCTGTAATTCTCTAAAAAGATTTTTACAAGAATTAGGTTTGCTTTTGTTTGTTTGTTTGTTTGTTTGCTGTCAAGAATGGTTGTGATATTTTCTCTTTTTACTTGTAAAAAATATTCCGTCTCCTCCTCCGTCCCAACATAATGCAACATTTTCACTGGACGTCACATCCGCTGACATGTGAATGCGAATAAAGTGACACTTTTGCAATATACCTCTATATCGATAAAACCACCTCATGAGAGAGTCTTCTAGAGTCTTCCAGAACCAGAGTACTTACAAATGTGAGAATCATAAAATCTATAATAACACCTAAATTTGAGTGCATTTCCTACATCGGCATAGCATCGGCAGCCCCCAGCACACTAACCGCTGATCTGCCAGTCTCGTCTCGGGACGATTCGCCCACACAAAAGGTCCGCCTTCTCCAACCATAGAAACAATTAACCCCGGCTAAATGAGTGACGCCGGGGAAACGACTGCCTCAGAATGCGGGAGCGATGAATAATTCACCCGGCCGTGTTTACACCCGCAGCCCGACAACCAGCAGAAGCGAGAGGAAAAAAACCAAGACGCGTTCACTCCCAAGTTTGACTCTTTCAAAGTTGCTCACTTGCCCGCTTTGTCTCGTGCACACGCCCAAAGACGGCAAAAAGAAGACTTATTGATCGCGTATTTACAAACATTTTTCCCGCCGCTGTGATCAGCGCACGAGCACCGTGACACCACAAATCTCTCAGAATGTGGAATTTTGAGAAAAGAAGGCTGAAAAAGCGGCTTTGTTGGGAGCAGTTTCACATCTGAGGAGCGGGTGGAGGTATTTTTAGAGGCAGGTCTGCCGCCACGCTGGAGCAGCGCTGCGGGAAGCCTACTTCTCAAACAGCACGGCGGCGAGCGAAAAAAGGCGCTGAATGAAATCAAAGCGCTTGAACGGCGCCTCAACCGACACGGCCGCGCTGCTGCGGGGCCTCATTCGCATTCAAGGCCTCTCAGCGGCGCGGCACGGCTATTTCCACCTCAGAATCAAATGTGAGGGGGCAATCAAAGCTAAAGTCAAGGGTGGCGACTCGCCAGTAAACCGACACGCAACGGCGCAGAGCGGCTGAGAGAACGTGCATTTCTGTCTGTTGCCGCAGAAATGCGCAGGGATTGATGTATGTAATGGCGCTGCTGGCTGTGAGAAATGAAAGTTTAATGAGCCTGATGAGAGGCGTCACTCAGGGCTTTTTTCATCACATCACTCTTGCACAAAGCGGCAGCAAAAATGTTGCACTGCGCAGAGGGAGAAACAAGAAAAATCTTTCTTGTTGCTTTGAGAACTGAAAGCTCAAGGATCTATTAATGAATCATTGAAGAGTCATCTCGTGTTTAAAAATAAAAGGGACAACTGCGCCATTTTCTGCATCGGGAATGTGTCAAAAGCGTCATTTGGCTATTTCTAATGCAAATCACAAACTTATTTATTTTTTCCTCCAAGCTTACTTACAATATTGCGGCAAACTAAGCTATTGCCCAAAGCTGCAGTTTGCATAGCTGAGTTGTAATTTAGTCAAAATGCGACTGGGCACAGTTCCTGACAGTTGCCAGAGACAATTCTCTGAGCTGCAATCAGTTTTCCACACAAAGAGTGAGAGATGTGGCTGTGTAGCGAGCGGAAATCGGCGAGGTGTTAAGAATTTTAAAACTTGGCTCCTAGTGGTGAGAACAGACACCTGAGGAATGATTTGCAGGTAGACTTTGTTCACTGAACGCTGGAGACATATAGCATTGTTAGGAAACATCTGGAATGTGAATTTGACATACAGAGCAAGCATTAAATGTGAATCTAGCCGCATTTCCATTACTCCTAGAATTGCGCAAAATCTAAATATGGCAATAGAAAATTGGTCATGGAAACACCTGAACTTGGAAAAACCTCTCAAATATGGCTCAAAGGTTTTGACGCTCTCATGAGGTGCTTTTTCAGACGTATCCATATAGAGGTATATCGCCAAAGTGCGCTTCACACCATTCAGTGGAAACACCTGCAAATCGCAATTGTACTTTGTCGAAATTTCAGAAAAATCGATTTTATTTTGCAAACAACTGTAATGGAAACACAGAACCTGACGCATCTTTGAGGTTTAAGGGTGTCCGCACCAAAACAAGCTTACTTTTGCTTCTCTATTAGCGTATTTTAAATCGCCAGAGGTCTCTTATTTCTGATGCAACAGTGTATTTTAAGCCGACTCTGCGGGCTTGGCGGCAACCAATTTGATTGTCATTTGAACAAAAATCAATGCATATGTAACAAGTCACAGTGCGGATGTCTTGTGAGGCTTGAAAAGACCTCAGACCGAGGCCGATGGGGTCACCGTGACTCTCGGCTCGGAGAGGCCTAATGAGCGCTGCTCGGGCTGACTGATGTGTGTCCCTGAGAGAAATCACACAGGCCTTAGCCGTTCGAGGGCTGGGGCGTGGAAAAAAACAACTGGAGACACATTTACTGATGGCTCGGTCAATCTCATTATGCAAGAATCCTGAACGCTCGAAAGCCCATCCATCCTTTGAGGAGGTGACCGCTTTATCCACTCCATCCTTTTCGCTCAGCCCTGAACCGCAGCGGCAAAAGGACTCTTTGTCACGGGCAGCTTCTTCATCCATCAGACGTCTCCCGAGAGAGAGAGAGAGAGTGAGAGTGAGAGTGAGAGTGAGAGAGAGAGAGAGAGAGAGAGAGAGAGAGAGAGAGAGAGAGAGAGAGAGAAGGCCATAGCCGCTGCTGCTCCTTTATTCCACCGCGTCTCTGAATGCAACCCTGCTCTTTAAGTTCACTTGATGCAGGGGCCTCATTCGGGGCGCTCCCACTGATGAGCTCACGCGTCTAAAACAAAAGGATCCGTAGTTTGGCCCGTCCGTGCCTGGTGTATATCACCAGGCAAGGCAGTAGCTGCGTTTCGCAAAATAAAAATGATACTTCTAAAATTTCAACAAAGTACAATTGCGATTTGCAGGTGTTTCCATTGAATGGTGTGAAGCGCATAAGCTGGAATTCTGATAAAATCTTGACCAGCCATATTTGAGAGGTTTTTCCAAGTTTAGGTGTCTCCATTACTAGTTTTTTAATGCGATATTTAAGTTTTGCGCAATTCTTGCCGTAATGGAAATGCAGCTATTGAGTGCTAGCTTCCCCCCAGGAAGGGAGTGGTTTACAACATGAGGTCACCCAAGTGTACAGGAAGAAATTGACAGCAGGAGTAAAGGGGGAAAGAATACAAATGGAAAGGTGTGAAAGAGGGAGATATGATTAGAGCGGGACGCCAGGAGCTCTGTTGGGTCTGTCCAGAGAGGGAACAGAGAAATGAAAGCAGGAAGAGAGGAACAAGGTGAGATAAGGTGAAATTGAGTTTCTCCTTTTCTCTTCCATCACCACCGTCGTTGATAAGTGATGTTTGACAAACACCGGTGGCAGGGGACGGCTGCCTTCTAAAACGCTTCCATCCTTCTGGGGATACGCCCTTTGGAGTCGTGTGTGAGTGTGTGTGTGTGTGTGTGTGTGTGTGTGTGTGTGTGTGTGTGTGTGTGTGTGTGTGCGCACGCACGAGTGTGTGCCCCAAATGTCAGCCTGTGAACATGTGGGAGTGTTGGAGAGGAACAGGAACAGAAGAAGTAATTATGTGTTGCTGTGATTGTGCAGCTCTATCGCTGCAGGCGTCCACATCCACAGCTGGTTCCATCGTGAACAGAGTTGTTCAAGTACGAGCCATGACCAGTAGAGGGCACACCGCAGGAGTCACGAGTGTGCCTTCGGTATTGAAACAATACACAGCACTTGAAAAGTCAGTTGTCCATGCTCAATTAAAAGGTGGGAAATAAAAAGTAGAAATGAGAGAAGCTTTTATCCGGATGTTTTTCTCTTTGCATTGTTGCATTTTCAATGTCAAAATGAATTTCATTGCATATTCATCTGCAGTCTTTCCTTGAACGTTCATCAATGGGATGATTAAAAAAAAAGATAGAAAGAAATGGCCAGGAGAGTTGTGGATTTTGTTTTAAATGGCTTTAAACAACTTGGTGTGAATTATTCTGGGATGCCAGGGTTTTGTTTTTGTGTGTCGGTGCAGGTGAGCCTTTTCACACCCATCGCCTGAGACACACTGGGTCATCGCCTGTGTGTGTGTGTGTGTGTGTGTGTGTGTGTGTGTGTGTGTGTGTGTGAGAGAGAGAGAGAGAGAGAGAGAGAGAGAGAGAGAGGGAGAGAGGGAGAGAGGGAGAGCGAGTCAAGGCCTGGTGTGACACAGGTACAGGGTTTTAATGAAGCAGGACTTGGAGCAGAAAGAAGAAGGAGTGATGGGACTCGGTAGTTGGTGTCAGGACTTTCCCTTGAACTGCCAAAATGGAGCTTCTTTGTTTGGTTTACTCGGCCAGGTGTTTTTGTTACAACCAGAGACACAGCTGTGTCCCGATTTGGGACACAGGTGTCCTGATTGTTCTTTTCTCGCCATTGTTTTCCACCAAACCTGTCTCTCGTGCAGGTGCGGGTATTTAAGCCCTTAACGCATCGTGCTCAGTTTTGTCTGATCATCAGTTCATGTGCTGTACACTGCTCTGAGAAGAAAGCCTTCGAGAAGTGGGTTTTTTGAGAGACTATCGTCTTAAGTGTGGTCTAGTTTTGATTTTTTTCCCCCTGAAACTCCTACTACTAGCTGGGTTCACATGGATATTACAAATATAACCAGGTTAGAACTGGTTAAAATAAAACATATAAATCAGAATAAACAGGCCAAACCCAAAACTAATTTTATTGGATTTCAGGTCACATGTTAAAAGTTGACCTGAAATCTCTCATTTGTAAGGATTTCAATGAGAACAAACAAGAGTGTGTCTACTACTGTTTTCCTTTTCTTTACTCTTCAACCTGATCTGCTCGTGCTTCCTGATCTGAGTCCTGACAGCATTGGACTGGACTGAACAATTGCACAAACACACTATACAGCTGCTTGCAGGCATGCATGATGACACATTTACTACCAAATGCGCCAAAACGAGCCCATCATTTTTTTTTTTGATTAATGAAAAGCTATAAAAGCTATATATATATGTATATATATATATATATATATATATATATGTATATATACATATATATATATATATATATATATATATATATATATATATATATATATATATATATATATATACATATATATATATATAAAAAGAGAGAGAGACTCATTAAAGCAGTTACCCACTCACACCAGGAGACTGGATCAACACATAAACACGAATAAAATGCCCTGCTGCTTTTAATTACACTCTCAACCACTCAGTCAGGCACGCGTAGAGGGTGGGAGCGATAACGTGCGGTGAGGAGACAGGATCAGACACAAGGAGGAAACAGGACGCCGAGGAGATGATCAAGGCACGAGTAGTGACAGAGAGAGTGGTGGAGATAAGCGGCGAGACAAACAAGGAAGAAAACATCGTCGCAGACAATCGCAAAGAGGCAACAATATGGAGCCCCGACACTACAAGAGGCGCGTTGCCTCGCGCCAACCCATCAGGAGAAAGAGAACCGCGGGAGACATCACCCACTGTCACCGTCTCCCGCTCTCATCCAGCCAGTAACAACAATCATCCTGTTCAGTGGCGTGGAGCAGACACACTGAGTCATTCTGCTACGGGAATGAAGCTTCTGATGCTTAGTGCTGAGATCAGAGTGGATGCGATCGCTACGAATTGTCCAATGAATCACATCTCAATGGGGAAGAAAAAAACTGAATCAAACACACTGCTCTACTGGGCCCTGCTAATTTCAGTATATTTATGTATAACCTTTACCAATGCAGGGATTCTGTCACAGCGACGGCAGTGTTTGCATACTTAATACATATACATATATATATATATATATATATATATATATATATATATATGGTATATACACTGTGGAGTGTGTTGCTGAGATCGCCTCTGAGCAGTGCACATTCAAGGAATTTGAGCAGATTTAGATCTTAATCGATGCAATTACACCAACAGTTTCTTTTTAAAAGGGCCGTGTTCAGTAAGAAGATTATCCAGAATTAATCTCATCTTTTGGGCATTTACGAGTGGCTAAGAATTGGATTTGCTACAGTCATTCAAATACTTTTTTTTGTGGTCTTTCTGTATAAGAGACAACTGAAATAGTTGGTCACTGTAACCGGCTCTATTTGTTTTGTTTGTTTGTTTGTTTATTCTGTAATGCTAATGAAGAAAATATTTTCTGGCGACATCTGGCCAAAATATTTAGATGGGGGGGGGGGGGGTAACTAATTGTGTAAGGTCGTTTCACTCGAGTCTGAGTCACTATTTTAGTATTTCAGCACCGATTGAGTGTGAAGTAGAACACTTGAAGTTTTGAAAGAACCATTACAATGACAACAAGATTAAGTTCAGCAAACAACAAAAGCGCTTGCAGCTTTTCAAGGCTTTTAACTTCTTTTTTTCAAGCCAAACCTCAATATTAATCAGTCCACATCTTTGATCCAAAAACACACATTAAATCCACTGAATGAAATGAAATTTTTGCCTCACACCAGCTGATGATAAACACAGACCAAGAACTCATACAAAGTCAAGGCGAGCCAATGGCAGCCTTAATGGCAGTTTAAATATTATTTCAGTCCATTTGACTGCCGTTTATCTTGTGTGAACTCAGCCAGGGTGTCAAAGGGGTATTTTATATATTAACTTGTTTGCCATCAAGTCTGTTTAAACCATAACTTCCGAGCCTAATTGGCAAGTTTCCACTTCAAGACATTTGCTAATTGCGGAGAGCGGCGAGCACAGTGACAGGATTTGAAAAATAATCATTAAAAAAGAAAAAAAAATCAGATGATTATTTTGCTTCCTGAGTCTGAAGGCTATATTAACTGTCACAGGAGAAGCACACTCTGTCACAATAATTACCCTGACAGACAGGATGGCCTCTCGTAGCTGTCTGGACGACACGCGGGGCGATTAATCAATCAACGTTCACGACGCGGCGAGGGAGATCACCGCTGTGCGACAGGCATAATAATCCATCACTGCTCGTCACGTCCACACGCTGATCCCTCAAGTCGACTCTCCGCCTTGGCTGAAGGAGTGAACTGGACTGACGGAGCGATCCATTAGCCGCTCGTGAGCGCAATTAAGACCGCCGCCGCGATGTCTGGAAGACGGAGATGATGAGCGCGGCGTTGGTAGATTGAACCATGCGGGGACCCGTCTAGGAAAGTTTACTAATCAACAAATCAACGGGCTCATTAGTAACTTCCAACCACAGGAAAGGACAAATCGGTTTCCAAACACAAGACAATTGATCATGAATTGAATTGAACATGCAACACGGCTCACAAGGGGATTTCAGAATTATACAGTGGTGATATATTTTTATGTTTTGTATGTTATGATAAGTCATACCAGCCCAGGACAACAACGAGTTAACAAGTTCAAACAGGTGCCATCAATACAGGTAACGAGTGGAGGATGAAAGAGCTTCTTAATGAAGAAGTAACAGGTCTGTGAGGACCAGAATTCTTGCTTGCTTGTAGGTTCTAAATTCTTATTTTCTGGCCCATTATACAAATACATTCTTTGACAATCATACAATGCGATTTCTTGGATGTTTTTTTTTACCTTCTGTCTCTCACAGTTGAAGTGTACCTATGATGAACATGACAGACATCTCTCATCTTTTTAAGTGGGACAACTTGCAGTATAGGTGACTGCCAAATACTTCACCCCACTGTCCCACTGTACATACATTTGTGCAGAGATAATGTCCTCCCAAACAGAAAAATGAAACACTGGAATGTTGCCAAAGGATGGAAGGTGTTTTTTCTTTTGCTTTTTCTTTAATACATTTCCCCATGGGCTCGCTTGTTAGCTTTATAGTGATTCAAGCGTGACCTTAACGCTCCGTACTGTCAGAGTGGCCGTTAATTCAAACCTTTAAGTCGCTCCTCTCCCTTATGATGTCATGTTACTGCGCCTGGTGTTCCTTCCAGCACCTCGTGTTTCTTTTTAATGGCCCACAGAGGGTTTTTATTCTGCCCTTTTCAACTGCATGAGCTGCATGTACCGTCAGAAAAATACATTATGGGCTCTGACAGCCGAGATTTCCACTAAAAAGTTTCTCAAGGTGTAAAAACACAGAAAAGGGACAGGAAAATTTACATTTGTGGCCCTCATTAGGTTTGAAATTATGATGATTTTTTTTGGGCCATTTGAGGGTTGTTGTTTTATTTTGTTTTGTAAAAGAAAAAAAAAAAGAAAAAAAGAAAAAAAGAAAAAAGACCTTCAACAGTAAAATTTCTACTCTACCCACACATAAAGGTGTACACAAAGGGACACACACATACACAGCCTCAGGAGTAATCGGAGATATAAAGCCTCATCGATCTGGGCGCTCTCCCTCAAGGATTACATCATTGCCCGGCAAATAGCCAATCAGAGTGCAGCTGAGGCTGGCCGCTCTGTGACCCAAGTGCAAGAAAATGCAATAACACAGATCTCTCTCTCCCTCTCTCTCTCTCACACACACACACACACACACACCCACACACAAAATCAGCAATTCTCATCACGTCCCAGAGCAGTATCACCCTCTCAGGTATCGAGTGTGTTTAATGTAAACCTGCACTGCTGCCGTGCATGCTGGAGGCATTCTTTATAAATATTCTGGCATGAAAAAATAAATAAAAAAATTGTCAGCCCCAAATGAATTCACAGCGCGTTGACATACCTTGACGTAGCCGCCGGTGGAGACCAGAAGACGGTTGTCTTTGGAGAAGTGCAGGTCGCTCAGCCAGCCTCCGTGGAGCGAGTCCATACCGTCTTTACCCTCGCGGGAGCAAATCTTCAGCAGGGAGCCGTCCTTGGTGCTCCAGAGCTGCAAAACATCGCCAGAACCATCCGTGATGTCGTGAAAATATCCCAAATCTCATGGCAGCTGGATCGCTCGAATCTCACCGTTGACATCTGCCTCATCCATCTTGCCAACCTCCAACATGCAGCATTTTTCAATTTCTAAACTGCATTTGGCCCGCGAGCACTGACAGTCAAGGCTAGTCTCTGGCCTCAGACGTGGAGGAGTTTCAATACCACCATGATGCAATACGTGTTTACAATTTCAACACGACCCCCAACCTTAATAGACTTAAAATGACTGAAACCGGATAACCAGATGGGGGAGGGAAACAGTTATTGATCCACAAGCAGACTGAAGTGACGGCTGGCGACTTTGCCATCGCTAATTCACCGCGTCACGGTGATACGCAGCTGTTATGCAACTGTTCACATGTCTGTCTGACAATGACACATCACACGTACGGCTATATTTAACACTTGGCATGCCATTGTGCGGAATGACTCACATTTGTTGCCATAGAAACTGGAGATTTCAGCGCGGTTTATGTAATTGAGGCTGATGGATTTGACCACTTTTGGATAATGGAGCAGCAGAGCAGCTCCGAGGCCACCAGAGGCCATTAACCCCTCGGCTGGCTGGCTGACACTCTGTTTGCCCGCCGCAGACTGTGCAGCGCCGCCTGAACTCCTCCCCGCCATCACACTCGTCGGGAATTTTTGTTTATGCGTGTGCGTGTTTTGTGAGGACAGGCACTCCAAGTCCTCAGAGAACCAATTTGGGCGGCCCTAGTCCTCATCCTCGCCTCCTGCTGTCAAGACGTCTCCTCCTCTTCCTGCTTCCCTTTGCACGAGCTGCGCCCTCCGATGGCTCCCCGCCCGCCTCCATCTGAGAAGGAGCGACGCCTCCTTCCTTTCATCGCCCCGCCGCGGCCGCGCACAGCAGCAATCACGGCGCATTAGTAAACACATTATCCAAACGAGTGACGAGCCGTAATTATGACGTGATAAGGCTGACTGTTGTAACTCTGCCTTTTTGAAAATTATGAAGACAGAGAATGAGATTATAACCCTCTCATACCGCTAATATGATTTCATTTGCCAGTAACCACGAGGAAGAGATCACCTTTCTGTTCCCTTCCTGACATGTGGATGTTCCAGTTTTAGCAAAAAGCCAAAATATTTATTTATATATTTACCTGCTGTTTAAAAAGTTGTAAAGATAAAAAAAAAAAAAAAAAGAAATTGCATAGGAAGATGTGTCCAAACTTTTGACTGGTAGTGAAGACGAGCACATGCTTCCATCGATAACCCACCCGAATCTCTCCGTTGTCGTCTCCGGTTGCGAGGCGCCGGCTGTCCCAGGAGAAACGGCAGCTTCGGACACATTCCTGGTGGCCAGCGAGCGTGTGGAGACACTGCCAGGACTCACTGTTCCACATCTAGAAGCAGGAACAACAGTGTCAGTTTAATCAATGGAACAAAGCCTCATATTTGAAAGTGTGACGTGTGGTGGATGTAAACGCAATCAGCTAATGAATCAGATGCAGAGCGAACGAGGCACCGCCGCAGAGTCTGTAATGAGCGCCTTCTCACTTTCTGCCATTGCTCCCTCTCGCTTTGTTTGCTTCTGCATTATTTAAGCTGTCTCTCAGCCGTTGTTGTCTCTATTTTCCTCCCTTCTCTTCCTTCCTCACCCCGCTTGCAACCTCCCGCTGCACAGAAAATAACACGGCTCATAATTAGAGCCCCTTCATTTGGCAGCCGGCTGACTATGTCTGAGCACAAAGTCCCATTCATGTGAAGGTCAGGGGAAAAAGTGGGATAAAGGGAAAAGCAGTGAGGGGGACAGAAGGAGCGAGAATCCTCTTTTTTCCCCTCTTATTATGAGAATCTCAACAAAGACGCTCATGCCTGAACTGTTTAGTTTGACCTCTAGATAAATAGAGAGCAGGGATTTTGTGCTTGTGTATATTTTCGAGCCACCAGAGCCTCCCCTCAGTCTGGGGGAGCAGGGACTATGAAACTGGCTGTTCACCAGAGCCGCAAAGCACACAGACACACACACACACACAGGCACACACACCTCAATTATCATCTATGCCAAATCCATAAAACACACATTCTGTCCCTCTACAATCCATTGACAGAAGCCAGGTTGGCACTCGACCCAGTGACTGTTCTCTCCTGTCAATGTCGACCATGTTCTGGATTCCCATGAGAAACTGGCCGCCAGTGGATCGCCGTGAATTACCTCGACAAAACCGGCATTACAGGGTGACCAATGCTTCACGAAATATAGCTGTGATCAATGGCTGCATAATAAAAAGCGAAAACGAGGTTTAAATCAAACCCTAAACACGTGCGCAGGTGTTTAAAATGTCCCACATTGTGCCAAACACTGTTCTCTGACATTGCCAGCGAAGTTGTCTGCTCTTCCTTTAGACACCAGCATGTTTTTTTCTGAGCGCGTGGATGGTCCAACAAAGCATCAGTTTTAGCTGGAAGCTAAATGGGCAGCTTTCCGGAGAACGAAAAAGACTTTTATCGATACTTAATCACATGATGCTGTTCCACTGGAGTACAGAATGAAAAAGAAAGATCAGATTAGACTGGAGATAATGGGGGAGCTTTAAGAAAAAATTGAGCTCTGATGCGACATGGAGGTATTTAGGGGTGCACGAGGTCTCAGTCCAGCTTACTGTGAACTGCACACTTGAATTTTATTTTCCCTGTGTGAGCCTGGTAGAAACATTTTCTGAAAGGTTACCAAACACATCAGCAGCCCACTGAGTCCTTCAAAGTCAGCTTAAAGTCAAGGGCAGTGATTCTGGGAAACAGCAACCACAGACAACAGGGGAGGTGGGCCACAGGTCATCCAGCCAACAGGCCGGCTGGTCCAGGAACCGCTGTCGGACTTTAATAACTGTGTAATAACTGGATGTGGGTGTAACACAATAAAAAAAAAAATAAAATAAAGGAGAGAGTTGACCGCAGCTAAAGCACCAGGCTGATCTTCAAGGGCTTTAAAGCAAGAGCAACTTTTAGCTTCAATACTCACTCACGGCTACACCATCCACGTGCACTGGCTGTAAATCATGATTTTAGAAGCGGGCTTGCAAGGACAGAGGCGCCAATGTGTAATAGGTCACGTTGCTACTGGCAGCGCAAACACAGACGTCTCACGCCAGTGAGTAAGTAGCGAACCTTCGCCGACTTGTCAGCAGAGGTGGTGGAGAAGAGGCGTCCGTCTGGCGAGACGTGGCACGACAGAATGGCTCCCTGATGAGCCTCGATGTCCTGCAGCTTCTCTCCGCTCTCCACGTCCCACAGCTGGGAGTGAAGAGAGGAAAGAGAGGCAGAGATGGTTTGATTGAAGGTGCTGTCTGTTCAGGTGTGAATGGGCACGCAGTTTGAATACGAGGCTTCACCTTGACACTCCCATCAAACGACCAGGACAGCAACTTGGTGTCGGGGGCTGAGTCACAGAGCAACAAGAAGCGTCGGACTTGTTCCTTGTGGCCCTGCAGTACCGTGCACTCACCTGACTGCCACCTCCACACCTACAGGGGGCAGCAAAGAGAACAGAGTAAGAGCAGAATATCTGCTAACATAACATATCCACTAATATCGCACATCTCTGTGAATCCTTCTTTTAAATTAAAATTCACTGCAACATGTTGATAGATATTCCAATTTGAGGATAAATCCCAAGCTCAAAAACTTTTTTTTTTAATCATTTTTATTTAGGCATTATCAAGCATGATCCTTTGGCAGTGATGCAGCACCGTTAAACAGTGAGAGATGGAGACTGGAGAATAGACAATCCACATCTCCTCTCCCTGAAAAGAGCCCATCATTGGTCCAAAGGTTACAATCCATCACCAGCTAAGGCCAGAGGCCAGTGTTATTCTGCCGTTTTACATTCCATCTGCAGCCGTGTCAACATCTAAACACCCTCGACCACTTCTCACGGAGCAAAAGTCAAACTATTGCGAATGTGAACAGCCTCAGAACACGAAGGCAGACAGTTCTGACGGGATAGGCTGCGGCAGCGTGAATATGAGGGGCTCAGAGGGGGGGGGGAGGTGATGCAGTTATCTAACAGGGGAGGAGGCACTGCGAGTCTGTCAGCAAAAAAAAAAAAAAGAAGTGATGAAGAAGGAAGTGGACGTGGAGGAGATGAGAGGGGAGGAGCGGAAAGGGGAAATGAGCAACGGAGCATGAACAGTGCAGAGTTGACGGACCATAATAGTCCCCCAAACACACACACACACACACACACACACACACACACACACACACACACACACACACGTACATACGCAATCTGGCGAGAGGGAGGAAGATAAAGAGCTACCTAGAGCCGCATGGCCGGAGGGGAAAGAGGGAGGAAGAGGAAGCAGAGGAGACAAAAGAGAGGGATGAAAAATGGAATGGACGCTCGCAGGGAGTAACAGGTAAGAGAGGTGCTTAGCGCTTTGAGCAGGGCAAGCAATTTTACTTAAAGTGAAGAATGGTGAGGGGAAGAATCGGTCAGTGGAGGGATAAAAAAAAAAATAATGGGAGCAGGTCAAAGAACGCGCCATCAATTAGGGAGAAGAAGTGGGTGGCCGTGTTGATGAATGGAAACGAGTAGAAAGCGGGACAGATGGGGGCGAAAAAGAGAATGTGCTTACTCTTATGGTGGTGTCCTCGGAGGACGTGAGCAGTGTTTGGCCGTTTTGGCTGAACTGGCAGTAGAACACTGTCCTGGTGTGTCCCAGCAGAGAGGCCAGGACCTTCCCCGTGGGCACCTCCAGAACCTAGCGGAGAAGGGGTGAAGATTAACACAATAAGATGTTGAGTGTTCATGCATACTGAGTGGCTAGCCTGCTAATTGCAATTATTCTGCAGAGATTTCTTCGAAACACAATGTGCACAACAAAGTGATGTCTACAGTTCAGAATTTAGAGTCGAGAAATTTTCAAGACAAGTGTTAAGAAGTAATAACAAAAGATTTAAAAATCCAGCGTGCTAACTGCTTAAATGTACCAGAAAGTCATGCAAGATTCACATCAGGCGTCTACACCTTTAAAATGGACGGCTACCCTCGGAAGAAAGCGTCCAGAGTCAGTTTACAAAACAAAATTTAATTAAAAAGTCTCATTTTTCATAAAGTCGGGGGTGGAGGGAGAAGGAATAACAAACACAGCTGTTTCCTGCTGCCGCAAAGCACATCAAGCAGAGCTGTGGGAGATGTCAAGCTGGAGAAGAGCTGCGGATGGTCCAGCAGCCCTGGAGACATCACTAAGAGGAGACAGAAGAGCTCTGATACCCAAACGATACAGCTTGAAGACAAAAATGTCAACATGTATCATCACTTGGGACCACTGCTGCAGAGAGAAACACTTCCGTAATGAGTTCCTGGGATTTTAAAGTTGATTTGGAATGAGTTGCCATTTTTAGGGAATTGACTCCAAAGGTCATGTGGCTTGTTGACACTGTGTATCAGCAGCTCTGCATCTGTTAGTGTTGGAAGTACACAACAAAGGCTTGTAACATATTGGATTCTCTTTCCCTTCTCCTTCCTTCTTTTCGGGTTTTAACAAGGCAATAAAATATTCACAATCTCTGCTGCAAAGGCTGAAAAGTCTGTTCAGAAGATGTCCTGAGGGCAACACGGCCGTTCTTGTCAAGAACTGAGATGCAAGTTTGAGAGGCGCGCAGGGAACGCTTTAAAAAGCTTTACACGTCGAACCCAAGGATTTGTGGCAATCAAAAAAATGCCCTGCGGTTCAACAGTGACAAACACTCACACATTTATTTATATATGAGAATTAAAAATGGCAGGCTAATGGGAACACAAAGATGAGCCTCTTTTAAAAAACAGCGCTAGAGTGAATCAGCTGTTTCTTTTTTTGTTCTTGTTGATCTTTTTTGTAGGTGTACGTGAAAACCGATAAACCATCCAGATCTCAAGTTTATTAATTCGACACAACACATATTTGCTTCCCTCCTGCCATTTTTGAGTTAAATTTAACTGCAGCAGTCCAACAACACTTCAACAACAGTTTCCGAAAAACAAGGTCAACATTCCTGAAGACTCTTATCGTCAGAAACTAAAGCTCTAGAAAGTCTGGGACTGATGCACAATATTTGTTTATCATCTTCCTCCCCATTTATTTCCTTGTGCAAAAAGCCCACGAGCAGAACTGCAACGCAGACGTTTGATGCAACACTGACACAATAACTCCACCTTGTGTCCTTTTTGGATATTACATGGAAAAATAGAATTTACAAACTACAAGGATTTTATATATATATATATGTATAAATATATATATATATATATATATATATATATATATATATATATGTATATATATATATATATATATATATATATATACATATACATGTATATAAAACAGATCTTGGAAATATATGAAGTAGGGATGCAAATTATCAGTTCAATCATTAGTTGATTGACCTTAATGATCGATTAACGATTCATTAATAGGTCGCGAATTTTCCTGAGAACCAAAATTTCACTATAGAAAATGTGTAGGGAACACATTATTTAACCCTTAAATAATGTTGAGGGTCCAATGTGACCAATTTTTACATTAGAGAACAGAAAAAAAAAAAACCTAAACACTTATCCTCTGACTTTAAGTTGACTTCTCATGGGTCACATTTCAACCTAAAAAAAAAAATTCTTGTTTAAAAGTAACTTGTTCGAGGTATACAGGTACACACCAAGCCAATTAACCAAAAATAAACAGTGTAAAAATGTTTCAGTTAATTAAGACTAATTTAATTGAATTGATTAAATTCTTAATTGACAATTAATCAATAATCGATTAATTGTTAACATCCCTAATGTGAAACAACAAAAAATGAGGAAATTTAATATTGACACAATCAAGTCTTTACCTGTACAGTTCCGTCTTCCTGGCCCAGGGCCACAGCAAACGGCTGCCTGCAGAGACACGTACACCGGATCCTGGAGGACATCTCCTCCGTCTGGAACAACACAGATCCAGTCGTGCCATCTCGCACCTGACACACATAAATGAGAATTAAAGAATTGTTGCAGCCTGACATTACTTAAACGATGCAGATGGACAACACTCAATCATGTGGTCCCTTTTTTTTTTTTTTTTTACCTGCAGTCTGTTGCAATTGTCTGCAGCTGAGACAATGATCTCCTCGTCGTTGAACAGAACATCCGAGTCTCTCTTCAGGCAGACAGCTGAGGATGTGTGCACCTTGTTGGTCTCCCATAACTACAAGAATGCATAATCACTGGTGTCACTTATTAATGTTTTGCTTTTGCGCTTTTGTGTTGCAGAAACTGCAACACAACCTCCCAGTGACAAAACCATGAGTTCACTGGACTTTCTTTTCTCTCTTCTTCTACAGAGTCCCTTAAACGATGCAATGTTTTCATCAAGACTGAAAAGGAACCTTTCTGTGCTTAAAACAGCAAAACATTCTTGTCGAATTCCTCACACAAGTCTGAATTTTGACAGGGGGGCAATAGAGTACACGCTCATTCTATTTGCACCACACAAAGTGAACGGTTCTCACCCTGATGGTCTGATCGTCAGAGCAGGAGAGCAGCTGTGAGCCATTGGGAGAAAACTGGACCCGCTGCACCCAGCTCAAGTGTCCGCTACAGTCCGCCATCTTCTTATTGCTCTCCAGGTCCCACAGCTACAAATCAACAACAAACCTTTCTTGACATATTTTCAAAAGCAATTCAATTGTCCTTCTAAACGAGCAAGATCTAAAAGTAAAAGACACACAAGGTTAATATGATAACACTACCTCTACGGCGTAGTTTGAGAAGGCGACAGCCAGCAGGTTGCTGGTGGGACAGGCCTGACAGTACTGCACCGTGCTCAGACGGTTTGTTCTGATCTCAAACAACATGTCTGAAGTCTCAACATCAAACACCTGGGACGCAAGGACAGGGGGAAAACAAGTCACAGACACAGATCAATATCCAATCCCCTCATGACAACTTTATGTCACAAAAAGGAGGATCACGATTGAATTAATTAATTAATTATGTACGTGCTGATTGCCCTCCTACCTGCTTACACCCTCCCCTTCTTCCCCCAAAAGAAATACTGACCAGCACAGCATTCCTGCCTCCACAAATGATGTGTTTGCCGTCGCCGGTCCAGGTGCTGCACTTGACAGGTACGTCTTCGTCTCCCTCTGTCAACAGGCTCCTGACGTCGATCGACTTCCACTCGTTGGCAGATGCCACTTGGAAAAGCTGTGAACACAGAGATTAAATGTGTGTATCCTCAAAACATCTAAGGTGATACACGACATCTCGAAATAAAAAGGCAGAGGGTGATTGGTCAACTGGAGGCAACTTAAAGCTTCAGTGTTGAAGGTCTCAGATTCAACTACCATGTTAGATAAGCAGAGGAAGCGGCAAATGGTACTCACCTTAACTGTACCATCGTTTGAGGACGTCGACAAATAGGTGTCATTTGGGGAGAAACAGCAGTGGTTGACTGGCTCAAAGTGGCCAAACATTGTGTTCTGGGAGGACGGCTTGTTGAGATTCCACAGCTAAATACACAGGAAGGCATAAAAGGAGGCAGACAATGTATGTAAGAAAGGAGCAATATGAATAAAAGCTTTATTTAGAAACAAAAGCTTCCACACCTTAACATTTAGGAACTTGTCATTGGAGCAGGTGGCCAGCAGGAGGCGGTGTGCCGTGTTAGTGAACTGACAGTGGTTGACTTGTTCTTCGTGTTCCTCCTCGAAGACCCTGAGCAACATGGCTCTCTCCACATTCCACACCTGAGAGATGCACAGACACAAGCAGTCCTGTAGCGGCAAGGAAAACGGGAGGAAAAACCTGGACGTTTCACGCTCACCTTGACCTTCCTGTCACTGGAGCAGGTCGCAAGCAGACGGTCATCTGGGGAGTAGGTACAGCAGAGCACCTCGTCATCATGGGCCTGGATCTCCGTCAGCTTCTCACCCGTGGTGCTTTTGAACACCTGACAGCAGAGGCACAATAACAGGGACCACAATTGTTCATCATTTATTACATAAAATTGTAATTGTGCTTGCTCAGAAGGCATCTTCATTTCCAATATGTTTTTCATGAGACGAGCTTTGCTTCAGCACCTTGAGTGTCTTGCAGGCTCCAGCGGATGCAATCTTGGTTCCATCATGGGAGAAGCAGGCAGAGTAGATGGAGCCCTGGTGGGGGTGGATCACCAGGCGGGAGAGACTCTCCACAGAGCTCTTATTCCTAACAGTTAAACAAATCACCATTACTACTTTCTATGATTGTTTTATAAGCAGTAGTTCCAATCCAGGTGGACAGACTAAAAGTGAATGCATTCATTGTATTTGTTTATGGCAGAATCTGCAGAAGAAGCACAGAAGCACACCAAGCCAATGTATTACTTGGTTTTAACTTAACTACCAGAACATTACATGGCATCACACCGACTTACAGCCAATCAAAGTACAGTTTTCCCCTTCTGCTCCGGTCCTGCGCCTGCTGCAGAGCCTGTCGGTAGACCTCTGAGGCGCGTGGCTGTGACAGGGCGAGTTGCACCACGTCAGGGAATGGCCGCTGCTCCAGCTGGTGGCCGTTCAGAGACAGGAACTCCTGGAACTGACTGCGCACGTCACTATTCTAAAGGAGGAGAAGAAGAACAGAGACCATTTTTTTAAAAAAAAACAACAACTGCATATTAAAATGCAGAATTAGTGGAAACATGAGTGGGCATTACATTTGTATTTTGAAGATCATCTTTTAATTCAAATGCACATCAATCATAATTCATCGTGACAGGACAGTGAATATTATTGTATTATTTATTCGAACAAAGATCAACATCGCTTTGTTTATTGTGCTTTAAAGGCACACTGTCTGCTGACCTCTTTGTCCAGAATGTATCCGTACTCCACATAGTCACTGATGAGATGAGCCGGGCCCATTATCTGAGCCTTGATGTTGACCCAGTCCAGAGAAAACATGAGGGAGTAGAGCTCCTTCACACAGATGGAAAACACAGTTTGAAGTTAAAAATGTGTAAATATTTGCATGTTGGTTTTCTTAAGCATGTAAGTGTGTCACCTGGGAAAGTTTGGCTTTAGCCATGTGATAGGTCAAGAATCTGATCCAATACAGGCACTCCTCATCTCCTGAGGTGGGAGGTCCTTCTCTGTAGTGCTGCTGATACTGATGCACCACCTTTGCATGCAGGCTCTGAAACAGGGACAGAGTCAGAACTAATATACGAATCGTGTATTCAGCAGCAGCATCATTTCTGCAACAAAGAGCGCACCTAATTTGTTGTATTGCACCTTTACCGACCTCGAGCTGTGTGCGATTCTGCTCCACCAGGAAGTCCAGCTGGAGGTCATGGAGGTAATACAGGAAGGGTTTGCTATGATTGTCCACAAAGAGCAAAGACTTGTTGGCAAACTCCTCCAATATGTCCTCCACCTCCTCCAGCTCCAAATCCCAGAGAATAGCCAGGATCTGGAAAAAAAAACAAAAAACAAACTTACTAGTCTTTAAGTCATTTTATGTAGTGTCAATTTTTGTGGGGTAAATAAAATCCTACCTTTGCAGGGATTTTGATGTCCTTCTCCAGTACTGTGAGGTCCTTGTAGAGTTCTCGATGCTCCTCGGGTAAGACTTCAATGCTGGCAGCCATTGCTTGGTCCAGAGCGTCGTAGTCATATGACGACGACTTTCTAATGCGCTTGAATTGCTTTTGCTGTAGCTGGCGGAGGTAGTAGCCCCAGCGGTTGGGTTTCTCTCGGAGCAGAGCTCCGATCAGGGACACAACCAGAGGGGAACCTGGGAGAAAGGCATAAAAAGTATTAATGTAAGACTTATCCAAAAGGATATAAACCAAAAACAAGGGACGCATCAATGTTACATTACTGAATGTAGAACAGATTTTTGTGTATATTTGTACCTTTACATTCTCTCACAATGCAGCGAGCCTCCTCAGGAAGGCTGTGTGGTTTAGTCTCAGTGTAAAGAGCGAGAATCTCCAGTCCCTTCTTTTCATCCAGGCCACTCTCTACCTCCACCTCATATTTGGCACCTTTAAAATCAAAACAAAAATTCAGCACCTTAAAGCTGCAGGCTTGTCTCACTTTGAGGTCTGTTAGTGAGTGAAATCCTGCCAACATACCACTGACACAGTCTGCGAGGCTTCTGTTTCTGGTGGTCAAAAGTATCCGACAGTGGATATCAAAAGCCTTCAGCACTGTGTTGTCCCAGATATCGTCAAGAATCAGCAGCGCTCTGAACGGAACAAAGACAAAGATAGAGAGAAGAATGATACAAGAAGGACATTAAAAATGCACTCTTTTATCAAGGATGATCAGGTTTGTCAGAGAAGACAATTACCGTGGATATCTGCGCAACATGAGGAAACGCAGCCTCTCCTTGGCTTCGTCCAGAGAGTTTGGTGGTCGGTGGAGGTTGTGGAAATCCAAGCTTTGCTCCAGACGGAAGCACAACGACTGGATCTTAACCAGTAAATCTGGCTTGTCCAACTGGCCAATGGACAACCAGTGGATCCCACCAGGGAAGCACTCTGCAAGTGGACATATCAGATGAAGAATAGAAGAGAGGGCAGGTCATCAACTGATTTATAATAATAATAATAAAAAAAAAAAAAACACCCATAATCCTTAAATGTCATTAAAAAATAAAAAAAAAAATAAAAAAAACCTTCAATAATGCTGTGGTGTCTGACAGCCTCGGCAGCCAGGATAGATTTTCCAGAGCCAGCCATTCCATACACAGTGACCCAGCCAGGGTCCTTCTGCAGCCGGTAGAGTTTCTCTCTGATCTGGTTCACAAGCTCTAGTCTGCTGACAAACACCACAGGCCTTGGTGGGACGCCTCCTTCACTCAGGATGTTCTGGACTGTCAGACAAAAAAGGCAAAATATCTGTCAAAATACTGCCAAAGATTGCCAAAATTTTCATAACAGATAAGTGATTATGAAAATACAAGCTAGTTTCTGTACTGATTTTTTTTTTTTTTTTTTTTAATTTACCATATGGTGTGTATCCATCTGAAGGGTTCTTGAATGCATAAGGGCACGCGCGTGGCAGGTCATCGCAAAGTAGATTTGCCAAATCATCATACGTCTCTTTGACGAGGGAATTGTAGAAGGAGATGAAAGTGGTGTTGTCTTTCCTGAGCAACAGCTCCAGCAGAGCTGCCGCCTGATCTCTCCTGGTGGGCTGAGGGTACATGGAGATAGAAAGTCGAGTTACAGACCTCATCATGGGTTACAATTAGAAATAATAATGTATATTGGAAAGGATCCAATCAATAAACTATGGGAGACTCACCTGTGTCCTGATCTTCTCCTCCTCATCCACTGTCAGCACTCCATCACTGATCATGTGATCCATCAGGTAAGCAGGTTTGATGTCCTCCTCCAGCTTATGGCGAAAGCGTAGCAAGCAGCTTCGCGCTCTTTCCTCCAACGCCATCTCTGAACAGAGCACTGACCATGCAGGATCCTAGTACACTACAAATAAATGTGCAAAACCAAAAATAGATATAAAGCCAAAACAACAACCATAAAAGTGCATCGCATTAGTACATTTTTAATGCTATGTAACAGTATTCACTGCATTTAAACTATATTTTATGAAACTCCATTTTATGGAAAAAAATATTCACAACGATGTCATTGTAGGAGCCATTTAGTTGGTTTTAGTTTAGTAACTACAAATCGTCGCACTTGAGTGTGATGACGTCAACACCATGCGCCCATGATTGCTGAACTTGGCACTGGTGTTAACGTCACAATTGGACCCCGAGAACCAAATGATTTTAAGCCGCATGTACACGCACGCCCGGGCTATCGCAACTATGTGGTTTTAGTTCTTGAAGTATTTGAAGTAAATGCTTTGGGTTTTTTTTTAACCCGATGGGTTTGCTGCATGTATGACATAATCGTTTTTGATAATAGACTCATTGCAAATGCATTTATTCATCTGTCGCGTTCACACAGAGCTGAGTCCAACCCGATCCATCAACCAACTTCGCCTTAAAGTTACGTTATTAAGGGTATTCTGCGCTTTTGTTTGATAACCGAATTGAAGCGCATTGAAGCCAGTACTCAGGGTGTCCAGTTCAGAAAAGGCACCATAATCCCTGTGCATGTGACACGACTGTGTATTCAAAAGAAACTTTTTTTTTTTTTTTTTTTGCTCCAGTGTTGTTTTTTTGTTTTTGTTTTTTTTTTTTTTTTTTTAAAGTTTATATTTTCTAACAGAAAGCGGACCGACATAGGTGGAGAATGGTGGAGAATATAGATTTAACAGAACAACCCAAAAGCAGCTATTGCCAACAGTACTTTTTCCAGTCACGCCTCTAAATGAAAACGGATCGAAATTAGTAGAATACAAATTCGTTGGCATGTGTAAAATACATCCATTGTAAGCATACAATGAATAATTCTGCGTTTTCCACTGAGCCTGACAGATGTAAAATCCTACAACGTAAAGTTAAATGGCACATCAATTCACTCAACAAAATGTGTGTCACTGGCTCCCGTTTGACAGCTCTGCTTTGCCGCCAAAGGTCTGTGAAAACTACCAAAGGCAATCGCACATTAAAAGCAAGATGCCTCTTGTTACGTACCTTAACTTGACGTTTCTTCTTATATCTCACAGTGACCTGTCTCGACAAGTTCACCAACTGTCAACTGCTTCAACATGAAACAAAGGAAGTGACCAGAAGACATACATCCAAACCCCTCTCGTCGTCTTTGACAAGAATGGGTTTCTGTTAATTCTCTATAGCTCCAGGTAAAGTGGCGTTTTAAAGAAAGTAATTCATAGAAAGTCACCTAGTTTCGAAATTGAAGTTGTCCCGAACGCCCAATTTTTTTTTTCTTTCGCAGGACTTCCTCGTTTGCTACAACAACAACAACCGCCCCGGTGAGAGGGAGCCAACCACAGGACTTGAAAGGAAGCACGTGACCGATGAAGTCATGCAAAATTTGTAACCGGGTAAACTGAGATTGTGTTCAAGGGCTGTAATTATCGTCGGAAATAATTCCACTCACAGAGTTACGGTTTAAAATAATCTACAGATGTGGCAATTAAAATAATGCATTGTGATTTTTAAAACATGTTAGTACCGTAAATGTCGTTTCCTAATCGAACACAAAACTAATTTAGTTTTAAACGTTTTCCTGTGTGCATGTGTACAATAAATCCCGGACTGGGCTTAAAGGGGACATTACTGCCTAGTGACAGCGCGAGAGTATCTTGTTTACTACACAGTATGCCCTTAATGCAATTATAAGTGACCGCAAATGGATAACCGTATAGGCTATTTATGTACTGTGAGCCAATCAGCTTATCAATGGAGTCATTTCAGAGTAAAAAATAATTTCATTAAGTGAACGCTGTTTGTCAATGATGAAAAAATGTATCAGTGTTAAATCTCGGCTTATTAAAACAGCTGGAGTAGCGTTGCATGTGATACTAGTTATGAAAGTGTTGTCTGAAAATTTCTGTTTCAAACTAATGTTTTAATGTGTTTTATTTGCCATTATTTGTTAAATGGTGTTCAGAGGTTTTACCACAATATTTGCTTCTTGTGATGTTCTTATAAGCAGTAATAATAAGGACAAAAACTTTATTTTATTAAAGATGGTTCATGATAAAATGACAACTTCCCATAATAATAATAATACTAATAATAATCCACAATTAAGTAATTGTTTAATTGTAAAACACATACATGCTTTGCATTTTAGGTGCACTAGAAACTTTGGACAACGTTTAAAATTTAGCACCTTCAACTGTTTATTTTCCCCCATCAAGTTTTAGCTTAGCACAACAGTACTGTACCCACTACAGAACCTTAAAAACAGAACAACGAAAACCATAAAACAAGCATAAATCCTAAAGAAAGTCAGTTAAGTATGTAACACAGTTAAAGGAACACATACTCAAGACAAAAACACAGAGAAAGTCATGCACACAACTTTTCTCTTCCCCATAATAAATCCAAAACAGTACTTTTATACTTCTTAAAAAACACATATAGTAATATTAACCATACTGTAAAAAGGTTCTCTTTTTGCAATTACCTGACTGTAAATCTTAAAATAGACTAGGGTAATAGCAATCTCATAATGTAACATGTTTAGACATGTCCAAAGTTAACAGTAGTCACAATATACTGTTTAATTACTTGTAGAACAAACAAATGAACATTTCTTTCAGTCATTCCATCACACCATCATTTGGAATAGTTAACAATTGCACTGTGGGTCACTCTGTGGGTCAGAATGCTGATTTTTCAGTTCCTGGCTACATCTGACAGCGTTAACTGCAAAGGCTGCAGGGTGTATTGAAATGATAACTGCATGGCACCCCCCGATTCAGCAGCAGCAATTCCAAATGAAGCAGTGGATATTACATCTCTAAAGAGTTGAGGGTGAATCAATTTGTAGGTACACGATGAGATGGAGTTGACTCCAAAGTTTTGGCTCCGGCCAGTAACAAAACTCTTTCGACCATGTGAGGCATCAACTGGGTTTATTTGGAAGGGACAGATTTCTGGGCAGCATCCTGAGGAAGATTAGCCGTCGGTGGGCTGCCACCAAACATCAGTTTCCTGATGATATCTGCGTAAAAAGGTCTGTACACATTCTTGTTGTAGTTGACCAGGGAGACAAACTTTGCCCCCAATGAGGTCAGCTCAGGTTTGATGGCTGTCAGGCCGGCTGGTACCTGTTCAAGTTTGAGCTGTGGTTTTGGATCAAAGATGAGCATCTTGAAATACTGTTGCACTCGATCCTCTGCACATGGATAAAATGTATAGAAAGAAGTAGAAAGTTAATAGAAAAAAAACATGGTTTCATCTTTTGTTGTTATTTATCTGGACAGACATTTTTATTTTTGCTTTATGTGGTTTGTGTATGAGATAACAATTACACAACTAAACTTACTTTTTTTTATTGCTGTTATTGTAAAGGTAGAACATGTTGCAGAACATGTTCTGCATGCATCTAATGGTTGTATCATGTTTACTTTTTACGAATGACAACTCTAAATTAGATAAGCACAGGGTCACTCCAGATCCCTATTTCTTACCAACAAGAGTGCGGATGGGATTGTCCTTCTGTGTGATGCTGCAGATCTGGCCTCTGAGCGTGGCCTGCAGGGCTGGAGTCAGTGCAGGGTAACTTCTCTCAGTTAGAGACTTGTTGATCTCGCAGCTGATCTGGGAGCTCACACCATCTAATGCCTCCTCTAAATTAAAGTTCCTATAGGGGTAAGAAGAACCATGCTTTGAGAACTGAACTGAAAAGGAAATAACCAACATGTTTTAGGTAAATCTAGAGCAGTGAACTGACGGGCGATGCATCCCATCCAGCAGCACACTGGTCATCCTCTTCAGACGCTCAGATAGGCAGGTGACGCCCTGGATGGGCCCTCCGACGGTGCTTAAGACAATGAGCAGAACCTCATTGACCATCTGACATTGCTGGAGCTGCCACTGAATTTCTTGCAATCGATTCTCATCGTTGGCCCAGGTCTGCAAAGGGGTCGGGTGGTGGGATTTAGAGACACTGAAGTTAGGTTTGAAGGTATTTTTAGCAGCCAGACGGCTACCAGTAGAAATAACTGGTTTTTATACTTCATTTTTGTGACCATTGCCATTACTTTTTCATGTCAAAGGAGAAGAAAGTTTACTGTGCTTTAGTGCGCCAAACTAATTTTTGACTCATAATGTCAGATACCAAAAGAGTCAAATCTTTCTTTTTCCATATCCTAATTATAATCCATGTCACTCTCACCTCAGGTAGTGGGCCCTTTCCGTAGTCCCATGTGAGGATGCCAAGTAAAGCGGTGTTGAGAACCTGAAACGGCCCTGGCACCACTTTGCCCTGATTTTTGGTCTGCTCTGTGGTGACAATCGTCGACTGCAGCTCCTCCAGTGTTGTCTTGATCCACGAGGTTGTATTTTCCAGAGCGTCTGAGAAAGTAAGAAGACATTTTCCGTGTCAAAGAAATACATTGTTGAACAACAAAGAGAACCATTTTCTGGCAAACACTCACTGGGGGTTTTGTCTAGGATGCTCTGAAAAGTTGCCCTCTCGTATTCCACACCCTGCCGATGCAGCACGAGCCTCAGATTGTCAATAGTCAAGTTAACCATGTCCATTTTCATCAGGTCCAGTACTCGGAATATCTCCCTGATGTGTAAACACGGAAGAACCACCATGATTAGATCAGACATCAAAAGTTTTCGAAACACAGTTTTAAGTAATTGTGCACTCACCTGAAGAGTGTGACGATGTTGTCAGTGTTTTCACGCAGCTTTCTGATGTCATCATCCCTATCCGGAGCGCACAACTTGCCCATTGTAGTGATAATGTAAGAGGCGAGCCCCTGGATGTCTAAAGCATCGTTGTCAGCTTGTTGACGAATCAGGTCCAAGTCCAGCACTTCCATGATCTGGGTCCTCATCCGATTGGCACCCGGATTAAGAAATGACAGTAAGATCTGTCCAAAGAGGAGATGATTTAGCAGGATTTGGGATTTCCAACATATAATGGACACTGAGGTTGAAGGGGAGGATTATGTAAGCATCTTTAAAGTGTTATTGAGGATTATGGGAAAATGGCGTGGAAAAAAATAACAGGAAATTGTCTTAATATATACAATATCTGTACATGCAGACCTCTCTGATCTCCTCCAGCAACCTGATGGCTTGCCCAAACACAGGCGGGTCGTCATTCAGCTCCGACTCCAAGATGTCCCAGAAGGCTTTGTGCATGGCATCTCGAATTGCTTTATGTAGACTAAAGAGAAGAAAGAGAATGCTTCTGCAGTGTCTGACCAAAATGCTCCACATTCATCAGTGACAACAAATAAGTGAAATATTAATGGCCCAAAAGGAACATATCCAGATCACTAAAATAAAATTTGATGTTCAGCATATTTTCAATGAATTTTCTTTGACAAATCTAAAGTTAAAGACTCAATGTGTGAGACGTAGCAACAACTTAAAAGTAATTCTTTATGGCATACCTTCCCTGAGGCAGGTCGGCTTTTGCAACGTGGAAGTTGGGATTCATGGTGATCTCATGGGCCCAGCTGAGATTGGATAGGTCTCTGGCAGATTTCATGACTTCATCCAGACTTAATGTCTTTGGTGGGCTTGCTGTACAAAAACAAATAGCTTGGTAAATGGACAAGCTACAGGTGATATAATCAAATACTACATGGCAACAATGTGTTTTTATTGATGATCAAAGGCTCTAATGTTGTGAGTGCTCTATTGTTGTTGTTGTTGTTGTTAATGTCAGTAGACTCACATGAGGGTGTGCAGTGCTTGCTGGATGAGTCACTGGTGAAGCTTTCCCGCGAGCATTCCAGGTCGCTGGCAGATGTTACGCTGTCGCAGCGCTCCAGTGACGACTCTGCATCGCTGCCCTGGTCCTCACAGCTGGATGTGGAGGGAGGTTGCTCGTCGTTTAGTGGCATGTTGCTGCACTATAGCTGCAGTGAGAGAGACATGTCACCAACCACCCCCACTCTTTCACTGTGCAACTCAACCAGTTCAGCAGGTCGTGGGTTGATCACAGTTTGCAGCAGAAACACAGGGGTTAAAATGGCTGGTCTAACTTTTCTTTTTTGATAAAACAAACAGTGCCAACAATGAGCCAGTGATATCAGCTTACAGCCAGTTCTTCACACTGTTTAACCATGATCTAGGTTTTCATTCTGAGCTGAGCTTTACATCAGTTTTGGCTGTGCTCAAGTAAAACAGACAGTTAGCAAGTCGAGCATTAACTCTCCTGTTCATAGCAACAGTTATCGTTGCCAAGGCTAGTTCAACTACAAAGAAAACAGTCACACGTTATAAATGCGTTGGCAGTCTGGTCTCCATGGAATCAACACAGCTCAGTTACATTCTCCTACAGTTCAGCCTGTATGTGTATTTTTTGCTTCAGGCCGTTGACAAAGAAGGAGCTCGTTCAAATCGATAGGCTCAAACAATAGCTTCTCCTCCTTGGGTGTTATAAAGGGACTCTGTGTCAGGTCCTCTCTGACATCAACAGTGTCTGTAGGGGAGAACATCAGATGACAGAGGGAGCCGCCTCAACTCTTTGTGTGATCCTGTTACACCAGCCCACGTGTTGTCTGCCATCAACACAAACAATTAGCATATAAACGCAAGCCGCGGGTTTGCAGGCTTCTGCATTTATTCAGCTGGACACCTACATTACATAATGGTGCAATATCATGTCTGAAACACACCTATTTAGAAGCCCTTCTAATATTATCTAAGACACAGAACCCTGACTGTGGCCCTTGGGTGTTCCCGTCCCCACTGTCACTTATCTGCAGCCAAAAATGAATGTGCACTCCCTGACTGCTTTTTTTTTTTTGAGGGAGCAGGGGGGGGGAGTTTAAAGATAGCTCAAGTGTGTGTGTGTGTGTGTGTGTGTGTGTGTGTGTGTGTGTGTGTGTGTGTGAGAGAGAGAGAGAGAGAGAGAGAGAGAGAGAGAGAGAGAGGGAGAGAGAGAGAGAGAGAGAGAGAGAGAGACTTCCAGTACACCCCCTACTATCACCCCAATGCTCATTCATTACATCATCTGGTAGACTTGACAGCTAGGTCAGCCTGCTAATTTTCAGAGATTAGAACCCCGGGGGTGGGGAAGTACAGTTCGGAAAAATCTGATTACGGATTAAGCAGACTGTCATCTGCTGCTTTACAAAGTGGACGTTAGCTAGCAAACCGATCATTCAAAAGAGCGATTAAAATCAAGTGTGTGACACTTTTGGATTTCGATTTATTTTCCGAATATCTCTGTAACTTTCTGTATTTCGGATAAATTCCACCAACATAAAGCGGAAACCCCACAGGTCCATGCGGTTATTTCTGCTAGATGCCACATAAAATCGTAACAACCCCTGAGAAAAACAAAGGCAGCGTTCTGTAATCTACAATGACTGCAGTACCATGTAAACAAAGCAGAAGATCTGGGGGGCGGGCCTTAAAAGCACGAGGAGCATCCCCATTGGTTGCAACTCCCCGTCGCTCACTGCTGCATGGAAACTGGCTGGCTACATTTACCATTTGCATGGATGAAAAAAGAAGAGACCACATCCACACACGCGTCAAACGTGCGTACACGTGATCGGAGTGGCAGACCATAACAAGACTCAGTGTACCTCGTGTAACAATAAAATACCTACGCCAAAAACATACAGTCATACTACAAAGTAGTAATAATATCTTACCGAAGGAGACATTTTTGTTGGTCACAGTCGGACTCTACACTTTGTTGATTGAGCAAACGCAGTTTTTACAGGCGACAGTTTTCGACAAAGGAACGTCTGGACGACTATTATCGCGTCTGTATTACCAACAAATAACCCGAACGAGTTCCATCGAGGCTTTGGTTTCGCGTCACAAACTAAAGTGAAGTCACTCGCAAGATTCTCGAACCAGCGACACAATTCCATCCGAAGAATGTCAAACTTAAAAGTGACCTTTACCTCACGCGAGTCTCCAAAGAAAGGGGGGAGACCTGAACCGAAAATAGCTCAGCTCTTGAGGGAAGATGCGTCGACGTCCCGAACTGTTCTCGCCTCTTCGTTTAAAGGTCCTTGTTTAACACACTCAGCTGGCTGCGAGGACAACAGGGCGAAACCATTGCAGTACGAAAATGGGATGTTCATAGTGCAAAATGCAAGTGTTTCTGACGCCGTTCGGGTATTTTCAGTGCGACATTGGAGAAAGGGGTGTTTTAGCGACAACCACAGCGATAACGCGAATGGATTATTTCATGTATGGCAGCGTTCGACACCTGCCACTTGGGTTTTAGATGGTACGTTCGGCTGCGCTTCACGTGGACCGTCTTTGTTTACGGATATGACGTCAGGACACGTTCACGGAGTTAGAAACAAGCCATATGGTAATTGAGTAAGATATGGGCAGTCTTGATGATTAAAAGAGGGCCATAAAACGTTATTTAAGTCAAGTGTCAGAAACAGTAACAGAGCAAGTTCACGTCGATGTCAACGAGTCAAAAAATATGCCTCAAAATAGTGTCAGAATAATATATTTGAAAATTCCTGAAAAGAGGTGCGTTTGCACTTTTTTCATCAAGCTGATAAACGTGAGACGTGAAAGGCTGGTATATATATTATTTTTTTCTCAATAAGGAACGCAACTAAAATGGTAAACGTTTCAGTTTCAGATGTAGATATAATTTTCGCAATACGCACCGTCGCCTGTGCGTGGCAGCAGAGTGCACTCCTTCGCTTTCCTTTCACCGGAAAAGCAGGAAGAGACGACTAAGAAGGACGTCATAACTGGAGCCCGTGATGGCGGTTGATTTGACTCCTCGGTTCAGAAGGTTGAACAGCCAAACAAGAAGTTTCCGAGAGACTGCACAGCAAGGTAAGTGAGACGTAATAATTACAAAACGCAATTTCCTCAAGCACAGTTTCGTTCATACGTGCTAAGACTCGACAGATCGCCGAGCCACGTCGTTCGCGCGTTTACTGTTAAGTGACAGTCACAGTTCTGTTCTGATTGTCATGGTTTTTAAATAAATGAAACTTAAGATAATTCATTGTTTTGCATTTTTTCGTAACGAAACGATGATAAATGGAAAACATCATTAAAAAATATAGACTTCTATTACTCAGTAATTCGAAGATAAAATTTAACTTTTTTTTCCAACAGTTTCCTCGTCTCTAAAGCAGTGTTTAAAATAATTCTCTTTTCGATATTTGTGCTATTTTGATCTCTCCCCCCCCCTCTCTCTCCCTCCCCCTCTCTTTTTAACTTAATCTCCTCATGTTGTGTGTCACGTCAACAGGCTTCTCTGGGCCCTTTGGCGCCACCCAGCTTTGGAACAGCATCATCCATGCCCTGCAAACTCAGGTGGAGGTGCGTCGCTGCAGACGGCATCTTCGTGTTCACGCCAGCTGTTTTCCTGGGTCTGATGCTGTGGATGCCGTCCTCAGTTACTTGATGCAAAACGTTGTGTTTTGCACAAGTGAAGTGTCTCGGCTGAAAGCCGCTCGACTCTGCCAAGCTCTGATGGAGGCCAAAGTGTTTGAGCCCGTTGGTACGAAGCTTTTTCGCAGAGACAAGGAGGTGACCTTCGAGGACAGCAGCTGTAGCCTTTACCGTTTCCTGGAGTACAAGTGTTCGTCTAGTGCCGCAGTGAAGGGGTGCAACAGTGACACAGAAAGTGTGTCATCAGAGGAAGGAAGTCTAAGGAGGAAGAGGAGCTCCAGGTTCTCTTTTGTGTTATTCTGCAACAACTGCTGCAGTTACCCTGTGTATTATTGAGTTAAAACAGAATTAAAAAAGCAAACAAGACCATGTGATGATGGGCATGGATTTAGTAGACATGGTAAACTATTCAAAATTTAAATGTAGCGATAGTGAGTTTAAATGATTTTGTAATTTTGTTAATTATTAATGCAAATTTCCAACATGTATTTTTATGCCCAATATATGATCACAACTACATTTATCTTTAACGTGGCTCATCTTTCTAGCAGATCAGATTGTTAATTATTTGGCATGATATTTCTTTATGTGTTTGGAGGCTGAAGGACCTGAGGACAATCGCTAATCCCCTGGCTGTCGGACCATCGGATCATAAGGTTGAGAGGCTGCTGAAAACCATCAACCTGCAACCGTCCTCATTTCGAGCTCCAAACACAAGCAACATGACGTCAACCTATCTGTCCAAAGATGGTAGGTTGGGTTAACCTGCCAGTTTTGTATTCAAAGTGTCAGTAATTATGCCAGCTCAGAAACGCTATCCTCAGAAAAAGTTTGGATTTGCTCCCCTTTCTCACTAGTGGTGGATCAGGTTTGGAAACAGCAGACACTACTGCAGCTGTTGCAGATAGTGGAGTTGCCGATTCTGGATTGCATCTTAGTCTCTCCCGCTAAGGCTCAGCTCCAGGCTTGCAGGGCTTTTCTCGCCAACCAGGACCTGGTCATCTCCAACACTTGCCTCGACAGGGAGCTACCCAAAGCCCTTAATCTGCCCCAGTCAGTGCATATGAAACATCTACTTTGTTTGGCTTCTAGCACTGCAATTTAATGTCCACCACTCTGACCTTTTTTAAACAACTATGTTCTGTTTGCAGGTTGGATGAGTGGCTCTCTGCTGCGGCTGACTGCTTGGAGCTGTTGCCTGACCAGTTGATCGTGGTTGCGGGGGAGCAGCTCAGCCATCAAGGTGGCAAGAGCTGCTCAGAAGATCAACGTGGAGAGCAGACGGCAAAACAAAAGAGGCTGCTATTTGAGGCTATATCAAAGTTTTACAGCGGGCAAGGGCGACCACCACTTCTTTCAGGACATCACCTGGACATACATGAAGCAATTTTAAACTTACTAGGTAAGGCTGGATTTAACTAACACCTGATTTATTGTCGTGCAATGACATGGACTGGACAGATCTATACTTTTTCTTGCCTTCCGTTACCTTGACAGCATTCTCTTTTCATTCCAGCTGAAGGTAAGCTGCAGGATGCCATTAAAGCATCTCAGTTGTGTTTACGACTGCTGGAGACGAGTGTGAGGGATGAACTCAGAAGGCTTCTGACCTTTATGGTCACTGCTGCTCACCCAGATTCCTGTCGTCTTCAAAAACAGGTGATTCTGTTAGGTTTGAGTTGTTCTTTTTTTTTTTTTTGCGTTGTCTCCATAAAAATAAAGTTAATCTGTAATGCACGCTGTCTTTGCTAATGATACTCTTGTGTTTTATTTCAGACCGACAACAGGACCTTGGTGAGCCACGTGTTTCAGAGAGCGGTTGTCCAGAATAATGAACTTACTCGATCCCAGAGTGAATACCTGCTGCTTTTCCTCATGGACAATTGCACTGAGCTCTTTAAGGTAAGCAACAATTTCTTTCTTGGATCTAATTTTACACAGTAAATTGTTCTGTGCCTATGCTTAAAAAAAATCCTCCCCTGAACACAGACTCCTCCATCGCTTCTTGATGCTGTGAGGAGAACACTGAAGACTCTGCAGCAGGGGAAAGACCCAGACTCAGTTGCCAGTAAGTCACATGACACAACATTTTGCTGTTATCATCACCAGTATTCCACTTTAGTTGCAAAAGTGGCTGCTGCTGCTGCTGCTGCTGCAAAAAAGGACATTCAAAATTTTCACCTCCCTCTATGTTGCAGCGTTCGCCTTCTGCCAGCAGGTGACGCCACAGCAGTACGAGGACCGGCGAGAGGCAGCCACGCTAGAGGGCCTCAAGCAGCTTCTGTGCGAAATCTCCTCCAACCAGACCTTGCCTGCCAAGGAGAGGAGGAGGCTGCTGAAAGAGTTTGAAAAGCATCACCCAGTGGTCTTTCTCAAGCATCTCTCCAGCACATTCTGAAAGCTCCATCTGCACTTTTTATTTGGAACTGCTGTAGCTCAATGGTAAAATCACAAGAGGCCTAATTTTATTGTTATTTTTTAACTGTAGCATTACCAGTACTGGTTGCATTATATGCCTGGGGAATTTCTTAAATTAAATGACGCATTGTGCCAAGTGTCATTGTCTGTTTGGAGGTTTATAATATTAGGGCAACAATTTTCTTTCTAATGTCAGCTGCCTATTTGTTGAGGTAATATTTTTTTTTTAATTGTATGGGAAGTCTTACTAATTTTGATTCTGGAAAGGAAACACTGGATAAATAGGTTTTTGCTCGATTTCACTGGCTATACTGTTGTACAATGAAAAGATTGTGGACTAATTAATGTGCCCTCTTATGGTGTCATAGGATAACGCTTACTTCAGGTTGATACTGTAATATTGTTTTACTGTAGAAGATTGAAATGTTAAAATGCACTTTATGATGTTGAAAAATGCTTTATTTTCTCTAGAGAGGACAAATTGAATAAAAATTCAAAGATTTTTTTTCTTTATGCCGCTTTATTTTGTGTGTTGGAACCTGGACCAAGGTAGCACAGTGTAGCACAGTCAAAGATCTTTTGGTTATTTATTTATTAATTATGTCTTTATATATCAATTTCTTCGTTAAAAGTAAGTGACGTCAATCCACCTGACTCCATTAAAAAAAACAAACCCGGAAGTGGGATTGTTCACCATCATATTATATGCTAGTGGTAGACATGGGGGCTGTGTTTGACAGCCACAATTGACAGCGCTTCAGCTGACAGCCTAAACGTAGATACATATACATTAAAAGCAACCTCTCTATCTACATAAAGGTCAGTAAATTCATTTTATATGCGGCACTGGCCAGTTCTGCTGAAACAACTACTGGGTTGTGATGACATGGACGTCACTGCATACTTGGCTAGTTAGCTCGGCTAGCAACCGATGTGATGGGTTTAACTCAAAAGTCCTTCGCAATAGCCAGTTGGACGCTGCTATGGTGTCGACTTTGCGGTGCAGGATGTGGGTCGAATGATTTTTTTTTACTTTATTTTTATTTTTTTTAACGATCAAGGTAGCTGTGTTGGACGGTGATGCTCTAGTTATGACGAGTGCGCACGGGCTAAAGGAGAAGCGTTGGCTCACAGACAGCCAATTCTCAATCGGACGTAATGGCCATAATCGTTGTCATGATGGCGACGGCCACCAGTAACACACTTTTATTTAAAACGATTACAAACTGTTTTTATTGTATAGACTATTTGTTTCTAAAGACGGAGGTATTTATGGAACTGCTGCCCTCAGACCGCCTGTTATCCGGACGGCTAACATGCTAAGCTAACGACTCTACGATGACTCTCAGTAATGCAGGGGCTGTTTCGAAGTGCTCCTACTTTGGCCCGTTTCATCAGACCTGACGGATGTCAGCATGTGTCACGAAAACCGTCTGCCACAGTCTGATTCATGACATTTACAAAAAATGTGCTGGTAGATGACGTTCCCGTCTGCTGGGACACGCACACATTTGCTCAGTGTCCTTTACATTCGTTCAACCTGTTGCCTCTGTCAGTGGCCTTTGTTTGATAACCATGGTAATACAATTGATTTGCCTAAAGTAAATACCGACAGCCTTGGTGTACCTTTTATGGATCTGGTGATTGTCAGCATGACAGGAAACAGGAAGTCAAACCTGTTTAAGAGGCGCTGCCCCTGCAATGTGACTCAAATGATGTGCAGCGTAAAATATGATGCTCAGTGACGTCTGCAGAGAATTGAGGCTGAAAACTGTTTTTAGTTTCACTTAGCTGATTCAAAGTGTGATTTAAAGTTTCCTGAATAATCAGCAGAGTACTTTGAGATCTTGCGCACAACATATCAAGCGCAAAAATACCATATTACCCTCGCCCTTTATTTCCCTGTCTTTTAACTTCTTGTTGCCCAACATCCCCAGAGCGACACAATTGTCTGACTGAGTCATTTTACATTTGTGGGGTTGGCTGTTGTGGAGTTCAATCTCCTCACTCAGCCTGCAGGGCAGTCGCTGCTGATACCTTGATGTGCAAATTTATCTAATTGATGGCTTATGGCTGTTGTTGAAAGTAGAGCTTTCAGTCAGCTCTAGCAAAAACTGGGGGAAAAAAAAGATTTTACATCTGCATGACAACCTTGTCTAAGATCAATGAATATCTTTATTTGTTTTGACCCAATTTGTTTCTCTTCATCCTCCAGGTCAGGCTGCAAGATGGAGTCTATGCTAAACAAATTAAAGAGCACTGTCACCAAGGTGACGGCAGATGTCACCAGTGCTGTCATGGGCAACCCTGTGACACGTGAGTTTGAGGTTGGACGGCACATTGCCAGCGGGGGTCCTGGCTTGTGCTGGAGGATCTACAACGGCACCAAAAAGTCCACTAAACAGGTGTGTGTCGTCTTTCCTTTGATCAACTAATGAGCGGTTCTCATCACGAACCGGCTTGGGAGGTTGGTTTCAATGATTGCTCACTCTGAGTCATCTTTTCCCTCTTCCAGGAAGTGGCTGTGTTTGTGTTTGACAAGAAAATGATTGACAAGTACCAGAAGTTTGAGAAGGACCAAATCATTGACTCGCTGAAGAGAGGCGTTCAGCAGCTGACCCGACTGCGTCACCCCCGTCTCCTCACGGTGCAGCATCCTCTGGAGGAGTCACGGTGAATAATGCACACCAACACAAACAAAACACCCTATCCAAGGGCAAATTCCCCATGTGGAAGCACAGTGGGAGGTTTGACATTGGAGCCAATCAGTGTTTTAACACATCTGTTGTGTGAATGTGTGAGCAGAAGCTGGTCATAATAGAAAGATTCTGTAGATGAGTCTCTGAATGATTTATGTCCCCCTTAAGGATAAATAGGTCTCCAGCAGTCTCATGTTTACTTTCTCCTTCCCACTCTCTCGCTGTCTCTTGAACTTTGACCTCCTCCAGCTAAAAACAACCCCACTGATTCATCTTCTTTTTTCTCTTTGATCAGGTTAATAATTGCCTCAGTCAGTTCAAGAATAACTCAGCGCTGTGAAAAGGATTTCATTTCAGTTCAAAGTGATGTTATTTCTGTCCCCAGGGACTGTTTAGCGTTTTGCACCGAGCCCGTGTTTGCCAGTCTGTCCAATGTGCTGGGCCAGTGGGACAACCTGCCCAGCCCCGTCCCCACCGACATCAAGGAGTACAAACTGTACGATGTGGAGACCAAGTATGGCTTGTTACAGGTGAGAATCCCTCTTTTCTCCTTCAATGATTTGTGCAAAACAATCTTCAATGTATGAAACAAAACACAGGCTCATTGTTTTCACACTGCGTGATGATGTCCAGTTGCTGCAACGTTTCATTCCCTTTTTTCTTTTTTTAATTTCTCCATCCAGATCTCGGAGGGTTTGTCTTTCCTTCACAGCGGCGTGAAAATGGTCCACGGCAACTTGTGTCCAGAAAACATCATCCTCAACAAGAGCGGATCTTGGAAGATCATGGGCTTTGACTTTAGCATCTCATCCACCAATGCCTCAGATGCTGAGGTTCGTCCCTGACGCAGGACACGCTGTTAGCGGAGGACTTGTCTCATCTTGCGTCGTCTGAACGTGTTTTCTGGTCTTCTGCAGCCCAAGTACGCGTGCAAAGAGTGGGAGCCCAATCAGCCTCCGCTCTGCCTCCCCAACCCAGAGTACCTGGCCCCTGAATACATCCTGTCTGTCAGCTGCGACTCCGCCTCTGACATGTACTCGCTGGGCGTGGTCATGCACGCTGTCTTCAACGAGGGCAAGCCTGTTTTCCAAGTCAACAAGCATGACATTTTTAAGAGTTTCAGCAGGCAGCTTGACCAGGTGAGTGGACTTGTTGCTATAAGCCACAGGTGTGCCACAGCAAATATATTTCCTATTTAAAAATGTATTCACACGTAATACTTGGAGGTTGATCCAAATTCCATGAAGTGCTCTGACTCTATTGCACATGCCGTAATGTTGTCCAGTATGTTGTCCAGACTGGATTGAAGTTTAACATGCTTGTTTAACCCTGATCATCGAAATAGCTGCTGTCAGCATTATTTTAATCTCCTCTTGAAAAACCAAAGTCTTGCAGCAGATCAAAACTGATTATAGGCTTTGTCGGCGATTCAAGTCTTCCTGCTCGTGTGTGTTTGTGTTGTCCAATTGCAGCTGAGCACCATGAATCCAGCAGTGCTGAACAAGATCCCAGAGGAAGTGCGGGAGCATGTCAAAATGCTGCTCAGCGTCACGCCCACCGTCAGACCTGACGCAGACCAGATGACCAAGGTTTGCATCCGGGCAGCCACAATGCAACTGCAGTGTATTTGACTTTGTGCGAATGGCTTTTCTTATCATGGTGTTTATTTTCAATCCAGATTCCTTTTTTTGATGACGTTGGTGCCATGACCCTGCAATATTTTGACTCCCTCTTCCAAAGAGACAACCTGCAGAAGTCCCAGTTCTACAAGGGTCTGCCCAAAGTCCTCCCCAAGCTACCCAAGGTAAGCTTGTAGTTTCATTTAAAGTATGAAATCAGACTAAGTCACATTACAACTTTTTCTTGTTTATTTCAAATCCTTTTGTGTGTGTCTGGCACTAGCTGTGACCACAACCTTAACACTGAATAGGGATTTTGAAAAACAAACTAATACATCGTTTTGTAATGTCTTGTTTATAATTCTTATTTCTCCATATTTTTTTAAAATCCATATCTTCCTCTCTTCTTTATCCAATAGAGAGTGGTGGTGTATCGCATCTTACCGTCACTGACCTCCGAGTTTGTCAACCTGGACATGGTTCCCTTCGTGCTGCCCAACGTGCTGCTGATCGCTGAAGAGTGCACTAAGGAGGAGTATTGCCGCCTCATCCTGCCCGACCTCACGCCCGTTTTCAAGCAGCAGGAGCCCATTCAGGTACATATAGGAAGTGTATGCATGCCTTATCCAAGTATGTGTTTTATAAGGGAATGTGTTTAAATGATGACATGCATGTGCTGAAGTGCGATTTACATCTTTGAACCCCCCCCCCCCACCCCCCTTCTACCACAATATTGTTCTCTTTTGAAGCGTGCCACTTTCACTTTTTGCTCACGCTATGTCAAAATCTCTGTATTTTTCTTTTCATGCCTCTGCAGGCTAGTAACATGGTGAGTGGTTTCTGCTCCTTCACTTCGACTCGTTTATCCCAGCATTGTCCGTAGCATTAAAAGCTTCCAAACGTCCACTTAACCTTACACTCATTTGTAGAATGAATCACGGAATCCTGTCAGAAATGACACTTTATTGTGTTCGACCTCACCTGGTGCCTTTGCTGTGCAGATCCTGCTGATATTCCTGCAAAAGATGGATCTTCTGTTGACCAAGACCCCATCAGAGGAGATTAAGAACTGTGTGCTGCCCATGGTTTACAGAGCCCTGGAGGCACCTTCTGTGCAGATACAGGTGCAGTTTAGAGCGGCTTTGTGTTGGACATGTTCTTCCAAAAAACAAATGTCTTATCCTGAAAAGTGAAAACACAAGTTCTAGACTAGATAATGTAAAGAGTCCTGTTGGAATTTATTAAGTGCTGATGTTAAGATAAAATCTATTCTCACAGTAATTTTCACTGTAGTGTTACATATTTTAATTGTCCCACATGAAACATGGTTTTATCTGTTGATGTGCAGGAGCTTTGTCTGAACATAATCCCCACGTTTGCGAACCTGATCGACTATCCGTCAATGAAGAACTCTCTGGTCCCTCGGATCAAATCTGCCTGCCTGCAGACCTCCTCGCTCGCTGTGAGTCGCCCTTCTCACCCTCTTTGATCCTGTCATACGGCACAGTTATTTTTGGTTTGTGTTCACATGTCTCACTTCCTTTTCCCTGCAGGTCAGAGTGAACTCTCTGGTGTGTCTGGGTAAGGTCTTGGAGTATCTGGACAAGTGGTTCGTCCTGGATGAGATCCTGCCCTTCCTGCAGCAGATCCCCTCCAAAGAACCTGCTGTGCTCATGGGCATTCTGGGTAAAGAGATGTCTGTCTTCCTCCTGTCTATGTAAAAACCACCCATAGACACATGTGTGACTTCTCTCACCTGTCCAGGAATCTACAAATGCACCTTCAGTCACAAGAAGCTGGGCATCCCCAAAGAGCACCTCGCCAGTAAGAGCCTGCCTCACCTGGTGTCTCTGAGCATAGACAGCAACCTCAACCTGAACCAGGTATGCTAAATCACAAAGCATGTGATTCTCTCTATTATTTTCCTGTTTGCATCATTTCCTGATATGTGGGTTTTTTTTTGCAATTATTTCAGTTTAACTCGTTCATGATGGTCATACGGGACATGCTGAGTCGCATGGAGGCTGAGCACAAGACCAAGCTGGAGCAGCTTCACGTCATGCAGGAGCAGCAGAGGTGCCTGTCACTAATTGTTAATAATTTTTTATTTTTGCGGGTAAGCCCAGCCTCTGTATTTACTCAGTGTTTAATTATGAATGCATCTAAGGTGGGTGTTTTACTGTAGAGCACAAAAGGAATTAGATCTACGCCAGCTGGCCTTCTGAGTAAGACATTAAGGAATTACATTGCAAACTGGTGCTTTTATAAAATCAGTCTCTCTCTCTCTGTCTCTTTTTTAATAGGAGTATAAACATCACCAACCCAGGAGAGGAAGTCAAAAGCCCACCTACCAGCCAGGTGAGAGGTCCACTTTGAAATCGACCTTTTTTTTTTCCTTGCAAAAACTGGGATTATCCTGACTCTGTGTCTGCACTCTTTGCCTGTCCTTGCCTTTAGATGGATGACATATTTGGCAGTGCTGCTGTCAACGGGAAGGAGATTGGATCCGCAGCTGCTGCGGCACAACCTAATAGAGTATGACGACAATTTCACACCTCATTTCCGCAAGCCTTCACCTTTTGTCACCGTGTTGCACAATTCGCTCGCCACATCATTGACCTTGCCTCTCCCAACTCCCCCCCCCCCAGATGTCTCTGACTCTTGAGGAGAAGCAGCGTTTGGCCAAGGAGCAGGAGCAGGCGGCCAAACTGAGGAGCCAGCAGCCATTGGCACCGCAGGCTGTCAAACCAGCATCCAGCACCAACGCCAAGGTAACTCCAGCATTCCTGCTTGTATGCAAACAAAAATATTTACGCAAGACTTCCGGTAAAGAGCCCAGAGAAAGTGTTTGCCGTTTAATTAAACCCGAGCCAAAGCCAGTCATGGGTAAATTAAAAAAAAAAATCCACTTTAAAAGTGTTTCCATTACCAGTTTTTCATTGCAATATTTAGGTTTTGCGCAATTCTAGGGGTAACGGAAACACAGCTACTTTCTCCATTTCTTCCTCATCTCCATCTCCAGCCGTTGTGTGATGTTAAACTCACACGATTGGTGATGCACCCTCTCCGATTTCCCATTGCAGGCTAAAGATCTGACCAGCAGCCTTCTTAACAACATGACATCGCTAAACAGTCTGTCAATGGCCAACACAGCCCGACCGGCCCCAGTGCAGAGCTCCACCATATCTGGCTTCCCCTCCTCCAGCCCCATGATGGGCTCCATGGGCGGTCCAGTATCCAATGGCTTCAACACGCAGATGGGCTTTTCGGCGGGCGGCATGGGGATGGGCATGAGGCCCCCTGGTCCCAGCCTCTATGGCGGCATGGCGACCACCACCAGCACCCCGAACTTTGGAGCCCTCACGCAGAACCAAGGACTGAGCAAAGCTGCGGACTTGTCCGCCCTGGACAATCTCTTTTCACCCGGCCAGCCCAGAGTCACCCTCAACCAAATGGGCCCGAAGTCGGCGCAGGGCACCAATGCCGCTTGGCTCCAGCAGTACGGCCCCGCCCACACCGCTCAGACTCAGATGCAGGGCGCCTCGGTGGGTGCGGGGGGAGTCCCCGGCGGCTTTGGGATGCAAGCAAATCCTTTTTTCAGCCCGCAGAACTTTTCCCAAGGCACTCCGGCCGCTGCTGCTGCTGCTGTGCCGAGCCTGAACCAAAGTGGGGTGAAGCAGAGTGCATCTGTCAACAACGATCTGAAAGACTTGTTTGGATAAAAACAAAATTAGGATGAGAGGAAGGTTTCAGCGTATTCTTTTAAGAACGTTGGTATCATAGAACAAAACGAGGAACTCCGAACCAGGATGTTGCTGTCCCTATTTTTTTAATCCTACCTGTACTCAGTTCAGACCTTTGCTCATGACCAGTTGGCTAAATTTCCATTTCTATTGGACCAGAAGGTAAAACGTTGGGGTGGGACCTAATTCTTCTTCTTCTTCTATGCTGTGCTGTTTAAATGCTGGGGGGAGGGTGGGCTTTCCTACTGTTTTGTACTTGACCTGCTGCGTTGATGCGGGGGAAGGTCATCTGTTGATGTGAAGCGTGATTGGAATGAATGGAGTGGATCTCACTTCACAACCTGTATTCGAACCCACATTTTGAAAGTGGCTGTAAGCAATTCTTCAGGCTCGCGCACCTTCAGTGGTTCTTCAGTTCGTTTGATGGCGGCAAGATCAGGGTGCATAAATAAAGACATATGAATCCGGCTGGAGGCCTGCAGTTACTGCTGTGCATTCAGACAGGCGATTTGTGAAGAAAATCCGACACAATCTTTGGTCACAATTCCCCAACACCATGTTTCAATTTTGTGAACTTGACTTCATGTGACTTCCAAAGCATATCAGAAAGTGGAGGGTTATTTTTTTGTCTGGTTGTTGAGGACCATCGTGAGCAAAATGTGCAGTGAACCCACTGTTGTGTGTGTGTGTCAGACCAGTCAAAGCGCACCGATCTGTTAAAAGTATTAAGTTTATTATTATTTTTTTTCATGGATTTGCTTTCTTAAACTACATGTTGCCGTGTGTTACTGAAGAATCGGCCACAGAAGATCGTGATAATGAGTCGAGCCTCACAGTGATTCCAGATCATTCTGGTGAGCAACAGCATTTTGTTCCACACTTGCTTGGATTTGTCCATGATTGGCTGGAAATTCAGCTGTGCACCACGTCTGTGGGTGGATTTGTACAAGGATGCAGGTGTATAGTCTGGTTTCAGCACTTTTCCACTGTAAGAGGTGAAGTTATCAAGATGTGTAAATATAAATATTTAAAGAGTAGATTGTTCTGTGAGGGTCGGGGCCTTTTTTTTTTTTTTTTTAACTGCCCCATGATAATGATTAAGAGGCCTTAGGTGAGTCGTGTGCAATAACCCTGGCTGGGTTTGTTGAGGTTACATACCATTCAGCTCAAGCAGCTGTGGATGTGTCCTTAACCTTCATCTCTACTTACCTGCAGTAATCACACGGGTCTGTCAGATTTTATCAGCAGCGTAGATATATGTGTATTCATTCTAAACCTTTCAATTTCTGAGTGTATTGTACCTCTTTTAAGGGTTTCAGACGCACCTCTGGCTTTGTCCATACTGACTTTGATTGTTGTCAACGTTGCCTCACGATAACATTGTCTTCTGACGCAGCTTTGTGTTAGAAGAGGACACTTACCTAAAAGTACTGGAATGGAGATATTCTCAGTCCATCTCACTGTTGAACAAGTCGCTCAAGAGATATCAAATGACAAACGAGGTGCACGAAAAGGTCTTCGAAGTAATGGTAAAGGTGTTCTAGTCCCTTTTAATTTGTTCACATGAAAGGTCCTGTATTATTCTCTCTTCACATCTTCCACTGTAGAATAACTTTGTGACGTCACAGAGTGCTGAATTCCAGAACTGCTAGTTGTAGCGCACACTTTCTACAAGCAAAATACGTTCAGGATACACATTTCTCATTTCTGCGAATCCCAGCGATAAGATGGAGACAGCAGATTTGCATTTTATGGGACCTTTAATGTTTGTTTGTTTGTTTTTTTTCATTATATGTGACACATCTGGTTTGTTTCACTCACAAATCCTCATCTGATTAGAGTTCTTTCAACCTGTAGGTGAGGGAACATGCTGTGACGACAAGGTCATGAACCCCTCTTGCCCCGACGAGGCTGAAAAACTAGAGCTTATTCTTCTACGAGATTGTTTGTATACCACTGTTGTCTTACACGTGTAGTGTGGCCCTCGTTTTTTGTGTGCTTAAGGTGCCAGTGTCTGAGATGCTCTGTTGAGATCTGTACATGTAAAAAGAGAAATACAGAAATCTAATGAAGGTGTGTGTGCGTGTGTGTGTGTGTGTGTGTGTGTGTGTGTGTGTGTGTGTGTGTGTGTGTGTGTGTGTGTGTGTGTGTGTGTGTGTGTGTGTGTGTGTGTGTGTGTGTGTGTGTGTGTGATAAACCATTTCAATGGATTTTACTGCATTCAGCAATGCTATGTTTGGAAGAAACAGCCTTGCGATACTGTAGTATGTTAGATGTGATTTAGGATGTGACAGCAGGATCAACACATTAGATGCACTCAATACATTAGGCACATTTTTCAACAAATGATTAAACTTTCTGATAATTGCAACTTTCAAAGGTTTTTTTGTTATCCTTTTGCTGCACATACATAATAATACAAATGAGCTTTCAGAGTTGCCATGGATATCATTAATGAATTTATCTGTCATTGTGCATCATAACAGGACAAATACAGGACTGACATAAAAGGACAGTTGACAAAATTGGTAAATTAATAAATGGTGTTTTTTATGTTTTAGGCAAATTGATAAGTAATGCATTATTAGTGTGTAGCTGAATGGCGTTGTTTAATCAAATAAGACATCAAAAGTATTTTTGATGTCATGTCACATTGACCCCCTCATTTCAACACAGAGGCAGTAGAGGCTGAGTATGAGCATAACGGCTATCATTAGAAAATGTGTAAAAATATAACATCATAGAGCTCACAACTGGAACACGGATTGTACACACAGCAACTTTGGACTTTGCATAGACAAGCACTCAAGTCTGAGTTTAACTGGCAGCATTTAGGTGTCCGTTGGGCAACTCCTCAGTTTCAATTGTTGGTCTTTGTCATTTTCAACCCTCATGACTCATGTCTTCCTATTTCAGCTCTTTGGAATCATCTCAAATGCTCACACCAGCACACGTCTGACTTTGCGCGTACCTCTGGTTGCGTTGATTTGCTTCATGGCTATGCGAAGGAAAGAAAAGAAATCCCTTATTTTTACACAAATATGACAGGGAAATGATGTTTCTACATGCCATATACAGTTAATGTTATCTCTTATTGACAATGTTCAGAACATATAACGTGCAAACCTTCAAAGTCCAGCATGTAGTTCTGCCCCGACACCTGAAACGACATTCTGCCGGTGGGGTTTTGCTGATAGGCCAACTCAATGTCCTGACTGTCCACTGAGCATTCAGTTGAGGTGCCCCTCTGTCCTCAGAGAAGATGGTTTCATTTCAGTTTTACATGCTTTGCTTTTTTTGGTTCAAATGTTTTGGCCAAACCTGTTTCACGATGGTCAACAGAACTGAGAACTCACCCTGTGTTTGAACTTGCACCACCTTCCAGTGTTGCACTCAAACTCCCACACTGCCCTGGTCCCCAACTGGAGAGCTGACGTGACTTGAGGTCTCCTGAGAAAAATAACTGAAATGTGCATCCTGACAAATATTTTTTGCATCACTTGAGATTTCATGTGCCAAGTTGGATCCCAATTCCATTTAAACTGCTCAAAAGACACCTGGTTTATTTATCATAAATCCCATTTGAGCAGTGCCTTCAAAATAAAATCTCAAAGGTCAAACTATTCAAAGTAATTGTAATTTATTCGTTTTTGCTGTGAAAAATAGAAAAAAAAACTTACAATGGATTTAAATGAAGAAGAGGTCGGCGGGCAACTCTCCTCTTTCTCTCCGCTTTCTTGCTGATCTGTTGCATTGCTAACAAACAAGAGAAAGCAGAATGTTTCCTGAGAGCGAAGTGAAGAGGCTTTTGTCATTGAATTTATCGTGACCGCTTCCTGTTATATTTGCGACGATACTTCACTTTTGAAATCAATCTCCAAGGTCTCGCCTTTCAAGTCAAAAGTGAAAGAGCTTTTTGGATTCTGGAGGAATGCCTGCTCAATGTCCTGGCTATTCACATGGCAGGGGTTTTGTGTTGATCCCTGTTAAAATAAATAATTCCCAAATTAATCTGGGTTACATCATATTTACTTACTATTATTAATACTGATCAATCCAAATGGATAGGAAAGGGGTTCCTTCTGTACCTGTTCTCCATACTTTATCCACTTACTGCTCAAGATGACATACCAGGCCCACTCTGTGTTTCCATCATCCAAACGCCTCACTTTGAGCGATTTTTTAATCACTCTCATTCTTTCAAAATCTATGCACACTGACCTGGAGAGGAGATTTAAAGACTTTCAGTCACCTGATTCCACCCTCTTCTCTGTTTTCTCTGTGAAAAGGCTGTAGCTGTATCTTTTCTATAGGTTACCCAATTGGCAAGTTGTATAATTTCATGCCCTTGTTTTCAGGCAGTGAATACTGCGCCTCTATGACATGGTCATTTTGAATGTCCATCCAGCTGTTTCCGTCGTACAGCTGCCACTGGTAGATTTGTCCATTGGTGAGCGTTGGGCCTGGATTAAAAATTATATTTTAGCTACATTGACATACTTAACATTGTACACTCAATGAGCGCAATTTCTTCATAAAAATTTCCCCCCTGTGTGTCACCTGGTGTTTGGCCCTCAGCTCTCGTTCTAGCCTCCCCAGTAATGTTGTGGCTCCTGGAACAATTAGACCCATTCCTGCAGTTTCCTCTCAAAGCATACTTGCAGATATGCAGGTAAAGGCACTTGCTGCCGTCCCGACAGCCACCGCTGTTGTAATACCTACAGGGCTGAGATATAACCTCAGTAAAGTTGTCATCCTCATCCTGTGACTCTGAGTCATCGCTGATGTCAGAGGCATCATACAGAGTGACTGGACCTGAAACACACAAATACACAGAAATTATTCCACAACGCCCATTTTATCACTTTTATCTGGATGTGATGGTGAAATGCGAGTGTGTGTGTCCCAAAAATAGGAGAGGTTATTTGTCATTTGGTGTATACATTTATACAATTTATGTTAAAATATGCTTAATTATGCTTATATTTAAATACTTTGAATATTTCTTAAATATTTGTCTCTGGTCAGCTTTCAGAAATGTTGTTCAATTTCTCATAACTTGAATTATTGCCGGGAAAAACTCGGAAATAGCGCCCCTAACTGTCGCGACGAAGCGTCTCTTTTGCGTGTGTATGCTTTATTTTTAATTTAAAAAATTTAAAAAACAACATTTTTGAGGACTGTCACACATTGCACCATCACTTTTGACTTACAACCTATGCATGTGACTGGATAAAATAACGTCTGAAATGTCAGTGGAGATTAAAAATTCGCCAACACAATGAAAACAAAATGAAACCGAAACGTTGTCGCTTTCAACCTTTCTAATACTATAAAAACGAGATTAGTCTGCGTTTAAAACAATTATTTATACTACTAGTAATTTTAACAACAGCAGCAGTAGCAGCAGCAGGGGCAGCAGTGATCACATTAACATCAACAACGACAGTCGTAGTGCAACGTAATCACAATTTGGTTTTGGTTTGATTTTTAGGAGCAAAGTTTTACGAATACTAAACATAGACGTCCTGTTTCCACATGATTCACAATAGGCTATAGAATGGCCCCCTGCCTTTCTCTCCAGAAAACAATCAAACAAACAAACGATCAATCAATCAATCAAACAAACAAGAACCCGACATTGCCACAAACAATACAGACTGGAATGGACTTACTGGCGGCTGTGGCCATGGTGCGGAACTGCTGTCAATTCCAACAAGCCACCAGATACTCATGCTCATGAGTCCACGCCCATGACGAACAGCTTCTTTCACTTTTAAAAATATAGTTTATTGAGATGATAGGATGATAGGATCAAGAGGCTTCATGCAAACCTCTTATATATAATCGTTAAAGCATTTTTGAGAGAGAAAGAGGGAGAGAGAGGGAAAGAGAGAAAGAGAGATTTTCTTGACGCATATTTTTGGAGTTCAGATAAATCACCCTAGGTGGCAATAGTGAGAAATTCGGCCACCGCGCCTACTTTCCTGACGCGCACCTAACGTAAAGCAATAGAAGAAGATAAGAGGTACTAGAAATGACGACATTGTCTGACGGCTTTACACGTCTAATTTCTTTCTTTCTTTCTTTCTTTCTTTCTTTCTTTCTAGAAAGCATTAATACGAAAAAAGTATTTTTTGACGGCTTTACGTAACGTTTTCTCAATGGTGTTCATCTGCAAAAGTAGGGGACCAAAAATGTCCTGTTTGAACGACGGTGCGTGCCAGAACACAGGGGTGAAAACAAGCTAAAAAGTTCTTATTCAAACACAAATGACGACCATCATTTTTTATTTAGCAGTTTTCAATTTTCTCTGAATTCTGTTGAATTTGCTCTGAGTGTGCCCGTCTTGAAGTATGAGTGAAACTAGTAAAATGGTGGGGGGAAAAAAACAACACAACTCACAGGTGCTACCACTGTCACCAGTTCACCTAATGATTCCTCAGGGGATGGGTTAAATGCGGAGGACACATTTCGCATCCTTCGGGATGTGACAATCACTGGGACTTTAACACCTGTGGGGAAGTTGCATAATTGGTATACAATTTAGCTTGTGTGGTACCATGCGTGCTCAAACGTGACATTATTTGTACTTTGTGCTGAAGGAAAAAGATGCTTTTGGACAAGGAACGGTGGAGTGTGGAGCAGGATAAAGTCAGGTTGCACGGAGCATCTGAAGAAGACACTGAGGGAAAGAGGACAAGGTAAGAGTTGGCGACAGGAAGTAGTGCTTCCTTCACTTACCAAAAACAAACAAACAAACAAAAAATTAACAACAACAACAACAAAAACACTTTGTTTTGACATCTCCGAGGCTTCATCTTGTTGTAAATACACTGTTTGTTTTTTTTTTTCGTGGAAAACGGTCCTTCAAGTTATTGGCATAAAAAAATAAAAATAAAATCAGCCACTACTGTTAGGAGAGGTCTTCATTTAAACTTTATTCACTTGTGGTTATTCCATACAGAGCACACAGTAGCAAACTATCAGCATTATTATTAACCCACGTCCACAACCCAGATCAAAGGCCCCGCCCATCCCAAATCAAAACATGTCTTGTTTACTCTATGCATTTCAATCTTTGGTTCAGGCTATTGTGCATGGTTAAAACATCACTGAAATGTTATATACCTAATAAGACAGTTCATGTAAAAAAAAAAAAAAGTTTTTTCCCATCTCCAGAATATATATTTTTTATATTACAGTACAGACTTTAAGAGATGATTGTGTTTCAATGCATTTTTTATTGCTTCAGATACTCAATTGACCTTTTAATCTCCAGCTTCAATAAGTTTATGTTAGTATACATTTCCACAAAGTGTTAGGTGTCTCATTAATATTATTAATATTCATTTTTTTTATTTGTACAAAAACAAACATTTAAACAGTTTTACTGTTTTTCTTTATAAATCTTGCCAGACACTGAATAGCAACAAACATGATTTTTGAGAATTTTGATGACGTTGTTTACTCTAGATCATGTTGTTGGAACAGTTTGTCCTCTGTGTGTGTGTGTGTGTGTGTGTGTGTGTGTGTGTGTGTGTGTGTGTGTGTGTGTGTGTGCGCGCGCGCATGCATGTATGCAAATAACTACGTGTCCATGTGTACACCGTGTTTGTGTGTGTGTGTACGTGCATTTTGATTGTATTGAGAGCAATTGTCTCACTGCAGGAACAGGAAGTGGGTGCTGCAAAGCAAGTGTATGTGCATGATCACCAGAATCTAACTACTGTTAGTAGTTAACTACAAGTTATTGGTTGTTATTTGAGAACCATCCGTTTGTCTTTTTACTGACCTGTAGTAAACATCAGCAGCATTTCTGAAGGTTTCTGGGATGTGATAAATAGCATCCATGTTGGTGTGTGTGTGTGTGTGTGTGTGTGTGTGTGTGTGTGTGTGTGTGTGTGTGTGTGTGTGTGTGTGTGTGTGTGTGTGTGTGTGTGTGTGTGTCTATGTACAAGGATGTATGCGTGTGGTTGTGTTTGATGGAGTCAGTGTGCAAGAACTGTGTGTGAGTGTGTTTTAAATAAGATCCCCGATGGGTATACGGGGCAGGCAGATGTAAGCCTGTGGGGTCCTGCTGAGGTTGATGGGGTTCCCGTCCAGACGGATGTCCTCCAACGCGTTCCTGATGTAGTTGAAGTCTTTCAAGTTGCAGAACGTGTCCTCGTGCATCATTTGAATGTTGTTGCGCTGCAATAGACGATAGAGACGTACGCGTTGTGAGCAACATTACGTCGCAACATTATCTGAAAAATAGTGGGCACTTTTTTGGAGCGCCGTTGCAAATGTAATTTCCAACGTTGGCCACCTGGTGGCAGTAATGCGATGTGATACAAGACGTACTTGTAGGTGTAGAGATCGGAGGCTGTCCGGTAGAGGCACAGGGATGTAATCAAGGCGGTTGTCCGTCAGGTACAGGTACAACAGGCTTGTCATATCCTGGTGACGTACAATTAAATTTTTTGTGAATGAATTACATTTATTGTGTGTTAATTCTGGTAAGACAGAAGAAATAAGACAGCAGTGATAGCAGTCTGCCGTGTGTGTCCTATTAATCATGCGTGTTGTACACACTTTGAAGGCCTCGTGGTGAATTCCCTTTGAGCCGATGTTGTTGAGGCTGGCATCAATCAGCGTCATGGTCGTTGGGAACCCAGGCAGCTGTGAGATGTGGTTCTCTCGTATCACCACCTCGGCCAGCTCGGGCAGGCCTATGAATGTTTGGTCTTCGATGGTCTCAATCTCGTTGGACGTGAGGTCAATTCTCTTGAGCTTGTCTGAAAGAAGACCGGAGCTTGATGTAAGTAAGTAAAATTAAAAACTCATAAAATCAATCTGGCTGCCTTGTAACTGTAACTACCCAGCTGGAAACGTACTCATGGAGGCAAAGTCGGACTTGTTGATCTTGGTGATCCTGTTGAAGCGGGCGTAGAAGTGAGTGGTGTCCTTGGGTAGAGGTGGCACGCTGTCCAGCTTCAGGTCATCACAGTACACTGAACCGCCGATGCACGTGCAGAGCAAGCAAGTGGGCATACCTACAACAAATAGTTGGGAAGGAGAAGAAAATAGGTGATGATGAATAAGGTAAATGTTGAGGGTATATAGTGCAAAAGTTGTGTCATGGGATAAAATTTGAAAATCTCCACCCTAAACTGCCCTGATCCAGAGCCAGTCAAAACAGTCAATTCCGGCCTTTCATGGTTTAAAGTTCCAGAGGGGAAATGATGAGAATCCATCTTTCCTCACGGAGTTTAACACCTTTGTTGTCCTTTACAAACCTGTCCTGTCAATCTCAGGCTCCTCAGGCTCCTCAGGTTTATGAGGCTCTTCAGGCTCCTCAGGCTTATGAGGCTCATCGGGTTCATCTGGTTCAATAGGCTCCTCAGGTTCCTCAGGCTCTGGCAATCCAGAGGTCCCTGAGCCTTCTACAGTGCCAGCACCCTCCTGAGGGGTTTCTGGCTTGGTTGGGAGCAGCCCCTCCTCTTGTTAGAGATACAAGTTAGGTGTTAAAGGGAACAGGTTAGTTCAGGGTGGAAGTGGAACAGAAAGTTCTGGCAATCAGTTTCCCGCTGTTTGCCGCAGTAATCACTTGCACAGTCTATTAGCACAATTAAATGGAAAAAGGGATTTTATACTTCAGGTTAGTAAGCAGTTGATATCTATTAAGCTAAGTTAGAAACAACATTTCTGATTGTCATTTGTCCTGGGACGGAGCAAGAAATGGTAAAGCTCATGGAAAATTAATTCTAAGGAATTGTCACAAGGACAAACTTTTTAAATTTTTTAATTCACAAGAATTCTGAACTAAACTGACTTTTTTTGTCCACTAGATGGTGCACTGTACTTAAAAATAGTCAAAGGTCAGCAAAGTAGAGCCTCTGCTCTTGCAAGATTGGCAGTTTAAAAATACAGGATTTGATAATAATTCTATACTATAAGGAGTCAAGTAATCCCTGCTCTTCTACAATGGCATGCTACAACACCTTGTCACCAAGTCAATTATTTGGCATAATTAATATGAAATTGATGATGATCTTGCAAAATTTGAATTTACAGTAAGGATGATAATTAAATTTGCACTTGGAGATGGTGGTCTATTCATTGTGCTGCAACTCAGAGGTTGTCACAGACACATCTGCTGTTACTTTTTTAACGGGCTTAATGGACTTATGTTAGCTTATGTTTTTCATACTGTTGGCATAGGCATGGTTCATATACTGACCTTTATCTGTGTCAGGGACCAGAACTATATCAGGGACCTCTGCATCTGGAGAACCAGATACACTTGTTGCTCCAGATTCAGCTAAGTCTACAGAGGCTTCATGATCCACAGAGGTTTCAACATCCCCAGAGGCCCCTGAGGTCTCCCCTGAAGCTCCTGAGATCTCCCCTGAAGCACCTGATGCTTCGCTGGGAATAGCTTCGGGAATGAGGGGTAGCTCCTCCTCTTGTTAGAGTCAAGGGTTTTGTTTAGGAGGTGTGGACAGGGGGGTGAGATAGACAGTTAATCAAATCGTTAAAAAGGAGGACAGAGGGATGGGAGAAGAATGATTATAACAAACACAAACACAGTGCAACTAGTAGATCTAGTGGGTCAACATTTAACACAGTTAAATGGAATTTAAGACAATAATAATTAAACATTAATAATGACAATCAGGTTAATGAATCGTCTTTCTCGTCAGTTTTGGGCTTTTTAAATACCAACCTCCAGAAATCAACGTTATGGCCAGGTCTCCGGACTCCCCAGACTCCCCAGAGGCCCCAGAGCTCACAGAGGTCCCTGAGCCCAAGAGATCTCCGGAGAACCCTGACCCAGTGTGGTCCCCAGATTCTCCAGAGAGTTCAACTTCAATGCCAATTTCTCCGGAGCCAAGGTCTCCGGAGGCTCCACTAGTTGTGGACCCTGCCATATCACCGGAGCCGGAGAGATCTCCAGATATCAAGAAATCTCCAGATATCAAGACATCCCCAGATGTCAAGAACTCCCCAGACCCATCAGAGCTGATCAACTCCTCAGAGGCTCCGGAGATCAGGATGATGTCACCAGAGCCTCCAGAGGCACTGGAGTCCACCAGTTCTCCCGAGACTCCGGACCCAGAAACCCCAGAAGCTCCAGAGGCCCCAGAGGCCCCAGAGGCCACAGAGCCGCCAAAATCCCCGGAGACATGAAGGATGTCAATGGGCGTCAGACGCAGCTCCACCTCTTGTTAAAGACAAGATTAGCTATTAATGAACAGACAGATGAAAGGGGTGTGGCACTCACAATGACAACATGGTGAGGCATAGTGAAGACAGTGAACACAGGCATTAAAAGCGACACATTTAACCATCAACAGCGAGTTAAATGGAAGACAAGCACAAAGAGAAGATGATCGTAGGTGGAAGTAACGGGATCATTTTTGGAAATATATTAGTGGCTCCAGATTTTAGATGTTCTAGCGATTCGGAGTACTGCTGCTTGTCAGCCATCTTTCCAACCTCTCAAACCTTTTCAAGTACTTTGTGGCTCTCGGTGCATGTGTGGATCTAATAGCGCTGCGTCCTTTTCCAGACCTTTTTGTGTGTCTGGGCCCATGAGAACCCCAGATCCTCCTGATCCCTGAGGGGTGAGCTGGGGTTTTAGTGGCTCCTCTTCCTCCTCCTCTTGCTCTTGTTCGTCCAGGGAAACCTCAGGTACAGGGTAGCTATAATCGGGTGGGGCCAGTGTTCCAATCTCTATCTGAGGGAAAGACGGCAGCAGTTAGCTAGAAAAATATATGGAACACTACGATAGCAAAGGCTTTGTCAAAGCAGTGGTCCTTTGAAAATGTGTGACAGAGATTGTATAGTGTCATGCTGCGACCACTCATTTACACATTTTGTTTTAAATCACTTTCCCTGCTATTCCAGACTCATCCACCCGAAGACCATTTATCAATTTTCATAAGCGGCATTTGTCTTGTCCTTTCAAACCCCTTATTCAACATGTTGTAAATGCTGTAAATACACAAAGTTCTGCTATGAGGAATCGTAAGTGGGGTCAAAGAACAAATGCTAATGAAGCTGCAGAGTAAGTCTGCGTTTCGTGCTATAATCAGTGACTTTCTGATGTCATGCTTCAACGAGATGGCAGGCGAGGAACATTTGAAGACTGAGGGTGAAGACAGCAATAGCCAATGAGATGCATGCTCCATTAACACTACGTTCCGGGCACAGCACCGCTGCTGCTCACTGCTCCCTCAGGGGATGGGTCAAATGCGGAGGACACATTTCACATTCTTGGAGATGTGACAATCATTGGGACTTTTTAACTGTAAAATAGATTATTTTGCATATACAAAACAATTTTTCAAAGGATATTAAATACACATTAGTTTGTAGCTGAAGGTAATTTTGTGAGCACAAAACGTGAAAACGAGTGATGGGTCATGGTATTGTCAACATCTCCTACGCACTTTACTCTACTATGTCAAGATAAGCTATATACAGTGTGATCAACCAGATTTTGTCTAGTAAACTACTCTCTAATTAAGTTGTGACAAAATTAAGGAGGTACATCCTAAAATTGAAATACTAATTTTGTTTTTTTCGTTGATTATATATATAAAAAAAACACTCTTTTATGGACTACAGTTATATCATCCTACACCTCAGGAAAGTATTAATCCATTTGCTGAAGTTCCATCTGTTTCCAGATGAGGGCAATGGATTCCCACACAGCAGCGCAGGCAACACCTGACACCCTCTCTCACGCCCATCAAGGCAGACTCAGCCCTTCAAGGGGGAATGGTCCTTGTGGAACCAAGACTCACATGGTAGCACTGAGAGAGTGTATTAGTCTTCTCTGCTCATCACAGTCACAGTTATCAAATGCCAAAAGGTGTCAAAAATCAACATTTCTTAGCCCAATCATTCATCAGACGCATAGACCAAAACTCGTGTCTCACCAAATATCAATCTGTGACATTAAAATGCACCAACGAAGGGATGCATAAAGCTGCAAGTCACATTTTTAAAGCCTCGCTTAACCACAGTAGGGGATACAACAAGGTAGACTATTGACGAGTCCTGCACAGTTAACTCGCTGCTGCTCTTTCCTCAACATTCCCCATCCCCAAAGCAAACATATGCACCCAGGGGGGAAAGAAGAGGCCAAAGGCTGGCAGCCGAAAATACTGGAGAAAGAGAGAGGGAGTGAGTGAGGGAGAGAGAGAGAGGTAGAGAGAGAAAGAGAAAACTGTGGAAACATCATGGGAAAACAGAATGCACAGGGAAAATGTAAGCAAACCGAGCAAACGCCAAATGCTATGCAAACTTTTGCCAACATGTATGATATATCAACAAGTGCATCTATTCAGTGAAGGTAAGCTGGGTATTTTTTCATTTCATTTTAGTCATTTGATAACTACATACTCTCAGATAGAGCAAAGGCACTGACTCCCACCAGCGTATCACACTTATGCCTTACAGCATCTTTTCAGTCTTAAATCAAGCGGTCAGGTAATAGTAGTAGTAGTAGTAGTAGTAGTAGTGGTAGATAGTAGGATTATGGAATTTGCCCACTTGTCATATTAACAATTTGTTTGTGTTGCCACAGTGATTTTCCAATGATTGACAAATCAACAGTGAGTCAGTCTCTGCACCCTGCTAAGAATTACATGAACAATCAACTGTCGAATTACAATACAATTGATGAAGCAAACAGTTGTACTTTGTGTAATTTGTGTTTTAATTGGGTATTTGAAAAAAAAAAATGTTTGCAGTTTTCACTTCAATGCTAAGTAATGTTAGATGGATTGGACAATGTCCAAACTATTTGTGATTTCTATTTTGCAGGTGGCAATTGTGCAGCGGTGTCAAAAATCCCCACCAGGACCTGGTTAAGCAACTGATTAAACTATGTGCAGAGACTCATTTGAATGCAGCAGACTGCAGACAATGTGCTTGGGTAACACATAAAAATGAGCCTCCACTCCTCTCCAAAGCTGCAAGCCCCGTAGAGAAAAGAAAAGAAATATCAACAGCTGGATGTGGAAAGTGACAAGTCAGCATTCCTGAGGCCTGGAGCTCATTGTCGCTTAATTTCTCCCCTGACATCTGATGTGTGCATGCATGCATGCATGTGCATGAATAAAATCCATTTAATCCTCATATGATCTTTTTTTTATATAATCAGCGCCCTATCTCTCTACAAAGCTGTGTTATCGCCAAAAAATATAATCGACACGCATCCTTGCCAAATGTCATTCTTTATTCTGCAATACCTGAAATCCAAGCTTAATGTTTACAGGAAGGACCTGGTTAATCTGTAAATATTGTGTTTCTACTCTTTGTGCCTCCACAGACTCCCACAAAACTATCCAATGTGTCATAGCCTGTCGGGGTTAAACACAGAGAATTATCAGGGCAATACAGTCTCCCTCAACCCAGCACTGAAATGCAAAACGCTCAGCTGCAAAGCTCTAGTAAGTAATAGTCTAAAATGTATGTTTTTCTGCAGGATTATGCCACAGTAGATGACAAAAAAACTTCATAGCTGAATGTTATCTTGAGTGTCCTGCTCAGTCCTGCATTATTGCTGGGCTACTTTCTGGTGACAGCCAACAGTGGTGTGAGAGCAAGCCACATCAGGTTCAACTTAGGCCTCCGGCTCAAAAGATGCCTGTTGAAAAGCCGCCACCGTGCACTGCGTTCCACGTGCCATCCTGACATTGCCTTCCTTGTTGCGAAGGCCTATAAATGGGAACATGAAATTTTGCTAAAGCTGGCCGTGCCAGCGCGCCCTGCAGGCTTGCCACATCGTGCACAGCTTGAGCTGATTTAAAAGATCTTGGCAAACACAGCATCCAGTTTGTAACCCTTTCTCTACTCTCTTGCTTGCTTGCCGCTTATATTTTCTTAAGGTCTCGTGTGGAGGTGAATTTGGTTCAAGTGAGCAAAAAACCAAAAACAACAGTCTTGTCTTGCAGTCTTTGAATGTGGCACAATATGTTATGAAATGTAACGTAATGACAGAAAAGTTATGGACAGCCTGTTGAACACTGTGAAAAAATTATTAATGCAGACTGTGCAGACTTCATCTGTTTTTTTATGCAATTCTGCAGTGTGTTGGACTTCTGTGTGACTTAAAGCAGTTTCGTCAAACAAAAAAAAGAAATGCTTTTGCAGCAAAACAAAAATATCCACGAGCAAGTCAGGAATATTGTCAGATTCCACACTTAATCCATCAAGATACTAAAAGCTTTCAGATTTGGCACATTCTGGTTTGTGTATCCTAGACAGCTGGTCAATGTATGAAAGTCAACTATTTGGGCCACAATGAAGAGCTTCTGTTGTTTCCAAATGGCCTCAGTTGGTGGCAGCAAGATGTCCATGAACCGTGTGACCTCGGCTCAGGACCAGCACCAAAACTTCACTTCATGTCACTGTGTCTCTAAAGGAAGCCAAAGGACAAAACTGTGTGTGGTTCTCGAAACCGTTCATCTTTAATTAATCATTTCCAGTTCTGCCAATGAGTGGCATAAACAGTCTAACAGTTTAAGGGTCCACTTTGGAGACCCTCTGAAGAAGATTCTTTATTAAGTAGGACGTCCTGCCACACCTTGTTTAACATGGCTGGAGAGACCTCAGGAGTTAAACTGGAATTAAACATTGTAGTTAAATCAGTATGAGTAGGTGGAGGTCATCTGACCAGCCCGTTTGCTTCTTACCTGAGGATCATCAATTGTCAGGCTGTCGTCGTAGTCATAGAGATCATGGTTCTCCAAATTGAAATTGTCTAGATCCACGTCATAGCTGGTGCTGTCATATGTATCCAAGTCCACTTGCCGGGAAAATCTGGGGCTGGCCACCACCACTTTGAGGGCGAGGAGTCCCAGAACGAGTCGCACAAGCATCCTCATAGTCCACCTTAATAGGCAAAGACATTCAAAGACAGAGGGGAAGTTGGCCTCCACACCACAAGCATGGATGCAGTAAAAGTAGATTTTTTTTTTTCTTGGGAGACTTGTAGAACAAGTCCTGAGTCCTAAGTAAATGTACACAATTAAAGCATGTGTTTATGTTGGTGATATAACTATTGCACAGACCATGTTGCTGCCTCTGGGTCACAGCATTGAGGTCAAGGGACTCGTTAGAGGTGCAGACAGCTTCCAACCTCAGGAGCAGCCATCCCGACTCACAACAAGCAACTGGGTTAATCTGATAGGGTGCTACTCTGAATTGTCATGTTTTTTTTAGCATCCACAAGCAAATGCCACAGGGCAAAAAAACACCAGGGCAGAAAAATCTTGGCATCAAATTGGAAATTAAGGTACAGAAAAGACCTGAAATCAGTGTGTGTGTGATTTCCACCAAGTGTTGTGTACAGGTGTACTCTGCGCAGCCCTGACCTATTTACCCTGGAGCCCAGATCTGCGAGCTTAAAGGGGTCAGCTAAGTTCATAAATTTGAAACCCTGATGGGCGGCGCTAACGAGATAAACATATGCTAATTATGGTTTAATTAGGTAGCTGGACTGACAGAACACTTTGGGATCAATCTGCTGTCACTTCAGAATGACTTAGCACAGCAATCGTAACGTGAGTCACTTATTAGAGATGGAAAGAAAATGGAAAAAATGGCAGAGGAGTTTGAAGTGAGTCCTCCAGGCCGGGGCAGCGAAGTGGAGAGCCAGGGAGCGTAAGAGAAGACAGGGGGAGAGTGGACAAGATGTTGGCCCTCAGGGTTAGATGGAGTGAGTGAGGAAGGGTGAGGGAGAGGGACGGGTTTCCAAGTTACCTCGACCCCTCACCCTTTACAGAGGGCCTTTATGAGGCCCGCTCGCTGCCTGTCTCAACACTCAAACTCCAAATTCCTTCGAGGTTTGTGGACAGGATGGCAGTGAGTTACGGCTGCAAGGAAAAGCTTCATTCAGCAAGTGTGGGAGCTTGCTCACACACACACGCGCGCGCGCGCACACACCCACACACACACTCATGCACGTTCTCCACTCACAGATACGTTCTATCTCAACACACCTATCTTTCAGAGAGAGAGAGTATGAAAAAGCTTGGCGGCTATTTTTAGTTCTCTTGGGTTGAGGACAGACATCCTGAAAAATGCACCTACTGTATTTTATTGAACTCATAAATCTCTCATAAATCAATATTTATTGATTTAAATAAACAGGCTCTTCATGCAAACAAATCAGGTCATTTTTAAATTGAAATGTCCGCCATGACCTGAGTGCCTAAATATAAGGGTGACTTTCACATTTACAAATTGATTTTTTTGAAGTCAAACATGCTGACACTGAGAGAGGGACTTTGTGAAAAACAGAGGTGTGCTTTTATACAGACCATCACAGTGTGCAGTGTGTAAACTGTAGACTCTAGACTGCCTCCGTGTTATGCTTGGCTCCCTGTTGGGCATTCCTGATAGCCAGTGATCCTACTGTTTTCTATCAAAATCCAAAACCAAACCTGACAGATGTCCCTTTACACACTGTTTGCAGAGGTAACTGGATGTTGGCTTCCCAAGCAAGGGGGTCAAAATACTTTAAGTAAAATAATAGGATTTTGTTTTCGAGAGAAAACTAAAAAAAAAAAATGCTGAGCATGTTCACCCGTCTAGACATTTTTCAAGAATGGAAATTGTTAGACGTAGTTTTGAGTATCTAAGCTGAGTGGCCGAACTAAACTGATTTGATGAAAGAACCAAAACCACAATGTTGATCACTGTCACCAAAATGAACTCGTGCAAAAAGCACCTGTCAAAAAAAGCACCTGCAAACTTATCACAAAGCACTAAGAATAAAAACCCAAACAAACACAAACATGTCCTTGTTTCAGTCCCTTGCAAAGCTCCCAAAAAAAATCCCTCAGTGAAAAACACAAAGCAGCTGAGCCGCTGGCTAATTAGCCAAAGTGGCCCCAGTGCTCAAGTCCAAATTGCGGTGTTTTTGGAAGGGGGCAAGTGGGACAACTCTCTTGCCTAGCACTCCGTGCACCAGAGAAGCAATGATAGAAGCTTGATAGATAGCACCAAGAAGGCTTACCTCTGTCTCTTGCTTTCCCGAATGGTCCCTTCAGCCGTGATGGAGATGCTGAGGGCTCCGGGACTCGGCCAATGGTGAGAGGTCGCACAGGGTGCCTTGAAGAGGGAGGGTGTGTGTGTGTGTGTGTGTGTGTGTGTGTGTGCGCGCGTTTGTGTGTCTGTAGGGGAGAATGTGACAAGTGTGTAAGTATGTGTGTGTGTGTGTGTGTGAGTGAGTGTGAGTGTGTATGTGTGGGTCTGTGCGCTCTGGCAGACCTGAGTGCCCTGCCGCTTATGTGTGAAGGTAGGCACTGAGACTGATTGGACCAGAGCAGATTGCTTTTGGTCACTCACCGTGTACCCACCCCACATTGCGCGCACACACACACACACACACTTACACACACACACACAGGGAGACTGACAGACACCAAGCGCAAAGGGAGAGAAAGAGGAAAGACCCCCAATGGCAAAATAGCCTTTTATCCCCTACAAATGTTTCCTGTTATTTTTCTAGGAGTGTGGCTCAATTAGACTGAAATATTTATCTGCCTTTACCCCTGAGGTGAAACTCTGGCATGTGTTGCTTTCATATATGGTGGGGATCCACGGCGCCTTGTGCACAATGGGACCTCTGTGAAGAGCCCATGTTAGCATGGTGCTGAGAGGAAGTCCCAGCTTGGAAGAAGGCCCCTGCCCGTCCTACCCCCCTTTTTTAGGTCGGGGCTAATTTCTCTTTCGTCAAACGTTTTGCCTCCACTTCAGATCCCAGTCCAGTCATGGGATATCTTATTAGTCAAACCTGACTGAGGATGGGCCTATTTGGGTACCAGGATGTCCTGTGTGTCGGCACACAGATTTCATTGTTAAAGAGATGCTTCACCTCTCAAAGACTCATTGGGTATTTATATCTTTGAAAAAAAAAAAAAAAGACCTGCGAGTCAGCTTCATAATGACCTTTTTGTCTTGACCTGCCTCTCGTTCCTCGTTCTTCCACTCTCAAATGCTCTTTACAAATATGTGACATGCAGGTGGAAAAAAGATCAGAACACACTTCCACCTGTTACAGCTTAGACTCACATTCATTCAAACCTCGTACATTTTAACCTGGAAAAAACAGTTGGCTCTACTGTATATAGCCTTGTACAATACATGTGTGCCAGTGGCATGAGGGTCTTGTCTTGCTGCATCTTTTTGTCTTTTGACCCATATCATTGCAGCCCTGTGAGATATTGAAATGGAGTTATGATTATTGGTTTCTCTTGAGCTGTGATGGTATTAAAGTGTAATAGTTACTCAGGGTTGTAATCTCAACAGGTTATTTTTCTTCTATGAATTCTCTCTCTATATTTAATGTATGTTTTGCTCTTGTTCAATGTAGGGGCCTAAAAAAAAAAAATCAAAATCAGTACAAATGACTTATTGTACTTAGTGTGTGTGTATATATGTATATATATATGTATGTATATATATATATATATATATATAAATATATATATATATGTATATATATATGTATATATACATATATGTATATATATATGTATATATACATATATGTATATGTATATATATATATATGTATATATATATATATATGTATATATATGTATATATATATATATATATATATATATATATATATATGCATATATATATATATAATGTGTGTGTGTATATATGTATATATATATATGTGTATATATGTGCGGGTGTATAAATTATATATGTGTGTATTTATATATTATATTATGTATTAATAAAGAAGATCTGCAACACACTGCAGCACACATACAAGTTTTATTGAAGCTGAAGACATTTGCACAGGTTGTAAGACAATGACCAGAAATTTAAAAAAATGTTGCCATTAAAAACAAAAAAACAAAACAAAAACACATTTATTTTAAATACAAAATGAAGACATATTGGCCATGAATATTTACAGGGTTATTAGCAACCTAATATCCCTACCATCCCTATTAAATAAAAAAAAATAAGTTATCTACAGTAAATAATTGTTAAATTGTTAAAAAAAAAAATAAAAATAAAAAGCAAAGTTAATGAACCCACAAGGAACACAGAACCAATGGTTTTGCTTTCCATCCAAACTGGCTAAACAAAACAGTATCTGGCCATGATGGGAAAAAAAGAGAAAAAAAACTAAGGATATACATTCAGAAGATCTAACAGAACCACTTTCCCTTTTCAGAATTTCCATGCTTAATTCCAAACACTTACACATAAACTTCTTCATTGTAGATCGTGCATATATTTTCAAGAGAGTAAGGCACAACTAGGTCAACAAAAAACTTTCGAAAGCTTCTCATAACTCAGTTCCTCGTCAAATGTTGTTTTTATTTATTTATTTATTTTTGATTAAAAGTCCGCTGAAATCTTTTTGGAACTGTGAGAAACTTCTTATAATTAGTGAAATGTAAAATTAATTTCTCAAATTAGAATGCAATGTTTTGCAACATGCAAACAGTCCATCCTTTCCCATTTTGTTGCTCTTATTCACTATTTCTTTTGGGAGGGTGACATCCACATTGCAGTGGTTGAACCTCATTAATGTCACCTTGTGCTTTTTCAGATGACAATTGATCTGAGGAGACGGAAACACAGAATGACGTTGTTTGGAATTGGTGGTTTAATCTCATTGCCATCCAGTCTGAGGTAGCGCAGACGAGGGACACTCTCACTGACGGCGTCATCCACAGTGTTGATTGCGACGGGACAAACGTTTGTACCATCCACACCTGTGAGTAACAGAAGGACATTGAACTTATTAAAGTTGAAGTTCTAATTCTGCTTAGAAAGGTTCACAAAAACATCTGTATTATACATTTCCAGATAAGGCAAATATAAAACATAAAATATACAACATACATTGGGTACTTTTGCTAAAAATACTTACTTTTGATATTGTTGTGGTCAAGGTGAAGGTGTTCCAGACCTGAGGGAATGACTGGGACCTCAGTCAGCTGGTTATGTGAGAGCTGTAGGTCCAAAATGCTGGATACATTGAAGACATTTTTTGGAACACCGCCGCTGCCCAGCTTGTTGTGGTTAAGCCTCAGAAATGCCACTTTGGGCAAGTCTTTAAAATATCCAGCCGGAATCTTCTCAATGTTGTTGCCATCCAGGAAAAGCTGGGTGGTAGTTGGTGGTAAACCGAGGGGCATGGTAGTTAGCTGGTTCTTGGCCAGATTGATTTGCACCAGATTGTTCAGACCCTTTAGGCTTACTTCAGTTACCGCATCATCCATCAGCTTGTTCCCCTGGAGGTCCAAGAGGTTAAGCTTGTTCAGCCCATTAAAGACACCTGAAGGGATCTTGGAAATACGATTGCGAGAGAGACGTAGGTGCTCGAGACTTGCCGGCAGCTTCGTTGGCACAGAAGACAGGAGGTTGTCATCCATATAGAGGTGTGCCAGTTGAGACATAGAGCTGAGGACGCCATCTTCCACTCCCTCGTTTGTGATTTTGTTCCGGTTCAGGTTCAACCAACGCAGTGATGTAGCGTTTCGCAAGGAATCAGCTGTAATCCCTTCAATCAGATTGTTTTGCAGGTAGAGATACCAGGTGTGTGGAGGAATGTTGGGGATACTTTTCAGGCCTTTACTGTCACAGTAGACGGCACGAGGGAAGTTAGGTGGGCAGCGACACTCCTTTGGGCAACCTTGGAGCTGGGCCATATATTCTTCATAAGGCATGTCCTGGCCAATAGCTGAACCAACCAGGAGCAAGGTGCAGAGTAGACTCAGGAGATGGGCCATTTCACCACACAAGGCTATAATAACACAAGAGACAAAACAGTAAAAATGGTCAGCTGTGTAATGTACTGTAAAGCACTATATAAACTTCAGGAAAACGATCACAAGTTTAAAATCAAACATTTGTAGTTGAAACACACAATGAAGTATAGTAGAAATTAATGTCAAAAAATACTGTTTTGAAAATGTATCTCAATTTACCACCTGTCTTCCTGTTTGTCCTGCTCACTAATGTGATTATTGTTAAATTCTACCACCAGCTGTCAACAGAGTAAGCTATTCCACGGAGGTCACTTTGAGTGACTTCCGTGACATCGACAGGATGCAGAGTCAGGTCAACTCAAATTGCATTAAGACAAACCTAAAGCTAAGTTTGGAGGATTTTGCGTGTTGCTGTTAGGATGAAGAAGAAGCTTTTGATGATGTTTAGACTTGTCTGGTCTTGATTTGATTGATTTGATATGCAGCTCAATAGGAAGAATATTGTGTGAAAAAGGAGTGTTGCCATGGATCTAACTACTCAGAGAAGTAAAGGAACAAAAGACAGCGGAGGTGATGATTGCAATTCACTCACTGGCGAACACAAATCCTAGCAAAAGTTGTTGCTGCAAAGCATGTTCCATTCCATTCCATAAATCTTGCTTTTAAGTTTTCAAATCCTAGCAAAAGTTGTTGCTGCAAAGCATGTTCCATTCCATTCCATAAATCTTGCTTTTAAGTTTTTTACTGTGGTCCTATTTCAAGGTATGTGGCTACCAATTTGGTAAATTGGAACTGATGAGAGGACCACATTTCCCACAAATCCTCATTTGTCACACCTCTAGCACAGCAGCAAACCAGTCATGCAAAACGATGTCACTTAATTTAGCCAATTATGGAAAATTACTTGCTAATTATTACATTGCAAATAATGACAAAACTGATTTTTCAATGACAAAATAAGCCTTTGAAATACCATGTGTCCAAAAATTAAAAATATTAGAGCCGAAAGAATCCAACAAGATTTCCAGTCTGCTTGACCCTCTATCCACCCAAGGCGCAACTGGATCCCTATAAGCTGCCATCTGGTGCTTGTCTAAACTCCTGATGCTCTCCACATTGAGCTGGAACGTATTTCAGCCAAGGCTATGCTTTTCCATGAAGTGGTTGCAGTTCAAAGACAGAGACGGCACACCTGGTTTAAAAGACGTACGCCAGCTCCACTGTGCAGAAAAAAAGAAAATGCTCCAAGCTTTCTTCTTCTTCACGAAGGGGAAACCCATGTGGCAACACAAGCATCAAACAAACTACCAACACTGTCTTGAATCATGGCTCTAAAACCCAAGCTTACCTTGAACTTTTCGGTGTCAGCAAAGAACGTTATCCGCTCCAGTTCCAAATGACAGTGTCACACCTCTCACTACCTCGTATTTGTACCGTGAGCTCTTCATTCACCGTGTGCCAGCTTGCGCCTTGTGATGACACCAAAGCTCCTCCCGGCCAATGAGATTCCTCTGAGATCAAAGGTCAGAGGTGGTTTATGGTGCGCTAAGCCTTCCCAATACTTGAGACGTGGCCCAGTTAGGAGAGGGCTAATGCGAGCCCATACCTGTTTTTTGTTTGCCAATGTCCACATGATGTGCAAACCCTTTCATCCCTCAGCATGGCACAGCTGATCTGTACGCACAAATCCCTCAAAGTCCCTTGCTGACCCCAGTGCTAATTTTGTGCCGCGATCAGGATTAATTAATCTCTTTATGCGATTAATAAAGTCTTACAATGCCTCGAGTCAACATGGACAGAATAGAAAACATAATGTGCACAAACACAGCTGAGTCTAGTTGCATTCGACAACTCACTGAAGCTGTAAGAGGTCATCTGGTGAAATGTTAGATTTTCACCTGCATTATTAGGAAGGCATTCACTCTGTTCATATTCTACGACAGTGCGTTCTGATGCAAAAGGACCAATTACAAGACACCAACACAGATGTAAAGGTGATAGAGAGAGGTCTGGCTTAATCTACAGGGATTTTCCCTTCAGTTTGCCAGACATGGTGTTTATGTCCCAGCTAGCTACCGTCAGACGACCTTTTGAAATGCCCACATGAGATTGCTCTAATTTGCAGCAATGACGGAAGAGACTCCAATGCAGTGGGATAATCTCAGCGGCGGCGTGTGAGGATAGTGGCAACATGGATCCCAGATCAACCGCCTAATCCCATTAGAGCTCCTCTCATGTGTGTGAAGCTGCTGTGGTCAACAGTGATCATTCCTCTCTTCGTGAACAGCAAATCCCCTGCAATCAATTATATGTCCACGCACTGTTCAAGGCACATTTATAGAGTTGCATGTCTAACACGAGGTTGCTTAGTTGCTGAATGGACACATTTGCTGTGAAGACTCTGTGTTCCAACAAACTTGACTTGTCAGGTGATTTCTACTGATGTCGACTTGCTCCATTCACATACCATCCTTTAGACCTTCTGTCTACATAAAACCAATTATCGTTTATGAATACTATGTCTGGTCTTCAAAAGTAAAGTAACATTTTGTCCTGTCATATTCTTTCACTCGGTCTTTCTGTCTCATTGGCCAAAAAACCCAGAACCTTTCAAGTATAGAATCAAGCAGAAACCATCTGAAAATGATTCTGTTTGGTAGCACATGAAACCTTTCATTCAGATCGGTTTTCAGTGGTGTGTTTCATCAACTCTGCATGCCAGTGAGAGATTTAAAGAGGACTTGGATCATGAAAGACTTGGGGGCAAATTGATTAACTGGTGACAAGTAATATTTAAATCGTATATGAAACAAAAGACAGAAGGATCCAGAAGGTTTGTATGTTTCAGCTGCAAACAAGGGTCCTCAGGGTTGCCGGATAAAAATGTGCTGTATACTGTGAAAACTAAATTAACTAAATTTTTCATTAGGAAATGTTATTGGGTGTATCATTTATGCAGCATTGGTGAGACAGAATACTGCATGCCTCAGCAAAACAGAAGACAGACAAAAAGTGAAAACTATTTTCTAGAATCTGGTTTGAAGGTTTTCAAAAGGAATAAGGAGAAACATATGGAGGGAACCGTGACAATGCTCATTTCCTGCCAGGGTGTTTGTGTTTCAGCCAGTTATGATAATTGCACAACTGAGTGCATATTTATGTACGTTTCACGAGCATAGCACCAGCTTTAAAAAAATGTGCTTTTTAAAATTTTTTTTACAAACTTGCAAAGTAATTATTATGTGGTCAAACAAAATGTGGCTTTCCAGCAAAAAAAGCGCAATTCCCAAAACAAGGCAGCTGTTGTTTTCTGTTGCTCAGATATTTTCAGGTTTAAGTCATGTTGGAGAGTAAGAGTAAACAAACTGATGAGAACAGAGCCCAGCCATCAGTCTCTGAAGTTTGTTGCCGGGAAAAAAAGGGCATGTAATCACTGAGATTTATATGTCGAGCACAGGCAGATTTTTGTCTGGTTGCCAGACATTCTATCTAAACATTCTGAGTCAGAGGCTGACCAGTTGCACCACATTAAATGTAAAGATAAGGTCAGTCATACACAGTCTAAAGGGCACTGCACAATTTACTGCCAATGCCCTAATCAATCATCCTCCCTTCAATGTTCATATTTCATAAATCGTAGCATCTTTACCTGCTTTTCCACCTGATGAAGCAACGCCTTGTTCCTCTTTATCTGCAGCGACCAGCTGATCCACAGTGCCAGGGGTTTGGAAGTGGTCTCAGCCCAGCCAGCCTCCTCTAGTAGTGGGGTTGATTTCCCCTTTGGGCTGCACCTTGGACCTTCACTGGGTAAGCTGGGGAACCGGGAGGAATGAGCATGTGTGTTGTTGTTGGTGGGAGGACGTTGCAGTGTTACTTGGGGATGTCCTTTCTTTTTTTCTTTTAATTCTTTTTTTTGCCAGCCCAGCCCCCCCCCCCCCCCCCACCCACCCCTCCATCATCCCTGCATGACTATTTGGTTTTTGTAGGCATTGAGGTCATCAGTGTTGAGTTTTTAAGTGTTCTTAAGTGCTGTCACTCCACCCACATGACCCATTTGTTCCACAATGGAGGATGTACTCTTCACCCATTACTCTGGGGGTTGGGTGCGTGACTGGTTTATAGCCTATTTCAAGTCAAAAGGCTTTGAGGCATGTTTATTAGGTTGTCAGGTGATTTTAGAAAGAAGGTTAAATGGGTCTGCAGTTGGCCATTCACACCTAAAGATTTACAGAAAATTTCCTCTGCATTTTTGCAGTTTTTCCTCATCACACCTACCAGTTAGTGCTCACTAAGTATGACTGCAGATTTCTAAAACATTTTTTTTCTACACATCGGAATTTCAAGAGGCACACTGTTGTGGTAGCACTTGAGCTCCTGACCACAATTGTCAGCAAAAGTCAACCACATCTTTGGGAGTTAAACAATGTTAGGAAAAGGAAAATTTTGGTTCCAGTAAAGTTGGCAGGGTGGACTAAGAGTTACTGGCCTAGTTTGTTGGGATTAGTGCTTGGTGAGATTTAGTGAAATACCTTTTGTTTGAGTGCAAACAGAAAATGAAATTTGCAACATGCATGCAAAAAAATTAAGATTTAAGGCCAAATTCCCTGTTTGTAATGGTTATCTGTATCGTCTTGTTGCACTGGAAGGATATCTCTTGATGTTGCATGTCACCATGTCTTCGAGCACGGGTGGGCAAACTTTTTCACTGGTGGGCCACAATGGGTTCTAAAATTTGACCGAGCAGCCAGAACAGGAGCAGATGGTTTGGTGACGCACCTCATAAGAGGAAAAAATATATCATGGGATATGTAGAAAATGGGCTTTAATGTCAATTGAACAAAAGCAGTTGCAACAAAATATCTGTATTTGAAACCCCTCAAACTTACTAATAATATAAGTTCTTCAACTTAGGCTGACAGGATTAAAACTTAATTGGCCGTATATTGCCCCCGGGCTGAAGTTTGCCCATGCCTGCCTTAGAGTCTCTAAATGCACAATTGCAATCTTTAAATCATTCTTTGACATGGAACTTACACTCATCCACAGGTCCTCGCCCTACGTCTGATCTCTCAGCTCTGCGTGTCAGGCCACAGATGGCACATATGGAGACCATGGGTCAGACTTTATGAGACAAGGGTGAGGAAAGAAGAAATATACAAGAGCTCAAGATAAAAGAACTAGGGCACTATCTCACAAATGGCTAGAAAAGAACCAAATGCTTTAAATTGAGGAGAAAAATGTAAGTTGGAAGATGAAAGTGAGAAGACCAGTTAAAAATAATGAAATGAGACGATGAAGAGAACAGCTGGAGATGGTCAGGACTAATGGAGGATAGTCGGAGCTTGGCAGCGAGCCTGCAACAGCTGATTATACTTTCACTTATCAAGGCATGCGGGAGGATGTGTGGCTAAAGTTTGTATAAAGGGCTTATTGTCCAGACAGGCAGCAGGAGCTCTGGTCAGGATTTAAGGAGGGAGGACGGGGAGGAAATTGGCTTACATGTAAAATCGGTAAGAATTACCATATAAACGTAAACAAGATGTGAGAAAAAGCTGTCAAAGCAAATGTGAAACGTGTTGTTGCGGCAGGACATTTCGTCCCAATGGGGTGCTGTGGACATTTACATTACCTGCCATGGACCCCCGACTAACTGACTGTCATTTAAATAAGTTCCTCAAGCTCAGGGGTGTTCCCAAGATTTGCAGCTGCATTTTATCACAAGCACCAGCATGAAGCAAGTCGGACATGTGGGAACAATTCACATAGCTATAAATGCCACGTATCTAATAAACCAACCTACTGTCTACGCACTGTGTCTGCCCCAGTCTGAGACTCCTGACTGATAGCCATGCAGGAAACCAGTGCTTCCAGCTCATGTTGTGGAGCAGACAGGATTAGTGGTTTTGTTGCAGTTGGTGTGAAACTCTTCCAGCCATTGATACAGGCAAAAAAAGTCTATCCATATTTCAAGTTAGAAAGACTTTGTTTTTTGAGTTTATGGACATGCATTAATGTAGACAAGGTAATTATAGACTTGTAATGCTTTTTTCCTGATGGCTCATGCACAATTTGGTCACAGATTTTCGTGACTGTTAAACAAATGACTCAGACCTACTCTTTGGGACATAGAAACTATGTCTCATTAACATCTAAATTAGGAAAGAGAACTCATGTCAATAAAGTTGCTAACTTTATGAAAGACCCAGGAACTGAAAGGAATGTGCAGATTCTGTTGGTTTATTCCACTCTCATACATCTTAAAAGATTCACTCCTCAGACTCCTCACCAACTGGCCAAAATGCTAACCACAAATCACAACAAATGGGCTTTTTTTTTTTTTTTTTTGAGGTGAACCAGTCTAATACTGATAAAAAAACTTAAAAGTAAATAAAAAAATCCTTAGAAATTCTTTGGCAGTGGTTTCAAGAAAGAATTGTTTTATCACTTGACCACAATCTTAGCTTTGGGAACATGAAGTATCCGATGACTGGCCAAGCATGCAGACAAAAGAGAGGACAAAGCCATTTTACTAAACTTTAACTGCTTGTCTTGGAGTAGAGGAGTGAGATTCTGGACTACAAAAATATAAAGTTCTTGGGATAATCATGGGATGTGTAGGTTTTGTCAGGGGGTAGGCTTAAAGTTTTTGTATCTTAAGCTAATATCTTGAAGCTGTAGTAT